>NC_040093.1:2722500-3322500 GCF_003369695.1 Bos indicus x Bos taurus
TGTGGCTCCCCCGACATCTCCGCCCGACTCCCCACCGGCCCTTGACGATCTGAGGGGCCTTGTTCTCCCAGAGAATGTCAAAGTGTCCTGGGGTGGGCTGTCTTCCCTGAGCAGATAGCCCCGAGACTCCCCAGGTTCGGATCTGGGTCTGTGTCTGGGAGACTGGGTCCTGGGAATGAGCCCAGGAAGGCGTACGCCAGGCTGACCCGGAGTCCCCACCTCATTCCCCTCTGCCATGCATGGCCCTGTGGCCTCCCTGAGACCCTCACACTGCCCACTTGGCCCTCCGAGACCCTGGTGAGGGAGGAAGGGGCGGGGCACAGGCTCTGAGGCTCCTCTGTCATGGGGCCCCTCCCTCAGCGCCCCCTCCTCCACCACCGCCTGGCGCTCCCAGGGCAGAGCCCCGAGCTGCTGAGTTGACAGACAGATTGGTCCTCACCTGCGACCAGGAGCGCCAGGGGCTCACTGGGCTGTGACAGCAGGTAGGGGTTTGTGCTGAGTGAGCGGTAGCACCTGTAGGTGCCCCCGTGGGCTGAGGTCACAGGGCTCAAGGAGAACTCGGCCTGGTACCACCCGTCTTGGTCCTGGGAGCGCAGACGCAGGGGGCGATGGGCTGCCCCCTCCTTGGACAGAAGGAAAGTGTCCGTCCTGTTTCCTGACTGACACAGCAGGGTCACATTCTCCCCCGGGGCCACCGAGGGGCTTGGCCGCACCGAGAGGGAGGGTCTGTCTCTGAGCCGTCCTGCAGAGAGGAAGGGGGTGCGGGCACCGGCCCGGGTTCTGAGCGAGACTCCATGGGCCTCTCTGGTCCCTCAGCGCTGTCTCTGTTTCTCCAAGTCTCTCCCCTCCCCAACCCCCGTCTCTCTGTCCCTCCCTGGGACCCCTCCCCCTGGTCCCAGCATCACCCCTGGGGCTCCCCGGTGGGGCCTGTGCAGAGTGTGGTCCCCGACTGACCTGCTGGCTCTTCTCCTGCCACCAGCAGGTCCAGGGGCTCGCTGGGCTCTGACCAGTTAACTCCGATGAAGTGGGAGCAGTGGTATCTCCCTGCCTGCTGCTCTCTGACATTACTGATGAAGAAGTTGGCTTTGTCCCAGGGCTCTAGTGATGGATGTATGTTCCAGGGGGTTGAGTCGCCCTCTTTGTTCAGACTGAAGCTTTTGGTATTCGGGGGCCCTTGACACAAGATGGTCACGGAGCTCCCCAAGGGGACCACAGAGCTGGGCTCAGCCCAGATGATGGGTTTGGGGAAGGTCCCTGGAAGGAAATCAGAGGCAGGCTCACCGGGTGTTCCCCCCCAGGCCCCGGCTCTCAGCCCAGACCTCCCAGACTCCCCACTCCGTGAGCCCCGAGCTGCCCTCCCCCTGCCCACAGCCTGGGGGTGACCCATGTCCCCATGAGAGGAGTGAGCTGGGCCCTGGGACAGACTCACCGGCCTGCACCTGGGTCCTTAGGCCCACACTCAGCCCTGGAAGAGAGCACCCTGTGAGAGGTGTGCCCTCAGCTCTGACAGTGCCTCTCCTCCCCTGGAGCCTCCTGGGCCCTGGGGTCCCCTGATGGAGCAGGCTGGCTGGGGGGGTCCCTCCAGACCAGGGCTCCCCCGTCCCCACCTCATCTCACCAAGGCAGAGCAAGGCAGGGAGGGTGGGGGCCATGGCGTCTCCTCCCTGCGGTCCAGGCTGTGAGGATGGAGAAGACCTGGGTGCCCCAGACAGACAGACCCACAGGCTGTTGGCAGTCTGAGGCGGAGTTTTCTCGTCAAGGGTGTCACATCAGCGTCCCCACAGAAAGGAGAACTGTCCCTCCCAGGAAGCCTGGCATTTGTCTCCGTGACAGAGCAGGAAGCCAGCCCCGTGACTTCCTGAGACGCCCCTTCCAGATGAGGAAGGCCAGGCTCCTTCCCTCTGCGAGCTTTGCCTCGGGGTCTGCTTCCTCCTCTACCCATCCATCAGCAGGTCCCCATGGGGTCCTCACTATGGCTGGGGTCACGAGGCCCTGGAGACGCTTCGGGGAGGGCTCAGATCCCCAGAGACACATTTTTTTTTTTAATTGGAGGATTGTTACTTTACAATATGGTGCTGGTTTCTGCCATACATCAACATGGATCGGCCGTATGTGTCACATGCCCCCCTCTAGAACCTCCCTCCCTCTAGGTTGTCACAGAGCCCCTGTGTGAGCTCCCTGAGTCACACGGCACATTCGCCCGTGGTCTGTTTTATACGAGCTGGTGTGCGCGTTTCCACGCTACTCTCTCCATTCATCCCACCCTCTCCTTCCCCTCTGTGTCCACAAGTCTGCTCTTTGTGAGGGACACACGGTCAGTGTCACCCTGGGCTCAGTGGCGTCCACGTGGCCGAGAGCCCAGAGGAGATGCTCAGGGAATAAGGAAGGAAACTGACTCCTCCCCTGCCCCGGAGTGTGGGTTTCCCCCATCACAGCCCCCTTCAGGGACTTGTCTTTTTCTCGTATTGCTGTCTCCCGCCTTCCTGGGAAGAAGCCCCTGGGTCCTTCCTGGCTCCTCGGGGCTCCACGATCCTTGGGCAGGGCTTTCTTCTTCATTCTGTGCTTTTTGTCTAAAACTTCTATGACAGTAAGCTGAATTAGATCTCTGAGTTATCTGGAGAAATTGATATTTACCTGTTGTTGAGTTGCTAAGTTGTGTCTGACTCTTTGCGACCCCACAGACTGCCACACTCCAGGCTTCCCTGTCCTCCACTATCTCCCAGAGTTTACTCAAACTCATGTCCACTGAGTCAGCGATGCCATCCAATCATGTCATTTTCTGTCATCCCCTTCTCCTCCCACCTTCAATCTTTCCCAGCGTCAGGGTGTTTTCCAATGAGTCAGCTCTTCACATCGGGTGACCAAAATATTGGAGCTTCACCTTCAGCATCAATGCTTCCAATGAATATTCAGGGTTGATTTCCTTTAGGATTGACTGGTTCGATCTCCTTGCAGTCCAAGAGACTCTCAAGAGTCTTCTCCAACACCACAGTTCAAAAGAACCAGTTCTTTGATGTTCAGCTTTCTTTATGGTCCAGCTCTCACATCCATACATGACTACTGGAAAAACCATAGCCCTGACTAGACGGACCTTTGTTGGCTGAGAGATGTCTCTGCTGTTTAGTATACTGTCCAGGTTTATCATAGCTTTTCTTTCAGAGACCAACCAGCATTTAATTTCGTGGCTGCAGTGTGATATTTATTTAAATATGTATTAATCACCCACTGCTTGTGTGAATTGAGCAATCAGGTTACAATCGGACTCCCCACCCCCCACCCCCGTTTTTAAAAGTTCTTTTCAATCTAAGTTGATTTGGGAGACTGAGATTCGAGTTTTCCTCTCTTGAAATAGCCTTGTCAGATAGTCATGGTAGCCTATGAAAATGTGTGCCAATGTGTTTACTCCAAGATAATGGCTGTAAGTCAAGAGTATAGCCAATATTTTATAATAACTTTATATGTAGTCTATAACATTTTGAGTATAATCTGTAAAAATTTCGGATCACTAGATTGTACACCTGAAACAACGATAATACTGCACATCAACGATACCTCAAAAGGAATAAAGAAGGACTTCCCTGGTGGTCCAGTGGTTAAGGATCTGCTTTGCAAGGCAGGGGACACGGGTTCGATCCCTGGCCGGGGAACTAAGACCCACATGCTGCAGAGCACCCGGGCTCACGTGCTGCGACTGCCAAGGCCACACACCGCAGCTGGAGCAGTGGCCCCTGCAGCGCAGGATCCGTGTACTGCAGCATGGGGCAGCGAGACACAGTCACATGTAAACACGTGTATGTGTAAGTCAGTCCACCATGCCAGCCAGTCAGTGTCTCTAGACGCTGCCATGACACGGGAAAGGAAAGGATTGAGAGCAATGTTTGGGTGTTTGGGAGTGATGAGCCCTAAAGAGTAAGAGGCCTTTGCAAGTTGTCCATGTGCTACTGAGCTCCTGGACTGGGCAGGCGGCTTATGGGTCGCTGATTACATAAGGCTGGCTCTCAGGAAGGAGGCGGGTTAGGAAATACTTGTGAATGATGAGCGTACAGAGGGTGCAGCTGTACTTTGGGATCTGACAGCCTAAAATACAGACTGGTCTCATGTGTTAACGCAATGGCTGGGGTGCCCTTCCTGTGAGAGGAGGTGCCCAATGCCTATAGGTACCCCCCCAAGGCACGTTGGTGGGTGGTTCCACCGCATCTAAGTCCACAGGGCCGGAGGGAAGAGGAAATGGAGTGAAGGGGAGACAGGGGATCCTAGGCTAGGGTGAGGCTAGTCTACAGGGGTTTCTGTGTGAATAAGAAAGGGCAAGCATCTCAGACCCCCGGGACTCTCTTGTGCAGTGCACACACTATGCAACCATCCCTGGCAGCAGTACCGTCTGAGACATGGACACACCACCAATTCAAAGGAACCACATTAAGAGGACCAGGAAGGCGGGGCCCACATGGCATCAGGAGGGCCCCCCTGAGGAGTGGCATCCCAGCAGCCCAGGGGTGTCCTATTTCAAGAGGAAGGCTGAGGTCAGAAGCTGCTGGGAGTTGAGTGAAAGGAGGGGAAGTGTCCCGGCTTTATCTTATTCAAAAGAGCGGGGCAGCACTCCCCTGGTGGTCCAGTTGTTAAGATTCAGCGCTTCCGCTTCAGGGGGCAGCAGTGTTGACCCCTGGCCGGGGACCTAAGATCCCACATGAGGAACCAAAGAAGACCGTGTGGGGGTCCCCCATAGCAAGCTGGGACTCACTGGGCTGCCCAGCTGTTTGCCCTCCTCAGACAGCAAATCGCGCATGGCTGCGTCTGGGGAGTGATAAACTTCATCTCATGCCGAGATTCCCCAAACTGTGCAGTCCTGCACACTCCTCTCTGGGTCCAGCAAGGGGCAGGGCTGTGTCTGGGATCACAGAGACGGAAGCGTCCATGCTTCCTCGTCCCGAAGCCCAGACCCTTCCCACCCAGTCCTCCTGCCAGGACCCAGGACCCGCATCCTCTCCAGTTACGCTTGTTCACCTTCTGGGCTTGAGCTGTGGAGCTGGAGTGAGGGGAGGAAAGCAGGATTACAAAGCTAGGCAGCGCTGGAGGAGCTTCAGGGAGAGGTGGGAGGTCGGCGGAGGTGGGGTGGGGGAGTGGGTAAGGCTTGGGGAGAAATGACATTTCTTTGGGGGCTCTCATCTTAGCTTCAGGGTCTGAGGCAAGCACCTGCATGACGTTAGAAATTGGCTTCCACAATATCCCAGACCCAGCTCTCAGACTATGCTAAGATCGCAGAGGATCTCAGCCCTGAGAAGATCATAGTCGCCCCCAGCTCTGCCCACATGGCTTCAAGGTAAACAGGAGCAACCTGCAGCACACAAATGTCTTACTCTCTTATTAAATCTCCTCATTCAAAGTGATCTTATAGTAATTTTATTGTTTTACAGGGAAACTTAGAAGAATTGCCTTTTTTCCGACATCATCTTGACCTACATTTCCAGTTGAGTAATATTTTACCCAAGTGAGATAGAGATAGACACAGAAGCAGATGTAGAGAGAGAGCTGTCGGAAGAGAATGATGTGGTCAGGGAGGGACGTGGCGGGAGAGTGAGTCTGCTACATATGTGTGTACACACACAGAAACATGTAGACACACAGATGTTTTTCTGATATAAAGCATGTATGTGCTCAGTCGCTCAGCTGTGTCCAATTCTTTTCGACCCCATGGATTGTAGCCCACCAGGCTCTTCAGTCCATGGGAATTTTCCAGGCAAGAATACTGGAGAGGGTTGCCATTTCCTGGGGATCTTCCCAACCCTAGGCTTCCCTCATAGCTCAGTCAGTAAGGAATCTGCCTGAAGTGCAGGAGACCCGGGTTTGATTCCTGGGTCAGGAAGATCCCCTGGAGAAGGAAATTGCAACCCACTCCAGTATTCTTGCCTGGAGAATCTCATGGACTGGCGGGCTACAATCCACGGGGTCGAAAGAGTCGGACACGACTTGGTGACTAACCCACCACACCCGACTCAGGGATCAAACCCACATCTCCTCCATCTCCTGCACTGACAGGCAGATTCTTTACCAGTGCAGCACCTGGGAAGCCCTGGGATAAAGCATCATCACCGTAAAAACACCGGTGTGTGCCTCCCATAGACATGAACACTCGTCTACGTGACCCTGAGTCTGCCAATTTGGAGGTCTTTGCTGATGTAAATTTTACCAAGTCATCAGTCCCAATTCACATTTAGTCACCTGCCAGACAGCCTCAGTTTTTCCTTTTGGTCCAGGGTTTCACCCGGAAGCATATGTTGCCTGTGGTTGTCCTGTTTTGTCATCCCCCAGAATCTGCATGACCCCCCAGTCTTGGTGCCTTGGGCCCCAGACCGCCTTCAGGGGTACAGGATTTGTAGATGACCTTCAACCTCTGCCGACCGTGTGGACGGATGAGCTGACCCAGGTCACTCGTTGTTGGACGGAAGCCCAGAAATGAGGCTGTGGTCGTCTCCATGGTGTCAGGAGCCCAGGTGTCCCCCCTTCCCCACCCTGGTCATGCATGCTCATCGCCTGGTCACGTCAAGCAGGCATGTGCCCGGCTTCTCAAGGCAAAGTCCCCAGTTCTCCCTTGGAATTCGATCAGTGTCGGGATAGATGCTGGGTTCTCGTCCAATATTGGGAGACGTACAACATACGTCTGGCAGACACACAACTGCCGTTGTTAGTAATTGTGGATGAGTCTCCCCTGACATGAGGGGAACTAAATAATGGTGATCTCTTTCCACCCCTCCCTCTGTATTGATAAGTTGGCATTTCTACTCTAAAGTTTTCTCTTTTTCCCATGTAGTAATTTATTTATTCATTCATTTGCATATATTACTATGAACAGGCTACAGTCCACAGGGTTGCAAACAGTCGGACACAACTGAAGTGACTTAGCATGCATGCTTGTAGTCCACCAGGCTCCTCTGTCCATGGGATTTCCCAGGCAAGAATACTGGAGTGGGTTGCCCTTCCCTTCTCCAGGAGATCTTCCTGATCCAGGGATCGAACCTGAGTCTCTCCCATCACAGACAGATTCTTGACCATGTGAGCCACCAGGGAAGCCCTAACAAGCACTTAAGCCTGTAACTGTTTGCATGTCAATCAAGGTATGTGTAATATATGTCTATATTATAGACATATAATGTATATTAATTAAACAGTTGATTTAATTAAAACATACAGTAGTATATACAGTGTATATATTATATACAGTGATTCAATTTTTGTTATAGATTATACTCCACTCAGAGTTATAAAATATTGGCTATATTCCCCATGCTATATGAGATATCCTTGTGACTTATTTATTTTTTATCTCCAAAGGATCCTTTGTTTACAGAGCAGGGCCATGGCATTTATATATATAATATATAATGTTTGAAGATTTGGCAGGCAGTAACCCCGTTGCCCACCCACCATGCCCGGATTTTCCTGCCCCTCACCACCTGCCCTGCACATGGAACGCAGGTGACTGCCCCACCCAGGCCACAAGGCCATACTCCCCTGCAGACAGAGGGAAATTGGGGATTTTTCCATGGCCACCCCTTGAACATCAGAAATCAGCAAGTATTCTCTCAAAGAAAACAAAAATACAGAAATCAGTTAAAGCATTTAAATATGGAAAACCAAAGGGAACTGGGTGGAAAGAGGCTAGAGACCAAAGGAAGTGGAGCTGCTTAGGAAGGGTCTCACACGTTCCGCTGCCCGTTTACAACCTGGGCCCCGAGGCTGGCCCCGAGTCTGCGGACATGGCTCCTCCTAGATCTCCTCCTAGATCGGCCGCCAAAGCTCGGGCGCGTCCTGCTGAGCGGAGCTGAGTGGCTGAGACAGGGCCAGGTGCGGGCAGTCCTGCAGCACAGAGGCGCTGCAGTCACTGGTTTTGTTCTGCTGGCCACATTCATGTTGAAGGAACCTTTCAGCCCTGCTGGAGGTCCAGCCAGTCTGTCTTCCCGGCCTCTGCCTGCAGATACCTGGCCATAGGCTGAGGGCAGCGGCGGTGCAGGGTGCGCTGCGAGTCAGAACAGGTGTGCCGCCTGACGTCAGCAGAGATGAGGGCCCACGGGGCTAGCAACAGTTCCTTGCTGAAGATGTTCACGTCTTCGGCCCGCCCTTTCACTCCGTCATGACCCATGGTACGCAGTTCATCGTAGAAGAAACTGCTGGAGAAGTGCACCTTTTCAGGGACCGTGTCCATTGCCAGGTCTCCACCCACATCCGCCACTGGGTCGCTGAGCCAGTTCTGTCCATGGACAGAGTCCCCGAGCCACCTGTGGTGGGCACATGCCCTTATGGGTGACGGGAGGCCCCTCAGCTGGGCATTGCCTGGCATCCGCGGGTATGGCTGGCTCCATCGCCGCCCCAAGCCCTTCCTGGACGGTACAGACAATTCTGGCAGGAAATGTCCTCCGGTTGCTCCATGCCCTCACCTGTGCTGAGGAGGACGAGGCTGCCATCTGTCTGAAGGAATTCATCCGAGATGCTCTGCACACAGCAGACAAGCTTCTCCCTTGGGGTGCTGTCCTGCCCAGCTTCCCCCAGGCTGCTCGGCCTCTCCTACAGCGCCCATGTCCGGGCCTGGAAGAGCTCCTGGGCCACGCAGTCCCCAGCCCTTCACGCACTGCTGATGAGGATGCTGGCCTCACAGGGTGCCAGACTTCACTCTCCTTGCGGCCCAGGTGGTTCCCCCAAAGCCGCTGGGCAGAGTCCAGGAGACGAGACCCAGGTCAGGTCAGGGCCCAGAGGAGACACTGGAGTCCAGCTTAATCCACCTTCCTCCACGGGGGCCCGAGAGGGCTCTGGTGGAGACCCTGTCACCCCCTCCTCAGCCATGAGAGCACCTAGCAGACCGGGCCGGGGGAGGAGGTGGTCCCCGCGGGGAAGTCAAAACGACAGCAGGGGGAGGGCACCTGTGGCGTCGCAGCCCCTTCCCGGGGTGAAAGGTGGCCCTTGGGGTGTGTGAGGTTCCCCCGCCGGCCCCGGTGGCACCCCAAAGCTTGCAGTGGAGTGGCATCGAGGTGCTTCTCTGAGTACAGCAGCATCCGGAAGACTCACAGCTCTGTGAGGTCGGCGCTGCAAACAGGTTTTCCGATAAGTAGGGCGGGGAGGGCGAGGCCCCTGGGACGCCCCCAGCTGAGCCCATCTGGGGGGTGGCCTCCAAGCTGCCGCTTCCCCCTCCTCACCTTCACCTTCATCGTCGGGTTTTCCTCCTCCTCTTCACGAGCTGAGGCGTCAAAAGCGGCCCGAGGGACAGGGAGGCATCCGGGGGGCACTGTGGTCCCTGACCCAGCATCCGGCCCAAACCCTCCACCTGATTTGAGTCGGGGTTTGGGGGATTCTCTTGTGGCTCAGAAGGCAAAGAGTTTGCCAACAATGTGGGAGACCTGAGTTTGACCTCTGGGTTGGGAAGATCCCCTGGAGGAGGAAGTGGCAACCCACTCCAGTATTGTTGCCCGGAGAATCCCATGGACAGAGGAGCCCGGCGGGCTACAGTCCATGGGGTCGCAAAGAGTCGGACACGACTGGGCGACTTCACTTTCTGCTTTCTTTCTTTGGGGGTTTGGGAACCAACGAGGATGCTGCCGCCTGGGACTTGGATAAGCGGGGGCTATGCTGGGTCCAGGAGGCTCAGGCTAGTCTTGCAGAGTCTCTTTCATCTTCCCGTAGCCCAGCTTGGGGCAGCCGGGCAGACAGGCCCGAGGGCGGGCGCCTCCGCCTCAGGCTTCCCAGCTCACCTCTCCCTCGGCCCCGCCTCTCCTGCTGTCTCAATTCAGGGTTCCCGCGCTTCCGGGTCCCATTTACTTTATGCATAGAGGTTTATGCCTCTGAATCCCCTTACTGATACGTTGTCTACATCCGTCAGACTGTTTCTGTGTGTTATAGTCATTTACAGAAGTTATCTATTAAAAATGAGGTTGTACTGACATTTCGAAAGCCAGTAGCCCCCCTCCGAGCATTCTTTGCCAACTGTGTTAGCAAGTCTGAGATTTCCTCACAGCCATTGCGTAACTCCGCTCCTTGGACGCATACTCACCTACTCGCTTAAAGCCGCCAACCCCCACCCCCCATCCCGCCGCCGCTCCTCACCCCGCACCCGCTCCCGCTGCTCTGCTCCCGCTGAGCCGCGGTACCCGCCCGGGGTGCCCCTGCCATCCCGGGGCAGCCCCTCGGATGCCAGCCAGCCCCCTGCCACCTCCATGCAGGAGCGCCTTCCCCACTTTGCTTCTTCCCGGGAATCCCGGATCTCTGTCCAGAGGATCAGGGAGTGAAGTGGGGATGGAAGGAGCTTTCTAGGAACTTTAGACTGTTTAACGGGCAGGGCGCTCAGAACCGAACGCAGGCCCCTCTCCCTGGTGCGGGGCTCCGGAGGGTGCCCTCCTAGGTCTCTGGCGCCAGGCCTCCCCATCCACTCTCACCTGACTTGCTGCGTTTTCTATGGGGCTCCCGTCAGAGGAGGGAGGCGGGGGGAGCAGGGGATGAGGGCACCGAGCCACGGTCAGAACGCTTTCCAAGGCCCTGGGCACAGTGACGACCTGCCGAATGCACCAGTGAAGCCACGCAGCTGAGCACTCCTGGGTGCAGACTTGGGCTGCGGTCCCAGCGTCCACCTCCACCAACTCTCCCAGCAGACAGGCGACGGGAGAATGCCGCCGGGCTCCACCCACTGTGCAGACCAGCACACTGAGGTTCAGAGAGGGACATCGTGGAAGTGGAGTCCAGGACTGTGCCCCAGCTGGACACCAGCGTGGGGCTTGGGGGCTCCTTGTTGATGGGCGTGGCCTGTCTCCTTGGCGCTGTGTGCCCCAGCCTGTCCTGAGAGAGAACTGAATGCACCCCGTCACTGCCACTCCTGTTTACCAACCAACAGAGGCTTTGGGGACCTCAACACGAGTGACTGGGGGGCCTCTGCATGGGATGGAGTCTGTATCCTCTGCAGGCCAGCCAAGAGCTCTCTACCCCCCGGGAAACCAGCCTGTCCTCAGATATCTGAGGGGCCCTGGCTCCTCTGAGAGACTCTGAAACTGCTCCGGTGGCCTGGGATCCCTCTGAGCAAAGAGAACCGGACTCCCCAGTTGTTGAATTGGAGCCTTGGGGGTGGGGGCCGGGCCCTGAGAGTGTCCAGGGGATGAGCCCAGGAGGGCCTGCGCTGGGCTGACCCAGGGTCTCCACCTCACTCCCCTCTCCCCTGCATGGCCGTGTGGCCTCCCGAGACCCTCCCACTGGCCGCCTGCCCCTCCAGGACCCCAGGCGAGGGGAAAGGCAGTGGCGGGGGCGGGGAGGCCTCGGAGGGCCAGAGTGGACTATGGTTTAGGGAGTGGCTTTCTGAGGAGGTGAAGACCTGGGGTGAGAGTGAGACCGTTCCAGAGAGGAAGGAAAGTTCCAGAGAGCCCTGGAGACACAAGGACTGTGTGGACAGGAGGAGGGGGGAGGCGGTGGAGGTTATGCATTGCTGCCCCAGGCGCAGGGGCCCTGGATTATGACAGAGACATAATGCACCGTGAGGCTCCGATTGCTTCATGAGGATCATGTGTGCCACTGTATTGCAAATAGGCTAGAGAAATCCAACGTGTAAATTAAACACTCAGCAGCAACTGAACTCCTGCAACGCGTAAAACACCGGTAGAGAAACGCTCACCGAGGATTTACTGTG
The DNA here is from genome assembly GCF_003369695.1 of Bos indicus x Bos taurus. NCBI lineage: Eukaryota > Metazoa > Chordata > Mammalia > Artiodactyla > Bovidae > Bos > Bos indicus x Bos taurus. The sequence continues at coordinate 2,734,150 of NC_040093.1, forward strand.
TGTCCCTGGTGTACCCTGTAGCAGTCACAAAAAGAATCAGAAAAGACAAAGAAATAACCACGGTTTTACTCTTCCCATGGAGTTTCAACTGGAGACATGGGAATGGATCGGCCAGGTCTAGATGACCCTAAAAAAAGCAGATATGGGAAAGCACACGTGTGTTAAATGGCTCACCATTGTGTGAAGTCGTCTGAGTGTGTGTGTGTTTGTGGTGTGACTGCAGCCTTTGGGTTTGGAGCAGAACAGAAGTGAGAGCTGAGGTTGGGGGCCTCCTCTGGGGCATGATGAATAGCCTTGAGTTCACTTAGAAGAGTTTGGAGCTCGCCCTGAAACTGGTGAGGAGTTTGAGTGGGACACAGTTCTGAAGGGGCAGGTAGCAAGGTGCTGTGTGGAGGGTGGACTCCGGACGGGAGCCCAGACCCGGGAGCACGGGCTTCACTGGCTGCCTTGGCTGGTGGAGACCCGGTGAGCCCCGGGGTGGGGGCAGCAGGCCCCGAGTCGGGGTGGCACGATGCTCTTCCACTCACCTGGGAGGGCAGCTCTTCCTCCTGGGCCTGGGAGCCAGGTTTTACCTCGCACAGTTCCTGCCCAGCGGGCTGGTCTCTCCATCTGCTTGGAGAAATCACTTGAGGTATTTCTGTTTCTTTAGCGTCCCCTTCAAAGCTGGGTGTCACCCTTCACACCAAACTGTGCAGACCTTTCAGGATTCAGGCCCAAATGACCCTCCTGTTGGAAGGCATTAAAACACACACACACACACACACACACACAGAGTCACACGCTGTAATGCAAGATGCGGTACCACCACTTCCACGATGGCTGAAGGCCGCTTCCTTCCTTTCCTCACTCGGTTGCTCTGAAATGACACCCCCCTCCCCCACATGTGTCGTAAGAGTTCACTCTGCCCGAATCATGGAGGAACAAAAGCAGTCATTTGTGGAGTTTGGGAGGAAGCATCTGGGGATCTGAGAAATGAAAAGGATGTGGTCACTGCGTCCCGGGAGACAGAAGGAAGAATCCTGACACGGAGCGCAGCTGTGGCATCACCACGGCAAGAGTCTTCCACTGCAGGGGAGGGTTATGGTCTTTCCACACCCATCTGGATAAGTCTGTGGGCAGATGCTGACTTGGACAGCTGCTTCCCCCGTGGGTGCCGGATGCAATCATCGATGACAGATGAGTGGATACCAGACAGTGTGCAGCAGAGGGACACCCGAGTGGCAGGTGGGGGTGCGCCCTTTGACTCTCCCCTTCCGTCTATAACCAGGGAAGTACCCACAGCTCAACCAAGGGCTTCTGTCCCACACGCCGGGGTGCTGGGTGAGAAGGGAGGTGTGCAGGACACCTCAGGAGGGTCCCAGCTGGGCGGGTGCACACGATCCCCACCCTCTGGCCACAGCCGGGGGTCCCGCAGCCCCAGAGGGGAGGCAGCGCACCAAACCTGGGCCTCCTGTCCTCGCAGGGCCCCCACGACCACAGGGAGCCAGCCACATGCCTGGGGCCATGTCCCGCCAGGCGCGGAGATTCCCGGGACTTCCCCATCTGCAGCTGTGGAGCTCGCAAACCCGACGGCACTGGGCGGGGCGCACGTCTCCCCGCTTCACTCCACGGTGACAGACCCTACGGCTCAGGGTCCCCAGACTGGGGGAGGAGCCCACCGTCCTGGGGACCCAGGCACTGGCGACCCTGGGGCCACCAACTTAGTGTCAGAGATGGGGCCTCCGACAGAGGCACCGGAGGGTGGGAGCACAGGTTCTCAAGTACATTCCGGCCACTCAGGCAAGAGAAACCCCAGACCTGTGGTGTGTCTCTGCCACCTACTGGGAAACAGAAGCCAGTCCTCCGATTTCCACAGTGTCGAGTCCTTGAATCAAGCAGAAAGGTGCCCCAGGACAGGAGTCACTCGAGGCGGCAGCGGGAAGACGCATGGTGACATTGTGCCACAGACAGAAAAAAGGACAGTCCCTCAAGAAAGGAACCGAAGCTCGGGAAGCGTTCCGATCTGATGGAGACTTCAGAGGAGCTGCTGTGCGAGGCGGCTCAGCGAGCTCAGGGATGTGATGAATGAACTGAACTAACGCATCACCAAGGAGACTGAAATTCTAAAACAAATAGGAAACAGAAGTGGTGGAGCTGAAGACCTCAGTGAACAAGATGAAGAATGCTCGGAGAGCTGTGGTAACTAAGCAGCCCATGTGGAAGAGAGAGTCAGCAAGCTGGAAGTCAGGAAACTAGAAATGATACCCGCGGAGGAGGAAAGCGATCCAAGGTATTTAAACAGGAGGCAGGAGAGGAGACCAAGAGGCCAGGGTAGGAAGACTCCAGCTCACTTCCCTCCACCAGCACCTCAAAACCTCAGCTACCCGTGGAGCAAGGCTCATGGAAATCGGCCTGGGGACAGCGCTGCACGGCCAGGCTGTCGAGAGACCCACGTGGAGTCGGGTTGGAATGACCTACCGCCATGGCAGGGAACACGGAGGACACGGCGGGTATCACAGGGTAGGGGGTCTCCCTGGGGAGCGGGGGGTCTGCGTCATACATGGAGCACCTCAGCCCTAAGTACCAGTGCTGGGGGGAGGAGGCACCTTTGCTGGCTTGCACCCCAGCAGGGCTTACCAGAGGGCTGAAGGAAGCCCAGACTCTGCCCTTGAGAGCGTGTGGGCAGACCTGCCTCCTCTGGAGGGAGCAGACTGGAAACTGACTGGGGCTCCAGCCGCCCCGCCAGGACCAGCCGCGAGCAGGCCACAGCCAGCCCTGGCCTCCCGCTCCCTAATAAGGCAGAGCCGCCTTGGCCGATGGCAGTGCACACACTTGCAGAGGCGTACCTACGATTACGCTCAAAATCCTTGGAGCCAGGTTTCAAAAGTATGTGAACCGAGAACTTCCAGACGTTCAGGCTGGATTTAGAAAAGGCAGAAGAGCCAGAGATCAGATTGCCAACAGTGGTGGGATGGTAGAGAAAGCAAGGGAGTTGCAGGAAAACATCTGCTTCGTTGACTATGCTAGAGCCTTTGACTGTGTGGATCACCACAAACGGGAAAATTCTTAAAGAGGTGGGAATACCAGACTGCCTTGTTTCCTGAAAAACGTGTATTCAGGTCAAGAAGCAACAGTTGGAATGGGGCGTGGAATGACTGACAGGTTCCAAGTTGGGAAAGGAGTATGTCAAGGTTGTGTGTATATTGTCACCCTGCTTATTTAACTTATATGCAGAGTACATGCAAAATGCTGGGCTGGATGAAGGTCAAGCTGCAATCAGAATTGCCGGGAGAAATATCAACAACCTGAGATACGCAGATGACACCACCCTAATGGCAGAAAGCAAAGAGGACCTAAAGAGCCTCTTGATGAAGGTGAAACAGGAGAGTGAAAAAGCTGGCTTAAAAATCAGCATTCAGAAAACCAAGATCATGGCATCCGGTACCATCACTTCATGGCAAATAGACGGTGAAACAATGGAAACAGTGATAGACTTTTTTTTCTCGGGCTCTAAAATCACTGTGGACAGCGACTGCAGCCATACTCCTTGGAAGTAAAGCCATGACACACCTAGACAGCGTATAAAAGGTCCACCTAGTTAAAGCTATGGTTTCTCCAGTAGTCACGTACAGATGCGAGAGTTGGACTATAAAGAAGACTGAGTGCCAAAGAACTGATGCTTTTGAACTGTGGTGTTGGTGACGACTCTTGAGAGTCCCTTGGACTGCAAGGAGATGCAACCAGTCAATCCTAAAGGAAATCAACCTTGAATATTCATTGTCAAGACTGATGCTAGAGCTGAAACTCCAATACTTTGGACACCTGATGTGAAGAGCTGACTCACTGGAAAGACCCTGTAGCTGGGAAGGATTGAAGGCAAGAAGAGAAGGGGACGGCAGGTGAGATGGTTGTATGGCATCACCAATTCAGTGGACATGAGTCTGAGCAAGCTCCAGGAGATAGTGAAGGACAGGGAAGCCTGGCGTGCTGCAGTCCATGCGGTTGCAAAGAGTGAGACACGACTGAGCAACTGAACAAACATCTGGGAACATAGAGGAGAGCTGACTAGAGGAGGGAACGGTGGGCCCAGGAGGTGCCTCTTGTGTCTCTGTCTCCCTCCAGCAGACAGGCGGGCTGCAGACCCCCAGGAGGGGACAGACACTTTGGTGAATCCCCAAGATCGAAACTAAGGTGGGGAGGTGCTCCCCTTCCTTCCTCCCTGTCGGGGGGATTGCTGGACACGAAGGACAGATGGGGAAGAGGACAGACAGATGGTCGGTCACACCATCAGCAGATGGGTCCCTCCTCTCCGGGCCCCCAGGTGCCCCATCTCACAGACCTTCCCTCCCCCCGCAGGCTGCCACGTCCGAAGCCCCCCAGGACATGACCTACGCCCAGCTGAACCACTTGACCCTCAGAAGGGGGATGGCCGCACCCCCTGGCCCCCAGTGGGGAGCCCGAGCAGACCCCAGTGAGCACGCGGCTCTCGCCATTCACTAGCCCAGGAAGGACCCAGACCCCAGGCTCCAGGGACCAGATCTCAGGCAGCCCAGGAGGCACGGGAGCTGCCAGCAGTGGATAGCACGTAATGACCAGCAGCCTGTCCTAACGGACCACCAGGAGCCCCTGGGACCCTTTGGGAATCACCTAATTCTACCCTCAAGGATACCTAATATCCTCATATTTGGGAAATAATGCAATGGACATCTCAAAGTCAATGTGTTATTTGAAAACCAAAACCAAAAATCCAAACAAAAAAACAAACAGCAAAAAAGATGATAGGAAATGTTTTTGACGAATGATAAAGTGCATGATACATGTGGAACCTATGAACTGAGAAAATTGAAGACCATGAATGAATATACCAGAGAAGTCTAGAAGAAACCCAATGACCTGGTTTATCATATCAAGAATTTAGGGGAAAGTAGAAAAAATTTTCAAATAAAGGTGCAATTTGGAAATAACAGTGACAAAGATAGCTAAAAATGAAGGCAACCACAGAGTAGAAAAAAATCAGTTAAGGCAAAAAGAAACTCATTCTTGACAACGTTCATAAACCCTGGCCACCAGGCCCAAGGTAAAAAGAGAGAAACCGCACATTTCTAATATATGAAAGAAATTGCCAAGACTACCGCAGATTCTACAGACTTTATCAAGATAGTGACAGAACATTGTGAAACATTTTGAAACGTGCCGACATAGAAGATACAGGTGAAATGGTCACCTTCAAGTGTACAATTTCAAGTGGTAAGCTTCGAATGTAAGATTGACCGGCCCTTCTGTTGCCTTATGCATTGACTCTGTAGTCAAACGCCCACGACTGCGGTATGTAGAATCTACAGAAGTCAGACTGAGGCAGATGGGGTAGATTGCCGGTGACCAGGGTTGGAGTGAGGGAGAAAGAGGGGGACGTTCTGGTCAAGGCCACAGTCTCCCAATTACAAGGTGAGTAAGTTCTGGGCATCAGATATACAGCACGGCAGTTATAGCTGGTAACAGCGTATCGCATTTTTGAGTCTTGTGAAGAGAGTAGATCTTTAAATGTTCTCATCACGAAGAAATGGCAACCAAGTGATGAGCTGGAGGCCTTAAGTAAAGCTATGTGGTAACCATTTTCCGATGCGTGTGTCAGTTCAGGAAGCTTCCCTGGTGAGTTCTTCCAAATACGTAAGTACTAATTTAAAAAAAAAAACTGAAGTATTTCTCTGTGTAATTTAGCTGGCTGTGCTGGGTCCTCATGGCAGCGCTCGAAGTCTTCGCTCTCCAGTGGCAACTGGGGTCTTCAGCTGCGGTTTGCAGATCCTTAGTGTGACAAGTGGCATCTAGCTCCCTGACCAGGGATGGAACCTGGGCCCCTGCACTGGGGGCATTGAGCCTCACTCACTGGAACATCAGGGAAGTCCCAAACTATTGTGTACTTATTAAGCACACACACACACTCTGTAACTGCATAAACTTTTCTTTCAAACAGAAAAAGGAGGCATATACCTCAACGCTTCAACACATTTATCAGGCCAGAAGGCTATACTCACCAAAATCTGACAAGGGAATTTTAAACGGGAAAGGGAAAGGATGATCTCTCCCGTGGGCTTGGGTGTAAATCCATGAACAGTGTACACAAGCCAGATTTAGCGACATGTTCAAGGGACGTTACTTGTGACTGTACTGTGGGTTTGTTTGTTTTTGGACGGACAGAGTAACTTAAAGTTTTAAGAATCTATCACATCATGCAATCTATCGATACAACAAGTGAAAAGAATAATCACCTCAACACATGTAGGCAAAGCCTTTGATACAATATGCTAACGGTTTCTGCTGGAAGTAAAAACACATCAGAAGTAAAGGGGATTTCCTTTCATTGGTGAAGGCGCGTTTAACAACTAGCCTTAGACGCCACTTGTAAAGGTAAGGACGGGGGTCCTCTCCTCTGTGCCCAGCAAGGATCCATATGTGTCCCCACGACCACGGCTCTCACCCGCACAAAGCAGCACCTACCAAGGAAGTGAGACCAGCCAGAGCGCGCGGCTCTGGAGAGGGCGAGAACCAGACTGCGTCACCGAGAGACTGCGCTCCTGTGTGCACAGAAAACAAAGTAACACGGAGATGTTGTGCTCTAGTTAGGAAGGAGTTCTCTGGGACTTCCTTGCTGGTGCAGTGGCTAAGACTCCACACTCCCAGTGCAAGGGGACCCGGGTTTGATCCCTGGTCGGGGGACTAGATCCCACAGGCCACACCAAAGGCCTGGTACTGTGAAAGAAAGAAAGAAAAAGGTTTAAAAGTGGTTTCCTAACATTGCTGGACACATGATCAATATTTAGAATTCAGCTGCCTTCCAGAATTCCAGTCCTGGGCTGAGATGAACTAAATGAAACTTCTTGTTCCTTGACCTCACGCCAGTGAGCCCGATTCCATACTCCTGACCCCTGGAGCTGTAAGATCATGTAAGTCTTTCCGTTCACCAAGTCTGTGGCCATTTGTGGTAAATAGGATCCAATACAACCACTTAAGTTTTCTTTTGGTTAGACTTTGCATAGTACATTTTTAGTCCTTCTACTTTTTTTAATGGTATAAAACCTATACACTGATATTTTCCACTGTTGAAACATGATTAAAGCGTGTAGTTCAGCGGCCTTAAGCACATTTACCATGCTGGCATTCATGGCTACTGTCCATCTTCCAGAACATTTTCGTAAGCCCAAACAGAAACTCTGTACCCGTTAAGCGAGAATCCCTTAGGTCCTCTTAGAACCAGCCCCTGGTCAGCTCTGTTCCAGTTCCTGCCTTTAGGGATTTGCCTGTTCCCAGCGGTTCATGTCAGGAAAATCATACAGTAGGAGATACTTTGTGTCAGGCTGACGTCACATGGAGTAATGTTTCCAAGATTCCTTCATATCTTTTACTTTTATATGTTGTATTTGAAGTGAGCTTTTCCTAAACTTCATAGTGTAGGGTCTTGGTGGCGGTGGTCTTTTCTTAAACCAGTCTGACAACCTCTGTCCTTGAATTGCTGTGTTTGGCACATTCTCATATAATGTTATTACTGATAGGATTGTTGTTTGGGTTTACCATCTCATCTTTTAAAATGTTCTTCCTCTTCTTTCTTGTTCCTCTGTTTACCCTTTCCTGCTTTTCCTCGGATTTAAAAATGTTTTTACCATTCCGTTTTAATTTTTCCATTGGTGCTGTAACTACACCTCGTTGCTGTTTAAGTGGCTGTCCTAGAGATTATCAGGTACGTACCCAGCTTTACACGGAAAGAGAATTTTACGTCTTCACGGGAAGAGTAGAGACCGTATAAATCTACAGGTCACATTGTTCTTACCCCCTTTATTTTGTAGTTGTTATGCATATTATCCCTACACTCGATTCCAGGGCCCTGTTGGGGCCTGTGGGACCAGGTCAAGGTGGGTGAGTTCTCCCCCGACCCTCTGCTTCAGCCCACGACAGGCCCCAGCCTTGCCATCGGTGGGGAGCACAGTGTGTGTGGACGGATGGTGACCAGTCTGGGGACAGCCTTGCAGTGACATCTGGGAGGATCGAGGGCAGAAGGGCGCCAGACGCTTCAGCTCCACATCCTTTCCAGGAATCCCCCGAGACCCTCCATCTGGGCTAACCCAGGGCCACGGTCGCCAAGGGGAGCCCTGTGACCCCCTGGTGTTAGGGGTGTCTACAGGCTGAAGCCTTCTGTCTGTGAAGAGAGGGTCTCTGGACCCTTGGATACGGGGCCCCACAGGACTCTAGTAACAAAGCCAATTTCTCCTTGAAATCCAGGAGCTCACACTGCAGGGCTGTGTCAGCGTGCACACCACAGTGGTCAGAGCAGAGGGAGCCCCTGCCCCCGGTGGGGACGGGGGAGAGGGAGGAGCCGGTCCTTCCACTGAGGGCTCCTCCTCAGAGGCAGAGGGGCGGAGTGGGGGCTCCCGGGACCCCTCCATGCCCAACTGCATGTCCCGCTTGCTGCGAGAAGATCAAAGATCCCACGGGCCCCACCTCAGACCCAGCACAGTCAGATAAAGGCAGTCAGTCATTTGTTAAGAAAATGAATACATAATCTCCAGCAAAGCATCCCGAACTGATACACACGTGGAACTAGTTACCACCACAGCTTCACTTAACCGCTGCATATCATCACGGCTACTATTTCCTTTTTTGTGGTTAGGGTCTGTTCACAACACTTGAAATGTGATACAGTGTTACTAGCTATCATCACCCTGCCTTATGCCGAACGCCCAGACCTTATTCAGCTCATAACCACAAGTCTGTGCCCTTAGACCAAAGTATCTCCCCCTCCGCTCACACCAACTCTAGTAACCACCAGTCTACCTTCCTTGTCTCTCATTTCAACTTTTTTAGATTCTACATAGTTCAATCATGGGCATTTGATCACCAAGCCAATGAATAAAGTGATCAATATTCCATTTAATCTTAAGTCTATTTAGGAAATTGTACACTTGAATATTTCCATTTCCTCTTCATTTTCTGGATGTTGGTATCAAATGTTTCATGTTCGTCACCAAATAAATTCTGTAGGATTTGTGCTGCTGCCTGCGATTTCGTTCATGATATTAAAAAATATGGTTTCTCTCTTTTTACCTGGGTTGTGGTGGTTAGGATTTATGACTATTGTCAAGAATGAGTGTGCTTTTTTGCCTTAATTGATTTTCTCTACTTCTTGATTGTCTGCATTATTATTCCCATCTTCTACCTTCAAGTGAAATAATTTACTATCCCTTCCTAAATTGTTGGTGTGAGTGGTGAGGTCATTGATTTTTTTAGGCTTTTGTAATGTATTCATTCACGGTTCTAAATCTTCTGAATTCATCATCTTTTTCCTGCACATATTGGTGTTTTAAATTCATACCCTTGATGCATATTGTCTACATTGTCATTTACTGAAAACAGTTTCCAGCTTCTGTGTTGTCTTGCTGTTTGTTATGTTTGCTTTTGGTTTTGGTTCTCAACGCACACATTTATCTTTGTACACGCACAGACATAGTGGAACATTTTTTTGCAAGCTTATTCATCATAGTCAACAATTGGATGCAATTCAAATGTTTATTAATTGGTAAATGAATGAACAAAACACAGTACATACAATCCCTGGAATATAGTCAACAGGAAAAAAAGAAGCTATAGGTCAATGCTACACACGGAAAAAAATTCAAAAGAAATTATGCTAAATTTAGGAAAACAGCCTGGATGAAAAGACTCAATATTTTTAATCTTATTTATATGAAATATCCTAAAAAGCAAATTTATAAACACAAAAAGCAAATCAGTGGCCACCTATGGCAGAGATCAGCGCGCACCTGCAGACAGGAAGCAAAGTTTGAGGGATGGAGAAATGTGTTCTGCGACTGGTGTGTGTGATGGCTGCACAACTGTATATGTTTACGAGTGACCATTGAATGGTGCACGCACTTACAATGTGTGATGGGCAGAATAAAGACCCCCCAAAAAGATGCCTACTTCCTATTCCCCAAGCCTGTGGCGTGTTACCTCACATGGCAAAAAGGATCATGCAGCTGCAGCTGAGAGAAGAAGGGGGCATGATCCTAAATTAGCTAGGGGGGTCCAAAGAGTTACCCGGGTCCTCAGCAGTGGCAGAGGGGAGCAGCAGACACATTCAGAGAGAGGCAGCAAGTCTCATCTTCCATTTGGGCTTCAAAGATGAAGCGAGGACCCACAAGGCAAGGGCTGGGACAGCTGCTGGAAGCTGGGCAGGACCCTCAGCCGACAGGGAGCCCGATTCCCACCAGCTTAATAAGTTCCATTATTCCCAGAAACTCAGTGAGACTGTCCCTTTCAGCCTCCAGGAGGGAGTAGAGCTTGGAGCCAGTTTTCTTTTCATCCACACACGATTTTAGACAAGTCTGTTGCATTATTTCATGAATGCCAGGATATTGGTTATCTATGAGGGTACAAGTTGACCCGAAAGGGTCCCAGGGGCTCCTGGTGGTCTGTTAGGAGCCCAGGTACTGGCTGCTGGTCGTTAGGTTGTGCCCACTGCTGGGCAGCTCCTGTGCCTCCTGGGGTCCCTGAGATCTCATCTCTGGAGCCTGAGGTTGGGTCCTTCCTGGGCTAGCGAACAGCGAGAGCCACGTGCTCACTGGGGTCTGCTGGGGGCTCCCCCGCCAGGGGGCTGGGGGGTGCGGCCGTCCCCCTTCTGAGGGTCGAGTGGTTCAGCTGGGCGTAGGTCACGTCCTGGGGGGCTTCAGATGTGACAGCCTGCGGGGGGGAAGGTGTGTGAGATGGGGCGCCTGGGGCCCCGGAGAGGAGGGACCCATCTGCTGTGTCTGTCCATCCTTCCCGGAATCCCTCCATCCTTCCCGGAATCCCCCCAACCGGGAGGACGGCGGGGGCGGGGGCTGGGCGCCTCCTGCCTTCGTGATCTCAGGGGCTCACAGGGCGACCGTCCCCTCCTGGGGGCCTGTTGCGCTGGAGGGAGACAGTGAGGCAGGACAGGCGCCTCCTGGGTCCGCCGCCGTCCTCCAGCCAGCTCCCCGCTGTGCCAAGAGGAGGTTTGGAACCTCGGGCCAGGTCAGCTCACTCTCCTGATGGAAACTCCAGGGGCCTCCTGATGCCGGGAGCCTCGGGGTGCTTTGTGCAGCCCTGGTTTCTGTCTGAGCCCAGACCTCTTGCTCATCTGGCCTGGCACACAGCCGTCTTCCTGATAAAGCGCGTCCCTCCTGCCTCAGGACCTTCCTCCTGAGTCTGCCTGCCCCGTGCGCCCAGTCCCGTCTCTTGATTTACTTTCCTTGTCAGCACCTTGCATTCTGGGACTCCGCCAGCTTGTTGGCGTGGGGCCCCTCTCACCACGAGCTGAGCACCTGCCGTACCTGCAGGGCCTGGGGGGTGGCGCCCGCTCTCCCGCGCCCTTTGCTGGGGATGAAGGAGGGGGCTGGGGGCCGTGTGGGCCATCCACTGATGCAGGCGTCCTCATGAGACCTGGGGCTGCACTCCCACACCAGAAGGTCAGCCAGAGGACACGGAGCTGAGAAAGGCACCCCAAAGAAGGGGCCATGAGGTCACAGGGCAAGGGGAGGGTGGGGTCAGAGCAGGACCCAGGGAGCCGGGAAGGAGGGGTGGGGTGGGCGTGGCTGGAGCTGGGGTGTGAGCACAGCGGCGCCTGCGCTGGGCTGAGTTTGTCAACAGGAGGTCTGTGGTCTCACCCGATGGTCCAGCTGCAGCCCCACCTCAGTGTGCGTCGCTCACGGCAGCACCTGCAGCAGAGCAGCGGGACCGCTGGGCGGGGTTCCGAGAGTCTCAGGGCTGGAGCCCCCACCCTGCACCCCGGCGGCAGGTGCTGTGTGGTCCCCCACCCTTCTGAGCAGGGGCACCGCTGGGCGGGGTTCCAAGAGCCTCAGGGCTGGAGCCCCCACCCTACACCCCTGCGGCGGGTGCTGTGTGGTCCCCCACCTTTCTGAGCAGGGGCACCGCTGGGCGGGGTTCCGAGAGCCTCAGAGGGACAGAGGCTTGGCCCCGGTGATGTGGTGACCCCTGCCCTCCACGTGGGATTCAGGAGGAGAGAAGGCAGCCTGGGCTCGTGGTGCGTGTTTTGTGTTCGTGACATTGAAAAAGAGGGAAATGGCTTTAATTAGTGCACGTGAGCTGACAGTGGGTGTTTCCTTCTGAGTTTTTGAGTCTCTGGACAATGTTTTCTAAGCTGACCTTCTCATCTGTTAGGTTTCCCTTTGAGTGGAGCCCGAAGACCCTAGCCTCCAGGGGCCCTGGTCACCCTTTTCCCTACTCACCTGACTTCCTGCGTCTGTCCTGACCCCGGTGTAGGAGGAAGAGGAAGAGGAGGACGAGGAGCAGCAGGACGAAGGTCACCGAGACCCCGATAAGGACACTCAGGTACCACGTGAGTCCTGGGGCACCAGAGATGCCTGAGTGAGCCATGGGGGCCCTTTAACTGGGCACCTGCTGTGTGCAGAGTCGTGCTGGGGTCTGTGCATCCACATCCAGCCCATCCCACCCATTTACAGACGAGGAAACTGAGGGCCCAGAGAGGGAGATCACTCACGGGCCCTGGTGACCCAGCCTGGACGGGGCAGAGCCGGGACTGGAACCAGGGCCGTGTGCAGACTTGTGCTGGGGTCTGTGCATCCATCTCCAGCCCATCCCACCCGTTTTACAGACGAGGAGCCTGAGGCACAGAGAGGGAGATCACTCACGGGTCCTGGTGACCGAGCCTGGAGGTGGCAGAGCTGGGACTGGAACCAGGGCCATGGGCACCCTGAGCTCCTCCTGAGCTGGCCCCCAGGAGGACACCAGCTTCCTACTCTGGGGGCCCCTCACCTGCAGGGGGCTGTCCGAGGGTCTCACTTGGAGCTGAGGGTCCTCCCTTGTCCCGTCCCCTCCCCCACCTCAGAGGGGGCAGGGAGAGGGGTAGGCTTCGTGGAGGGGCCTCTGGGTCCTCTCCTCCCTCCCCACATGCTGCAGTGGAGGGGACAGGCCCCCACAGTCACCTCCTCGGGGGCTCCCTGTGCTCCTCGCCCGATGCAGGGTCACACCCAGGTCAGAACTGAGGAAATCTAAGATCTGGGGCATGGGTCTCTCCTTTTACACTGGAAGAAGCTGAGGCCTGCACGGGGGGGTGGTGATGGTGAGGGAGTCCACATCAGTGTCTCCAGAGACACCTGAACTGGCGGCATATTCAGCCCTGCTCTGCCCCGGACCCACCACCACCTCCCCAAAAGCCTCACTCTTACTCTGCTGTTCCTGACTCCACTGAGGGGCGGGCTGATCCTCTGAACCTCCTGCGGAATCAGAAAGGGGTTGAGGGTGGGGCGGCTTCTCCCCTCCTCAGCCCTGCTGCCCCCCACACGAGGCTGGGCCCCAGCATCTCCTGCTCCATGGCCCCGACCCTTCATCCATCAGCCTCAGAGCCCCTGGAGGCTGCAATTGCCCCGCTTCTCTGCCCAACTTCCAGCACTGCCCCCAGGACACCATGTGTGCTGAGACTGGAAGCAGAGTTCAATCAGATCAGCCAAGGACCCAGGGACAGGCCTGGGGCCAGTTGTCCACTCACTTTACAGAGACCCCGTTGTTTCAGGAGCTGTTACGTTTAGCCCCTGTCAGGGACTGGGGTCCCCAGAGGATTCTGGATGACCCCTGTGGCTGCGGAAGGGCTGCAGCTACCTGGAACCCACTCTGCTCAGCGCGTCTCTGAAACGGCCCCGCAGCTGCCCCTGGCTCTCTGCCTCTTCCCCCCACCCCTGAGAAGTCCAGTGACAGGATGTGGGAAAGGGCGTGGGGGGAGCGTTTCCCTCTGTCCCTCTGAAGCCTGGGTCCCCATCTGCGTGACCCTCCTTGACTCTCTGTAGAGCCCCCCAACTCCCACCCTAGAAAGGAGGGGCTCCTTCAGAGCTGACCACTGAGCCTCACCTGAGACCACGAGCGCCAGGGGCTCACTGGGCTGTGACAGCAGGTAGGGGTCTGTGCTGAGTGAGCCGTAGCATCTGTAGGTGCCCCCGTGGGCTGAGGTCACAGGGCTCAAGGAGAACTCGGCCTGGTACCGCCCGTCTTGGCCCTGGGAGCGCAGACGCAGGGGGCGATGGGCTGCCCCCTCCTTGGACAGAAGGAAGGTGTCCGTCCTGTTTCCTGACTGACACAGCAGGGTCACATTCTCCCCCGGGGCCACCGAGGGGCTTGGCCGCACCGAGAGGGAGGGTCTGTCTCTGAGCCGTCCTGCAGAGAGGAAGGGGGTGCGGGCACTGGGCCTGGTCCTGAGGAAGACTCCGTGGGCCTCTCTGGTCCCTCAGCGCTGTCTCTGTTTCTCCGAGTCTCTCCCCTCCCCAACCCCTGTCTCTCTGTCCCTCCCCGGGACCCCTTCCCCTGGTCCCAGCATCATCCCTGGGGCTCCCCCGTGGGGCCTGTGCAGAGTCTGGTCCCCGACTGACCCGCTGGCTCCTCACCTGCCACCAGCAGCTCCAGGGGCTCACTGGGCGCCGACCACTCGGAGGAGAGGCCGTGTCCACCGTAGCATCTGTACCGGCCCCCGTGAATGGTGCCCACCGGGCCCAGGGGGAAGTCGGCCTGAGCGAGCCCCACCTGGGGCCTCCGGGCAGGGCGCTGAGGGAGGTCCTGTCCCCCCACCTTGGACAGAGCGAATCTGGTGTAGCCAACGTCAGAGCGACACTGGAGGGTCAGGTTCTGTCCAGAGGTGACGACAGGGCCCTGCAGGGTCAGGAGGGAGGGCTTCCCAGACAGCCCTGGGGAGAGACACGCGCTGGGTTGTAGGGACCGCTTCCCCATGAACCCCCCCTCTCCCGGCCCGGCCCCAGGCCTCGCCGTGTCTCAGTCTGTGTGTCTGTCCTGTGAGCCCCACGCTCCTCTCCCCACCCTCTCACAGGGGCTCCCCTGGAAGCAGAGACCCCAGTACATTGTCTTGTCTGCACAAATGTATGGGATCAGGACAGGATTCCTCACCTGAGACCAGGAGCTCCAGGGGGTCGCTGGGGGCCGACCACACCCTGGGGGTGTGCCTGTAAAAGCCGTAGCATCTGAACGTCCACCTGTGCCCGGGGGTCACGGGGCCCACGGGGAACAGGGCCTGTATCTGCCCGTCGGGGTGTCGCTCTCCATCCACGGTCCAAGAGGACTCATCTTCTCCTTCCTTGGTCAGAAAGAATCTGTTAAAT
Organism: Bos indicus x Bos taurus; assembly: GCF_003369695.1. Taxonomy (NCBI): domain Eukaryota; kingdom Metazoa; phylum Chordata; class Mammalia; order Artiodactyla; family Bovidae; genus Bos; species Bos indicus x Bos taurus. The sequence goes on from NC_040093.1 coordinate 2,749,275, forward strand.
CCCTGAAGGGAGAGACACTGGAGGATCACGTTCCTTCCCGAGGTCACCACAGGGCTCGGCAGGGCTAAGAAGCTGGGTTTGCTGTAGGATCCTAGGAGAGAAGGAGGCAGCTGAATCCGTGGGGCTCCCCTCTCCCCCACCCAGGGCTGGGCTGTGAGAGGGACACCCCCTGAGAGCAGACCCCCTCCCCAGGGCAGAGCCCGAGGCCCCCGAGAGTCCCTCACCTGTCACCACCAGCTCCAGGCGGTCACTGCCCTCTGACCAGCCAGTGGGGGTGCTGTAGTAACATTGATAGCTCCCTGCGTGCTGCTCGGTCATCTGTGGGATGGCCAGCTGGGCCTTGTCCCCGGGCCCTGGGGGTTTCTGTCTGTCCCAGGGGACTGAGGTTCCCTCTTTATCCAGATGGAACACCTGGGCCTCCAGGGTCCCCTGACACCAGACGGTCACAGGGGTCCCCAAGGGAACCACAGAGCCCGGCTCAGCCCAGATGGTGGGTTTGGGGATGGTCCCTGGAAGGAAATCAGAGGCGAGCTCACCAGGCGTCCCCCCCAGGCCCTGGCTCTCATCTTAGTGGAGAATCACCACACAGCATAATTTTCGCATTTTAGTGGAGAATCCAGAGAAGGCAATGGCACCCCACTCCGGTACTCTTGCCTGGAAAGTCCCAGGGACAGGGGAGCCTGGTGGGCTGCCATCTATGGGGTCACACAGAGTCGGATATGCCTGAAGCGACTTAGCAGCTGCAGCAGCAGTGGAGAATTACCACACAACACAATTCACTCTCTCGCTTCTTTTTCTTGTTGGAAGCTTGCAGAGGTGTACAGCCCTCACCAGCATCCAGTTTGGGAACACTTCCATCACCCCCGCAGTGGACAGCCCCACCCCCCGCCCGTCCCAGGGGCAGGTGACTTCCCACCACTGCGGTTAGTCTCCCCACTGACGTAAGGACCCTGAGACTTGGTCACATCTTGCTCAGAATGACATGGGAGGTGACAGAGCAGCTGGGGGCGGCTCCCTCCCTGCCCACGGCCACTCCAGAGAGAGGGGCAGGGGGACACAGGGTGGGATGCCCGGCTCATTCCTGGGACGAGCAAAGCAGGGCTCTGAGTGGGTGGGAGTGACCTGTGCTGGGTCTGAAGGGACGGGCCACTGCCTGTGCTGGGAAAGATGGTGTGGGGGGGTAGGTGTATGTGCAGGTGTGTGTGTGGGGTGTATATATGTGTGTGCGCATGCGGGTGTGTGTGGGGTGTATGTGTGCGTGTGCAGGTATATATGTGTGTGGGTGTGTGTGGGGGTGTGTATGTGTGTGGGGGTGTGTATGGGGATGTGTGTGTCTGTGAGCAGTATATATGTGTATGGGTGTGTGGGGGTGTGAATGGGTGTGTGGGGGTGTGTATGTGTGTGGGGGTGTGTATGGGTGTGTGTGTGTGTCTGTGCGCAGTATATATGTGTGTGCGTATGCGGGTGTGTGTGGGGTGTATGTGTGTGTGCAGGTATATATGTGTGTGGGGGTGTGTGTATGTGGGCAGGTATGTGTGTGTATGTGCACGAGTGTGTGTGGGGGTGTGTGCATGTGTATATGTGGGTGGGTGTGTGCATGTGTGTGTGTGTGCATGTATGTGCATGAGTGTGTGTGTGTTTGTGGAGGAGTTGGAGCACAGGTCTGGTCCCACGTTCCCTGGCGGGTGAGGGTCACTGTGTCCAGGGTGAGTCTGCAGGGACCATCCCTGGGTTTTCTCAGTATTCTCTTCCTCCATCCCAGTGTATTTCCGTGTCCTTGTCACTGAGGCTTCTGGAAACCCCACGTGTCTCAACTAGGCAGGGGCGTGGTGGGGGTCGTGGTGGGGGGTCGGGGGTCGAGGAGGACTTGCAGCCCTGAAGCAGGAAGTTGGCCTCAGTTAGGGAAGTCCCTACAGGCAGGGGCCGGCAGAGTGCGCTCCTCACTCACTCGTTCACCCACCCCCTCCCTCTTTCTTTCCCCCACATCTAGTTCCCATCCATCTGTCCATCCGTTTACTGAGGCCTCCATGTGCCTCTGGCTCCACAAATACGGGAAATACCCGGCGCCTGCCCAGGCCGAGCTGCCCCCCCGGGGGTGGAGGGAGGGGGTTCCTGAGCTAAGAGCACACGTGGAGGACTGTCCCCGGGCTGAGGGGCAGGGCGGAGAAGTCACCGTGGGGAGGGCCGGGAAAACCCAGTGAGCGGCCATCCTCACAGGGCGGGGGGGGGGGGGGGTGGCGGGGGGCCGCGAGGGAGGGGGTGGTGCAGGGGAGGCTGGAGGAGGAGGCTGGAGGAGACTGGAGACGGCCGGGCTGGTCCTCAGCAAGCGAGCGCTGTTTGCACGGGGCTGCGGGACTCGGGGCGGGGCGGGGGGGGGGGGGGGCGGTCTGGGCTCGCGGGGGTGGCGGGGGGAGGAGGGCGCGAGCTGGCGGGCTCAGCACGGTCCTGAGGGTCGGGTCGTCCCTGCGAGGCCATCGAGGGCAGAGGGGGGACAAGGGAGACCCGGGCCAGGGTCCCCCCCTGGGGCTGTTAGCAGCTCGGGGTATAAGCCAGGGCCCCCAGACCCCCCGATCCTCTCCGCTCTCATCGAGGTCCGTCTTGGGGAGGCGGGGGTTTGGGGGAGACTCACCCTGCTGGGTGCGGGCCGTCTGGGCCAGACAGAGCGCTGGAAGAGAAGCTCTAGTGAGAAGGTGCCCGCCTCGCAGTTTCCTCACTGGCCGCAGTCTCGGGGCCCTCGAGGAGCCGTGGGGTGGCCGGGTGTCTTTCCATCATTTCCCAACACCGCCCCCCACAACATTACGTCTGAGTGCAAGCCCTCTCCTCGCTCTGAAGAAATCTCAGACAACCCGACCCTCTCCTCCAGGCCAGCCCGGCTCAGTCTGCGCTCACCCCACACCCAGTCCGTGTCCAGGACCGAACCTTTCCCGTCACTTGGGTCTGGGCCAAAGCTGAGGGCGCAGCCCCGGGGATGGAGGGGGAACCACGTTGCCCCCCAGGATTCTGGCGTCTCCTGGGCTGGAGTCAGGGCTGAGCAGAGCCCCTCTGCCCCTGGAATCCGTCCCAGCACCCCCAGACTCACCCAGGCCCAGGAGGGTGGAGGGCCCAGGCGCCATGGCCCAGCCCTGTCTCGACGCGCCCTGGATTCGGTGCTGAAGGATGGAGCCTGCAGTCTGCACAGAAGGGGATGTGCCCCGGGCCTTTATGGGGCGGTTTCCAACCAACAGCCTCACACAAAGGGGAAGAGCGCCCTCTCCGCCTGTCACACTTCCCCCTAAGGGGACCCAGGGGCGGCTCCCAGCTGTTCCTCCCTCTGGGCTCCCAGGAGGCTCAACTCTTCTCCGGGTGCACCCCGAGGGGGGAGCCCCATTCTCCACCCGTGAGCAGAACACACTTTGTGCAGCACACCGACTTGACCATCAGTCCCGACTCTGTTCTTGGGCAAAGAGTTGCATCACTTTATGCCAACGGTTCCTCGTATTGAAAATGGAAAACTCCGAAACCCTCCTCTGAGTGTTTAATATTGCGATATATGTTACATTCCCAGGAGGTGTCAAGTGCATTAAAAATATCTTATCACATGTGTTCTCTGCCCCTTTCCCCAGGCGGTGCTGGAACCGGGGGAGGCAGGGCTGGCCGGTGAGCACACACAAAATCCCAGAGCTGAGTGATGGGGAGACAGACCTTGAGACCTGGCGCTGGGCCTGGGACCCAGTGGGGCCCTCAGCTGGGAGCTGAAATGAGAACAGGGCTTGGGGGTGGGAGGCGTGTGTGCACACGGAGCCTGCAGGACAGGAGCCCCGTCATGGAATCCCTTGTCCTCTGTCCCTGAGGCCAGGGAACAGCCGCTTCTCCCGGGAGGAGCTCTGCCAGGTGGTGATGGTGGTCTACACAGCACCGGTGCTCAGTCTTCCTATTAACAGAAACCTAGTTCTATCTGAGGGGCTGTGTTCCAACCCTGGACTAGGGAAGAGGGAGTGGAGAGGGTGTGGTCTGGGCTGAGCAAACCTGGCATTCTGTTGGCGATGGATACGGTTTCTCGCTGCCCACCGAAATATCTTTATTTCACTTCCAGTTTTGAAGGATGGATGTTCCCTTGAGTTCTAGGTTGGCAGTTAGCTTTTTCAGCACATTAAATATGGCATTAACCACTTCTGTGCAGATAAACTGTGCCTCCTCCTGTTGCTCCTTTGAAAATTATGTCTTTCCCTGCTTTTAAGGTTTTGTCTTTGGGTTTTTCAGCAGTTTTTCACTGATGTGTTTCTGTGTGTGTGTTGACTTTTATTGAAGTATAATACACAAAAAATTGCACATGTTGAACGCACAGTTTGGTGAATTTTCACACATTGAGCGCTCACGTTTTCCAGTAACTTAACTCCAAAGGTAATGACTTTGCTGACTTCAACAGCATGGGTTAAAATTGCAGGTTTTGTTTCTTTATCTCAGGGTGAATATTCTCTGCAGCCTCTTTGTGTGTGTGTGTGTGTGTGGCTTCCTCTGCTCAACCGAATATTTTAAGATTTGTCTAACACTCTGGGTTCTGTGGAGTATTTTACTGTGTGAATCACCACCATGCGTACATCCCCTCCAGTGTAAAGAGGCATTTGCTTAGCTTCCAGTTTACATTAGAATGGAAAGTGTTGCTTTGAATGTCTTAATTCATGTCCAGCGACGAGCGTATATGTGCGTTTCTGTTGGAATAAACCTCGGGGTGTAATTGCCGTGTGTTGTGCTGTGCATTTATTCAGTTCCAGTAGGTACTTATGAATATGTTTCGAAGTGATGGCATCAGTTCACACTCTGAGCATTCTGGTTGCCCCACATCCTTAACCCGCCCCTCTGCTTTCCCACCTTCTTATTTTTGCCCCTCTGTGAGGGGTGGTGGTACCTTTGTGGTTTTACTTTGCATGTCTCTGGTAACTGATGAACTTGTGAAATTTTCCGTCTGTCCTTGGCCATTTGGATATTAATTTTATTTTTGTGAAATGTCTATTTGAATCATCTTCTCATTTAAAAATTGGGGCTAACTAACTTTATTATTTTTTTTTTTTTTTACTAAATAACGGGATACTTTCTCATTCTTATTAGGCACGTGACTTTTTTTGTCAGATGTGTTTATTGTGAATATTCCTATTTTAGTGGAGGTTCGCTTATTTTTGGCCACACGGCATGTGGGGATCTTAGTTCTCCAACCAGAGAGCCAAAGCTCTCCCCCTGGAAGTGGAAGTGCAGAGCTGTAACCACTGGATCACCAGGAAGTCTCCTCATTTCTCTTATCTTATTGAAATATATCTGATGTGCAATGTTATGTTAGTTTCGGGTCCACCTCATAAGGATTCTACATTTGCATATGTTCTGAAATGATGACCACAGTAAGTCTGGTAACCATCCATCCCCACACAGATTTATTACAATGTTACTGACCGTATTCCTCAGGCTGTAGTTACATGCTTGTGACTTATTTATAACTGGATGTTTGTCCCCTTCATTGTTTTGCCCCTCCAGTCCCCCTTCCTTCCTGCAACCACCCATTCGCTCTGTTTCTATGAGTCTCTCTCAGACTGTTTTCTTTGTTTTGTATTCTAGATTGCATATATGAGATCATACAGTAATTGGTTTTTCTCTATCTGACTTATTTCACTTAGCACAATGCCCTCTAGGTCCACAAATGTTGTTACAAATGCCAAGATACACACACACACACACACACACACACACACACGTGTAAAAGATTATTACTCAGTCATAGAAAAGGTGAGAGAACCTGTCTGTGCTCCTCCTGATGGAATAACATGAAGTTGACAGGAGTCTGTGCTTAGTCACTCAGTCGTGTGCGACTGCGACCCCATGGACTATACAGTCCATGGAATTCTCCAGGCCAGAATGCTGAAGTGGGTAGCTGTTCCCTTCTCCAGGGAATCTTCCCAATCCTGGGATCAAACCAGGTCTCCCACATTCCAGGCTGGTTCTCTACCAGCCGAGCCACCAGAGAAATGCGGGTCATAGAAAACAAGGACTACATAGGTAGAAAACGCATGCAAGAGACTCAGACACACACCACATCTCCTGTGTCCATTCGCCTGCTGAGTGCTCAGTTAGCTGTTTCATATCCTGACTGTTGGAAATAACGATGCATCGAGTATCGCCATGCATATAACCTTGTGAATTGGTGTTTTTGTTTTCTTTGGGTAAATACCAGAATGGGCCTTGACTGGATCACGTGGCAGCTCTATTTTTAATAGTTTGCGGAACCTCCGGGCTGTTTCCCACAGTGGCTGCCCCAGTTTACATTCCCCCAACACTGCACATTTTCATATGCACCACCACGGTGATTTGTGTTGAGGTATGTTTTTGTGCCACTACCACACTGATCCAATCACTGTAGCTTTGTAGTATAGTTTGAAATCAGAGCGTATAATCCCCCCAGCATTATTCTTCTTTCTCAGTTATTGGGATTTTTTTTTTTTTGCCATTAGGGGTCTTTTGTGTTTCCATAGAAATGTTAGAATTGTTCATCTCATTTGTGAAAAATCCCATTGGTATTTCAATAGGGATTGCATTGAATCTGCAGATTGCCTTGGGTAATATAGTCATTTCAACAATATTAATTTTCCAATCCATAAGCATAGAATATTCAGGAACATCTCCAGGAACACCAGCCCTCCACACTTCCCTCTGCTAAGCCCCCATCTGTCCGTCTGTCTGCCTGGGGTCAGAGTCAAGCCAGGTTTTAGGGGAAATGCACCATTCTAACTGTGATCGTTAATTTATGTGTCAACCTGCCTGGGCTAAGGAGCCTTGAAGTGGAGTCTCTCAGTCGTGTGCAACTCGTAGTGACCCCATGGACTGCAGCCTATCAAGCTCCTCCGTCCGTGGGATTTTCCAGGCAAGAGTACTGGAGTGCATTAGGCATGTCTTCGAAGGAGACTCTGGAAGAGATGAGCCGGGTTTAGTGGCTGAGAGAAGGGGTCCACCCTCACAATGTGGGCAGCTCCACCCCATGCCCCGGGGCCCCCACAGACCAAGAAGGGCCAGGGGGTGAATTCCCTGCCTCTTCTTGCGCTGGGACGTCCAGCATCTCCAGTCCTCAGACTCAGAGCCCCTGGTTCCTGACTCCCCAGCCCCAGGCTGGGCCTGACACTGCCGTTCTCCTGGTCTCGGCCTTCACACCCACACTGACTGTCACACATGCTCACTGCCGCTGTCACACACCCACGCTGACACTATCATACACCCACACTGACGCTGTCAGCCACTCTCCTGGGTCTGCAGCAGGTCCTGGGACAGTCTCTCCACCTCCTGAACCCTGAGGGTCTGTTCCCATGATGGCCTCCTCTCAGAAATCCCCATACAACTGTGTGATGACCTGTCCGTCCTGGAGAGTCCTGAATAATACGGTAATGGTGGGAAAATAACACACAGAGACAGAGAGGAACACAGAGAGAGGCAGAGAGAGTGAAACAGGGAAACTGAGCACAAGAATGGAACCGGAGGAAACAAAGGTGAAGACCACCGAGTTAGGACGCAGGTCTCTGCAGGAACTAACCGCGAGTGTGAATAACAAATGAAAGATCAGTACTAATAACGAGCTGGGGGCTGGGCACCCTCCTCTGAGCCAGGACAGAAACCTCCCAACTGGCAAGATACAGCCCGCCCTGAGGTCAGAGCAGGGCATCAGGTGTCCACATGGGTCTGTGGCCCCGTCACTCAGAGCTGGCCGACCTTGGGCAAGTTATCTAATGTTTCAGTCCCTCAGTTCTTGCAGAAAATGGGAGAAGAGAGTAGGACATTCTATGGAGGGTTCCTACCAGGCTTAAATGTGCAAATGTTTGCACAGAACTAAAATAGTCATTGTAGGAGCTGGCTGAATCTAGGATGAATTATTAAAATATGCTTCAGATGTATAAGAACACTTAAAAATACCAGATCTGCAACAGGCATGCTGGTTTCTTGTGTCTGCTCATTCATGTCTGACTCTGCGACCCCATGGACAGTATCCTCCAAGCTCCTCTTTCCATCGAGTTTTCCAGGCAAGAATACTGGAGTGGGTTGCCATGCTCTCCTCCAGGGGATCTTTCCCGCCCAGGGATCCAACGGGAGTCTCTTGAGCCTCCTGCATAGGTAGGCTGGATTATTTATGTTTCTATTAAAAATAATAAAAGACACACAAATTGGGAACTGAACTCTGCTGTGGTCTAGCGGGATTTGGGGGTAACGTTCCCATTTGCACTGAGTGGGAACCACAGGTCTGACTGCACAGTAAGCAGGACAGTGACCACGCATGGGATCGGAATTCTCCTGGCGAGGGGTTCCTAGTGACCCTGCATCCTTGGTGGCACTCCGGGGCCGTAGTCGTGCGGACCCCAAGTGTTTCTTTGTTGAGACAGCGTGGAGTGGCCTCATTTAGAAGCCCTGTAACTTCAGCAGTGATGTGAAGTGATCAAGTGGGCAATTGTGGCTGGACCTGAATCTGTGGGAAGTGACATTAAGAAAGAATACAGAGACCCTGGAGAGGAAGGAGGGGATCTGTTCCTGTAACACAGACATGAGGTCCATCCAGGTGTCTGTGATGGTGGTGTGGGTGGGGGTAGGGGTCAGGGAGAAAGGTATGAGGTCTCCCAGGTGTGGAATTCAGAGAGCGCTGGGCGGGCTGACATCGTGCACGGGGAACGGAAGACGAAGCTCTGACTCAGGCAGAGACGGGGGTCTGCTTTCTGCACACCCAAGGCCGGGTCACCCCTTACCCATTCTCACGGTCGGAATGTGTGTTTCAGCTGTGTAATTATTACAGCCAATAGACTCCCAAAGTCTAAGGCCTCTTGATAGGAGTTAGTTCCTCCCCCAGTAAACAGGTGAAGCTGATTCTAGCTCAGCACGGTGGTGATTTAAAATGCTGTGTATTTTTAAAATGTGAAGGATAGTGAGGGAGCCATCAGGAGACGCCTCGCTGTTGAAAAGATATTTTGCAACTCACAGTTCCCAGGAGTGGGGAGCATGGATGCCACCCACCAGGGTCACAAGACGAAGCTCCAGAGACAGAAAGAAGATGGAGTGAGAGGGGAATGTGGGCAAGAGCCTTTATTGTGGTTGCCACAAGAAATAATGGACAAAAAAAGGTAAGCAGCTTGGGATTGGCTGGTTTAATGATCTCAGCGGGTTGTGGGGTGGAGAAGGTGTCCCTTGTTGGCCTGTACCTGGCCCCGGAGTGTCAAGGGCAGGTGGATAGTGGCCCAGACTGTGGAGACCCGTAAAAGAGGTGATGGGGGTGTAGACTCTGGATCAACTGGTTTGTGTTGGATAATTGCTTGGCTTGGTGGTAAAGAATCTCTGCCAATGCAGGAGACTCAGGTTCAGTTCTTCGGCTGGCAAGGTCCCCTTGAGAAGGCAATGTCAAGTCACTCCAGTATTTCTGCCGGGGAAATCCCATGGACAGAGGAACCTGGTGGGCTACAGCCCATGGAGCTGCAAAAGAGTCTAACACGACTTTGCAACTAAACGACAACAGTTTGTTAAGAGCACCAGGAAGAGGATTCCTGCTAAGAAGCGGGTAGGAGGTAGGGGGCGGGGGAGGAAGAGGGAGGCAGGAGGCCGAGGGAGGCAGGAGGCCAGAGCAAGTGACTCAGACATATTATTGGCTCATCCAGGAAAAGGTGTGTCCAGTTTGAACCCTAAAATTAAAGGTCCAGTTATTTTGCAGGCAAACTGAGTTTATTTAGGAATGGCCGAGGAATTGCAATTCAGGACATTCAAACTGTGGCAAACCAGCGTCAAGTCCAGAGAGCAATGGAGAGGAATGTTACTTTATACAGAAAAATGAGGATGCTTGAAGGGATGTGCTTTAAATGCAAATCTGTTAGAGAAAAGCAAGCTGTGCAGATGGGATGATTTCTCATTGGCTGGAATGTGGATGTTTCTCATGGCTGGACTGTGGCTGTTGCTGATTGGTTAAAATTTCAGTGTTGCTGATTGGCTCAGCTGTGGCTGTTTCTGACTGGCTGGTCTGTGGCTGTATCTCATTGGCTGGACTGTGGCTGTTTCTCACTGGCTAAAATTTTGCTGTTTCTGATTGGCTCATCTGTGGCTGTATTTCATTGGCTGGACTGTGGCTGTTTCTCACTGGCTAAAATCTTGCTGTTTCTGATTGGCTCATCTATGGCTGTATTTCATTGGCTGGACTGTGGCTGTTTCTCACTGGCTAAAATTTTGCTGTTTCTGATTGGCTCATCTGTGGCTGTATCTCATTGGGTGGTCTGTGCTGTTTCTCATTGGCTAAGATTTTGCTGCTTCTGATTGGCTCATCTGTGGCTATTTCTTATTAGCTGAATTTTCACTGTTTCTTATTGCCTGGGCTGTGGCTGTTTCTAAATTGGGAAAGGAGTACTTCAAGTCTGTATATTGTGACCCTGCTTATTTAACTTATATGCAGATGAAGCACAAGCTGGAATCAAGATTGCTGGGAGAAATATCAATAACCTCAGATATGCAGATGACACCACCCTTATGGCAGAACTAAAGAGCCTCTTGGTGAAAGTGGAGAGTGAAAAAAAAATGGCTTAAAACAACGTTGAAAAAACCAAGATCATGGCGTCTAGTCCCATCACGTCATGATAAATAGATGGGGAAACAATGGAAACAGTGAGAGACTTTATTTTGGGGGCTCCAAAATCACTGTAGATGGTGACTGCAGCCATGAAATTAAAAGATGCTTGCTCCTTGGAAGAAAAGTTATGACTAAGCTAGACAGCATATCAAAAAGCAGAGACATTATTTTGCTAACAAAGGTCTGTCTGGTCAAAGCTATGGCTTTTCCAGTAGTCATGTATAGATGTGAGACTATAAAGAAAGCTGAGTGCTGAAGAATTGATGCTTTTGAACTGTGGTGTTGGAGAAGACTCTTGAGAGTCCCCTGGACTGCAAGGAGATCCAACCAGTCCATCCTCAAGGAAATCAGTCCTTAATGTTCATTGAAAGGACTGATGCTGAAGCTGAAACTCCAATACTTTGGCCAACTGCTGTGAAGAACTGACTCATTTGAAAAGACCCTGTTGCTGGGAAAGATTGAAGGCGGGAGAAGGTGACAACAGAGGATGAGATGGTTGGATGGCATCACCGACTGGATGGACATGAGTTTTGAGCAAGCTCTGAGAGTTGGTGATAGACTGGGAGGCCTGGCGTGCTGTGGTCCATGGGGTCACAAAGAGTCGGCTACACTGAGCAACTGAACTGTGGAAGTTTCTCAATGGTGGGACATTCACCATGTCTCATTGGCTGGAATTTCCCTCTTTTTCATTGGCTGGGCTGTAATGGCTGTTTCTTATTAGCTCATCTGTGGCTGTTTCTCATTGGCTGGACTGTGGCTGTGTCTCATTGGCTGGACAGTCACTGTGTCATGCTGGGCAGTCACTGTGTCTCATAGGCTGAAATTCCTTGTTTCTCATTGGCTAGATTGTGGCTGTTTCTCATTGGCTGGACTGTGGCTGTGTCTCATTGGCTGGACAGTCTCTGTGTCGCATAGGCTGAAATTCCTTGTTTCTCATTGGCTAGATTGCGGCTGTTTCTCATTGGCTGGACTGTGGCTGTGTCTCATTGGCTGGACAATCTCTGTGTCTCACAGGCTGAAATTCCCTGTTTCTCATTGGCTGGGCTGTGGCTGTTTCCCATTGGCTTAACTGCTTCTCATAGACTGGGCTGGCCTATTTTTCATTGTGCTGTGACTGCTTCTCATTGGTGGCTGTTGCTGGACAAGAAGAAAAAAATCATCATTTTTCTGCTGGATTGTAAAGTAACCATCCTTCTACCCAGCAATGTAAGGTAAGCTGCAGCAGAAAGCAATGGTGAAAGAGCTCTGCCTCGGGGCTTCCCAACTCTATTTTCAATTCATTTTTACTGTACATGTATCACACATGTTAAAGCATCAACTTTACAGAAACCTGAAACAGGACTAATGCAACAGGTACAGGGAGCTCTACTCCACTGTCATCCTGGCAGCCAGGCACCACTCTCAGTGTGCTGCCAAGGTCGCCCAGGGCATCCGCATCCACCAGCAGAATGACCAACAGTGAGGATCTTGTGAGGGAGGGTTTGGGGCCAGGCCTGGAAGCAGCTCCGTGCATCCTGCTCACTGTGAACGTCATCCCAGGACACACATAACTGCAAGGAGGCTGGGAGACCATCTCGCTGGGCGCCCAGGAAGGGAGGACATGGTGCTGTGGGCAGCCACAGTCTTGTCACACAGGGGCCACCTGTCCCTATGGGCACCTGGGATCACACGGTGGGGGTGTTTCTAGTCTCCACTGCTTCCTACCCGACCTCCTCTTACACAGAGGTTCTAGGACACAGGAAATAGACTCTCAATAATTCATTATTTCAAAAGCTAGTGGAAACAGAAGGACACATCCCTGCAAGATGCGTAGAATTTAGAGTGAGGCATTCAAGCCCAGAGGAGCCCACGAATGGAGGTGGTGATGCGGACGGACACCCACTCAGGAAGACAGGAACCAGCTGCTGTGTTACCTTAGGTGCAAAAGGGGTCTTTGCAAGTGTGACTGAGTTAAGGCTCTTGAGAAGGGGAGATGAGCTTGGATATTCTAGGTAGACTCAATGTAATCACCAGAGTCCTTATAAGAGAAGCAAGCGGGTCAGAGAGTGAGATGAGACATGACCACAGAAGCAGGAGTCCTAGTCAGAGGGAGGATCTGAAGATGGAGGAAGGGGCCATGAGCCAAGGAGTGCAAATGGCCCCCAGACGCTGCAAAAGGTAAAGGAATGGAGCCTCCCGTGGAGCCTCCAGAAGGAACACAGCCCTGCCCACCCCGGATTTCAGCCTCGTGTAACTGATCTCAGACTTCTGCCTTCCTGAACTGTAGGGAAATAAGCTGCGTTGTTTGGTGCTGCTGTGTGAGTGGTAATTTGTTACAGCAGTTGTATGCTTGTAGGGATGAATGGCCTCCAATCCCAAATCTGACAGGCATTAGCCCGGTGAGGGGTGAAGGTCAGGTCAAGGACAGTGTCCTACAGCTGCTGGGCCCTCTCGTGTTTGGGGAATGCATGGCGTCCAGTGGGAATGAACTGGGGTGGGGTGGGAGATGGGGGCCTGCCGGTTCCTCCGGGTGGACCTAAAGCCTGAGAGGCCCTCCCTGTGCAGTCATGGCCTCACCAACTCCCTTGGCCAGCCCACCCTGCCCACACGTGGGTGTCTGCATGAGTGTATGTGTGTGTACAGTGTGTGCATATATGTCTCTGTGTGTATATGTGCATTCAGGGGGTATGTATGCATGTATACACTTTACACTGTGCAGGTGTGTTTGGGTACATATTAGTGCATTTGTGCATGCATGGCTGTGTGCTTGTGAAGGGATGGGAGCTGTATGCAGGTGGGGCAGCTCTGCGCCTTCACCCAGACACAAGTCCCCTCAGACACACTCTTGGGTCAGAAAACACTGATTGTCTTGTTTTTGTCTTGTTTCCCTCACTGAGTTTTGGGGGACGGTGGAGCAGAGACTGGGACCTACAACCTGTGTACCCAGCGCCACATGCGGGGCTGATGCTCTTGGACCTGTGAGAACATTGACTGACGAACAAGGTGAAGTGTGATCCAGAAAACTGGGTATCAGCTATCAGCTACATGAGTGCAGCCCAGATTCAAGATCACCACGCGCACTCTAGGAAGGTTTGCAGAGTCAGCTCAGAAGACAATGAAAACGCATCTCTGGGGGTAGTGGAGGATTCACAGAACATGTCTGAAATCAGCTGAACAACTGTAAGAACATAACTGGGTCTCTGGAAACAGCCAAGCACCAAAGCTGGGTCTCTGGAAACAGGTGCTACACCTTCTCTCCAAGGAGCTAGTTAACTGTGGGAGGGACCACATGGATACTGAAACTCCCAGAAGTTGATGGTGGGTCTCAGGACTCTAGTTCTTGCCTGCAGCAGAATTGACTCGATGACTTTCTAGAAAGGAATGATTCCACAGGGAAACCCTCTCAACGTCCGTTTTAGGCTTTTGCAAGAGTGACTTCCCTTCTAGGCTGCCCAGGCATAACCATCAGCGGTCCCTTCCCTCTCCTAGTGTGCCAGTGGCCCTGTCCCTCTCTCAGCGTGGAGCCCGGCCCGCAGTGACCCTGACCTCAAGGGGGCGGTGCAGAGCCTCGGCCAAACCCCCGAGTCTGGGGTCCAGTCTGGCTGCCCTGGGCTGGTTCCTCCCTTCCAATCCTTGCCCTTTTGGACAAGAACCTGTGACCTCCTTTCTGCATAGGAAAAGGGACGGAGGCTCTGAGAAGGTCTGGGAAGTGCCACCCACGATGGGCGGTCCTGGCATTACTGCCATCAGGCGTCTGGTGCAGGGTCATCTAGCCAGGTGGGTGCTGTTCCCAGGGTCCTTATGAGTGTCAGAGACACCCCGGTGCCCTGTGCCTGCTAGCCCCGTGCTGCGCTCTCACAGTCCCTGAGCCAAGCCCGGGAGAGGGCTGTGCCCCCATCCCAGCACAGGCCGCCTCCCAGACACCCCTCCAGGCGGGGATCAGCTACTTACCAGCCGAGGAGCAGCACTGAGTGGTGGGGGAGCTGACGCCTCCAGGGGCTCCTGTGATGGTGGGGGGACAGGAGAAGGACTGTTGCTGTGTGGGGGCTGCCCAGGGTCTGTTCCACTCAGCCTGGCGGCTCTCCATCCTGAGCATCCAACCATGGGCCACGCACGGCCTTCACTCAACCCCGGACAACACCCCGAGATTCCTGAGAAAAGGGGCCTGGGGCCAGACAAGGCGGAGCCCCCTGCTCCATCGTGCTGGGGTCACACCCTCTGTACCTCCCGGAGCTGTGCCCCGCATCACTGCCCAGACTTTTCATGGTGACCTCCTCTGGTGGTGACCTCCTCTGGGTGTGGGGGGTCAGAGTGTGCTGGATGGACCCCGACTCCAGGACACCCTGGGAGCTGACCACACACAGGACAGTCACGGCCTCCCCCCAAAGGTGCCCTGAAGCACCATCCAGCCCTGGTCCTTGTGACTTGCCCGGTGAAGAGTGGACCTCACCACGGGGGAGGGGGGCGGTGGCGGGCAGTCGGCCTGGAGGAGCCACACATTCTGACCCTTGTCTGGGGGACAAGACCCAGGTTCCACTGAAGGGGTCTCTCTCCCCCATCTCCGGAAGCCCATTCGCAGCAGCCCAGCAGGGTCGGATCTGTGCGCCCCCCACCACCGATGCTGGGGCTCAGTGTCCGGGCCCTCGTGATGTCCAGGTGAGACCAGGCTCAGGGAGCTGAGCCAGGCGTGGAGGTGGGGGCTACTCTTCATTGCATTGCGTGGATTTCTCACTGCAGCGGCTTCTCTTGTGGAGCATAAGCTCTAGGGCGCGAGGGCTCAGAAGTTGTGGCATACAGGCTTTATTTGCTCCGGGGCATGTAGAATGTCCCCCGGGGCCAGGGACCGAGCCCATGTCCCCTGCATTGGCAGGAGGATTCTTATCCACGGGACCAGCAGGGAGTCCAAGGAGTTGTCTTCCGATGGCAGTACTATGTGGTCAGTCTGATCCTCATGTCCTGCGTTATTGAGCTCCCCTCCCTCCTGAACAGTTCTGGCGCCTCCTCTGGGTGGCCCCCATACCTCCCTACCTGTATCTGGACACCCTCCCTCTTTGACCCGCCAGGACCCAACCCCAGGGAGGCAGGCTCTGCGGCTGCTGTCCGCGGTGCTGACCGGGATTCGACGGTTGAGTCTGGTTTCGGCACCACGGTCAGAGTCTATGAAGGCAAGGCAGCCTCCACCATTTCCTGCTGTCTCGGTGGGCCAATTTTCATCAGCTGAGCCCCATCCATGGTCCTCTTGTGTGGTCTCCACGCAGGAGTTAAACAAAACATCCAACCAGAGCATGTGGGTAAACTGGAAAAACACCAGGAGGGTCGTAGTAGTTGACAGTGACTCAAATTCCGTTCATGATCCATGCACCCCGATGAGGAGTACAGTGCCGAAGCTCGTGGTGCTGGCGCCGCGCTCAGCGTCACCACCGCTGGAGCAGCCAGGGGGTCATATGATGTTCGTTTTCCTCTACCCGCTCAGAACTGTCTTCTACCAGACCAGGGTCAGCGTACCACATATCTAGGTTTGGCCCAAAGATAACAGACTGGGCTCACACCAAAGCAGGTTTCAAAACCTAGATCTGCCTCTCATTTGCTCTGTGTCCTTGGGAACATCGTTATGCCTCCCTGAGGCTCACTTTGCTTTTCTGTGAAATGGCAGTAACAATGGTGTCTACTTAATGGGAAGCAGATGGTCAGAGACTATTATATTCTGTTTCTCATAGGAGGCGAGCAGTTTAGCTAAGAGGCAGGATCTGGAGGAAGAGGTCCTCGGATTGTATCAGAATCCTGACTGATGCTGAAGCTCCAATACTTTGACCACCTGATGCAAACAGCTGACTCACTGGAAAAGTCCCTGATGGTGGGAAAGATTGAAGGCAGGAGGAGAGGGGGCGGGAGAGGATGAAATGGTTGGATGGCATCACCGACTCGCTGGACATGAGTTTGAGTAAACCCCGGGAATTGGTGATGGACAGGGAGGCCTGGCATGCTGCAGTCCACGGGGGTCACAAAGAGTCAGAAAGGACTTAGCAACTGAACAACAGCTGCCTTTTATTAACTTTGTGACTTAGACAAAGTCATGCCACTAGTTTGTCATCTACCAAGTGAAGATAATGCCAGGACCTGCTCTGTAGGGTTTTCGTGAGAACCTAAATGCTTTACGTGTGATGCATGGGGTAAAATGTCTGGCACGTACTTGGCATGCATTCAAGAAAGCAGGCTGTTATCACTGCTATTACCACCACCGTCAGCACCAAGCACCTAGACACAGTCTGAAAAACTACTTCTGCTTGGTGATGACTGCTGCTTTTATGAATTATTCTTAGGGTTTCTGTGAGGGTCCTTAGACCTCTGATACTGATGAAGAAACTAAAGCTACAAGCTGAAAAGTGACTTGCTGAGGAAACTGGGGCTCCAATCAAGGCCATCTGACACCAATGCGTGGTCCCACCTGCCCCCCTTTAGCAGCAAGGCAGGAAGAACCTTGGGAATCCCCCACCCCCATCCCCAGATGGAAGACCAGGGCTCATGGTAGTTTGACCAGAGGTTTGCACAAATTATCTCTAAGCCCTTCTCTATTTCCTCACCTTTGCCAATTGTGCCCGGATACTCCCTTCCTTCATGGACCCTCCGGTGGATCCCAGGAGCTTTTCCTGCTGGCGTTGCAGCCAGGAGGCGGGAACTGCAGTCATTTGGAAATATTGTCGGTTATCCAACCACGGGGAGGAGGAGCTCTGGCATCCAGTGGGCGGAGCCCTAGGGCTGAGCTGAGCATCTCACAGTGCACAGAACCCTACACCCCACAAAAAATGACCTGGCCCCAAATGCCAATAGCTCTGGGTGCAGAAACTCTGGTCTGTGTGTAAGAGACCAACACAAACTTGGAAGGTGTATACCCCACACCAGTTTCATGAGAATTGGATTGGATGAGGTCATCAAAACCTTATTGGTAGGGTTACTTTTCCTTTCTACCTTTGCAGGGACAGGGGATTCCCAAGCGGTCCACTGGTTAGGGCTCTGCACTGTCCCTGCCGAGGCTCTAGGTTAAGTCCCTGGTGGGGGAACTAAGATCTCACAATCTGTGTGGTGCGGATTCCCCACCACCACCCCCAAATCCTTCCTTTCTGTCTTTATAAGGAGGGAGTATCATTTATGTCACTGAAAAGTACATTTACAAAAAAGAAACAAAAATAGCAGCGGGTGTATCCAAACCAAAGAAACCAAACTGCTTCTAAACTGTAGGGAGGGGGGAGGGGGGAGGTTGCGGGGGTGGGGGCGGGGTGTTGGGGGATTGCAGGCGTCGGCCCTCAGAGCGCGCAGCTGGAAGGAGTGGGGAGCTCCAGAGGCTGGCCTCAGCCCTAGGGCTCCACCTGCGGATGGTGGACGCGATCCTGTCTCTCTCTTCAGCCTCTCTCCTGATTTCTCTCTTTCTGTCTCTCCCTCCCTCCCTTGGTCTCAGTCTCACCCGGTCTGTCCCTACCCTCCCTGGCTCCCTCCCTTCCCGCTCTGCCTCTAGACGGAGGCTCTTTCAAAGTCCTTTTGGTTCTTGGAAATACCTCCTGATGGCAAAACGCGAAACCTGGGTCACTCCCCCGATCAGCAGCATCCTCTGCTCGCATCCCTGAGCAACAGGGGAAATTCCACACTTCCGGTGTAGGTCAGCGCACTGCCAGCCTTGGGAGGGGCCCTGCCACGCTGACTCAGTTTCCTCGTCCGTTCAGTGGGCCTAATGCACCTGCCTCATAGGTTGGTTCAAGGCCTAAATGAGAGAGCATGGGAGCAGGGCTTGGGACAGAGCCTGCTCACAGCAAGGTGTTCCGTAGATGTCCTGCAGTTTGACCTCTGGGTAGGGAAGATCCCCTGGAGAAGGGAATGACTGCCCCCTCCAGTGTTCCTGCCTGGAGAATCCCACGGACAGAGGAGCCTGGCGCGCCACAGTCCTTGGGGGTCGCAAACAGTCAAACATGACTAGGCAACTGACACTTTCGGATCTGAACCAGCTTCCCTTCCCTTCCCAGCACAGCTGAACCTCATCACCCAGGCCAGGGCCAGCAGGACAGAGCCCCACAAGCACCCCCGCCTACTAGTCCAGGCTGCAGCCTCCCCTCCGCCCTTCCTCCTGCTTTCCAAGTGGAGCCCCTGCTGGGGAGCTAAACCCTCCTCAGGTGCCCTAGATGGGGCTACCCGACACCTGGACCACTGGCCGAGTGGTGATTTCCTTGTAGAATCAATGTGAAATACCATTAAAATTTTAGTTCTGGCCCCACTAGCTACAGTTCAAGTGCCGACAGCCACATGTGGTTATTGTACCGGACGTGCCCATCATTCCAGAAGGTTCAGTTCAGTTCAGTTCAGTTGCTCAGTCGTGTCTGACTCTTTGCGGCCCCATGAACTGCTGCAGCACGCCAGGCCTCCCTGTCCATCACCAACTCCCAGAGTCCACCCAAACTCATGTCCATTGAGTCAGTGATGCCATCCAACCACCTCATCCTCTGTCGTCCCCTTCTCCTCCTGCCCTCAATCTTTCCTGGCATCAGGATCTTTTCAAATGAGTCAGCTCTTTGCATCAGGTGGCTAAGGTATTGGAGTTTCAGCTTCAACATCAGTCCTTCCAATGAGCACCTAGGACTGATTTCCTTTAGGATGGACTGGTTGGATCTGCTTGCAGTCCAAGGGACTCTCAAGAGTCTTCTCCAACACCACAGTTCAAAAGCATCAATTCTTCTGCATTCAGCTTTCTTTATAGTCCAACTCTCACATCCATACATGACTACTGGAAAAACCATAGCCTTGACTAGATGGACCTTTGTTGACAAAGTAATGTCTCTGCTTTCTAATATGCTGTCTAGGTTGGTCATAGCTTTTCTTCCAAGAAGCAAGCGTCTTTTAATTTCATGGCTGCAATCACCATCTGCAGTGATTTTGGAGCCCCCCAAAATAAAGTCAGCCACTGTTTCCACCATTTCCCGATCTATTTGCCATGAAGTGATGGGACTGGATGCCATGATTTTAGTTTTCTGAATGATGAGTTTTAAGCCAAGTTTTTCACTCTCCTCTTTCACTTTCATCAAGAGGCTCTTTAGTTCCTCTTCACTTTCTGCCATAAGGGTGGTGTCTTCTGCATCTCTGAGTTTATTGATATTTCTCTTGGCCATCTTGATTCCAGCTTGTGCTGAAGGTTCTGTGGGACAGATCCCCAGCCACCCCCCCACCCCCGCCCCGCCGGCTCCGAGGTCCTGTCCATCATACAACCTTCCTCTCCTGTATTTTCCATCTCTCCTCAGGGTCGGCCTGCCTGAGTTCAAATCCCACCCACACAGCTTTACAGCTGCATGAACTAAGTTTCCTAAGGCAAAACAAAGTGGAAAACCCATTGGGAATAGTAATACCACCCTCCTCTCACCCACAGAGTTATTCCAAAGATTAAGATTACCTAAGAAGAGAGCTTAGAACTGCTCCTAAACGATTCCGACCCTTCCATGAGCATTAGCTGCTATTCTTGTTGTTATGTACTTTCTTCAAGATGCTGAAATAAGTTCATAGCCCCTTTTTAAAATCTGCATGAATGAGTTCCAAAAGAGACTGCCAAGTGGGAAAGAAGTGGCGGCCCAAAGTCACGCAGCGAGTCCCTTTGCGTGTGTTTAGCAGCTGCGTCTTTGGCCGCACAGGGTCTTGGTTGTAGCACGTGTGATCTAGTTCCCTGACCAGGAATTGAACCTGGGCCCCCCTGCAGTGGCAGCACGGAGTCAGCCCCTGGACCACCAGGGAGGCCCCGCCTTTGTGTGTTTAAAATGTGTTTACTTAGAGCACCACGTTGATCAGCTGTTCTTAAGCCGGGCCTTTATCCCCCTCCTGGGGGCCGTTTGGAAACAGTGATGAGTCTAAATCACAGGGAGGAAGAGCTACTGCCATCGGCGGGTGGAGCGCTGGGACCCTGCCAAGCATCCCCCAGTGCACAGGCTGCCCCCACCACAAGCAGTGACCCAGCCCCAGATGTTGGTAGCTCCCTGTCGGACCACAGGGCTACTCGTAAGAGCTCAACCCAGTGGAATGGTGCATTGCTGTTGTTTAGTCGCTCAGCCGTGGGCGACTCTTTGCGACCCCATGGACTGTGGCCCGCCAGGCTCCTCCGACCATTCGATTTCCCAGGCAAGACTACTGGAGTGGGTTGCCATTTCCTTCTCCAGGGGATCTTCCCAACCCAGGGATTGAACCTGCATCTCCTGAATTGGCAGGTGGGTTCTTTACCACTAAGCCAACAGGGAAGCCCCTTGAAAGGTGTATAAAGTGAAGTCGCTCAGCCGTGTCTGACTCGTTGCCACCCCACGGACTGTAGCCTGCCAGGCTCCTCCACCCATGGGATTTTCTAGGCAAGAATACTGGAATGGGTTGCCATTTCCTCCTCCAGGGGGATCTTCCTGACCCAGGGATCCAACCCAGGGGTCTCCTGCACTGCAGGCAGACTCTACCATCTGAGCCACCAGGGAAGCCCTGGAAGGTTTATACCTCAAACTAATTTCATGGCCTTGGACTGGACAAGATCATCAAAACCTTACTGCTGCTGCTGCCACTAAGTCACTTCAGTCGTGTCCGACTCTGTGAGACCCCATAGACCGCAGCCCACCAGGCTCCCCCATCCCTGGGATTCTCCAGGCAAGAACACTGGAGTGGGTTGCCATTTCCTTCTCCAGTGCATGAAAGGGAAAAGTGAAAAGGAAGTCGCTCAGTTGTGTCCAACTGCAGCCCACCAGGCTCTTTCGTCCATGGGATTTTCCAGGCAAGAGTACTGGAATGGGGTGCCATTGCCTTCTCCCAAAACCTTACTAGCTAGCGTTTTTTTCTCTTTTTCAAGGAGGATGTGTTCAGGTACCCTTTATGTAACTAAAAATTACTTTTTTGAAAAAAGAAACAAAATAGCGGCAAATGTATCCAAACCAAGCAAAGAAACAAAATGCCTTCTCTGACCCCACCTCTTCCTTGGGATACCCTGTCTCCTTCCCCTTCCTTCCTTGGATTCCGAAATCCTCCTCCCTGTCTCCCTCCCCTCCCCCACAGCAAGCTGGCTCCCACCCACCCAGCCCCCAGGGGCAGTTCTCACTCGGCCACCGGTGGCCTCTGGTTTGTTACCAAATGCAGTGGATTTTTTTTTTTTTTTTAAACTCAGCCTTGGTCTGCTTCTGAGCCTGCAGCGAGGGGACATGTGTGGACACAGACTCCTCATGGTTCCTTCTCTGTGGCTGCTGGGCCTTGGCCCAAGTGCCTCCCCTTTTTATCTCTCAGTGTCACCCTTTGCAGCCACTTCATCTCCGGCCTCTGTTCTTCCCACTTCAATCAGAACCAGCTACATAGTTTTCAGGGTGCGTGGCAAAGGAAGATGCGGGGTCCTTTGTTCAAAAGGATTAATAGTTCAAGATAGAGCAAACCATTAAACAAGTACAGGGCCCTGGTGGGCACGGCACCCCCAGGGACCGTACAGGCGCTCCCCTCTGCTCTGGTGGGGCTGACTGCCCTTCCCTCTGCTCTAGATCAGGGTCTCCGGGGTCTCTTGTTCTCCTGCTCCTCCTCCCAGGCTCTCCAGCTTGGCGGTCGCCCCAGCATCCCCCGGGACCTGCCCTCTGCAGGTCCTTGGGGTAGACAGAATGCACGTCTAAAGACGTCCAGGCACAAATCCCTGGAACCTATGACTAGGTTTGCGTGTGTGCTAAGTCGCTTCAGTCGTGTCCGACTCTTTGCAACCCCATGGACTGTAGCCCGCCAGGCTCCTCTGTCCATTCGATTTCCCAAGTAAGAATACTGGAGTGGGTTGCAATTTCCTCCTCCAGGGGATCTTCCCAACCCAGGAACTGAACCAGGGTCTCCTGTGTCTCCTGCACTGCAGCTGGATTCTTGGGGGGTTTTTAGCTACATTAGGCCTTTGTTGCAGCATGTGGACTTTCTCTAGTTTCTGTGAGTGGGGCTACTGTCTGATTCAGGTGCAAGGGCCTCCCGTTGCAGTGGGTGCTTTTGCAGAGCGCAGGCTCTGGCCCGTGGTCTCCAGCGGTTGCCACGTGAGGGCGCAGTGCCTATGGTTCACAGCCTCTAGAATGCAGGCTCAGTGGTTGTGGCTCCAGGGCTTAGTCGCTCTGCAGCATGTGGGATCTTCTGGGATCAGGGATTGAACCCATGTCCCCTGCATTGGCAGGCGGGTTCATAACCACTGAGCCACTGGGAAGGCACAGACACCTCAGCAGCATGTAACTTGTACTGATTACAGAGTAATGCATTAGATCTAGCCATTACCACGGCTGTTATCCAGGTGGACCTCACGTAATCACGTGAGCCCTAAAAGCAGAGGACCTTCTCTGGCCAGAGGCAGGACAGTGGAGCAGGCTTGCAAGTCAGGGAGTTTGAAGCCTAAGAGGGACTCAGGTGGAGAGACAGGGTGAATGCCGCAGAAGGACGCAGGCAGCCTGCCGCAGCAGACCAGGTGCAGACCAGACCAGGTGGGGGAGTTTGTCTTTTGTTTGCTTGAGGTGATGAGTGTTTTGGAATCAGAGGTGGTGATTGTACGACATTGAGAATATACTAAATCCCTTTATAATGATGCCCTGTAATGTGAATCCAAACATCAACAGAAAATAACTAAAATGCTGTTGTTATTTAAGCATTTATCTTGGGTGACCGCTCTCCCACCCCCACCTTAAACTTTGCCTTGAACGTGAAAGAAAAAAGTATTAGTCGCTCAGTCGTGTCCGCCTCTTTGCGACTCCATGGACCGTAGCCCGCCAAGCTCCTCTCTCCGTGGGATTCTCCAGGCAAGACTACTGGAGTGGGTTGCCGTGCCCTCCTCCAGGGGATCTTCCCAGCTCAGGGATGGAACCCGGGTCTCCTGCATCGCTAGCGGATTCTTTACCATCTGAGCCACCGTCCCAGCCTGTTTCAGCCCATCTCCCTTCTGGACTGTGAAGTGGACTCTCTGCCCCTTCAAGTTCTGACCCTGTTTTTCCCGCTTAATACCCGACCGGGACAAATCAGAAGCTCCCCGTGGCTTCCAACCCCGATCTCTCCAGGCAAACCAGGCTCCACCCGGGGCCTCAGGGCCCTGGGCTCCACCTGGCGGCCGGGCCCGCTCCCTCCGGTCCTCAACCCTGTAAACACGTACCTCTCCCGCTTCGGAAGATTCAAGTCAAGCCACACCTCCTCCTTATCCAGGACCCTCCCTGCTTTTGGCCGCAAAGATGGCTCAGACGGTAAAGCGTCTGTCTGCAAAGTCGGAGATGTGAGTTCGAGCCCTGGGTGGGGAAGATCCCTCTCCAGTATGCTTGCCTGGCATGGAGAATCTCCAAGGACAGAGGAGCCGGGTGGGCCCCAGTCCATGAGAGTCGGACACGACTGAGCGCCTCCTCTTTCTTTCCCTCCTCTCCAGCCCCTCCGTCCCAGCTCACAACCGAGCCGGCCTCCTCCCCGGGGTGGGGCTTTTCCCGCACTCACCCTCTTGGGGATCGTCCTCCCGCCATCCACCCCCCACCCCCAACCCTGAGTCTTCTCGTACCGCTCGGCGGGGAGCCCCAGCGAGGTGACGCCCAGGCCCGGACCTTCAACTCCCCAACGCAGGCAGGGAGCCGCCCTCTGCGGCCACCTCCACCCGCTCCTACCGCCGGTCTCACTGCCTGACCTTGTCGGCTTCTCTCTTCCAGGCCCCACACTCGCTCCCCCAACCGCTGCAATCTGGAAGAAATTACTCTTTCCAAACAGCCAGACTTCCCCACTTGCAGGAAATTCCAGGCTGGCAGGGGAGGGGCCGGGCTGGGGGGCCGCCCCGTCCATCCAATCCCCCACCCCCTCCGCGGTCCTTCCACCCGCACATCCAGTCCCGGCCACTTCCCGCCCCCACACTCAGCCTGGAGGGGCCTCCGCTTTTCCGCCGCGGCTTCTTAGTCCTTAAATCCTAGAGGCCAACTTTTTTGGGGGGTGGGGGGGGGGTCGGGGGAGGGGGATAAGGGAGGCCTGGGAGGGGCCTACTGCCTTAACCCTCTCGGCCCCAGACGGGACTGGGCGGGAACTCTGCGCCCCTCTGGGCTCCCATCATGGCCCCCGAGAGGGGCTGAGGCTTCCGTTCCCGGTGCAGGTAAAGAGGGCACCAGGTGGCAGGGTCTGGAGGCGGGCGTGGGGCTCAGACTCCCGGGGCTGGTGGAGGGGAGGCCGGGGGATGGTCTGGGACCCCCTCGCGTCCTGAGGCCGAGGAGGAACTGAGTCAGGGCTCCCGGGACCCAAGAGAGAAGCAGGGGGCGCTGCGGGCCGGCCGCCCGGGTCGTGAGTGCCCCTCCAGGTTCCGCCTGACGGGCCCTTCGCAGGTGAGATCCCGCCCGAAGGAAGGCGGAGGGAGGCGCGGGCCTGGGACCAGGAGGCGGAGGCGGGCCCCGAACCGAGAGGAGCGGGTCCCGGGCGGAGCCGGAGCCTGAGAGCGCGCGCGTCCGGTTCGGCAAGGACCGCGAGGTAAGGGGATACTGGCGGCCCCGGGCTCCCCAGGCAAGTCCAGAGGGGAGCGGGGCAGACAAACGGCCGAAAGGACGGCGGCCGCTGAAGCCCGGGCCGCAGCCACGTGGCCTCAGGAAGCGCGCTCTGGAGCCCCAGGGGGGTCGGGGTGGGGTCCCGGTCCCCTGTCCCCCTGCGCCGTCCGGGTGCCGCCCGCCTGGTCGCCTCTCCCACGGGGCTGAGAACCAGCCAGGTTGGATGTGGGGTGGGCTGGGGCCCGGAGAGGACGGAGCAGAGCCAGCTGTGCGTCCCCACCCTCCCCCTGCAGCTGGAGCCTCGGCAGGAAAGGGGGGGGCGCGTGGAGGCGGGAGGAGGGGCGCGCGGGTCCAGGGTCGCGGCTCCTGCTCTCTGCCCGGCCCGAGGTCGTCACACACAACAGCTCCTCTGTGCGGAGTTGGCCCCGCCACTGGCTCTTTCCGAGCATGACCTCATTGCATCAGGCACACAAGGGAGATTCGAGCCTTCAATTTCAGGGGACACCGAGGCTCGGAGAAGTGGATGGATGCTCCCCACACCCTCTCCACCCCACCCCAGCCCTCCCCCAGTCACCCCGAGTTCTCAGAACTAGCCAGGAGGAGCGGTGGCTTTCAAAAACAATTTCTAACTCGTTGTTCTTACCTGGAATGGAAAAAAAAAAAAGCAAACAAACAGGGTCAAGGGTGTAGGTCCCTGGCCTTGATATGAAAGCATTATTTATTTTCCCACGGGTCTGCACGCCCTACCCTTTGGGGACCATGAGCGATACAACGTCCTTCCAGCTCCGGAGTTCGTCTGGCTGCGTTCCAGATTCAGGCGGGTTTTGCTGCTGTGTGACCCAGGGCCAGTTACCTCACCTCTCTGTGGCTCAAGCTGTCACCCACATCTCTAAAATGAACATAATAGCAGGGTTCTCCCCTCATAGGGGACTGTTGGGAGGACTACATGAGTTCCTTCATGTGCCTGAAGCACTTAGACCCCTGCCTGGCCCAGGGTAAGTGCTTGGGAAACAATGTCAGCACCATGAGTCCACTCTAGGACAGCCCCTTGCAAATAGGCATTCCGACTTCCCAGTTTTCAGAGGAGCAAACTGAGGTGTGAGGTTGAGAGAGAGAGTTCCGGCTGTGTTTTGTTTTTGTTTTTGTTTTCCTCCTTCTGTCTGCATGGCTTGTGAGAGATCAAAATCTTAAGGAGCTGCTAAGTGTTAGAAAATGCCAGAGCTATCACCCTGTAGGGTGGTGGGAGGACAGGATGAGGGCAAGGTCGGGGGTGGGCAGGGAGAGGAAGCAGAGGTGGAGAGCGGTCCAGGGAGGGCCAATGCATGGGGCAGCTGGCAGCTGAAGCCATAACTCTGGGCTCTGGAGGCCCGCAGAGCTGCTTTGTGACCTCGGGCAAGTCACATACCCTCTCTGAGCATCTGTTTCCTTCTCTGGGACAGGTGAGGATGATCCAAGGTTGAACCCGGAGCACACAGCATTTTCTGTGTGCTGGCTACCGTGCTGAGACTTTCCCTGGGGCAATATCTCACCAATTCTTTTGTTGTTGTTGTTGCACTGGTTGGCTAACAGGGTCTTAGTTCCCTAAACAGGGATTGAACCAGTGCCCTTGGCAGTGAAAGCTCATAGTCCTCACTACCAGACTGCCAGGGAATTCCCCCTCACTATTTCTTGCAAAGAGACTAAGAATTATCCTGTGAGTAACATTCCATTTTTGAGATGAGGAAGTGAGGTCAGAAAGGGTAAGTGATTTGCCCAAAGCAACCCAGCAATGTGCACAGTCAGATCCAAGTCTGGGCAGCTGGCTTTCTGAGTTCTGCTTTTTTTCACCTATAATTCATGGCTCAGTGAGACAGGGGGCACTGCTAGCTCTGAGACAGATTTTTTTTTTTTTTTTTTTTTTAACTGTAGATTGAGATTCATTAATGAGCAGAGGTCAGCGTTGAAAAAGACTAACAGGGAATTCCCTGGTGGTCCAGTGGTTAGGACTCTGGGCTTCCACTGCAGGGGGTGTGGGTTCAATGCCTGGATGGGGAACTAGGGTCCTGCATAGCACGGCCAAAATAATACTATAGATTAGAATCTAAACTATCCAAGTGCCTAGCATGTGCTGAGTAGTCTCATTTCATAAAATGTTTCCCTTATACACTGGGTGGGGTGGGGAAGGAATGGTGATTGTGTTCCAGATTGCAGTAAAATATATTTATTCACCTGGGTGGAGGTTAGGGAATTTTGAGAAGCGCTATAGAGGTGGTCAAGCAAGACTGGTTTTTCAAGAGAAATAAATGTAAAGTGTGTATGTGTGTTTGAGTAGGGGAGTGGACAGCCCTCAGACCACAGCCATCTATAATTATTTCAAATCCTTTGGCTTTAATTTTTCTCCACATAAAAGCTGGTATTTCCCAGGGTGGTTGTTACTAAAAGGACAATGCTTTGCCTGCTTCAGAGGATTTTATGAAATCTAAATTTTGTTCCACAGTTTTGTCTGGGGACACATCTCCCCCCACCCCCAATGCTATCACTATCAATTGACTGGTGGTGTTACAAATATAGTTTTCTCTGAGTGTTTCTGTGTGCCCTACAAGGAAGGTAGTGTTATTTTACCCATTTTCAGATAGAAAACAAGCCAAGCGATCACATCATTTATCTCAGTTCATACAGTTGGCAAAGGGTGGGGCTTCAATTCAAATAGAAAGAATGTTTATTATTATTCCAACAGTGACTGTTAAAACAAAAGTACAAGGTCATCAAGTCCCTCCCAGAAGTTCCGTAAAAACAGCCAAGTTCCAGGATATGGGCAAAGGTTGGTGGGTATATCTATTTACCATCAAGTCATGAAGTCATGAAGTCATGTGGCCATAGGACACCTGGTTTATAGTTCATGTGCTGCCAGACTGGAATTTATGCCATTCTTGCCATGTTTTAACATAGGAAATTTTGCATTATTATTACTGTTACTCTTAGCAAGAAGTAAGGTATTATGCTGCTTGTTTCAAAACCAGATAATTTGAAATTGTAAAACACTGTGTAAAACGCTGTGGGTGTCGGGGGCATGGTCTAAGTGGTAAAGAGCCCACCCACAAATACAGGAGATGCAGGTTTGATCCCTGGGTGGGGAAGATGCCCTGGAGGAGGAAATGGCAACCCACTCCAGTGTTCTTGCCTGGAGAACCCCATGGAGAGAGGAGCCTGGCTGACTGCAGTCCATGGGGTTGTAAAGAGTCAGACACGACTGAGCGTGCATGTGGACACACGCACACACACGTACATGTGCAAGTATACAGATTCCCAGGCCCACCCTAAACCTCCCAAATTAGAATCCTCAGGCCAGCCTACATTATGACTTTTGTGTGTCCCAGGCAAAGCTTTCATGGACATAATTATCTATGTTATAATTATATTTTATGACCGTGTTGGTATAAAGACAAACATAATCCAGACATTTTGAAATAAATCAAAACACAGCGTTCCTCGGCTCAGAAGGGGCTTCTGTACCTTGTGTATTGACAGGGTGGGGGGCTCCCCTCGTCTGAGAGGGTCTCCTCTGCCCTCCTCTGGGCTGTGTGAGCTCTGTGGGCCCGGAAGGTGGTGCCGGAGAGGAAGACCTGCGCCTGTCCCCGCCCTGCGTGAGCTGGCGGCCAGCGGCCTCAGTTAAGGACCGAGGGTCAGAAAGGTAATAATAATAAATTAAAGCGTTTAAAACTGTGTGCGGGCCTCTAGAAGTGTGGCAGGCGCTGGGCACCGTGTCTCTTCCCCTAAAGGACAGGGGCAGCTCTGTCTTAAGGGTGGAATGAGTGATAGTCGCTCAGTCGTGTCCAACTCTTTGTGACCCCATGGACCTTAGCCCGCCAGGCTCCTCTGTCCAGGGAATCTTCTAGGCAAGAGTACTGGAGTGTCTTCTCCAGGGGACTTCCCGACCCAGGGATCGAACTGGGGTCTGCTGTATTGCAGGCAGATTCTTTACCGTCTGAGCCACTAGGGGAGCCCGTCTTCAAGGTGGAGTTTCTGCCGTTTGGGAAGCAGTCTGCAGGTTTGGTGAAGCGTGTTTTGCTGGTTCTCTGCAGTATGAAATCCTCAAACGTTAGTTCGAAGTGCAGTTAACATACAGGCAGACCTAAATTTGAGTCTGAGTTTTTAATCAAGCAGCTATGACTTCGGGCCTCAGTTTACGCAGCTGTAAAATGGAGTAACCCCCGTACCCCCCACCACGGTCGTGCTGTGCGTGTCCGGAGCATCCTTTGCACCGCGGGCTAGGCCAGGGCTGGGAACTCGGCAGGCAGGCCTCGGCAGCGTCCCTGGGGGAGGCCGTGCTAACCCGCCCCTACCCCGCAGATGCCGGTGCTGAAGCAGTTGGGCCCCGCGCAGCCCAAGAAGCGGCCGGAGCGCGGCGCCTTGTCCATCTCCGCGCCTCTCGGCGACTTCCGGCACACGTTGCACGTGGGGCGCGGCGGCGACGCCTTCGGGGACACCTCGTTCCTGAGCCGCCACGGCGGCGGGCCGCCCCCTGAGCCCAGGGCGCCGCCCGCGGGGGCGCCGCGCACCGCGCCGCCGCCCGCCGTGCCGCAGGCCTCGCCGCCCGCCCTCCGCGCGCCCGCGCCCGCCGACCCGCTGCTGTCCTTCCACCTGGATTTGGGCCCCTCCATGCTGGACGCGGTGCTGGGCGTCATGGACGCGGAGCGCCCGGGCGCCGCTGCCGCCAAGCCGGACGTGGACCCCGGCCCCGGGGCGCAGCACCCCCGGGCCCGCTGCCTCGCCAACGCGGACCTCGAGCCGGACGACGTCATCGGCCTGTAGGCACCCCCATTCCCTGCGCTCTTACCGCCCAGCGCCCCACTTCTTTCTACATAAACCGACAAGGTCTGTGTCCCGGGTTTCGTTTGTTCACTTTGCACGTGGAGAGCGGTAACGGGACAGGGTGATGGGGTCCCGGCGCCCCTAAGAGCCAGGTGTGTCGCGGGGGGGTTCTGGTACCCGCCGGGTGGATAGTGGTAGAAATTCGGTGGTCCTGGTGTAATTGGATGCGGCCCCTTTAAGAGGGGCAGTGGCGTGGCTCCCAGGGGCGGAGCCCCCACGTGGTCGCTCCCACTGCACAGTTCTTTCAGCAAAGTGGGCCGCGAGCCGCTGCCGGCCGGACGCGGTTCCGGGCTCGGCCCGACGCTTCCCGGGGGCTGGCCAAGGGCTGTGACCCAGGGAGCTCCACGCCGCCGGTGGATCCCGCCCAGGAGGGCTGCCCTTTACCCCGGGAGCGGCCGCGCAGGAAAAGTGGCCGGGAGGAGGCGTGGCCCCCTAGGAAAGGGACGCCCCGAGGCCGACAGGGGTGCCCGGAATCCGGGCTGAGAAGTTCATGCTGAGCCCTCAGGCGTCCAGTTCTCCCGCGGAGGACGAGGCCCGAGCGGGGCCCGGAGGAGCGTGGCAGCAGTGCAG
Source organism: Bos indicus x Bos taurus (assembly GCF_003369695.1). Taxonomy (NCBI): domain Eukaryota; kingdom Metazoa; phylum Chordata; class Mammalia; order Artiodactyla; family Bovidae; genus Bos; species Bos indicus x Bos taurus. The sequence goes on from NC_040093.1 coordinate 2,779,755, forward strand.
ATCCTTAGCGGGGCGGGGGCAACCAGGTTCTCCGGGGCGCGCGAGTGGCGAGCCGCGCTTGCGAACCCTAGGGGAGCCGAGCGGCGCCTGCGAACCCTAGGGGAGCTGAGCCGCGCTGGCTACGCGCCCGGGAGAGGCGGGGCCACACGCGATGGGGCGTGGGCAGGGGCGAGGCCACAACATAACCCGATCGCCCGCAGGTGTCGGGCTTACCCGGGCTCGGCGCAGGGCGGGCCCACGCGCGGGGTGCTTCCAGGCTGGGCCGGGGCGGGAGCCGCGCCCGTGACGTCACGGCGGGCCGGGCAGGGCTGACCCCGCGAGGAGCGGCCCGTGCCGGGCGAGCGCGCCCGCCGTACGCTACGCCTATGGCGGCGGCTGGAGGGCCGGAGCCGCCCGCGGGGGTCTCGGTTGCAGAACCCGGGCCCTCGCCGGCCTGCCGCTTCTTCCTGGAAGGCCGCTGCCGCTTCGGCGCCCGCTGCCGCCAGCCCCACCCCGGGGCGCCGGCGCTGCCGCAGCCTAGAGGCGAGGCCGAAGACCAGGCCAAAGCCAAGAAGCCGCCGCTGCGCACGGCTGAGGCCGTCATCCAGCGCATCCGCTGGGACCCTCACCTCAACCCGGCCGACTTCTCCGTGGGCTACGTCGACCGCTTCCTGGGCGTGCGCGAGGAGCCCTTCCTTTCCTTCTGCTGGGACGAGCCGCTAGCGGCGCTCGCGCCGGGTGTTCTGGCCGTGCCGCAGCACCGGGTGCGCTACTTCCGCTTCCGCGGCCGCCTGGTATGGGACCGCGCCTCGCGCACCGACCTCGTCTTTGGCTCCGGCTTGGCGGCTGGCCGTGGGCCCACCATCCTGGACGCGCTCCACGGCGAGGACGCGCACGGACCCGGAGGCGAGAGCGACGGCGTGAACGCGCACCGGCCCGGGGACGTGCACGACGGTGGGGACCGGAGCGGGGACGCGCACGGGAACGGGGAGGCGAGTGACGGCGAGGATGCCAACTCAGTCGGAGATGCGCTCGGAGGTGAGGATACGGACGGGACCGGAGGCGCACTGGACAGCGTAGCTGCCACCCGCCTTGGCACGGACGCAGGGGGGCCGGTACAGCCAGCCCAGACGCGACTCCGGGCAGCTTTGGCCTCGGATGGGGGAAGCCCCGAAGCTGGGCGCCTGACGCTGGCAGGCGTATTAGCGAGGACCCAGGAGTGGGAGTCGGCGGACTCTGGAGGCCAAGCTTGCCCGTGGATGGCGCCAGGAGGGGCGCTGAAGCCAGCTGCTGCCGCCGCCGCCGCCGCCAGGGCCATGCAGACCCGTGGCGGGAAGCCCCCGGAAAGCTTCTCTGAGATGGGAACGGAGTGGGGTCCCGGGATCTGGCCTGTGGACCGAGGAGCGACCGCGGCTGTGGGCCCTCGCCAGCCCCGCCCCACGCACTTTGTGGCGCTCATGGTGACGGAGCCTGAGCTGCGGGCCGAGGTGGCCAAGGTCCAGGAAGACCTGGTACGAGGCGCACCAGCTTGCGCGGCCTTCACGGTGCCGGCTGAAGCCCTCCACCTGACCCTGGCCCTGCTGAGGCTGGCGGGCCCCGGGGAGGTAGCGGCGGCCGTCACCGCGCTCAGACACGCGCTCTCTGACCCCAGGCTTGAGGTCCCTCTGAGGCTGAGGTTCGGTCGCCTGGTGTGCCTGGGCTCCCACGTGCTCTGCGCTCCCCCGTCCCCACCCCTGGAGAGCCTGGCCCAGAGGCTGAGCCAGAGGCTGGAGGCCGAGGGGCTGAGGGTGTTGCAGCCTCTCGGGGGGATACGCCCCCACCTCACCCTGGCCAAGGTGCCCCAGGGCGCCCAAGTCTGCCTTCCCGAGGTCAGCCCGCGGCAGGAGCTGGGGAGCCAGCCCCTGGGGACACTCTGGCTGTGCCGCGTGGGCAGGGCCGGGGGCACCTACCAGGCCCTGGCCGAGCTCCCCCTGGGAGGTCAACCCCAGAAATAAGGGCCGGGCCCCAGACAAGGACAAAGCGCACACGTGGCTTTTCTCTCTCTCTCTTTAATTTTGGTTTCTCTCAAGCTTCCAAGTGGTGCTCAGTGCTCCAAGGAAAAGAATGAAGGAAGGAAAGGGGAGGGGAGAGGGGGGAGAGGGGAGGCAGAGGAGGACATCTGCAAGAGAAGCAGCCTGACAGTCCAGCTGTTTGCAACTCATCGCACCCTCCAGTTACATGGCAGAAGAGGGAGGGAGACGGAAAAGAAAAGGGGAGGAAGAAAAATAACTTAAATAAACACACACAAAAAGAAAAGAGAAGGAAACATGACGTGAGCTGGTGATCCATGAGGCAGGGAGGGAGGGTAACCGCTTTACCTGTGCTGAACCGAGGGAAGAGTGCGAGGAGGGGGAGGACGGGGCAGGGGAGACACGGGGGAGGGGGACACGGAGACAACTCAATACAACTGCAGACGAGGCGGCCCGGCCGGCGAGGTCCCGCGGCGGCCTCCGGAGTCCTCAGTGTGGCGGCGGCGTGGCGGGTGGCGGCGGCGACGGTGGCTTCTGGGCTCGGGGGCCGAGGGCAGGGCACAGTCTCTAGGCGGCTCCCCTCGCCCCAAACACTGAGGCCCCGGAGGGCTGGCAACAAGAGTCTGTGGAGCGGCAGGCGGGCGGCGGGCAGCGGGCATGCCCCCACCGCAGGCGGGCGCGGGCGGAGCGGCCTGTCTTCTTGCCCTGCCCCCCGGCATGGGACGGGCCAGGGTGCTGGGTCGGTACCGGAGTACGAGCTCGAGAGAGAGAGAGAAAAAACACTGAGACAGCATTAGTGGAGGGCCAGACGGACAGACCAGCCTACAGACCGCGCCCCCAGCCCTCCGCTGTCCCCACTCCTTCCCTAGCCCGACCCTCTGAGGCCAAAAATAAAAATGTAGAAAAATCTCTGTACAGACTCCCCGGTGGGAAAACGGGGGCAGGGACGAGGGCTCTTCCTGGAGCCCTCTCCCCACGAATTAATTTACATCCCAAGTCCATGGCTCAAAGACAAGATCTGCAACCCGGCCCCCCGCCCCCACGGCGCTGGTGCTCAGAAGGCTGGCAGCTGCGCCAGGCTGAGGCGGCAGTCGATGCTGGAGTTGTCCGGGCCCGTGTAGGCCAGGCCCAGGGGCTCCAAGAAGGCCCGGCAGGCGGCCTCGCCCTCGAAGGCCAGCTCGGCCTGCAGGTAGGAGACGGGCAGCGCTGGGCGGAAGCTACGGAGACAAGAGGAGAAGGTGATGAGGCGGCAGTGGACGCGGGAAGGCCCCCTGGGCTGGGAGGGGGCGCCCCCGTTCGGGCGCCAGAGAGGTTTCCTCAGCGCGTTAGCTGCCAGCCTGTTCCCACCCGCAGCCTCCCCACCTCAGCGGCTCGGGGGGGCCCGGGGTGGGGTCGGGGCCCCAGCCCCGGCTGCGCCCCCCCTCGCCCTCACTTACCTGAGCGGGGGACAGGAGGAGGGGATGGGAGGGAAGGGCCAGCTGGCTCCTCTGCTGGCTGGGGGCCTGCGCAGACCCTCACAAGAGGGCCCACCGCGGCCGGGGGGGCGGGGAGGCAGGGGTCGATGCGAAGGGCAGGGGTCGATGTGAGGGGCTGGGACTGACCCTATCTGGGGACCACCCCTCCTGCTTGCCTCACCCTGGTCAGAGGAGGCTGAGCACCCAGCTAAGAGGTGGTGGGCCGGTGCCAGCCAGCAGCTCTGTGCGCCCTCCCAGCAGTGGGCCCACCCAGCTGTATGCACCCAGGAGCAAGGCTCCAGGGCCACGGCCGCTGGGCGTGCACTAGTGGGGACACGGGACCCCTCCCGCCTCGAACCCTGGCCGTCTGCGGGACTGGCCCTGGGACAGGAGGCGGTCTCTGCCAAAGACGTGGGCCCCTTCAGACACAGGCCCCTTGGTGCTCTGGGCAGGCAGCAGCCCACGCCCTGCCTGGTCTGCTGAGTCTGGCCCACTGCCTGTCTTTCCGCGGCCCCACCCTCTACCTCACCCTTAAACGTTCTTACCCCACACTGAAGCCCACAAGGAGCCTCCTAACCTTCAGTGGGTGTTCATCCCCACCCAGACTGCGCCCCGTGGCTCCCAAGGCCCTTGGGACCTCTGAGCAGGGCTTGGCAGCCTGTCACCTCAGGAGGTGGCCCTGCTGGGGGTGACCTGGGCACCGCTCAACACTCAGTGCATCCCTGGCCTCCAGCCCTAGAAGCCGGGACAACCCCGGCTGTGACAAAAAAAGGGGTGTCCTGAGCCCACCTGGGGCGCCTCCCTCCTAACAGATGTGAGCACACCGTTGCCCAGGGCAGAGGGCACCCTCTTTGGGGGCCGTCCGGCGTCGCTTGCCCATGACACCTGGCCGTAAACTCATCTGAGCTCTCAGGAGGGCACAAGGCCCGGTTGCTGAGCCTACAGCTACTGAGGGCGGGGCCGGCTCTGCAGGCTGCCCCACGGGGCGCTCAGCCTCTGGGGGGACTCGGCCTCAGGAGGGTCAGGGAGGCAGGAGGCCTTGGAGGAAGGGGGCCTGGACAAGAGGATGATGTGGGGGGTCCAGGCTGCCGAGAGCAGAGAGCAGCAGGGGGGGAGAGGTGGCTGTGCAGAAGGGGGCGGGTCCAGAAGAGGGCGGAGCACACAGGTAGGGGGAGGAGACAGGGCGCCCTCGGCCAGGGCGGGGCACAGGGGCGGAGGGCCAGGGCAGAGCTCAGCTTTACATACGTTTTGATCATTGCCTTGAGCGCAGCCTTGCGCTCCCGGTCTGCAAACTTGTCCACGAGGTAGCCAGACATGCAGGGCGCGTGAGAGTAGAGCCGGAAAAAGCGGTGGTAGTTGCCCAGAGCCCAGGCGGCCCTGAGCGCCAGGGCGTGGGCCACGCAAGGGTCCGCCTTCAGCTCCCGAGTCAGGTATGCCAGCTCCGTGGTGATGTCTGCGGCCAGAGACTCGGGGTCAGGGGGCTTGAGGGGCCGCATTGGGAGCCCGGGGCCGCGGTCCTGCGCCTCACCTCCCGAGTTCTTGGTGAAGATGTAATAGAGGATCCGGTAGGCGGTAAACTCGCCCACGTTGCCCGGCAGGTTCTCGGCGTACAGCGACTTGAGCTGCGTCTGGCACTGGTTGAACTCTTCGTGGTCCCCCTGGAGGGCACAGCGTGAGGGGGCAGAGTGAGCCCCACACGGCTGGATAGGGGGACGGCTGAAAGCCCGGGGTGAGGTGGGGCCCTGCCCGCCCCTCACCTTCTCCAAAGCGATGCGCGCATGGGTCTCGTATACCTCCACCGTGAACTCGGTGCGCACACCCTGCACCTGATGGCAGGAGAGCGGACGTCAGGGCAGAGCCGGCATCACCCCATCGGCCCCCTCCCCGACCCCCTCCCCGGCCCCCACCTCACCGTGAGGTCCTGCCGGATGGACTTCATCTGCTCGCAGGCAAAGGCGTAGTCCTGCTTCTCCTTCCAGTGGGACTTGACCATGCACAGCGACTTCTTCAGAACCTGGGGCAGGTGAAGTAAGGCTCAGTGTGACCTGGGCAGGACCAGTCGGAAGGGCTAAAATCTGCTAGGGGCCCACGGACCCGAGTCCCAAAGTGGGGGCTCAACGTCAGACCCTCAGTGCGTGTCAACATTAGAAACGAGCACTGCCAACACTAAGAGCGCACTCCTGGCCTCAGCCTCCCGCACCTGTGCGCCCAGCTCGGGCCTCGGGGACGCACCAGGTCTCGTAGGCACCGGCCTCCTCAGTAGGGATGGAGGCACCGAGGCCGCCCCGCCTCCCGGACTCGTCTCCCGAGTGCAAGCTCCGGGTCAGCACCCCTGGGTGTGGCAGCTCCCTGCTCATCACCGCCCATCCCTGGCCTGGCCTCCCGGGCACGGAGGCGCTGCCCTCGCGCTGGGCACTCACCGGTACAGGGCGCACCGTGGACGGGTCAGGAGCACAGGTGAGGCGCAGGTAGTGCTTGGTGACATCCAGGCAGGTGCCCACGATCTGCAGCTCCTGCCAGTCAGGGTCGGCTGCACCGCCCTCCAGGCTGCCCACCTGCAGCACCAGGGGCTCCAGGCGCAGGCGGCGCGAGTGTCCGTGCTGGAAGCGCGCCGCCCGCTTCTGCTTCTTCAGCTCGCGCTCTGGCTCCTCACACTCCAGGGCTGCCATCTTCTTGCGGCTGCGCTTGGTGGGCGCCAGGTCGTGCCTGGGGGAGGGGGTGGGGGGGCGTCGGGGTACGGGGTGAGGGGCATGGCATTGCCCTCTCAGACGCTCCCCAGAGACACCAACCGCCCTCTTCCTCCCAGGACCCCCAAACCAGCCCCTCCCGCCGTCAGCTCAAGGCTCACCTCTTGCCCCGCTGTGCCCGACCCCGGCCCCGGTCCATGTGGGCTCCCCTGCCTCCCCGGCCCTTCGGGGGTGGGTTCCTGCGGCCCACAGGGTGACACTCGTTGCCTGAGCAGGAACTCTCGGAATCCGAGTGTGAGTCGCTGCCGGAGGGAGGGGCGGGAAGGTAAGGCCTGGCCTGGTCCCTGTGGGGCCTCCCCTCCCTGTCGCCCGCCTGGGGACCCCGGCACCTGCGGCGGAAGTGGCGGGTGGGGGAGCGGGAGGAGGAGCGGGAGCGGGAGTCGGTGCTGGAGGAGGAGCTGTGGTCCTTCATGAAGACGTTGCGGTTGCCGAACTTGGCGAAGCTGCTGCCTCGGGCTCGGCCAGCGCCCCCAGCCCCCGGCGTCCCTCGCTGGGACTGGGCACCCCCACCCCTGGTCGCGGAGGCTGCCCCCCTGGGAGGATGGAGGGTGCTGGGCGCCTCCCACCGCTTCTTCTTGGGGCTCTCAGCCACAGGCTCCCGAGTCAGCCTGAGAACATGGCAGGGCAGAGCATTACAGTCTGGCGCCTCCCGTTCCCTGCCCTGTGCCTTCAGGAGAAAGGACACCTCCCCAGGCATCACACGCAGCTAACAAGGTACAGAAAGGGGAGGTGCTCCGGGCCGCTGAATAACATGCCCCCCAGCTCGCATGCCCCGGAATTCCAGCCCAGCCAACTCCCGCTCCAGGACCCAACCCTCCTGCCCACTTCTCTGCAGGGCTCCCTTCAGCCCCAGGCCCCCTGTGTCTTCCCCCGACTCACCCGGGCAGGGGCTCGCGGCTCCAGTCGATGGTGTAGGCCGAGCCGTCCTGCAGCCGCGCCTGCAGCACCTCCTTGAGCAGCTTCTCTGTGCGGTCCTTGTCCTCCTCCGACTCACAGGCCGTGAAGCAGCGTTCCACGTACTCCTTCATGTCCTGTGGCCAGTCGTCCGGCTTCCCAGATAGGTTCCCCCTGGCGGAGGGCGGGCGTGTACAGCTGGTTGGGAAGCAGCCCCCACACCCGGGCCAGGACCCTCGTCAGCCCTCCTTGTAACACCCAGGGAGGGAGGGTCTACTTTCTCAGGGATGGGTGGGCACTCACCTGTGGTTCTGGACTTTCTCGGAGTTGGGCTGGGGGCCAAAGCCGCTGTGCTGGCCCTCCGTGGTGGAACTGAAGTTCTGGTTTGTGACAGGAAAGGGCCGTTTCTGGATGTTGAACTTGAGTCCCCCAGTCCCAGGGGCTGCTGTGAGGGCGTGAAAAGCTGGGGTCAGCTGGCCCCACCCCTCAGAACCGGACACCTGAGCTGGGAATCCCGCCTCCTTCCCGAGCAGCCACACCCACAGCCTGGGTGGTCCCAACATGGGAAGCCAGGTCAGGGTGCAGGGTGCCCAAGAGAGGACCCTGCCCCGTGCCCCCACTCCCCACCCCAAGGCGCTCACGCTTCATGCGATTCCACAGCTGCTGGCCCTTCTTGGGCTTGACGGGCTCAGGGTAGGTGTGCTGCCCGTAGGCCTGGCCTGATGCGGGTCCTGCCTGGCTGTGCTGGGTGGCGGGGGCTGTCCCAGGCTGGGGGCCGCTGCTCAGAGGATGGGTCCCGTGCTGGGGGTTGGCAGGCTGCGGGGGCTGGGCCGCGGGCAGCTGCTGAGGGGGCGCCTGGTAGGGCATGCCTTCGTCCATGCCCGGGACGGGGGGCTATGGGAGAAACGGGCGCTGAGGGTGGAGCAGGCGCTCCAGGCCGGCCCTCGCTCCAGTTTTCACCATCGCATCCTACAGCGTGCAGCTCTCCCCACCCCGACCTCAGAGCGACCCTCGGGTGCAGACTTAGCTACCACAGCCACCCTGCTGACCGCCAGGGGGCTCGGGCTCCTCCTTACCTCCCGCCATACCCCTGCCTGGATGGGCTGCAGGGATGGGCATGGGCATTACCTGGTTCAGAGGCCCTTGGTGCTGGGGCGCGGCTGAGCCGTAGGAGCTGGCCATGCCGTACTGGGAGGGGGAACCGTAGCTCTGGTACACGCTCTGCCGGGGGCAAGGAAGGAAGGGGTCAGCCGCAGGCCCATTCCTTCCAGGGCGGGGGGCCTGGCCCTGCTCTCTCCCAGTCCTCAGAGGCAATCCGCCACTGACCTCTCACCCCTCCCCTCTCCACAGCATAAATGCACCAAACTGGCTCATGCTACAGGTCACAAGATGAAAACCTCCCTCTGTCCCACGTTTCACCGTGTTCAACAGCCATCTACTGAGCGCTACCCCGTCTAAACACAACAGAACAACTGCACACACAGAAACCCAGTTCTGATGAAATCAGCTGCAGGCACCTAACACTCCCCCCAGTGAGTGAAGAAAGAAGGCCAAGCAAAGAAGCCGAGTGGCAGGCAGGGTGGGCGGCAGGCCTGCCACTCCAAGGAAGCCTGTTCCGGGTAGCCCTCTGCAAGGAGCGCAGGGACAAGAGGGCAGGGAGTAGGGAGCAAGAGTGGGCCTGGGGTGCGCCGAGGAAGGCCGCAAGCCGGGGAGGGTCTTCCTGCAGCCGCCCCTGCTGTGGTCAGTCCATCAGCTGCCCTGGAGCTCGCCCCGCGGGGCACTCACCACGGGGTAGTAGTAGCTGTAAGGGTAGGTGTAGTTGTACTGCTGGTACCACTGGTAGTACTGCTGCTGCTGCAGGGCCGAGGCCTCTGCCTGCGACACGTACTGTGGGCAGAGGGTGGCAGGCCTGAGCGCTGCAGGCGGGAGCCCCATTTCCCAGGAGTTAACTTCTCAGGGACGGAGCCGGGGCTGCACCTCTCCACGGAGACCACCCCCTCTGCCATCCCACCCAGGCACCTCTCCCTCCTTAGGCTGGACTCCCCACGGTGAGGACCATATAGCCCTAGACTCCTCGAGAAGACAGACCGGGCATCCCCACTCAAGGGCTCCAGGAGCATCTTCAGAACGCCCTGCCCTGGTGATCCCAGAGGACACCACTGTGCTCCCCGCCCCGCTCAGGGTTCCCAGTCCCGCAGGGACTTCTCTCACTTGTGCACCGGCCACAGGCCCGTTGCTGCTAGCCTTGGCGGAGCTGCCGGCGGCTCCTGCTTTGCTGATGCTGGCCAGGGCCTGGCGGGCCTTCTCCCACTCTGGATTCTCGTGCATGGGAGTCTCCATGCCGTTCTCTCTGCCTGCCCCGGCCACCATACTGTACTGAGAGGACCTGCAGGAAGAGCACGTGGAGTCAGCCCCCGCTCCCATCACAGACGGTGGGCAGGATGGAGGCCAGCAAACGACAGGGCTGGAATCCTACAGCCTCAGCGTCTAACCTGAGGCGTGCTGACAGTTCCTGCTCACAGCTCTCCGTGAGCCGTGAACGCCACTGCCTACCTAAGGTGCTTCACCAGACGCCTGCTACATACAGCTGTTAAAAGTCAAACAAGAAGATGCCCAGTATCCACAGAACTTAAAACCTGGGGCCGAGCAGGCCTAAATGTTTTAGGAATCCACAAATTCTGTCTGATGCCACTTCAGTCAGAAAGTTAATCACCACACTGTTTTGGAAAAAATAAGGAACTAAAAAAAAAATAAAATAAATTGAGTATGAAGCCCACACAAGCCTCACCCCCAGCCCAAGCACAGGGACGATCGCATCATGACCCCCATGCTGAGTGAGGGCCCACCCAGAGCCCAACACTGGGCCTTGCTTCCTCTCACCACCCCCCACCCCCATGCCATCCCTCCAGCCCCACTAACCAATCTGTGCTGCGCTGATCACCCACGTTGGCCGCCATCTGCACCCTGGGGTGTAAGGGGTGGACCTCGGGAGCCAGAATGCTTTTTCACTGACTGTAAGGCAAAAAACGAATTAGGGAGAATCAAGAAGGAGCAAGAAACATGTCACAAACCAGCGAAGGGAAGCAGATGACTCACAAGAAGCCAGAGAAGGAAGGAGCCAATGGGGTAAACAGCCTGAAGAGAATAAATAAATAAATGGGCTACAGTCTCAGGGAAAGACCCTGGCTGCCCCCTGCAGCACTCTAGATGGAAAATGAAGGATTTGAAAGCAAAAAAGTTGAAAGGAATTTCCCAAAGAGAAAAAGAAGGATCTGAAACCCAAATGAAGAAAGGGAAAGGTTCAAGGGAAACCCTGAGACAGATCGGAGGAGGGGCAGAGGGTGGCTGGGGGGACCTCAGGCAAGGGGTAGGGAGGAAGCGCTAATGAACAAGGTCTGAGTGAAGCTTAAGGCTGGGAGGCTGGGAAAGACTTCTGAAAGAAAGCCTGTAAAGAGGGACGTGTTTGAAGGAGTCTTGAGAGAAGAGAAAACACTGGAGAATGGAGAAACCTGGGAGGAAATGAGGATTTCCAGAAGTTACTCCTTGAGCCAGAAGGCGGCAAAGAGAAGAGCCCTGAAGTAAAGAAAGGAGTTCTTAGAAAACTTAGACTAATTTCCGGAAGGTCCCCTAAGGACAGAGAAAACTCTTATACGGGAGGTTCCTAAAAATAGCAATAGGTCCGAGAGAAGAGGCATCAAATCCTCTTGGCTGGGGGTCTGGACAGAAAGTTTTGCGGGTGCCTGAAAAGACCCCTAATATCGTTAGGGACTTAAGAGCGGGAGGGAGAGGACTGCAAGAAAGTGAAGGAGGGCCCTGGGGGCGAAGACTGGGTGGGAGGGACCCGGACTCGAGGGGATAACTGAGAAGGATGAGTGTGTCCAAAAGCCTGATCCGCTGGGGAACCCAGAAGTCCTACAAGTGGGGAGACAGGAACAGGAGTCTAGAGCCGGGAAAAGTCCTAAAGAAGAATGGGCCTCAGAGAAGAGAAGGAACGGGAGTGAGCGAAAGGGTGGGGAGCGTGGAGACCGGCGGTCCCGAGAGGTAGGGGCATTGAGGGGGAACCCAGGACAGCAAGACTTAGGGTAAGGTCTGGTGCAACTCGGGAGGGAGGTTTCCGGGCAGGTCTGAAGGGGAGGAAGGAGACGCGGATGCGAGTGGGGCACCTGGCCGTCCCGCAAGCCCAGGGAAAGCAAACGAGGACGCCGGACGGAGGAACAGCCTGCCCGGATCCCGATCCCAGCCATCGGCCCCGGAGACACCGCCCCGGCCGCCCCTGCGCACCACGTCCCGGGGAGCGGGGCGAGGCGGCGAAGAAGAGCAAGGGGGCCCGTCGCCTGGGGCAACGCGGTCCTCCTGTGGAACCGCCGCGTCAATGGGAGTTGAAGAAAGGGGTGCTCGGGGCCCAGGAATTCCGAGCGCGGGGGGGAGGGGGGTGCGGCGCCCAATGGCGCAGGCGCGACGGTGCGCGGCCGCCCGCCCCGCTCCCCGCGCGCAGGCGCACTGGTCCGCGTCCCCGCCACACCCTGTCGTCGCTCGCGCGCGGCGTCCGTTGATGCGACGACCGCCAAGGCCTCGGGGGCCGCGGGGCGGAAGGCCAGAAGGAAACGCCGTCTCCGTCCGCCCGCCCGGCCACCCCTGCTCGCCATACCCACCTCGGCCGTACGACCCCGGGACTCGTCAGCGGAGGTTCCAGGCGACGGCAACAGGGCTCCGCGACTGCTCTTGACCCGGCTGGCTCCTGTCTTTAAGTTTCGACGTCCGGACCGCGGCGTCTTGACGTCACGCCGATGCTTCGCCCCGCCTCCCGTCACCGCGGACAGCCAATAGACGCCGCGAACTTGCTTAGAACCCGCCCTCCTGTGACGCAACCACGGGGGTGGGCGTTTTAAGACAAGGCGGAAACTGGACTGTGGACGGTGGCCCTGAGGGGACACACTCGGTAGAGCGCTCGGGCCCTGCGCCTTTCCAGGCATCCTTGTTTTGGCCCAGCTGATGGCAGCCATTATTATTTATAGGTATAAATCAGTGTGCTGAGTAGTTCTGAGAGTCCCCACCGTGCAGTGATGTGGGACGATGGACCCAAAGAAGGCCTGAGAACAGCCTCTGGCCGGAAAGGGGAACTTCTCTAGGAAATGAAACTGGAAGTGTGCAAACACACAGGGGCGGGAAGCAGGCGTACCTTGGGAATTGCGGGGTGGCTCTGGTGGAACAGAAGTGAGGGGTCCTGGCGTCAAGAGATAGGTCTATGGATGTTTGCAGGTAGCAGGTTCTGAAAGGCCATCCTGGTCCGGCAGAAGAATTGGGACCCTCCTGTTTAAAAAAGGGCTTCCCCGGTGGCGCTAGTGGTAAAGAGCCTGCCGGCCAACACAGAAGACACAAGAGACACAGGTTTGATTCCTGGAGGAAGGCATGGCAACCCACTACAGTATTCTTGCCTGGAGAATCCCATGGACAGAGGACTCTAGACAGCTGTAGTCCATAGTAGACTGTTTCAAAGAGTCGGACACGACTGAAACGACTTGACACACACACGCACAATTTAAAAAGGCCTGTCTGTAGATTCCTTGCAAGTAATCTTTTCAGTAATCCTGTTCCCACCCACAATTCTGAATGATAGAATTATCCACTGCAGTTCACTGGCGGGTCACTGTGGTTGCAGTAGGTGGTATTTAAGAAGCAGCAATTTCTTTCCGATTTTCTGTTATTAAAAACTTTTGCTGATAATGCGTGTCATTTTGTTAGTATTAGCACAGTTGATCTTTTTTTTTCATCCCTTCACTTTTTAAATTAAACTCTTCGTTTTAGAGCAATTTTAGGCTTACAGTAATGTTGCAAAGATAATTCAGAGTCCTGCCTACCCTACACCCAGTTTCCATGCAACACTGTAGTATGTTTGTTAAAACTAAGACACCAACGTTGGCACAATATTGTTAACGCAGACTTTGTTTGAATTTCACCACTTTGCCCAGAAAATGAAAATAGATTTAACTTTTGTTAAAGTTAGACCAAAATGGGTTTTTTTCCTTGATTAGGACTGTAGCCTGCCAGGCTCCTCTGTCCATGGAATTCTCCAGGCACAAATACTGAAGTGAGTAGCCATTCCCTTCTCCAGGGGGGCTGGAATCTGGGTCTCCTGCATTACAGGGAGTCTCTTAGGCATCAGAGTCACCAGGCTTCCCAGTTAATGATGACTCCCAGAAAATCAGGCAGCATGAATCTCAAAGTACTCTGTGAATGTCCAACACATCCAGCGGCATCGGCTTCTGAACACAGACTCAGAGGCACTAGAGGGCAGCATTTGAGAGCAAAGCAGCTAGAAGAGCCTCCAGGCCAACCCCTCAACAGGGCACCGAACAGCTCAGTCGTGAGAGTGACCTGTGGGTTGCCTCGGTGTCCCTCTTTGGAAACCATGGTCCATTTCTCTTTGCCAGCTTCAGGCCCACACATCAAGGGCTTTCTTGAACATTTCTTGCAGCACTCAAGATGGAAATGATTAGCAAACATGGAGCAGTCCCCCCATGGCAGGCCCCACATTGGGCATCTGGTGCTTTGGGCCAAGAGGCCTTGACCTAAAACCCTTGGGGCTTTTTTCAAGAGAGAACATTTGGTTTATTTTCCACAGAGGACATAACCCTTAGTACTCAGCATCAGGAGTAACCCCATCAGTGTTCCCACAGAGACACAGATGGACATTCACAACAGACAGGCAACTTGTTGTTTAGTCGCTCAGCTGTGTCCGACTCTCTTGTGACCTCGTGGACTGTATATTCCACCAGGCTTCTCTGTCCATGAGAGTTTCCAGGCAAGAATACTGGAGCAGGTTGCCATTCCCTTCTCCAGGGGATCTTCCTGATACAGGGATCGAACCCAGGTCTCCTGCACTGCAGGCAGATTCTTTACCACTGAGCCACCGGAGATGCCCAAAGTTTTAAAGTGCACTTCCTAATCCTCAGGGTTTGAATGCCTTTTAGTCTGTCCCCTGGTGTTTGGATTTTCATTTTGTTAAATGGTCTTTTCCCTTGCTTATTTTTATGTTGGGTGGTCTTTTTCTTGATTTGTGGATATAACTTTGCAGCTTATATGTATGAAGAATTATCTATTTCATTGCTGTTGTTTTAATTTTCCCCAGACTGTCAATCTGCCTCTGGACTCTATGGTATTTTTCTCATTCCACAATTTGTCAAATAAGTTACTTTTTTGTTTCTGTCTTCAGGATATCTCACTGAAAGCCCTCCCTCTACAACTAAGAGATACAAGAGTCTCCTTTCTCTTGAAATACTTCTGTCCCCTTGTGCTGTGCTATGCTTAGTCACTCAGTCGTGCCTGACTCTGCAACCCCATGGACTGTAGCCTGCCAGGCTTCTCCGTTCATGGGATTCTCCAGGCAGGAACACTGGAGTGGGCTGCCATGCCCTCCTCCAGGGGATCTTCCAGATCCAAGGATGGAACTCATGTCTCCCGCATTGCAGGCAGATTCTTCACCATCTGAGCCACCAGGGAAGCCCCTTACTCGTCTGCATTTGGGTTTTTTTTGCCCGTGTTGTATGCAGACTGTTTTCTTCCAGACGGAGAGCTAATCATATCAGCATTCCTTTGAAACCAGCTCTTTTTGCCCCGACTTGAAATCTGTCTTCTGTCAGACACACACACACTCTGAGATCTATTTCTAGACTGTCTTCTGTTCCAGGGATCCGCATCTCTTCCTGTGTCAGGACATTTGTGCTGCTTTAGATAGGGTGCCAGGGGAGGGGGGATTGTTGTGTGTGTGTGTGTGTTTTTTAAAGAAAGTGGTGCAGCATCGGGACAGGAGCAGAAACACCTGGGAGCCAGGAAGCCAGGTGGGAGCAGAGGTGATGGGCTCTCTGCCCACCCCCACCCCCAACTGTGAGGCCAGATCAGGGAGAAATAAGGACCCAGCTGCTTGTAAAATAAAGTCTTCCCTTTTATTTCAAATCAGCCCATTCCCAGGTTGGGTGCTGCAAGTGGAGAGCAGGGGCCCTAAGTCCTCTGGGGTGTGGCGGGGGCTAGAGGGCACTCTCATCCCTCCAGGGATGAGGGGTGGCGGGGCTGGCTTTCTCCTCTCTCCCCA
This sequence comes from Bos indicus x Bos taurus, assembly GCF_003369695.1. NCBI lineage: Eukaryota > Metazoa > Chordata > Mammalia > Artiodactyla > Bovidae > Bos > Bos indicus x Bos taurus. The sequence goes on from NC_040093.1 coordinate 2,794,927, forward strand.
CCAAGGCCCTAGGCCCAGGCCTGCCCTCCGGGCTTACTTCCAGGGCTAAGGACACAGAGAGGGGAAGTGCAGGGAGGCAGTCCTGTTTAAGGTATCCGTGGCCAGGGCGTTGTTAGTGGTGGGAGCCCAGTGAGGCTGGATTAGTGGGGTCTTCTCCGGCAGCCGGGGAAGGAACTGCAGAGAGAGGCAAAAACAGACCAGATGCAGGTGGGAGGGAGAGAAGGAATGAGGGAAGGAGGTGCGGTCAGGGGCTGGAGGCCAGCTTGGGAGCTGGGGTGTCAGTCTAGACACTCACCAGAGATGGAGACCAGGCTCCAGTCTGGACTGGAAAAAGGGCTCAGATTGATGACTGCCACTGCACGAAGCGCTTGGATTCCTGCCAGGGAGACGTGAGCAGGGGAGGGCATGATTAGGGAAATGGCTTGGCAATGTGTGCCCTCAAACCAGGACTCCAGGCCCCCAGCCCCTCTTCCGTCAGACCAGGGGGTCCATGCCCCCAGCCCTTCCTCCCTCAGATCCAGGGGCCCGGTACCTGAGGGTTGAAAGGGTCATCATCATCTGTGTCCTCATAGTCGTCACTGGGGTGCAACAAGGGGCATAGCAGAGAAGCAGGAAGGGGGACCCATGAGAGCGTGGTCCCCAGCAGTGGCTCAATGGTGCTCCCTCATCCCCTCCCCCAGGACTTCGGCCCCCTCCCCTCCTGACCTGGGTGGGAAGAGGGCCCAGGCTCGGGGCAGGCTGCAGAGGACAGTGGCCAGGGCCCCAGCAGACAGGAGGGAGAAGAGAAGCAGAAAGAGCAGTCCTTCCAGGGTGTCTTCACACAGGCCACGCAAGGCTGAGCCATAATCCTGGGGCGGGAGAGACGGGAGGGGTCAGCGGGCAATACCCATGGCCCGGACCATCCACCCGGCTGTGCCTCACTGAGAAAATCCGTCAGCCTCTCTGTGCCACAGTTTCCTCCCCTGTCACAGAAAGCACTCAGCGCACGGTAGGTGCTGTGGTCACTGTCGTTTATCACACCTGCAGGCATGACCCCAAGTCACAACTTCCTGTCCATCACTGAGAACCCACCACCCCACGCCCAGCCGCGCTGCAGCTTGGCCCTTATTGGGTGCCAGATGTCTCATCCCGGACACTTCCCACACTGTGTGTGTGTGTTAAGGGGCGGGGGTGCATCCCTGGCCTCTTCCCACAGCACTCTCTTCTGGGGCTGAGACTCCCAAGGATGCCTCCACACACTGTCCCCCGGAGCAAAAATTCCTGGCTTAGAACAACACTGAGAAGAAGGCTTTAGCAAAACAACTGGCGTAGACCTGCCCCCCTGCACGGTAACGCCTGCTCAGGAAACACTGGCTGACACGGCTGTCATCCCTAGAAACCAGCGATTCCTGAATGCCGGGCTCTCAGTCATTCAGCAGGAACTGGCATGAATGACAGACGGCCTGCTCGGTGCCAGGCGCTGCTCCAAGCGCCGGGGCAACTTCGGTAACCAAGCCCCAGAAGGTCACTCAGACCACGTGGAGCTGATGAGAGCGGCGGTTTGGACAGTACCGGGCGCCCCTCCCCTCCCCGCTACAGCAGAGATGGTACAGGCAGGAAGGAACCCTGCGGTGGGAGGTCCATGCCCGCTCCCTGAGGAGGAGGGGGACGGGGAGGATGGGGGTGCAAAGGGCTGAGGCCGGAAACCAGCCAGGGCTAACCACACGGGCCCCTGGAAGTCAGGCGAGAAGCCAGGACTTTAATCCGCAGGCTGGGGGAACTGCTGGAGGCTTCTAAGCGGAGGAAGAAGATCAGATTGCGTTTAAAGGCTCACTGGGCTGCGGCTGCTGTGGGGAGCGGGAAGAGGCTCTGCCGCCGTCGGGAGCAGAGGTGCTAGCGTGAGCTGTGCTTGGAGTCCAGAAGGACTTGCTGGAGGAAGGGTTGTTGAGGGTAGGGGCAGGAAGCCACATGGAGAGGCCTAGGTTTCCGGGTCCAGGCAGAGGGTCCCCTGGGAGCATAACTCGGGGAGGGGGACAGGGGTCACCTTGTGCAGGCCACGACAATGTAGCAGTGCCACCAACTGGTGGAAGTTTCCTTCTGTTACGTTCAGCGTCTCCTCCAAGGACAGCACAGGCTTCTGCGGTGGGAAGGGGGTTGTTATCCCAGGAACTCTCCGGGCTCCGCCCACCGCACCAGGTCCCGCCCCTCTGTCCGCCCCACGCCCTGGGCCCCGCCCACAACCGCCGGTCCGCCCCTTCCTAAGACTCCACCCACACATTCAGGCCCCGCCCGCTCTGCCCGCCCCATTCCCCGGGGCCCCACTCACAGCCCTCGGCCTTCCCCTTAGGCGGGCCCCGCCCACAACCGGTGACCCGCCCCTTTCTAAGACTCCGCCCACCGCTCCAGGCCCCGCCCCCTCCCCCGTCTGGGAGTTGGGGTGTAGGGCGAGCACCCGGCCCGCCGACCTGCGCAGAAGGGAACTGGGGCACAGCTTCCCGCTCCAGGCCCTGCAGCTGGGAGTGGATGTTGGCCAGAGCTCGCTGGGACAGAGTCAGCCTCTGCGAGAAGACAGAGGGAGGGAGGAGGGCCCAGCGGTTGACCACCCCCACCACCCGCCCCACCCCCCGCCTCCTCTCCTCCCACCCCGGGGTCCCTAGATCCAGGCCCCAGCCGCACCCTCCTCCCCCGGCTCCCTCGCCCGCAGCCCTAACCTGTTGAAAGGGGTTGGAGACGGCCTGGTTGCAGAGGAAGTAGTAGTTCAGGATGTCTGAAGCGGGAGCGAAGACGGGGGAGGCCGTAAGCCCCGGGATCCTCCCCGCGGACAGGCGGCGGGGCAGGGCCACACTTTCCACCCTCCCCTCTCAGAGCCCTCCTGTGGTCCGGCTGGCCTCGCCCTCCGAGCCCCCACTCCCTCTGCTCCAGCGGACTCCCTTCTGCTGCAGCCACAGCCCGAACGCGCTGATCTGAACACCCCACAGGGCTGCTTCTGCACCTGCCCTGACCCAACTGGGCTACCCACTTTCTCCAAGTGGCCTAGCCCGCCCCTCTCCCTGATCCCTTGTCTCAGCGTCCTTATCCCTTCCCTCTTTTCCAGCTCGCTAGGGCAGGTGCTGAGAGCTTCTGCTGGGCAGAACTGGGCAGGGCTGGCACCCCCACCCCACCGCAGGCGTAGAGGCCTGAGGATGCAGGGCGTGAGCCCGGAGGTGTGATCACCTGAGCCAAGGCCAGTCTCCTCCTGGGTCAGGTTCAGGATGTAGCTGTCTGGACTGGAGCAGAAGTCACTGAGGCCCTGAGAGCAGCACAGAGGGGGCTCGGACAGACACGCCCCCGCCTCACACGCCTCAGGGTCCAGACCTCCAGCCCCTCCTCCTCAGACCCGGGGGGTCCAGGTCCCCAGCCCCTCCTCCTCAGACCTGGGGGTCCAGGCCCCCAGCCCCTCTTCCTCAGACCCAGGGGTCCAGGTCCCCAGCTCGTCCTCCTCAGACCCAGGGGTCCAGGACTCCAGCCCCTCAGCACCTAGGACACTGGCTTCAAATCGCAGAACCTGTGAGCCTGTCTCCCAAGTCTTGTCTCTCAGGATCTGAGGCCTCTGTTCCCCTCGTCCCCAGGTCTGGGAGTCAGGGGCCTTCAGCCCCTGGAGTCTTGGAGCCCAGGTGCCTGTCCCCACCCCACCCCACCCCTGGTGCTCACCACGGCTGTGGCTGCCTCCAGGCCCATGGAGCCCCAGCTCAGGACCAGAACCAGGAGACTCATCACCGTCATCCTGTAGTGGGGGAGGAGGGGTGGGATTGGAGTTCTGGGGTTCCTAATCTCCCACCTCACCGCTTCCCATCCCAGATCACATCACAGCCCTACCCTTCCCCCACCAACCTCTGGAGCCAAGAGGATAACAGTTAGGGGTAGAGCAGTGGGCAGGGAGAGGATGGGCCTGTAGATGGTGACGTCAAACTGAACATCTGGCCCCACTGGGTGGGGGGGGGCAGGGGGTTGGCAGTGAGAAGGGCCCTGTGTGGGCAGCTCCTGCCCAGGTCTGCCCCGCCTTGCCCTGGACTGTGGGACCGTGGGAGGGCGACTGCCCAGCCCGGGGCCCCAATTCCCAGCTCTGAATTCCGCAGGAGCCCGCTCCCAGCTTCACCCATTGGTCAGCCTCCAGCTCAGCCCAGGAGTGATCTCAGCTCCAGGGCTGAAATCGCCTCCTGGTTTTTCTCTTTGCAGGGGGACGGATCATCATTGGAGGGTGGTCTGAGAGTGAGAAGGGTGCCTGCAGGGGGTCAAACTGAAGGCCCAGCCCCAAGTCCCAGACCGTCCACCATGTTTGCCATCTCCAAGCTTCAGAGGAGGGCCTGGATGGAATAGCAGGCCTGCTTACCCCAGGGGGGAGCGTGGGGATGGTGGTGAGTGCCAGCGTGGACTCCCTCAGGGCCAGAGAGGATACAAGGGCTCCTCTGAGTGGGATAGGCTGGCCTGGATGGAATCTCAGCTCCAGCACTTTCTGGCTGTGCAACCCTGGGCAAGTGACTTAACCTCTCTGATCACCAGTCTCCCTTTCTGTTAAAAGGGGAGATGGGAAGGACCTCTTCGTAAGGTCAACGCGAGGGTTCCAGAAGAGTATCAGGCATACAGAATGAACCTTTCAGTAAGAGTGTGGTCCTTAATTCCATGCACCACGTGACAGCCTTCTGCCCTCATCTGCCTGCCAGACAGACCTCTGACAGCACCTCGGTTCTCAGTGTTGTCATGGCAACCAAAGGGGGCAGTGATCACCCCCCCATCCTCAGCACAAGCATTATTACTGTTATTTACTTTCTGGGACTTTGTTGCACTCCCTGTGACAAGGACAGTCTGCTGCCCCAGCCCCTCCTGGGCTGCTCTGTGTCCCTATGTGCCCGCCCACCCTAGGAACTCTCTGAGGTCTGTGGGACAAGGGAATGAAACCAGCGTGAGCCTTGGAAAGACGGCGGCCCTTCTCACAAGAGCACTGTGGGATCTCGCCCTGTGATGTTCCCCACCTCCAGGAAGGCCACCCGGACTTACACGATCACCAGCCACTTGCTCTGCCTCGCCAGGCCCAGGAGGGTGAAGAGACAGACCAGCAGCTCCAGGAGCAGCAGGAGGACGTAGGCCAGCCACCTGGGGAGGGGGCAACAGGGGTGAGGCAGAAGCAGCCAACCCAGCCTTTCGGGTGTCCAGGTTCCCGGACTGGGACACGGCAGAAGGTGACAGCACCCCCACGAGGGCCCGCCTCTGCCTGGATCTCTGTGCTCTCCGTGACGGCCAGTCTCCAGGCCTCAGCCAAGCTCATCTCTGAAACGGGTGCACAGGGGGCCGGTCACTATCGCCATTTAGAGCACAGGGCCTGAGGCAGATCACCATAACCGCACCCGCACCAAGCCATGCACGAGCCCTGTGACTGGCACTCTCTGAGATTTGGCCTCTCGGAGCCCCAGCCCCTCCACCCCAGGCTGGAGCGTCTTAGCGGGACTTGTTCTCAGGCCTGCATCCAGCATCACAGGGCACAACCCAAGGGCTTGGCGTCTGCAGGCAGATGGGCTGGGCCGCAATGCCAGCCCCTCCGCTTCCTGCCCGCCCACAGCTTCTGTGCCTCGGTTTCCCCTTGGTAACTCTTGGGGAGAACAGCAGCACCTACTTCCTGAGGCTGTCGTAAGGCTGAGAGAACCCATAAAGCACCAAGGAGTGTGCCGAGCATGTGGGTGCACCTAACCGTTAGCCTGAACACGAATCAGGGAACTCTAAAGCGTACTGAAGAATTCAGTATCAGTTAATGATCAGCACTCTGACTGCAGAGGACAAAGCCCGGGAAGCTACAGCACAGTGCTGGCCCATGGGAGATGCTCAATAAATAGCAGCATTCTCAAAGGTCCCCACGTGGGCAGAGTGGCAAGGGAGCTGCCACCTTCTCCGTGGCAGCCTCTGCTCGGACCTCCGTGGGGACTGACTGTGCACTCCTTTCCCGGACCGTGGGAGGGTCAGGCTGTCTCCAGGAAGGGGAAGCTGGGCCCCGTGGCTCCAGCTGACCTCCAGGTTCCCTATGTGGCCACTGACAGCTCACGTGCTCCAGCCTCACTGGTTTCACAGGGCAGATGGCACTTCTGTGTTTACCCTCCATGAACAGCAAAATTTTCCCTCTGGGAGAACTGGCCAAGTCCCCTGAAGGACTCCCAAGTGCCAGACAGTCTCATATGCATGCATGACTACACGTGCACGCATGCACAGTCGCTCAGTCGTGTCCGACTCTTTTCGACCCCATGGACTGTAGCCCTGCAGGCTCCTCTGTGCAAAGGATTCTCCAGGCATGAATACTGGAGTGGGTTGCCATGCCCTCCTCCAAGAAATCTTCCCTACCCAGGGATCAAACCCACATCTCCTGCGTCTCTGGCGTTGCAGGTAGATTCTTGGGTGTATCCAACAGCTATTTCTTGTAGATGGTGGGTCTGCTTCACCCCTTCAAAGTCTACACTCCTACCCCCAGCCCCCCGAAATGGAGCTGTGGCCCCTGAACTTGGTCACAACCCAGAACTTGAATTCACTGGGACCCAGGCCTGTCTGATGCCCATGGTGGGCATCCAAATTATGGGCTGCTTCAACCCGGGTCTGCCTCCCTGCTGGAGCACAGAATCTAGGACAAAAGTCTTCCCTGGCTCTCTGCCCCCATGTCTGGTCGGGGCCCCAGGTGTTAGATGAACCAAAGAAATCATTCCTAGTGGACGAAGCGACGAGGACTCCACCGTGTTGGCTGCTGGGATGGGTGGCTGCCTGATGTCCAAATAACTGGTTCTCTCCCCTGCTTCAAATGTTACCTTTTCCATGTGGCCTTCCTGGAATGACCGTCCCCGCACCCCCAAAACTGCCAGCCTCTGTCCCCAGACCCTCCTGTTCTCATCTCCTGCCTAATTTTCTCCACCCAGGACAGGAAGAGAGGCCACCCACCTGTACTCCTCTACAAAGGACACATCCTCGGCCACCTGCAGGGGGCTCAGGGGCACCCCCCGCCAGAAGGCCAGCCCCTGGAGCTGCTGGGCCACGGTTTCCGCCTGCCGCCGGGCGCCCCGGGCGGCAGCCACCAGCTCCGTGCGCTGCGTCAGCACCTCCTCCAGCGTGGTCAGCTCCGTCCTCACGGCCTCGTCCAGCCTCTCCACCATCTCCAGCACCTGGGCGAGGGGGTGGGGGTGGGGGTGGGGGCATCTGGAGTCAGGGGAGGGTATCCTCTGGGTGGGAGGGCAGGGGCCAGGGTGGCGGGGGTGAAGCAGGAGTGAGCAGGGCTGGCTGTCTGGGATTGGGCGCTAGGGCATCTGAGGATGCAGGAAGCGAAGGAGGGGGCCTGCGGTCTGGCGAGTGTGCTTCTGTGGCTTCTTTCAGGAGTTGGAGAGGTGAGCGGGTGAGCCCCAGGGCTGAGATGAAGCCTGGCATCCTAGGACTGAGCCTGGGTCGCAAGTCTGGGTTCTGCGGCCCAGGGCTGCAACTGGACATGAACTCTAAGGTCTGAGGTCGGGCTGGGTCTCGGCCTCACGTCTGGAATCGTTGGGGTCAGAGGGAGCCTTCCTGGCTGAGTCCTGGGTCTCAGCGTTCAGGTCTCCTGCCTCGCACTTGGCCAGGGGCCAGGTCTCTGGCCCTGGATCTGCCCTGAGGGCAGGGTCTTGGTGTTTAGTGTATGAATGGTTTGGGCTGTGAATTGAAGCCCAGGGCTGGGGATGCAATGAGTCTGGGGTTCTGGGTTTGAGTCCCTAGTCCCAGATCTGGGCTGAGGTTCTGAGGGTGCCATGCATGGAGCCCTGCCTGGCTGTCAGCATTGGGTGGACAGTCTGAGATCTGCATGTTGGAACCTGACATTCTGAACCTGGGGTCTCAGCTCTGAGTTCAGACCCTGCTTCCTGGGGGTGGGGAGGGGGGTTCTTCTGGCCAGGTGTGGGGAAGCAGTCTGGGTGTCGGTCTAGGGTCTGGCCCGTGTCTGGTCTCCTCACCAGGTGGTCAATGGCGGTGAGCGTGTGGTTGGCATGCAGTAGTGCGGAGCTGAGCTGGGACACCCCATCGCTGGTCTCACTGTTGCCATAGAAACCGACGCCAATGCCAGCGCTAAGAGGAGGAGGGATGGGAAATCACAAACGGTCCTGGGACCCTGGGGGCCGCCCCCCCTCCTCACACACCCAATCGTGGCTGCCACCCCATCCCATTGGTTCAGCCCTTCGTGGGAAAGCAACGTCTCCAGCCTGGTCCCCACCGGTTGCCAAGGTAACCGAGAAGTCTCACTCCCCCGGCCCAGGGACGTCATTGTGATGCTAATGGTGGGTGGAGAGGTGGCGGGGAGGGGGCCCCCAGATTTAACTCGCACCTCCCCGGGGTGAACCCCTGTTGTGCTCAGCCCCAGAGTGGGGAGTTCTCACCTCTGGGGTCTGCTAGTCCCACCCGCAGCCCCTCTATTCTTTTCCCCAAACATCCAGGGTCCTCAGTGTCCGTCCCTTCAGGCTCCAGCCGTCCTCTGCCCCGCCTCCTGGGGGTTCCATGGAGCCACCACCTCCTGGGGGTCCCAGAGCCTGGAGCTCCCAGCCTTCCCCCTCCCCTGGGGACCCAAGTGTCTGGACAGCTGGGAGGGAAGCAAGGGAATGTGGGCCGATGGGCCAGAAGCAGGGCGCCCCCTCCTTCACCTCAGTTGCCAGCAGACAGAGCTCCATTGTAGGGCCTGAATACGGTCTCCAATCTCCCCCCACCCCCAACGCACTGTGGCCCTTTGCGGAGGGGAGCCAGGGCCGCACTGGGGCGGAGGAGGCCCGGACGCCCTCACAGCTCCCAGCGCCCCGCCCCCAGCCATGGGATCGGACACCGGCCGCTACCCATTGTCCACGGTCCCACAAAGCTGCTCTTGTTCCCAGGCCGCGGGGCCGCCGTGCCGCCCCCCGCGGGGCCTTTGTCCACCTCCCCAGTCTACCCCAACTCGGGAGGGCCTGAGGAGGAAGCCCTTGCCCCCACCCACACCCCAAAGCCCCACACGGGGCGGGGAGGGGGGCTCCCTGCAGGGTGGCAGAACCATCTTTCTGGCCGTGGCCCTCCCTGCCCGCCCCCAGTCCCCACTCCAGGGGCAGATCTTGAGCGCCCTGGTCTGTCCTGGGTGGTGGGGGTGCCCTGCTGGGAGGGGCCGCCCGCAGAGATAGCCCTGGGCACAGGGTGTCTCCTCAGGCGTCCTGTCCCTCTCCGCTCTGCTGGTGTCCCAGGAGGCGGCCCTGGGCTCCCAGGGGCTTCTGGGTCTGAATCTGCACTCTGCCACCTGGCCCAGGCGGCCTTGAGAAGTTGCCTCTCTCTGAGCCTCCCTCTTCAGAACGAGTCATGACAACTCTGAGTCAAGCGAGGTCACCGTGGGAAGGAGTCAGGCCAGCTCGGGTCTGCTCCAGGATCACAGACACCCCTCCCCCGTCCCTGACGGGGCCATCGCTGGCTCCATGAGGGCAGGGCCCTTGTCTGCTTGGCCAGGCTCCCCTGCTACTGTTGTGGATGCTCAGGAAATAACTGCTGAATGAATGGGTCAATGAGTTAACGAATGACATCGCTAGTTCACATTCACAGAGCCCAGCTGCGGACCAGGCACTGAACATTTCACTCACTCTCACCACAACTGGGAGGTGGGTGTGACAACAGTGCCCATTCTAGAGATGTGGAAACTGAGGCCTGGAGGAGTTATATCACTCCCGCAGGTCACACAGCTATTCCACTCAGAGACAGCAACCCCAGCAGTCTGACTGCCCAGCCTTCAGCCCCTACCCCATCCTGCCAGGGAAGTTATGTCTCCCCTCCCGGCCTCAGTTTCTCCATCCATCGAATGGGAGAGCAAGTCTCCCTGCTGGGATACCACCAGGAAGGCTGCTGATAGAGAGCTTGGGGAGCCCGGTCCCCCTGCCCGCCCACCCTGGGGCCCCATTACCAGCCGACGAGAAGGGCAGCGATGCAATTCCAGGTGACACACCCTCCCCCGGGCGGGGGGCTCTTGGCCCCGGGGGGTTCGGGGGGCCGGCAGCAGCAGAAGCGGATGAGGTAGACAGCGATGAAAATGAGGCTCAGGCCCAAGCCCAGGCCTGCCAAGGCCGCCACCAGCAGCAGGGCCTGGGGAAGGAGGGGGTGACAGGGCATCAGAGGGGCTCTGCACGCCCTCCCCAAGTGGCCGGAGGCGCTGTGTCCGAGATCTCAGTGCAGGTGGCGGGCATCCTGGCGAGATGAGTGGCAAGCCCACCCCGTGGTTTTCAGGTCTGTGCTGGGGCTGTGCAACTTAAGGTTGGAGGGCGCTTCCAGTTGGGAGTCCCGGGTCTTGGGCTCCAGTTCCGCTGTACCCTCCAAAGGCTGTGTGACCTTCAGAGGGCCCGTCCCCTCTCTGAGCCTCAGTTTCCTCCCCAGAGAAACCAGGTAGTTGGGACGAAGCCCCATCCGAGGACACGAAGAAACCTGGACCCTGGAACCATGGGTGATCAGGGGGCTGGTGGGGGGGATGCGGGCTCCTGGTGGTGTGTCTGAGGCTGGGGGTGGCAGGCTTCCTCCTCCCTCCTCCTGCTGGTCCTCCCCACTCCCTGCTTGCTCACTCTCCCCAGAGGCTGAGCTCTGCACACCCACCGCAGTGAGTCTGTCACCCCGGGCCTCAGGGGGAGGGCGTGACAGCCTCCCTGACAGTGTGCCTGTGCACACAACTCAGAGATGGGGACACGGAGGCTGAGAGTGTGAGGGCCGAGCAGGTGGAGAGGAGAGAAAGGCAGGATGGGGGAGACTCATCCAGGATGGGCGGGGGTGGGGGGAAGGAGCGACTCAGAGGAAAGAGAGAGATGGAGATGGAGACGGAGACAGAACCAAAGGTGGGAGGACAGAGGTGGGGAGAGGAGCCGTGGTTGCAGCCAGAAGAGCCTTGCACAACGACGGGGCGCTCCTGTCGGAGGCAGGGTTTTCCACTGCCGTTCTGGGCTCTGCCCAGAAGCCCAGAGAGGGGCCACGCTTTCCCTTCAGCCACACAGCACTCGGGGGCAGCAGCCACAGCACACCCAGACTTCTGGACTAACGAGTGCTGAGTCCTGGCTCTGCCTTGTCCTCATGCTGGGGTGTGTGTGCTGGGCGTGTAGGTGAGTGTGCATGTGTGTCTCTATGGGAGTGCCTGCGCCTGCAGGCATGAGGGGGTGATCTGTATGCACTTGTGCGGTTCTGAGCACAATTCCTTGAATCCGTGAGTAGTCTCTGGTGGTGGTAGGGTGTGTGTGTGTGTGTGTGAAAGAGGTAGTATGTGAATGTAGGTGTCAGTGTGTGTGAACACATGAGTGTCTGAATGTGTGCCTACATGAGTGATATATGTGTGTGCATGTGTGAGTCTTGCAAGAATGTGTATCTGTATATGGGTGTGCTTGCTTGCTTGCTAAGTCACTCAGTCGTGTCCAGCTCTGTGCAACCCCATGGACTGTAGCCCGCCAGCCTCCTCTGTCCGTGGGATTCTCCAGCAGGAATCCTAGAGGGGGTTGCCCTGCCCTCCTCCAGGGGATCTTCCTGACCCAGGGATTGAGCCCATGTCTCTTATGTCTCCTGCATTGCAGGCGGGTTCTTTACCACTAGCGCCACCTGGGAGGCCTGTATATGGGTGTATATGTGTGCATATGTGAGTGTGTTTGTGTGTGAATGCATGTGTGCGAATGTGTGTCTGGCTGGGTGTGAGTGTGTCCCCCCAGCACAGTGGCGCCCAGTCCCTGATTATCTTCCCAGCTGTGCCCTCAGGGTGCTCTCCCTAGGGGGCGATGTCCCCTCCTGCCCGTGGGTCCCAGAGCTGTCACCCTGACTGTTGACAACGGGGCGCAGTGGGTCTCCCCAAGTGCCTCTGGCGGTGGCCGACTAGGCACCGGGGTGGGCAGGTCTGCTTGGCCGTGAGCAGGTGTCCGTGGACCGGGCTGGGCAAGCCAGAGGCCATGGGCGCAGGGCTGGCGGTCGCCGCGTGGTGGGGAGAGGGTGGCGGGGAGCGGGCGGGGAGGAGCTGCTTACCGGCTCAGTCCAGCCATGACCCAAATAGCTCAGAACACAGCACTCATCCCCGCTCCGCTTTCCTGGGACCCCCCCTCCGAAGCCTGCCAAGCCCCAGCCCCCTGTCCTGGGAGCTTCCCAGGACTGATCAGAGGTCCAGACCTCACAGGCAGAGCTCGGGACCCACCGGAGGCTCCACCATCCTCCCCACCCCCGCCCCGCCCCCAGCTCAGCCAAGCCTTGCTCATTAATCTCAAAGTCAAGGACTTGAATTAAACTGGGTCAGGGGACCCCGTTCTTTCGCCCCGAGTGGAGCGTGACCCAGGCTGGGCCCCCTTCCCCAGGGACCCTGGTTTCCTGAAGGCTCCCACCCGGCCCCACCCTCTGGCTCCCAAAACGAACCTCGTCCCCAGCCTTCCTCCCCTGCCCCTCCCGTCCCGGGACTGGCTGGAGGTCTCCTCTCCCAGCACCTCCAAGTGGTTTTCCCAGCTCTGGCCCTAAGACCCCTCACACCCCCTGCCCCATTTCAGGCTTCGATTCTGTCCCAGAAGCGCGGCAACCCCTAGCCTCTTCCCCTCCACCATGCCAGCGCCTGTCTCCTGGGTCCCGCCTGAACTGGGACATGTTTAACTGGACTGCCCCGATCCAAGGAGGGAAGGGTCATCCTTTAGGACGCGGTGGACCCCTCTGATGACGACCCAGGAGGCTGGCTTCCCGAGCATCCTCTCTGAAACCCGGGAATCCATGGGCCCCCCGTCCCCTCCCTCCTCTGGGACCCTGGGGCCCAGGCCCCAGCCCCCACCTTATTTAAGGAGCTAGGGGTCTGGCTCCCTGCGCCCATCCCAAGGGTACCTCCAGCTACGGGTAACCACGCTCCTGCTCCCTCGGGTACCCCAAAGTCCGGGCCCGGCCCCAACCCCCAGAGAACACAGGAATCGGTCCCCAGCCCCTTCTCCCGCGGGACCCAGAAGCTTTGGAGCCCCCACCCCTCCACCCTCCGCCACACCACAGACCCCCTGACCGCTCCCACCTGCTGGTATTCTCGTTCTTGGGGCGCGAAGGCGCTGGGCACCGGTCGGAGCTGGAAGTCGGCGCGGGGCAGCTGATGGAGCAAATGGACCCAAGCCGAGGGTCGGTAGCCCGGGGGCGCCCCCATGGCCCCCGGGGAAGGCTCCGCGGGGCCGACGCCGGGGCTGCGGGCGCCTGGGCTGCGGAGCCGGGCGCGGGCTGAGCGGGGTCTGGCGGGGCTCGGGGCTCGGGGGAGCACGCGGGGGGAGGGAGGGGGTGGGGGGCGGAGATTGGGGGAGGAGGGGGGCGGTGCGGCCGGGCGGGGCCGGTGCTGCCCCTGGCGGCCGCGGAGAGCACTGCGGCAGCGCGAGCCCGGCGCCCCGCGCCCCCCGCCCTCCCGGGCCGCCGCCACCTGCGGCCCGCGCTCTGCACCGCTTCGCTCCCCGAGGCGCCCGGCAGGGCTGGGCTGAACAGCGACATCCAGCAGAGGGCCGCGCGTACTGGCGTATCACCCTACAGCTCCACGATCCCTTTATCTTCAGGAAGAACCTTCGTATCTAGGTCGCCAGTATTTGCACAGCGTTTTACAAATAAGGATCAGTTACCAAGAATGGTCTGTTGCATCAGTAAAATTCCTCACTGCTATGAGCGTATTCTCACCTGTAACCCATTTGGGTGAAAAACCTTCTCCCACTCAAGTCTGTATAAGGACACAGCTTCTCTACACAAACCTCCCTATGTGTATAGACCACTCTGGAGTGCCTACCGACCTGACTGTGTACAGACCACTCCGGAGTGCGTACCCGCATGACTGTGTACAGACCACTCCGGAGTGCGTACCATACCCCCATGTCTGTGTACAGACCACTCCGGAGTGCGTCCCCACAGGTCTGTGTACAGACCACTCCGGGGTGCGTACCCACACATCTGTGTACAGACCATTCCAGGGTGTGTACCCACAGGTCTATACCCTCATGTCTGTGTACAGACCACTCCAGAGTGAGTACTCACATGACTGTGTACAGACCACTCCAGAGTGCGTACCCACAGGTCTATGTACAGACCATTCCAGGGTGCGTACCCGCATGACTGTGTACAGACCACAGTGGAGTGCGTACCCACATGTCTGTGTACAGACCACTCTGGAGTGTGTACCCACATGTCTTTATAAGTGTAGAAGGATTCTTCCCACTTGAACAACAACCCTACTCATCTATTTGGGGACCCCTCCCATCTTTATAGGCTTTCCTGGTGGCTCAGAGGTTAAAGCATCTGCCTCCAATGTGGGAGACCTGGGTTCAATCCCTGGGTTGGGAAGATCCCCTGGAGAAGGAAATGACAACCCACTCCAGTATTCTTGCCTGGAGAATCCCATGGACAGAGGAGCCTGGTAGGCCATAGTCTACGGGGTCACAAAGAGTCAGAAATGACTGAGCGACTTCACTTTCACTTTCCCATCTTTATAAGGATGCCTCCCATGTGTTGAAGAACCTCTCTAAACTGATTAATCATTACTTCCATGTGCATGAGGATCACCTTGCCCCTTGTCATTCATTTTACAGTTTATAAAGTATTTTTCCAGCCACTATGTCTGCTGAGTCTTATCAGGAATCTGCCGATGTCACACTGATACAGGCCGAAGCAGAGATGACCCGGCCACTTCAACACCACCACCCAGCCAGTCACTGCTGAAGTTAGGTTCCCAGGAAACTGTCCTAGGGGTTCCCCTACACCTTTGGAGCTGGGTTAGATTTTGCTACCTGGGGTTCCCATACCTGGCCTCTCTTGAAGTAGCGAGATGAGGTGGACTGGGGGGGACAGAGAAAGGAGGGGGTGCTCCACCCACAGGGCCCCAATATTTTGCTGCAGATTGGTGAGAAAGGCCTGGGAGGCAGTTGCCCATCTCATGACCAGGGAGGAAAAATAACGGTGATGGTAATGGTGGTGGCTGGGTGTGGGGGGGGGGAGGCCGGAGGGGCGGTCAGGAAGGTAATGACAACAGTGATAATTATGGGGCTGCCCTGGTGATGATGTGATGAGGATGGTGAGGGTGAGGAGGGTGGTGATAATAGTGACTGTTGATGATGGTGATGGTGAGGATGAAGGTGGTGGTGCCGGTGGTGATGGTGGTGAAGGTGGTGATGGTGAGGGTGATGATGAAGGCGATGGTGGTGAAGGTGGTGGTGATGACGGCGAGGATGGTGACCACGTTGATGAATGGGCACTCTGAGATGCCCTCTGATAGAGACTTGTTCCCCTTGACCTTCTCCTGCTGTTTTTCTCCGGGTCTGCTTCTCCTGGGGAAGACTACGGTTATTCCAGGGTGGTCCCGGAGCATTCCTAGGCTGAAAAGGCATCCCAGTACCATCTCAGACTCTGCAGGCATCTAAGTTGGGCCTTGGGTGTGTGAGGACTGCCCCCCCGCCCAGCATGGGGGCAGTGCTCAGAGCATAGGTCGTTGCTACTTTGTCCCAGCCAATTCTTGCCGTGTGGGGAGCGGGACACCGCATCGCCAGATGTTCCAAATTTTCAAGAGATGACAGAAATGCGGATATTTTTAAAAGCAAAATCCCTCAGCTTTTAAATGTTAAAGCTAATTCAAATACAAAAAAATACTGTGTGGGCCAAATAAAACCTGTCCGTGGGTTGGAGCTGGCTGGTTTTTGTAAGCTCTGGTCTAGCCAGACGCTGAGCAGCATCGCTGTGGAAGGGGCAAGCGGAGGGAAATGGGCCTGCAAAGAGGCTGAGAAGGAGCAGTCCAGAGAGGCAGGCAGGAAGCCTGGGGAGGCAGCAATGCCACCTCCTCCAGGAAAGCCTCCTGATCAGCCTGTCTTGATGAAAGACAAGGGCAGATCCTGGCTAAAGAGTTTAGCCTGTGGTCCCTGTGAAACTCTGGGAGACTCTTCTGTTTCATGGACTGATTGTGAGTACATATGGTTACAAGTCCATTTAGATGATACTCAATAACAGGCAGACTTAACCTTTGGGGGCAACAGCCACCAGAACGGCATTGCCTCTAGAGGTGGGGACAGGGCTGACTGGTAGGAGGGTGGATGGGGGTTTCTGAGAATGATGTCATTGCTCTATACCTTGATAAGGTTTCGAGTTGCACAGGGTGGCTTCTCTTTTCCAGTACACTTGAGATTTGTGCAAATTTTGCATTTCACTGCAAATTTTACCCCAAGGAAAAAAAGAACCATTTAATGATATGCATGCTTAAGTATGGGGGCAAGTTTAATGGTGTCTACAGTTTCCTTTGAAATGGATCAGCATGCATGTTAGTCACTCAGTCGTGTCTGACTCTCCAAGACCGCATGGCTGCCAGGCTCCTCTGTCCGTGGGATTCTCCAGGCAAGAGTACCAGAGTGGGTTTCCATTTCCTTCTCCAGGGGATCTTCCCAACCCAGGGATCGAACCCAGGTCTCCCGCATTGCAGGCAGATTCTTTACCTTCTGAGCCACCAGGGAAGCCTGAAATGGGTCAGAAATGGATCAAAAAATAAATAAGGTGGATTGACAGGGGGATAGATAGGTAATAAAGCAAAATATTCACGGTAGCGTCTAGGTGGTGGGTATCTATCTACTCAGTGGAACATTCTTTAGTGCTTCATCTTTATTGAGATATTGTTGATATATAACACTGTGTAGGGTTCTTTGGAAACTTGTTTGTTCAGGTCCTTTGCTCATTTTGTAACTTCCCTGGTGGTTCAGATGGTAAAGCGTCTGCCTACAATATGGGAGACCCGGGTTCAATCCCTGGGTTGGGGAGATCTCCTGGAAAAGGGAATGGTAACCCACTCCAGTATTCTTTCCGCCACCCCTCCCAAAAAAAAGCAGCCCAAAGAAATATTTGGGCTTCCCTGGTGGCTCAGAGGTTAAAGCGTCTGCCTGCAATGCGGGAGACCTGGGTTCGATCCCTGGGTTGGGAAGATCCCGTGGAGAAGGAAATGGCAACCCACTCCAGAACTCTTGCCTGGAGAATCCCATGGAGTGTAGATTATTTGTGTGTGTTTTTTTTCCCACTGTAACATTCTTTCAACTTTTCTGTCTATTTGAAATTTTTCATAATGTTGCGAAAAGAAAAGGGCAAGGCCATAATTATGCATAGTTGCTCAGTCATGTTTGACTCTTTGTGACCCCATGGACTTTAGCCCACCAGTCTCCTCTGCCCATGGGAGTCTCCAGGCCAGAATACTGGAGTGGATTGCCGTGCCTTCCTCCAGGGGACCTTCCTGACCCGGGGAGCGAACCCACGTCTCCTGCATTGGCAGGTGAATCCATTTTAACGCTGCACCACCTGAGAAGCCCAGGACTCTAATTACAGCAACACAATAAAGTAGTATTAGATTATAACCCAAATAAGAAATAAAAGGCTGTGATTCTAGAATGATGTAAATGATTGATCAAATAAAGTAATATATAGATGAGAGAGAAGGGGCAAATTCCCCACACAGCAGAATTCCAGATAATTGATGTGGATACTCCCCCCTCAAGGGTGGAGCATAACTCCCAACTCCTTAAGTGTGGGTTCAGCGAGATGACATCCTTCTAAAAAGAACAGCATGAAAGTGAGAGAAAAAGAGTAAGTTTGTAGTCAAGAAACCTGACAAGCCCTGCCTCAGCCAGGAATTCAAGGTCAGCATCAACAGTCCTGTTGATAGCACGTAGCCTTGATGGGGGGTGAGGAGACTGGCATTTCAGTTCATGGTTTTCCTCCCCCAGACCCAGACCCCAGGCTAATCGTGAGAAAAGCATCCACCACATGCCAAGGGAGGGACTTCCCTGGTGGCTTGGTGGTAAAGTGTCTGCCTGCCAATGCAGGAGACTGTTTGAAACTTTCCATGGACTCCTGATCCAGGAAGATCCCACTTGCTGATGAGCAACTCAGCCCGAGTACCACAGCCACTGAGCCTGCGCTCTGGAGCTGCAACTCTGAGCCTGTGAGCTGCAACCCAAGCCACGTGCCCTAGAGCCGTGCTGTGCAACAAGAGATGCCACCGCGATGAGAATCCCACACACTGCAAGTAAGGAGTAGCCCTCTGCCGCTGGAGAACAGCCCACGCAGCAACAAAGACCCACCAACGGCCACAAATGAATCAATAAAGTTATTTTTAAAAAACCCCAAGGAGTGGGGGGGGGGGGGAACATCCTACAAAACACTGGGCAGGTCCTCTTCAACGCTGTGAAGTTTATCCAAAAAAAGGAAAAGGGAGAAACCACTGGAGCCCAGGGGAGCCTCGGGAGACTCGGTGACTTACATGTCACGTAGTCTCTTGGATGGGGGCCTGGAACAGAAGAAGGACATGAGGTGAAAACCGCGGAGCTCCAGGTAAAGTGTGGGCCTTGGGTAACAACCGTGCCTGAACCAAGGCTCACTCGCTGTGACGGAGGTACCATAGCCATGTTAGATCTTAGTGGCGGGGGCAAAAGGGGCCAGGGGTGGATAGCAACTCTCTGTACCGTCCTTGCAAACTTTTCTGGAAGTGTAAAACTGTTCTAAAATAAAAAATTGACTTAAATAAAGCAATCCCATTTTTTTTTTTTAATGATAGAGTAAAAAAAAAAAAAAAAGTCTAGGCTTTGGTGCGAACAGGAAGCAGTTCCATTCCTTCTCCGTCTGCCTTCACACTCCATCTGCCTGAGTCCCCTTTCCCTCCCCTGTTGCTATATGAGGAGCAGATATTCTACATTTTTCTTGCCATCTGGGGGTTTTCCACCTGTCCCAATTTCAGGGGGTCAACTGTCCAGCCTAATTTAATATCAGAATGCCCCCCTGGCATCTAGTTCAGTCACTCCCTGTTTTCCAAGGGGAGGCTTGAGCTAAGATGGGGGTAAGAGGGCCAGCCCATGGCTGGTTTGCCCGCTCACCTCGCCCTCTTTGTCCAAGTCTGAGACAGACTCTCCTTCCCGTGCTGTGCCAGGCGTTCAGCTGCTGTCTCTCTGTCTCATGGGAATCCCCCTTCCTCCTTCCCTCAAGCCCACCAAGAATTCCTGCTGCCCTTCCTCAGCACCAGATTTCTGCTGCTAATGATGCTCTCTAGCCAAAGACTGCCAGGAACACGCTTGCTTGCAGTTGAACAACCTGGGTTTGTTACTCATCACAGTGGGAGAGAACCACGGGCTGAGAGGTGACACAGACCAAGGAACAGGGTGCTGCGAACTGCACTGTGAGCGCTCAGTCATGTCTGACTCTCTGCAACCCCATGGACTGCAACCCACCAGGCTCCTCTGTCCATGGGATTTCCCAGGCAAGAACACTGGGGTGGGTTGCCTTTTCCTCTTCCAGGGGAGTCTTCCCAATCCAATGATCGAAGAGGTGGTGGATTCTTGACCAGGGAAGTCCATGGGCTGCCCAGGGTCCCCACCAAATTCACATGTTGAAGTTGTCATCCTCAGCACCTCAGATGTGACTATACTTGGAGAAGGGGCCTTTGACAAGGTAATGAAGTTAATGTGAGGTTGTTAGAGGGGAGCTCTAATGGAATATGACTGCTGCCCTCACCAGAAGAGGAGATTAGGACACACACATGACAGACGGCCAGCCGTCTGGGGACACAGTGAGGATGAGGGCACTTATGGGCCAAGGAGAGAAGTCTCAGAAGAAACTAAACGGGCCGGGGCCTTGATCTCAGACTTTCAGCCTCCAGGATGGTCAGAAAATAAACTTCTGTTGTTGAAGCCCCCGAGTCTGTGGTTATTTGCCATGGTGGTCCAGGAAAGGGAGGCAGAGCGTGTGAGAAAGGTGTTACAATTGGCTTTAGATTTACTGGCTCACTTTGAGCAGGGTCAGAGGAAGAGAGCTTGCCCTGGATTTGGGTGTTGTCAGGAAGCCGAGGAAACCCTGTGATTGGGTGTCTCAAGAAACCTTACCCACAAACAGCTCATACAATTCAATATAAAAAAACCCAATCCAAAAAAAAAAAGGGCAAAAGCCCTAAACTGATATTTCTGTAAGGAAGACGTACAGATGGGCAACAGGCACAGGAAAAGATGCTCAGCATCACTGATGATCAGAGAAACGCTAACCAAAGCCACAATGAGGTTCACAGCTTCATGGCAAACCACACAGCAGTCAGAATGGCCATGGTCAAAAAGTCTGTAAACAATAAATACTGGAGAGGGTGTGGAGAGAAGGGAGCCCTCCTACACTGCTGATGGGAATGTAAACTGGTGCAGCCACGATGGAGAAGAGTGTGGAGGTCCCTCAAAAACTGCAAATAGAGCTTCCATAGGACCCGGCAATCCCGCTCCTGGACAGATGCACACAAAACACGGCAACGCTAATTCAAAAAGATTCATGCACCCCCGTGCCCACAGGTGGCGCTAGTGGTAAAGCATCTGCCTGCAAACGCAGGAAGGGCTCCAATCCTGGGTCAGGAGGATGCCCTGGAGAAGGAAATGGCAACTCACGCCAGGGTTCCTGCCTGCAGAATCCCATGGCCAGAGGAGCCTGGCGGGCCACAGTCCATGGGGTCGACACGACTGAGCACACACACAGTATCCTGCTGCTGCTGCTGCTGCTAAGTCGCTTCAGTCGTGTCCGACTCTGTGCGACCCCATAGACGGCGGCCCACCAGGCTTCCCCGTCCCTGGGATTCTCCAGGCAAGAACACTGGAATGGGCTGCCATTTCCGTCTCCAATGCCTGAAAGGGAAAAGTGAAAGTGAAGTCGCTCAGTCGTGTCCGACTCTTCGCGACCCCATGGTCTGCAGCCTACCAGGCTCCTCTGTCCATGGGATTTTCCAGGCAAGAGTACTGGAGTGGGGTGCCATTGCCTTCTCCAACCGTATCCGTAGCAGCACTATATACGATAGCCAGAATGTGGAAACAACGCAAGTGTCCGTCAACAGAGGGCTGGTTTAAGATATGGTGGACGCATATAATGGAGTATTATTCAGCCATAAAGAAGAGGGAAATAATGCCAACATGGGTGGGCCTAGAACTATCACACTAAGTGAACTCATACAGAGAAAGAAATAATATGATATCACAATATGGAATCTGAAAATTACTAATAATACAAAAGAATCTATATACAAAACAGAGGCAGACTCACAGACATGGAAAACAAACTATGGTTATTAAAGGGGAAAGGGAGGGGCAGGGAAGGATACATTAGGAGTATGGGATTAACAGATACCAGCTACGACACATCAGAGAGATCTATGTATTTACTGTATAGCAGAACTATGTTCAATCTTATAATAACCTATAATGGAAAAGAAGTTTCTCTCTCTCTATACAAAATGTTCTTTATTCATTTCTATATATATATATGTATATATATATGTGTGTGTGTATATATATATATATCAGTTCAGTTCAGTTGAGTCGCTCAGTCGTGTCTGACTCTTTGCGACCCCATGAATCGCAGCACACCAGGCCTCCCTGTCCATCACCAACTCCCGGAGTTCACTCAGACTCACGTCCATCGAGTCAGTGATGCCATCCAGCCATCTCATCCTCTGTCGTCCCCTTCTCCTCCTGCCCCCAATCCCTCCCAGCATCAGTCTTTTCCAATGAGTCAACTCTTCGCATGAGGTGGCCAAAGTACTGGAGTTTCAGCTTTAGCATCATTCCTTCCAAAGAAATCCCAGGGCTGATCTCCTTAATGTTATTATTTAGTCTCTAAGTTGTGTCCTACTCTTTTGCGACCTCATGGACTGTAGCCCGCCAGGCTCCTCTGTCCATGGAAGTTTCCAGGCAAGAATATTGGAGCGGGTTGTCATTTCCTTCTCCAGGGGATCTTTCCGATCCAGGGATCAAACCCAGGTCTCCTGCATTGCAAGTGGGTTTTTCCTTTTTTACCCACTGAGCCACCAGGGATGCCCATATTTTCTGTACACTTGAAACCAACACAATATTGTAAATCAATGAAAACCCTGTAATTTTTAAAATTGACATACAAAAAGAGAGAAAGAGAGAGAGACAGAAAGAAAGAAAAAGAGAAAGGAAGAAAGAAAAAAAGAAATCTTGTCTGCAGAAGGGCAGAGGAGAGCAAGGCTAACCGGGTACCAGGCGAGGAAGCAGGCTCACGTCACTGGGAAAGCGTGTGTGCTGCGGCTGCGCAGTGGCCCTGGCCGAGGCGGGATGTGTAGGTTGTCCGCCTCCCGCGGGCCGGTCCTGGCCCAGCCGGGAACCTCACATCCCTCCCGCGCATCCTTTCCCACCAGGCACCGGCGTTTTTCACCCTGATGGGCATGATCGCTTCTGACCAGTGCGGTATCTGCAGCCATGACCAGCCTCACTAAACTTCCTCCAGGCCTGGCCCGTGTCTCCCGGGTCCTGTGTGGGATGCCCCCACGGGTCCGGGGAGGCCCGCAGCAGACCCGGACACGAGGGAGAAGTAACTTAGACGGTGATAGACTCCGTGGTGGGAGTCTGCCTGTCGCAGTTCCAGCCCAAGCCACCCGTGCCGCACCTGTCCCTCACACTCGCTGGCTCCTGTCCTGCCCTGGCCCTGCTGGCCCCTGTTCTTCTCCACCTTGGCACCTCCGGGGCCCTCGCCCTCTCGGGCAGGCCTCTGGGGTGTTCTGACTGCCTGGCGGCGTCCTCGGCATCACACCTGCTTCTGCTGTGTGTGTGTGTGTGTGTGTGTGTGTGTGTGTGCACATGTGTGCCAGCTGCTAAGCTTTACCTCCCCTCACCCTAACCTCCACTTCCCTGGTGGCTCAGTCGGTAAAGAATCCGCCTGCAATGCAGGAGACCGGGGTTCCATCCTTGGATCTGGGAAGATCCCCTGGAGGAGGGCATGGCAGCCCATTCCAGTATTCTTGCCTGGACCATCCCACGGACAAAGGAGCCTGGTGGGCTACAGTCCATGGGGTCGCAAAGAGTCGGACACGACTGAGTGACTAACACCTCAACCTCACACCCCCCAAATCCAGAGGATCAGCCTTCTTCCACCATGCTGCATCTCCGACTGGGGGAGGCTCTGAGATGTCTTAAAATACAGGCCGCTGCATGTGTGATGCTTCTGTGTATTTATTAGATGCACCACCGGCTTGTGCGTTGGTTGCTCAGTCCTGTCCAACTCTTTGCAACCCCATGGGCTGCTCTGTCCATAGGATTCTGAAGGCAAGAGTACTGGAGTGGGTTGCCATTTCCTTCTCCAACCACCAGCTTGCAGGATCTTAATCCCCAGACCAGGGATGGAACCTGAGCCCCCTGCTGTGGAAGCACAGAGTCTTAACCCCTGGATCCCCAGGGAAGTCTCATGAAGCTACTCTTTAGGACATGCATGCGTTTACCTTCCATGGGCTTTCCCCCTGGGGCCTCAAACTGCAGAAATAGAGGAAATCCCCCCTGCTGTGTTTTGAACAGCTTTACAGAGATATAAGTGATATACAGAAAGCACACATATTTAATACGTGCCATTCGGTGACTTTGGAAAAAAAGCATACAGTGTAAAAGCATTACCCCCATCGAGGCAATGTACATTTCTGACACCTCCCAGGCTCTTCTTGTTCCCTCTTTTAACATCCTTTTATGCTCTCCTTTGAGAAGGCTTTCTCTTTTATTTTTTTGCCCACATGCAGGATCTTAGTTTCCTGACCAGGGTTTCACCCTTGGCAGTGAAAGTTCTGAGTCCCAACCACTGGACCACCAGAGAACTCCCTACACTGTCATTTTGAAATGACTTTAGATCTACACAAGAGCTGTAAAGGTGGTACACAGACCTTTTGCTTAAGCTTCCTGATGTTAACATCTTACATAACCAGAGTTTTGTTGCTTAATCGCTAAGTTGTGTCTGACTCTTTTGCGATCCCATGGACTGCAGCCCTCCAGGCTCCCCTGTCCATAGGATTTCCCTGGCAAGAATACTCGAGTTGGTTGCCATTTCCTTCTCCAGGGGATCTTCCCAACCCAGGATCAAACCCTAGTCTCCTGCATTGCTGGTGGATTCTTTACCAACTGAATCACCAGGGAAGCCCTTGGCTGCAACAGGAAACCTACTTTATTTGGTATGGTGGGGAGGTACTTTGGAGGAAGTGATAGAAGATGGTCCTTGAAGGATGAGAAGAAGCTGTGGGGAGAGAGTTTCAGGCAGAAATAACAGCCTGTGCAAAGGTCCTGAGGCAGAGACAAGCTTAGATTTGGAGGAGCAGACTGAGAACCAATACGTGTGTGTGTGTGTATTGTGGGGGTGGCTGGTGGGATCAAGGGAAGGGGTGTTCTGGAGGACGAGGTTGGAGAGGTGGGCAGGCGAGCTCTCCCAGGGTCTGAAGTCTGAGAGGCATCTTAGAGCTTATTTTCAGGCAACAGAGCCATGGGTAGGGGTGGGGTTTAAGCAAACCTGGGCGTGGCATTGTGGCTATGAATGGAGTTTGACAGGAAATGGTATGTGTGTCCAGATGCTAGAGATGTGTTTAGATCTAGCTGGTGGGACAAAAGTCAAGCCAGTTTGTTGATTGCATGAAAGCCACACAGCTAGGAAGACAGCATAACCTCGAGGCTCCCGGGATCCCCTCTGAGCAGGTATGTCTCACCTGGACAGGCAGGGATTTTCACTTTGTTTTTTTCTCCTTCCTCTTTTTCCTTTCTTTGTGTGTATGTGTGTGTGTGTGTGTGTGTGTGTGTGTGTGTGTGCTTAGTCACTCAGTCACGTCTGACTTTTTGTGAACTCTATCCGTGGGGATTCAATATTCTTCATAGGCAAGAATATTGGAGTAGGTATCCGTTCCCTTCTCCAGGAGATCTTCCTAACCCGAGCATCGAACCCAGGTCTTCTGCATTGCAGGCAGATTCGTTACCGTCTGAGCCACCAGGGAAGCCCATGAATACTGGATCGGGTAGCCTATCCATTCTCTGGGGGATTTTCTGGATCCAGGAATCAAACTGGGTTTCCTGCACTGCAGGTGGATTCTATAGCAGCTGAGCTACTAGGGAAGCCCTAGTTCTTGGTATTTATACTCACTGTCTTTGGGGGGATGGAGGGCAGGGAGTGCAACTCAATTCAAGCTTAACAGGAAATCCTGCACAGAAGATAAAGCAGAGAGAAGGGAAACCAGAACCCATGTGGGGGAGGAAGGGATGGGAACTCTGAACCCACAACATGGTCATCGTCTTTGGCCTGAAGAATAATCTCAAAGGAAGCACTCTGGTGCTCTGGGATTGGAAAGAAAACTGACCTTCTCCAGTCCTGTGGCTACTGCAGAGTTTTCCAAAATTTGCTGGCATACTGAGTGCAGCACTTTAACAGCTTGGATTTGAAATAGCTCAACTCGAACTCCATCACTTCCACCAGCTTTGTTCACAGAGATGCTTCCTAAGGCCCACTTGACTCCACACTCCAGGATGTCTTCATTTTAGAGTCAGCCTTGTCACTTTCCACCTCACTCTGGGTGATTGCAGTGACTCTGTGACTGTTGCCTCCAGCCCTTGCCTCTCTGAACTAACCCCTGCACTTTCCTCTCCCCAGCAGCAACACTGGGCTCCCTGCTGGTCTTTGAATGAGCCGCTGCACAGGCCCACCCCGCTGCCTTTGCTCCCACTGCCCCTCCGCTTGGAGCTGTGCTCTCCCAGATGAACAGTGACCAACTTCGTCTCTCATTCTAACTCTTGCTCAAACGCATATCCTCAACTCCTCCTCCTCAGACTATCTTATAAACATCTCAGCCTGCTCCCCACCCCCCAGGCATTGTAGATCTCCCAGACCTTCCCTCCACGTTCTCCTTTTTCCAAATCACTTTTCCTCTTCGAAAAGGAATGGATTTACTTATTGAGAAGACTCTTGAGAGTCCCTTGGTCAGCAAGATGATCAAGCCAGTCAATCCTAAAGGAAATCAACCTCTGAATATTCATTGGAAGGGCTGAAGCTGAAGCTCCCAGTATGTTGGCCACCTGACGTAAAGAGCCAGCTCATTGGAAAGACCCTGATGCTGGGAAAGATAGAGGGCAGGAGGAAAAGGGGACAACAGAGCATGAGAAGTCTGGATGGCGTCACCGACTCATTGGACACGGGTTTGAGCAAGCTCTGGAAGTTGGTGATGGACAGGGAGGCCTGGCGTGCTGCAGTCCCTGGGGTCATAAAGAGACTCACTAAGAGACTGAACAACACTCCCTCCGCAAGAAGATAAGATCCTCGAGGGCAGGGGTTTTTGTTTTGGTTTACTGATGGACCTCAAGAGCCTTGAAGAGTGTCTGATACACAGAGGATCAACAAATCCTTATTGAATGGAGAAATGAATTTGTCAGATTAAAAAAAAATTTTTTTTCCCTTCCCTTCCTGCAGGAAGGGAACTTCTTCTCTGTGGTCGCAAGAGGGAGCCCAAGATACAAGTTAATTCTCTGCAGCCCCAGATACCTAGCAGAGAAGGCAATGGCACCCCACTCCAGTACTCTTGCCTGGCAAATCCCATGGATGGAGGAGCCTGGTAGGCTGCAGTCACAAAGAGTTGGACACGAATGAGCGACTTCACTTTCACTTTTCACTTTCATGCATTGGAGAAGGAAATGGCAACCCACTCCAGTGTTCTTGCCTGGAGAATCCCAGGGATGTGGGAGCCTGGTGGGCTGCCGTCTCTGGGGTCTCACAGAGTCGGACATGACTGAAGCGACTTAGCAGCAGCAGCAGCCAGACACCTAGGGCTTCCCCCGTGGCTCAGCAGATAAAGAACCTGCAATTTGGGAAACGCGGGTTCGATTCCTGGGTCAGGAAGATCTCCTGGGGGAGGAAATGGCAACACAAGCCAGTAATCTTGCCTGAAGAACCCAAGGACAGAGGAGCCACAGTCCATGGGGTCACAGACAGTGAGACACGACTGAGTGACTAAGCACTCCACTGCAGACACGTTTCCTTCTCTTGTGCATATTGTGAATAATGCTGCAAAGAACACAGAGGTGTTCGTCTCTCTTCAAGATCAAGCTTTCGTTTCCTTTGGAAAAAGACTCAGGGGTGGGATCGCTGGATCACAGGATAGTTTTTTTTTTTTTTTTTTTTTTTTGAGGAAGGAGTGATTCTGGTTTTCAAGCAAACGCAGGTGTGTATGGAAAGCGTACAAACCAGCTCAGGTGAGCCGCCTTCAGCCCTCTGGGGGATATCCCTGTGTGGACACCCGGGCATCACTCTCGCACCTGCATCCCGAGGGCTGGCAATTGGGAACTAGTGGCAGAAGCTGCAGCCCTTCCCTCTCATACAGGAGCCCGATCTGGGTCTCATGCGACAGCCTCCTCCCGGGTCTGGGGACCAGAGGCGTCCTTCCTGTTCCGCTCCAGCCCTGACTGGCGGGACCGCTCTGGGGGCCGGGGGTCAGCAGGCAGTGCCTCTCCCGATGAGAGCGCTCCTGCTCCTCTTCTCAGTAGATGCCTCTACCCAAAACCAGAGTCCTATTTTATCCCATAATTTCCCAGGAATAATAAAATATTCCATAGTAATCAGCTCTTGACTAGCTTTTCTTTTTTCTTTTAGTATTATTTTTTTAAGACATACACACGGCTATTTATTTTTTATTTATTTTATTTATTTTTGGCTGTGCTGCATCTTTGCTGCCAGCATGTGAGTTTTCTCTAGTTGCAGAGAGTGGGGGCCACTCTCTCCTTGCGGAGCATCGGCTCTAGGGCGTGCAGGCGTCTGTAGTCCCGGCTCTCCGGCTCCAGGTGTGCGCTTAGTGGTTGTGGCATGTGGGCTTAGCTGCTCCGTGGCAGGTAGAATCTTCCCAGACCAGGGATCGAACCTGTGTCCCCTGCACTGACAAGCAGGCTCTCATCCACTGCGCCACCAGGGGGGGTCCTTGGCAAGATTTTCTCGGTTGGCCCTTCAACATTTTTTTAAATAGGATCCACCTTTTTCCTGTAATAGAGTCTTCCTCGCAAGGCAGTGAGCTCCTAGAATGACAGCCATAACGTTGGCAAGTCATTTTCTCTCGTGTCGATCAGCCCAAGCTCCAGACACGAACTTGGCCGGCATTCCTAGTGCCTTGGCAGTCAAGACTGTGTCCGTCTTCCGCTATCTGCCAGGCTTAGCCCCGATGCTGGGGGAGGGGGGAGTTGTTATGTTTAACAGGGTGACACTGCTGCTCGGTTGAGATTAGATCAAAGGTGAGGAGGTTAAAAACGAGTAGCGGGGAGAAAGACAAGCAGCATAGGACATCACTTATACGTGGAGCCTAAAATATGACACTAAC
This sequence comes from Bos indicus x Bos taurus, assembly GCF_003369695.1. Classification (NCBI taxonomy): domain Eukaryota; kingdom Metazoa; phylum Chordata; class Mammalia; order Artiodactyla; family Bovidae; genus Bos; species Bos indicus x Bos taurus. Next base: position 2,823,023 of record NC_040093.1, read on the forward strand.
CAACATATCTACAGACAGAGACAGACGGACAGACGTAGCAAACGGACTGTGGTTGCAGCGGGGTGGGGCTGGGGGAGAGACGGGCTGTTCCATATCGACTGGATGAACAACAAGGTCCTGCTGTAGAGCACAGGGACTTATGTTCAATATCATGGGACAAACCATGATGGAAAAGAATATTAAAAAGATTGTAAAAAAAACCAAAATGAAACAGAAAATCAGCAGAGAGGATAAATGCCTCCAGCAGGAAGATGGGCTAAAGACCAGTCCTCTTCATCATTTAAAACTGGGATTTCTATCCTTTTGAGCCTTGCTAACGCCCAGTCCACCTTCATCCCAGGATGTGGCCCTTGGCGGATGTTCATGGGGTCCTTTCTCCACGATGGAGCCTTCTGCTTGATACCCCAATTTGGAAGTTCTGTTTAATGAGATGGCCGAAACTTCTATCCAGCTTTTCCCTGTCTTCTCCGCTGCTTCTACTGTCTACATTCAGCAAACCGTCAATGTAGGACTATGAGCAAGTGATAAATCCCCCTGTCTTGGTTTCCTTCTCTTTTCGCAATTTGGAACCAAAAATTCTCTCTTGCCTTGGAAACGCTCCAGGGCCAGCAAGCAGATGTTCTTTATGGTTTGTCCCTGGTTTTTTTTTTTTTGTTTGTTTGTTTCGTTTTTTCTTTTGCAAGTGGGAAGTTTAACCTAAAACAACCTAGTCAGTCAGTTTTGGAAACCAAACTTCTATCAGCATTTCTTTTGAGCTTACTTCCCAGTCTCGAATCCGTGTGAGTGTGTGTGTGTGAGTGTGTGTGAGACTGTGTGTGTGTGTGTGTGTGTGTGTGTGTGAGTGTGAGTGTCCTCAGTAGTTCAGTTGTGTCCGACACTTTGTGACCCCATGGACTGTAGCCCGCCAGGCTCCTGTGTCCATGGGATTTCCCAGGCAAGAATACTGGGGTGGGTTGCCATTTCCTTCTGCAGGGGATCTTCCCAACCCAGGGATCAAACCTGGGTCTCCTGCACTGGCATGTGGATGGTTTACCCCAGAGCCACCTGGGAATCCCTGGCATTCTAACAGTCACCATCCTACCCCAAGCAACTCATCTCTTTCCTGGAAGACAAGAGCTTCTTAAGTAGTCAGTCTATCCACCCAAGTTTTGTTTTCTTTAATAAACACAAAATTTACATTGATATTATATATTATTGCTAAATATAGTATCACAATAATAGGTGACCACAAAGGACCTTGCCAGGTTGAAAGCCAGCTCCACCACTCGCTAGATGCACAGCACAATCCAATCGGTTACCCCTCTGAGCCCCACTGTCCTCATCTCTAAAATCGAACTGATAAAGGAAACTCCTTTACTGAGTCTTCTGGGAATTAAGCCAACTATCCATATGCAGAACTCAAAACAGTGACCGGCTTATCAGTGCCCAGAAAATGTGAAAATGTGAGCTGTTTTTTGTCTTGTTTCCTTTTTTTTTTTTGGCCACACCGAATGACTTGTGGAATCCAAGTTCCCAGACCAGGTATTGCACCTATGCTTCCTGCATTGCAAGTGCAGAGTCTTAACCACTGGGCCACCAGGGAAGTCTCCTAAGCTATTATTTTTGTTGTCTTTTCCGATTTTGTCTCCATGAAGTGGCCACACAGATGTATCCTAGACAAATATCTGACTATGCCAGACTTACATTTAAAACCTTTCTCTGGGACTTCCCAGTGCTTAGGAACCCACCTGCCGACGCACGGGACATGGGTTCGATCCCTGGTCGGGGAACCAAGATTCCACATTGCCCTGGTGCACCTAAATCCGCTCACGGGAACTAAAAATCCAAGCGACCAAAATAAATATTCAATATATTTAAATAAATAAATAAATAAATATATATATAATAAGATGAAACAAAACCTTTCCCATTGTCCTAAAGATACAATCACAAGTCTTTGCATAGCCTTTTAGGAAGCGCTACACTTTCAGTCTCTATTGAAGCGTCTCCGCGATGTGTTCCCACCTCCAGGGGCTTCGGAAGTTGTGTCAGCTTCTTAGAACCACCAGTAAAATTAGTTCCTGACCCGGGGCTGGAGTCAAGGTTCTGCCACACTTCTCCCCGGCCCTCTGCCCTCCTTTCCCACGTTGACAGTTCATCTGTCTTCAAACGCCTACCAAAGCTCAGCGTCACCCAGGGGACCCTCCCTGGGGTCAGCAGTCGAGGTCAAGTCCCCTCTTGACCCAGAGCCTGAGCCACTGTTTCCCTCAGAGCGCCTGCTGGGTGGCAGCTACGTGCTCCAGACTTTCATGGCTTCTCTTTATTGCGCTGTGTATAGTTTATTTAATCGTTTGGCCTCCTGGCACGTGGGATCCTAGTTCCCCAACCCGGGATCGAAGCCCCGCCCCCTGCGTTGGAAGGCAGAGTCTTGGCCGCTGGGCCACGGGCAGTCCCTGTTCGGCTGTGTTGTCAGTGGAGGCAGTGGTCCTACCCGGCACGATATTTCCAGCCTTTCTTAGCCTCCGCTGGGAACCTGCGACTGATTCTCATCACTGCAACCAGAGCACACGTAAAACCTGCCGCTCAGTGTTTTGTTTTATTTTTTTTCTTCAAGAAATGGATGCGTCGTTTTCACTCTCTCATTCTCCTTCGCCTCTCTGGTAGCAGAGAGGTCTTAGTGGATGCTGAAGCCCCCAAATTTGGAAGAATCCTGGGAGAACGGGTCACCCTGTGGGAGGGACCCCAACTGCAGACGTGGAGACACCCCTATGGAAGGGTCACAGGAGTGAGAAATACACATCCTGTTGAGACACATTACTGAGCTTTTGAGGTTGATGTGTGAAAAAAAAGAAAAAAAAATCTAGTGTTCCTAGTGGTTATTCAGCACCCCTGAAATCACGTGACTACTGGAGAGCTGTGATGTGTGTCTCCTTCACTAGGCTGGGAGCTCCGTTAATTTGCATATTTCAAAAGATTCGGGTCTTTAAGAGACACCCTATTGGTCGAACAACAGCAACAAAAGAGAGGCACCAGGTACGCCTCCCTAGGGAGGTGATGCACCTAAGATGCCATATTCTGCATGAGTTGTTGCTCTTGTTCACTCGCTCAGTCATGTCTGACTCTTTACAACCCCATGGACTGCAGCCCGCCAGGCTCCTCTGTCCATGGGGTTTCCCAGGCAAGAATTCTGGAGTGGTTGGCAAGGGTTCCCTTGCCCTCCTCCAGGGAAATCTTCCCAACCCAGGGATGGAACCCGTGTCTCCTGCATTGGCAGGCAGCTTCTTTACTGTCTGAGCCACCAGGGAAGCCTGGTGCCTCGGTTGGAGGGGTCATAACAACACACTCCTTTGCCACCCGTCCTCCTGTGTGGAACGCTTTCCTAGGAACGGCCAGAGGCAGAGCTCATCTGGCTGTTCTCAGGAAAGCGTTCCCCCTTTCGCAGTGGTGTGGTCTCTCTGGGAGGTGGCTACTCACAAGGGAATCTACTGTCCGGTCTCAGGTGCATTCACTTGTGACTGTAGTAAGTATTTACAGCCAAGAAATTTGGGCAGAAATAACATGTATCCTTTCCGGGCCAGCCATTTTACAGGTGGACCCCCCCTTCTCTGCTTTCTCTTTCTCTTGCTTTTGGTTGGAGGCAGAGGGCACTGCTGTCCATGAAGATGGTCGGGCCACAGATGGAAGCGACTGTAGTTCCTGAAAACTCCTAGGGAGGAAATTAGAACTTCACCCAGGAAAAGCCACATTGGTTATTTGCATAAGTGAGAAACAAACTTCCGCTGTGTTAAGACACTGGTGTCTCACGGTTGACCTGCAGTTACAGTGGTGAGTGCTACTCTCCGTTTGTTTGTTTGATATCACAGCATCATTAAATAGTTGATGGTTAGCTCTTTGAGTCTGTCCCCTGGTTGGATGGGAGCTCTGGGCACAGGGACCCTATCTACTTCATTTGCTCCTGCGTGCCAGACGCTGAGCACATGGCAGGCAGTGTGTAAATAGTGGTCAACTGGCTTCTGAAAAAAGGGAACTGATGAGCTCATATTTATGAAAGTTCATGGGGGAAGCGACGTGTCCAAGGTCGTTGGTGGAGACAGGGTCAGAGGAAAATCTTATTCCGTCTGACTTCTCAACCCACACTCTGCACATCTTTCAATATTTCAAGGAACAAGTTTCCAATACACACCTACTCAGAGTGGCCAAAATCCAAAATGCCGAGGAAGCCAAATGCTGGTGAGGAATGTGGAGTGAGAGAAACTCTCATTCTTCGCTGGTGGGAAATGCAAAATGGGACAGCTGCTTTGATGAAAGACTGGCAGTTTCTTACAAAACTAACCCTGCTTCCCACGTGATCCTTGGTATTTACCTAAATGGACTGAAAACTTATGTCTGCACAAAAAAGCTGAGCACAGATGTGTATTGTTGTTGTTCAGTCGCTCAGTCGTTTTTGACTCTTTGTGATCCCATGGACTGCAGCACGCCAGGCTTCCCTGTCCATCACCAACTCCCAGAGCTTGCTCAAACTCATGTCCATCGAGTCGGTGATGCCATCCAACTATCTCATCCTCTGTCGTCCCCTTCTCCTCAGGCCCTCAGTCTTTCCCAGCATCAGGGTCTTTTCCAATGAGTTGGCTCTTTGCATCAGGTGGTCAAAGAATGGGAGCTTCAACTTCAAATGTGTAGAGCAGCTGCTTTTTTCATAACTGCCCAAAGTTGGAAGCAACCAAGATGCTGATCAGCTGGTGAACAGATGAATAAACAGAGGTCCATCCACAGTAGTGTATTCTGTGCTAAAAAGATAGGAGCTAGCAAGCTCGTGAAAAAACATGGAAGAATTTATTTTTTAAAAAAACTTTAATTTTATTTTTATTTTGTATTGGGGTATAGCCAACACACCATGCGGTGATAGCTTCAGGTGAATGGCAAAGGGACTCGCTATCCTTATACAGGTGTCCATTCTCCTCCCAGCTCCCCTCCCCTCCAGGCTCCCACCTGCCACTGAGCAGAGTTCCCTGGGCTCCACAGTAGGTCCCTGTTGGTCATCCATTGTAAAGATAGCAGGGTGTGCATATAGACACCGAGAAACTTTAAGTGCTTGTTACCCAGTGGAAGCGGTCACTCTGAATAGGCTACACGCCGTATGATTCCAACTCCATGACATTCTGGAGAAGGAGAAACTATGGATACTGTAAAAGGATCAGGGCTGCCAGGGGTTAGGGAGGGGGAGGGGATGAACATATGGAGCAGAGGCATTTTTGGATAGTGAAGCTACCCTGTATGGGTCTGTAGTGCGGATTCACAGCGTTACACATTTGTCCAGACCCACAAAAGGTACCCCAAGGATGAGCCCTAATGTAAACTATGGGCTTCGGGGGGTTCTGATGTCAGTGTGAGTTCATCAGCTGTAACACACGCACCACCCTGATGCCAGCCTGCTGATAATGGGGGACACTGTGCCTGTCGGGGGTGGGGCAGGCAGTGTATGGGAGAACTTGGCATCTTCTGATCATTCCCCCCTGCCTTTTTTCCGTACTGTGCAGCCTGTGGGATCTTAGTTCCGCAACAAGGAATCGAACCCAGGCCCCTCGGCAGTGAGAGTGCAGAGTCCTAACCACTGGGCCTCCAGGGAATCCCTCTTCTGCTCGGTTTCACTGTGAGCCTAAAACTAGTCTAGGAAATAAAATTTACTTACAAAAAAACCCAAATTACCCATAGGTGGTGGACGGTGTTTCAGATAAACGTTGTTGCTTAGTTGCTAAGTCATATCCTAGACTCTTTGCGACCCCAGGAACTGCCAGGCTCCTCTGTCCATGGAAATTCCCAGGCAAGAATACTGGAGTGGATTGCCATTTCCTTCTCAGGGGGATCTTCCTGACCCAGGGATTGAACCCAGATCTCCTGCACTGCAGGCAGATTCTTAATCATCTGAGCCACCAGAAGCCCTCAGTGCTAACCCTGGGCCAAACTGTTTTGCATGTTGTTGAATTGCTCAGTCGTGCCCGACTCTTTTGTGATCCCATGGACTGTAGCCTGCCAGGCTCCTACTGGAGTGGGTTGCCGTTTCCTTCTCCAGGGGCTCTACCCAACCCAGGGATTGAACCCACATCTCCTGCATTGGCAGGTGGATTCTTCACTGCTGAGCCACCAGGGAAGCCCTCTCAGCTAAGTGAGCAGCAGTTTACTTGCAAAGCAGTTGAAACATCTGCTATGAAACGTCCCTCCCTGCGGACGGGGTTGGCAGTGAGGAGAAACAAAACCTCAAGGAAAGGAGTTACTTCCCTTCTCGAGAGAAAACTGTTGCCAGCCAAAAGCTTGGCCTTCTCGGCCCAGCAAAGCCAAATGAAAAAATGTGGAGACAGTTTGGAGGAAATAGAAAGGGGGCTTTTATTCTCAGCTGGCAGAGAGGGGAACGCAGTAGGCTTGTGCCTCAAGAACTGTGCCCCCGGCCCCACGAGGAGTCTAGGGGCTTATATAAGACAAGGGCTTGCAGGGGTTGGAGATGAGGAGCGAAGATGATGGGGTCTTGATTTCTTCCTCTTGCATTGTTTCCAAGGCAGTCATCGACGGGTGTCAGTGACCCAGTAATGGAGTCTGGCAGCTTGGTGGCTCTGCCGTCTTCTTTCTGATATGTAAAAAGGGGCAGGGTGTTGCAAGGGTCAACACCAGCTAGGGGACGTATTTAGCACAGAGTCCAAGGAAAGCAGGTGCGAAGTGTAGCTCCTGCAGAGTTAGCGGGCAGAGACGCAAACTTAGTTACAGACACTCAGAGTTAGGAGCAAAGTCAACAAAACAAAACAAAAAACTAGGAATGTTCAGGCCTGCTGCTCACTGTTCTCTTTATCTTTGTTCTCAGGAAAGGGAAAGAGAAAAAAACCACTCCTCTTTTCCTTTTCACTGCAACAAAACCAACAGGCAAACCGAAATATACCTGGGGTTAAGCTTCTGGGCACCACACCCTGTGTGTCTGTCTGTGGAGTCGGGCTCCGCTGCCTGTACAGCTGGTGTCCAGTTGGGTTGTGTCAGCTCCTGCGTTCGCCCGGGCTGGCCCTGGACAGGACGCGCATGCCTGGCCTGGTTCCCCGCCCCCGCCCCTCCTCCTCCGAGAGCCCCGCCATGGGGACAAGCATGCATCCTGGCCTGGCTTCTCCCCAGGCTCTGGGAAGCCACCCCTGCAAGGACGTCCAGGTGCTCCCGACTGATGGCGAGCAATCATGGATGGGCTCGACTGACCCCCAGGGCTTGTGATCACGTGGAAATGTGCCCGGCTGATGTTCCCAGGGCTTGTGGTCACGTGTGAGCACGTCTGGCTGGCCCTGGTCCTCTTTGGGGCTTAGATGGGCGGTTTTAAGCTTTTTTTCTAAAATTAATGGATTTATTTAGTTTTGGCTGCGATAGGCCTTCACTGTTGCGGTGGGCTTTCTCTAGTTGTGGCAAGCAAGGGCTTCTCTTGCTGCAGAGCGCAGGCTCCAGACACGCAGGCTTTGGTAATTGTGGCTTAGTAGCTTCCGCGGCGTGTGGAATCTTCCCGAACCAGGGATCGAACCCGCGTCCCCTGCCTTGGCAGGTGGATTCTTAACCACTAGGAAAGTCCACAGGCTTTAGGCACACAAGCTTCAGTAGTTGTGGGACACAGGCTTAGTTGCCCTGCAGCATGTGGAATCTTCCCAGACCAGGGATCAAACTCGCATCTCCTGCACTGGCCGGCGGATTCTTAACCACTGGACCACCTAGGAAGTCCTGTTTTAAGCTTTTTAATCCGGGGAGTGACGTATATGGGAGGTGCCCCTGGGGTTCTTGGGGACATAGTGACACACAGAGGCCCTCCAGACTCATTGATGGAGACAGAGAGAAAAAAAAGGAGACAGAGAATTTGCATGAAGTCAGACTAAGTGAGGCAGAAGAGACGAAGAGGCACAGACAGGGACAGACGTGCTGAGTGAAGGAGACCCCAGCTTACCTCGGATACCGAGGGTGGGCTTAGAGATGCTCCACCCAGAGTGGTGGCTGCTACCCACAGGAGGTTGTTGATCAACTGACATAAAGCCAGTCTCGATCTGGAAGTGCGCATGTGTGTGCCCGCGCGCTCAGTCGCTCAGTTGTGCCCGACTCTTTGCAACCCCATGGGCTGTAGCCCGCCAGGCTCCTCTCTCCATGGATTTTCCAGGCAAGAATACTGGAGTGGGTTCCCATGCCCTCCTCCAGGGGATCTTCCCGACCCAAGGACCAAACCCACGTCCCCTGCCGGTCCTGCATTTGCAGGTGGGTTCTTTAACACTGAGCCACCTGGGAAGCCCAATTCGGATGCGCTTCAGTCAAGGCTATGGTTTTTCCTGTGGTCATGTATGGATGTGAGAGTTGGACTGTGAAGAAGGCTGAGCACCGAATAATTGATGCTTTTGAACTCTGGTGTTGGAGAAGACTCTTGAGAGTCCCTTGGACTGCAAGGAGATCCAACCAGTCCATTCTGAAGGAGATCAGCCCTGGGATTTCTTTGGAAGGAATGATGCTAAAGCTGAAACTCCAGTACTTTGGCCACCTCATGCGAAGAGTTGACTCATTGGAAAAGACTCTGATGCTGGGAGGGATTGGGGGCAGGAGGAGAAGGGGATGACAGAGGATGAGATGGCTGGATGGCATCACTGACTGACGTGAGCCTGAGTGAACTCCGGGAGTTGGTGATGGACAGGGAGGCCTGGCGTGCTGCGATTCATGGGGTTGCAAAGAGTCAGACATGACTGAGCGACTGAACTGAACTGAATTCAGTGACAAAATACTCCCTGGACCTTGAATACATAATATGAGAAAGAGTATGAGCTATCTTGTTGGTCATTTCTTATGCTGAAAAGACACCATTTTAAAATAGACTGGATTATGTTGGTGTTTGACAGAGAAGGACAAAATTCTGTAAAGCAATAATCCTTCAATTAAAAAATAGATGGGTTAAATGAAACATAAGTATAATTAATTTCCATCAGTTTGTTTTTGGTTTTTTAATGTAGATGTGTAAAAGTGCCTTGCTGCTAAGTCACTTCAGTCATGTCCAACTCTGTGCGACCCCATAGATGGCAGCCCACCAGGCTCCCCCGTCCCTGGGATTCTCCAGACAAGAACACTGGAGTGGGTTGCCATTTCCTTCTCCAGTGCGTGAAAGTGAAAGGTGAAAGTGAAGTGGCTCAGTCGTGTCTGACCCTCAGCGACCCCATGGACTGCAGCCTTCCAGGCTCCTCCGTCCGTGGGATTTTCAAGGCAAGAGTCCTGGAGTGGGGTGCCATTGCCTTCTCCGGTAAAAGTGCCTTGGTGGCTACTATTTGTGGTTTATGCTGTGTCTTTGTTGGACTGTGCTGATTTAGAAAGCTGACTGGCCACCTTAACAACCCACAGTCTTTGCAAAGGAGATTCAGAAGAAAATGGGTATTCCCCCTTAAGCAGACTCTGATAGAATCTCCAGAGAGCATGTGGCCAAGCGGCATTACTCAGAGACCTCGTGTGACCTATTCTTTCTGTCCCCAGAGAGATAAGCTAACTTTCCAAGTCTTGCTTAGCAGACGGTGGCTTTTCTGACTTCCCTTGAAATTTGTGATTTCAGTCACTGAAGACATCTTTCAGACAAGATGGTTTTTCTGACAGTGACCTCTCATGTTATTTGATCCTAATGATTTCTGGACTCTGACTTGATGGTCATGGGGGGCTGGAACAGTGCAGAAGACAAAAACAATAAGCTGGACAGAAGGTAAATATACCCAAATTGAAGTCCTAAGAAGAGAAAAATGGAACATCCATGGGGGGAAGTCTCAGCGGCTTGTGGGACACAGAAAGAAGCTTCTATATGTGATTAATTGGCAGTCTGAGGGTGAAGAAAAGAGAGAGCCAAGGAAGAGCAATATTTGAGGAAATCGTGACCTAGAAATTGTCCAGTCTTGTCTAATTTAAATTTTTTGTGTGATTTCATCTTTCCTTTTAAATTTATTTTTATTTTAAAACTTTATTTATTTTTAGTTGAAGGATAATTGCTTTGCAGTTTTGTGATGATTTCTGCCATACATCTACATGAATCAGCCACAGGTATACATGTGTCCCCTCCTTCTTGAACCTCCCTCCCGCCTCCCACCCCCATCCCACTGCTCTAGGTTGTCACAGAGCCCTGGTCTGTGCCCCCTTTGTCATACTCCAATTTGAATTCTATCCTGCTTCTAATTATCCAATGTGATCCATATTTGTTTTGCAAGTTGGATCAGCCTTCAAGTCACTGCTTCCAGAAGCTCAGAGAAACCCAAGATAAGTACAAATAAAAGTGTTCAGTACTTCGGAGTGAATTAATCCAAACTACAAAGGAAAAATAACATCAATCTTATGAAAAACACATTGCCGAGGAAAAAGAGAGACTATAACTTATATCCCATGTATTTATTCATTTATTTATTTATCAAGTCAAGTGTTAGTTGCTCAATTGTGTCTGACTCTGCAACCCCATGGACTGTAGCCCATCAGGCTCCTCTGTCCATGGGATTCTCCAGGCAAGAATACTGGAGTGGGTTGCTATTTCCTTCTCCAGGGGATCTTTCCAACCCGCGGGTTGAACCTGGGTCTCTTGCATCTCCTGCATTGGCAGGCAGATTCTTTACTAACGCCCCACCTGGGAAGCCCCAGCAGATACAAACTGCTACACAAACAACAACACAACAGCCACAACACAGAGAGGTTTTTTTGTTGTTGTTAGACATACTGAGGGTTCCTTGAAATAGAAAGACAAAGCTGGAAGACACACACTCCTAGGTGTCAAGCCTCACTATGGGGCTAGAGTGTCTGGTCCATGTGTTACTGGGCACACATACACACACTAATCATTAGAACAGAGAGCTCTCCTGCGATACAGTACAGGATATCCAACAGCTCAGTGAGGAAAGGATGGTGCTTCCAATAAACTGTGCTGTATTAATCGGATTTCCATATGAAAAATGCATGTGGACTGTTAGCACACAACACCCACCCCCCCCACCCCCCCACACACACACAGCATTATGTCCCAAGGACTGAAGATATAAATCCAAAAAGTACATCTCTAGCTCTGGGAGGAACATACAGAAAATTTCTTCACCCTTTGCAGCAGAAATAAACATAAAATAAAATTAGATAAATGGGCTCTAATAAGATTCAGAAATAATCTTTTTCAAAATGCAGCAACAAGAGAGTGACCCTCAGCTAGATGAGGAACAAATATTCAAAAGGAACACAGCTGACAAAGGACTCGAGCATAATAAGAAAAAGAGAAAGCTTCCTATTGTTTAGTTAAAAAAAAAGTCAACTCAATTTTCTAAAATGAGGAAATGAGAAAAATGACTCAAACAGACATTTCAAAAATTGGATGAATATTCAAATGACCAAAAGCCATAGGAAAATGTTTCCAAATGCATTAGTTACCCGAGACATGCAAAGTAAAACCACAAAGGTACCACCACCCCTCACAGGGGGGCAAAAATAATTAAGGTGGGAAAGCAGAGGGGCAGGTGAGGATGTGAGGTAACCAGAATGCTCAGAGTGTGAACTGATGCCATCACTTCGAAACATATTCATAAGTACCTACTGGAACTGAATAAATGCACAGCACAACACATGGCAATTACACCCCGAGGTTTATTCCAACAGAAACGCACATATACGCTCATCACTGGACATGAATTAAGACATTCAAAGCAACACTTTCCATTCTAATGTAAACTGGAAGCTAAGCAAATGCCTCTTTACACTAGGGGGGATGTATGCATGGTGGTGATTCACACAATAAAATACTCCACAGCACCCAGAGTGTTAGACAAATCTTAAAATATTAGGTTGAGCAGAGGAAGCCACACACACACACACACACACACACACACAAAGAGGCTGCAGAGAATATTCACCCTGAGATAAAGAACCAAAACACGCAAATTTAACCCATGCTGTTAGAAGTCAGCAAAGTCATTACCTTTGGAGAAAAGTTACTGGCAAACCTAGGAGTGCTCAATCTGAGGATTCGTCAAGCTGTGCATTTGATATGTGCACTTTTAATCTATTACACTTCAGTAAAATTCAACACACACACATATGCTGAGACACATCAGAGGAAAATTGCTGAACTCCAAAGGCAAAATCTTAAAAGCACTGAGAGAAAAAGGACACACTATTTTCAAAGGAGCAATGAGAAGATCTGCAGTTCATTTGCAACAGAAATGATTAATGCTATATTTAAGCGCTAAAAAATAATGCCAACCTAGAACTCTACAACAGGAGAAAACTTCAAAATTGGAGGTGAGATAAATACATTAATTTCAGGCAATGAAAAACTGAATTCTTCACCAACAGATGGGCACCAAAAGAAGGAAGTGTGTTCTTCGCTTCAGTTGTGTCCAACTCTTTCAAGCCCTATAGAACATAGCCTGTCAGGCTCCTCTGTCCCTGGGATTCTCCAGGTAAAAATACTGGAGTGGGTAGCCATGCCCTTCTCCAGGGGATCTTTCCAACCTGGTGATTGAAACTGCGCCTTCTGCATTGTAGGTGGTTTCAGGTAAAAGGAAAATAATCCCAGTGGAAAGACATGCAGGAGGGAACAAAGGATAATGGAAAGGTAAATACTTGAGTAAAGACAGGAATTTCAAAAGATGGTTACATTATTAATAAATAGAACATTCAGTTCAGTTCAGTCACTCAGTCATGTCCAACTCTTTGCAACTCCATGGACTGAAGCATTCCAGTTCTCCCTGTCCATCACCAACTCCTGGAGTTTACTGAAACTCATGTCCATTGAGTCGGTGATGCCACCCAACCATCTCATCCTCTGTCGTTCCCTTCTCCTCTTGCCCTCAATCTTTCCAAGCATCAGGGTGTTTTCCAATGGGTCAGTTCTTTGCATCAGGTGGCCAAAGTACTGGAGTTTCAGCTTCAACATCAGTCCTTCCAATGAACACTCTGGACTGATCTCCTTTAGGATGGACTGGTTGGATCTCCTTGCAACCAGGGACTCTCAAGAGTTCTCTCCAACAGCACAGTTTAAAAGCATCAATTCTTTGGCACTCAGCTTTCTTTATAGCCCAACTCTCACATCCATACATGACTCCTGGAAAAACCATAGCCTTGACTAGACGGACCTTTGTTGGCAAAGTATCTTTTTTGGGTGGGATCCAACATTCTCCTGTCGATGGTTGTTCAGCAGCGAGTTGTAATTTGTGGAGTTCTCAGAGGAGATGAGCACACGTCCTTCTACTCTGCCATCTTGCAGTCAAAGGAATAGAACATTAGTCCATGCTTACTCCATACCTGATTTCAAAAATCATTTTCAAAACTCTATAAAGTTAAAAACAACAATGAACACACGTATGTATATAATATGCATGCAAATAAGTATACATGTGGTCACACTGTATTTACAAAAATGCAAGAGAAACTTGGACACACGATTTTGGATGTTGGCTGCTTTAGGTGGTGAAGGAGTGAAGCCTGCTGTGGGACACCGTGGATATAGACAGGATTTTGTCAGTTTTCCTTTCGGATGGGGATCACAGAGTGTTTCTTTCCATGTTCTTATTTTTTCTTCGTTGCGGTGGCTTCTCTTGCTGTGGAGCACAGGCTCCAGGGCACGTGGGCTTCAGTAGTCGTGGTTCATGGGCTTAGTTGCTTGTGGGATCTTCCAGGACCAGGGATGGAACCCGTGTCCCTTGCATTGCAAGCTAGGTTCATTACCCACTGGACCGCCAGGGAAGTCCTCCCTGTCCTGTCTAACTTTCTTTAAGGTGGCCTTTGGAAATTTCCCAGCAGTGTGATGGGAAATATGTAACAGTTACAGCTATGAGAGAAGGCAACCGATCTGTAGCACTCGCCAGTTTCTGGGGAGTGAATACAGTGTGGCTCATTGCAAGCTTCAGCCTTTGACAAAATTCAACATCCATTTATGATAAAAACTCTCCAGAAAGCAGGAATAGAAGCAACATACCTGAACATAATAAAAGCTGTATATGACAAACCCACAGCAAACATTATCAATGGTGAAAAATTGAAAGCGTTTCCCCTAAAGTCAGGAACAAGACAAGGGTGCCCACTTTCAGCACTACTATTCAACATAGTTTTGGAAGTTCTGGCCACAGCAATCAGAGCAGAAAAAGAAATAAAAGGAATCCAAATTGGAAAAGAAGTAAAACTCTCACTGTTTGCAGATGACATGATTCTCTACATAGAAAACCCTAAAGACTCTACCAGAAAATTACTAGAACTAATCAATGAATATAGTAAAGTTGCAGGATATAAAATCAACACACAGAAATCCCTTGCATTCCTATACACTAATAATGAGCAAATAGAAAGAGAAATTAAGGAAACAATTCCATTCACCATTGCAACGGAAAGAATAAAATACTTAGGAATATTTCTACCTAAAGAAACTAAAGACCTATATATAGAAAACTATAAAACACTGGTGAAAGCAATCAAAGAGGACACTAATAGATGGAGAAATATACCATGTTCATAGATCAGAAGAATCAATATGGTGAAAATGAATATACTACCTAAAGCAATCTATAGATTCAATGCAATCCCTATCAAGCTACCAACGGTATTTTTCACAGAGCTAGACAAATAATTTCACAATTTGTATGGAAATACAAAAAACCTCAAATAGTCAAAGCAATTTCATGCCAGGTACCATTTCATGCCAGTCAGAATGGCTGCTATCCAAAAGTCTACAAGCAATAAATGCTGGAGAGGATGTGGAGTCAAAGGAACTCTCTTACACTGTTGGTGGGAATGCAAACTAGTACAGCCACTATGGAGAACAGTGTGGAGATTCCTTTAAAAACTGGAAATAGAACTGCCTTATGACCCAGCAATCCCACTGCTGGGCATACACACCAAGGAAACCAGAATTGAAAGAGACATATGTACCCCAGTGTTCATCGCAGCACTGTTTATAATAGCCAGGACATGGAAGCAACCTAGATGTCCATCAGCAGATGAATGGATAAGAAAGCTGTGGTACATATACACAATGGAATATTACTCAGCCATTAAAAAGAATACATTTGAATCAGTTCTAATGAAATGGATGAAACTGGAACCTATTATACAGAGTGAAGTAAGCCAGAAAGAAAAACACCAATACAGTATACTAACTCATATCTATGGAATTTAGAAAGATGGTAATGACAACCCTGTATGTGAGACAGCAAAAGAGACACAGATATGTATAACAGTCTTTTGGACTCTGGGAGAGGGAGAGGGTGGGATGATTTGGGAGAATGGCATTGAAACATGTAGAATATCATATATGAAATGAATCACCAGTCCAGGTTTGATGCATGATATAGGATGGTTGGGGATGGTGCACTGGGATGACCCAGAGGGATGGTACAGGGAGGGATGTGGGAGGGGAGTTCAAGATGGGGAACACGTGTATACCTGTGGCAGATTCATGTTGATGTATGGCAAAACCAATACAGTATTGTAAAGTAATTAGACTCCAATTAAAATAAAAAAAAACACTAAAACAATAAATAAATATATTCCAATAATTTAAAAAAAAGTGAGATCACTAAGCCTGCAGTGGGTGAGGGATGTTCACAGTCAGGTGTCGGGAACCAGCTTGAGCTGGTTGCTCCACACACCACTGAGTGTAGTTGTCAAGTGAAATTGTATGAGTCCAGGGGCCTAGGGCTGCAGGGCTGCCTTTAAGGAAGTAAAGTTCAGAATGGGTTAGGAGGAAGAGAGAGCAAGCCAGAGGGCAGGAGGGAGAGAGGCAGAGACAGAGAGATCGAGACACAGAGACAATGAGAGACAGAGGGAGAGATAGAAAGACAGGGAGAAACAGACGCTGACAGAGACAGAAATACAGAGAGAGAGACAGAGGGAAAGGGAGAAATTTTATTCAGTCAACAAATAAGAGGATTTTAGATAAGCCCTCAAGAAATAGTTTTCATATATATCTTACATTGCTCATTATACAGAATTGCAAGATACATTCAGCAACTCACTGACTTTCACCAAGGAAATTATGATCTCTGTAAGTGATACTGAGTCAAAATTCTGGCTGGAATAATCGTGTGAGTCTGTGTGTGTAGCTTGTTTTGGTGGCCTGGGTCGTGGCTGCGGTGCAGGCTCTCTCCAATTGTGCGGGGTTCTCCATGCACTGGCTGCTCCTGTTGCGGAACCCGGGCTCCAGGCGTGCTCGGGTTTCAGCAGTTGCGGCAGGCAGGCTGAAGCTGTGTTGCACGGGCTTAGCTGCTTCGTGGCACGTGGGATCTTCCCAGACTAGGGGCCAAAAGTGAAACTGAAGTCGCTCAGTCGTGCCCGACCCTCAGCGACCCCACGGACTGCAGCCCACCAGGCTCCTCCATCCATGGATTTTCCAGACAAGAGGACTGGAGTGGGGTGCCACTGCCTTCTCCATCTCGATCATGAAGCTGTCATAATTACTGGGCAAGGGAAATTTTGATGACACATTTAGGGGTACATTAAAAAATAAAATTGGTATCACTGTTAGAACATGTCAAGATGATCTTTCCCAGGAACTGAAATTAAAATTTTTACAAGAAGCCAAAATCCTCAAGCAATATAATCATACCAATATTGTAAAATTCATAAACGTTAGCACACAAATACAGCCTATCTACAAAATTAAGGGACTTGTTCCAGGACGTGATTTCCTCTCCTTTCTGAGAAAGAAGGATGACCTAAAACAGTGACATTTTTATTAGATGCTGCTTCTGGATGGCAAATCTCAGGTAAAAATTGTATACGCAGGGACCTTGCTGCAAGAAACTGCCTGGAGGCGAAAATAATGTTCTGAAAACCAGTGACTTTGGACTGTCTCGTCAAGAGGATGGTGGTGTGTATTCATCTTCTGATTTAAAGCAGATTTCCATTAAATGGACAGCACCAGAAACTCTCAATTATGGGAGATATTGGGACCAAACTAGGGACCAAATGTCCCCGGCATTGGCAAGCAGATCCTTAACCACTGGACCACCAGGGAAGCTCCATAATTTTTTTTTTTAACAAGAATAATGTACTTGTGTATTTAGTAGGTAAAGGAGTATTATATATCACCATCGTCATAAGACCTGGTAGTTGAGGAAAGAAGAAAAGTAAAAAGTCTTTAAAAGCTTTGATATGAGTTTAGCACTTGTAAAACCAAATCATGGCCAGTTTGGATAGGAGGCTTGGGGCCTATAGTTCACGTCAGGGAGTAGTTAGGGGATGAGGGCTGCCTAATATAGCATCGGATTTCCTGTAGAACAGTTTCAGGAAGCCCTGTTCTTTTCTCAGCCCAGCCCGGGGCAGAACAGAGAGACCCACACAGAGCAGAAAGAAAACTGCTTGGTCCTGCGTACTCGCTGAGATACAGAACTGTCGGCCTGTGTTCTGGTCCCACACACCTGTGTTTCTGCCTCTGATGTGTTGCTGTTGAGTTGCTCAGTCGTGTCCGACTCTTTGCGACCCCATGGACTGTCGCCTGCCAGGCTCCTCTGTCCATGGGATTCTCTAGGCCAGAATACTGGAGTGGGTTGCCATGCCCTCCTCCAGGGGAACTTCACGACCTAGGGACTGAACCTAGGTCTCCTGCATTGCAGACAGAATCTTTATCGTTTGAGCCACCAGGGAAACCCTGAGGGGAAAACAGAGGTGTGGGCTAGTCTGGAAAACTTGAGGTGAGCTTTGCAGCAGAGTCTCCTGGAAGCAGGGAGCATGCCCCCGGACACCTCGGCACTGTTGACTCAGATTCTGTACTGTAGGCCCACAGATCCACAGTGGACACGCCCATATTTAATGGTTGTGGTTAACTGTCTGCAAGTTATCTGTTAGTAAAGCTCATAAAAGCCACTAATGACCATGAGCGAGGGAGACACACACAGAGAGAGGTCAGAAAGGTGGTTACATGGGGCTGCGTTAGTGTTCATCCTAGTCAGCCAGGGTGACCCTGGTTGACTTTACTCTAGCCTTGACTTTACTAGCCTCACACTTGAGCCTTTAGCTGCTACCCTCGGTCAGGCCATGATACTAAAACTTAATTCATCACTGTCAAGGTGACAGCTATGTTCAGCATTCAATTTGGCTCCAGGGAATCTCGTCTTTTCATTTTTGACCATATGACCTTTGCTGAGTTTTCATTTCTTTGAGGCATTTAAGACAACCTTTAGAATATGCTATAAAGCAGTTTTTTTTTTTTTAGGTAATTATTATTTTTTAAATCATTTATTTATTTTTGGCTGTGCTAGGTCTTTGAGGCTGTGTTGGTTTTTCTCTAGTTCTGGCAACAGGGGGCTACTCTCTAGTTGCGATGCCCTCTTTGTGGTGGCTTCTCTTGTTTCAGAATACAGACTCTAGGGCACAGGCTCAATAGTAATGGCACACGGGCTTAGCTGCTCTGCAGTATGTGGGATCATCCCGGACCAGGGATTGAACCCATGTCTCTTGCATTGGCAGGTGGATTCTTTGCCACTGAGCTATCGATAAAACAGTTATTATTTTAAGACAGTTATTATTTTATGCAGTGTGGTCCACAGATTTAGTCTGATATTTGACAGAAAATCTAGCACAGTTATTCTTTACTTCTTAAGAATTCCAGGGATAGGCAGTCACAGGGCTTTTTCAGCAATTCCAGGAGTTTCTACAAACCTTAGATCTTGTATTCTTTCACCTCAGTATGTTCAGTATCTCTGCTATGGTAGTCAAGCTTGTTGCCTCAGGGTTGCAATATGGCTGTTGCAGCTCCAGATATCACATCATCATCATATAGCTGCCCATGGACAGGATTAAAGGGGCCAAACATCTTATGAGACCCTCTGTTAATAAGACAGAAATGTGATTCCAGAAACCCTGATATATTCCACATTAAGTGTCATTGACCATCCATGGTCTTGTGGCCCCCTCTGGACAGTCACTGCAAATGGGATTGTTGGATTGCCTTAGCCTTATACTGCATCTTCTCTACTCCCTCTTTCCTAGTCCAGGGTTGGAACCCAGCCCCTCAGATAGAACTAGGTTTCTGTTAATAGGAAGACTGAGCACCGGTGCTGTGTAGACCACCATCACCACCTGGCAGAGCTCCTCCCGGGAGAAGCGGCTGTTCCCTGGCCTCAGGGACAGAGGACAAGGGATTCCACGATGGGGCTCCTGTCCTGCAGGCTCCGTGTGCACACACGCCTCCCACCCCTAAGCCCTGTTCTCATTTCAGCTCCCAGCTGAGGGCCCCACTGGGTCCCAAGCCCAGCGCCAGGTCCCAAGGTCTGTCTCCCCATCACTCAGCTCTGGGATTTTGTGTGTGCTCACCGGCCAGCCCCGCCTCCCCCGGTTCCAGCACCGCCTGGGGAAAGGGGCAGAGAACACATGTGATAAGATATTTTTAATGCACTTGACACCTCCTGGGAATGTAACATATATCGCAATATTAAACACTCAGAGGAGGGTTTCGGAGTTTTCCATTTTCAATACGAGGAACCGTTGGCATAAAGTGATGCAATTTTTGCCCAAGAACAGAGTCGGGACTGATGGTCAAGTCGGTGTGCTGCACAAAGTGTGTTCTGCTCATGGGTGGAGAATGGGGCTCCCCCCTCAGGGTGCACCCGGAGAGGAGTTGAGCCTCATGGGAGCTCAGAGGGAGCAACAGCTGGGAGCTGCCCCTGGGTCCCCTTGGGGGGAAGTGTGATGAGCGGGGAGGGCGCTCTTCCCCTTTGTGTGAGGCTGTTGGTTGGAAACCGCCCCATAAAGGCCCGGGGGCACATCCCCTTCTGTGCAGACTGCAGGCTCCATCCTTCAGCACCGAATCCAGGGCGCGTCGGGACAGGGCTGGGCCATGGCGCCTGGGCCCTCCACCCTCCTGAGCCTGGGTGAGTCTGGGGGTGCTGGGACGGATTCCAGGGGCAGAGGGGCTCTGCTCAGCCCTGACTCCAGCCCAGGAGACGCCGGAATCCTCGGGGGCAACGTGGTTCCCCCTCCATCCCCGGGGCTGCGCCCTCAGCTTTGGCCCAGACCCAAGTGACGGGGAAGGTTCGGTCCTGGACACGGACTGGGTGTGGGGTGAGAGCAGACTGAGCCGGGCTGGCCTGGAGGAGAGGGTCGGGTTGTCTGAGATTTCTTCAGAGCGAGGAGAGGGCTTGCACTCAGACGTAATGTTGTGGGGGGCGGTGTTGGGAAATGATGGAAAGACACCCGGCCACCCCACGGCTCCTCGAGGGCCTCGGGACTGCGGCCAGTGAGGAAACCGCGAGGCGGGCATCTTCTCACTAGAGCTTCTCTTCCAGCGCTCTGTCTGGCCCAGACGGCCCGCACCCAGCAGGGTGAGTCTCCCCCAAACCCCCGCCTCCCCAAGACGGACCTCGATGAGAGCGGAGCCGACCCGGGGCCTGGGGGCCCCGGCTTATACCCCGAGCTGCTAACAGCCCCAGGGTGGGACCCTGGCCCGGGTCTCCCTTGTCCCCCCTCTGCCCTCGATGGCCCCGCAGGGACGACCCGACCCTCCGGACCGTGCTGAGCCCGCCAGCTCGCCCCCTCCTCCCCCCGCCACCCCCGCGAGCCCAGACCGCCCCCGCCCCCACCCCGCAGCCCCGTGCAAACAGCGCTCGCTGAGGACCAGCCCGGCCGTCTCCTCCAGCCTCCCCCTCCAGCCTCCCCTGCACACCGCCCCCCCCCCGCCCCCCACCCCGCGCCCCTACCTGAGGCTACTCGCTCACTGGGTTTTCTTTCACTTTCTGAATCTCGCCGCCCAGCCCAGCCCTCCCCACCCTGTGTGGTGACTCCTCCGCCCTGCCCCTCAGCCCGGGGACCGTCCTCCACGTCTGCTCTTAGCTCAGGAACCCCCTCCCTCGACCCCCGGGGGTCAGCTCGGCCTCCCGCTGCCCGCCTCCCCGAGATTCCCACACTCACCCCGAGGGCACGCGTCACCGTTGGTACCCATGGATCCGCACAACTGTCTGTGAACGTCTGTCGTCCCTCTGGACTGTCAGCCCCAAGGGAGCAGGCGCCGGGGTGTTTCCCGTATTTGTGGAGCCAGAGACACATGGAGGCCTCAGTAAATGGATGGACGGATGGACGGGAACTAGATGTGGTGGAAAGAAAGAGGGAGGGGGTGAGGGGGTGAGGGAGGGGTAGCTCTCCCAGTCTGTGTTGCTGAGTCTCAAGGGCAGCTGCCTGTCCTGGGTGTGAAAATGTGAGGTGAGGGGAGCAGTCTGCAGAACGGGGAAGTGAAGGGTGTGTGTGTGTGTGGTGTGTATGTGTGTTTGTGTATATGCGGGTGCATGTGTGTGTGTATATGAGTGTGTGTGTATGTGGGCAGGTGTGTGTGTGTGGGCAGGTGTGTGTGTGTACAGGTGTATGTGAGTGTGTGTATGTGCACGTGTGTCTATATGTGAATGCACATGTGTATGTGTGTGCAGGAGTGTGTGGGTATGTGTGTGTGTGCATGTGTATATGTGTGTGTGTGTGCATGTATGTGCATGAGTGTGTGTGTGTTTGTGGAGGAGTTGGAGCACAGGTCTGGTCCCACGTTCCCTGGCGGGTGAGGGTCGCTGTGTCCAGGGTGAGTCTGCAGGGACCATCCCTGGGTTTTCTCAGTATTCTCTTCCTCCATCCCAGTGTATTTCCGTGTCCTTGTCACTGAGGCTTCTGGAAACCCCACATGTCTCAACTAGGCAGGGGCGTGGTGGGGGTCGTGGTGGGGGGTCGGGGGGTCGAGGAGGACTTGCAGCCCTGAAGCAGGAAGTTGGCTTCAGAGTTAGCGAAGTCCCCACAGAGGCAGGGGCCGGCAGAGTGCGCTCCTCACTCACTCTCATTGTTGTCTTTATCTGGAGATCAGCTGTGGTTTCAGGACGTGCACACAGGTGTCAAGTTGATGCTGTAGGTGTGGTGGAATTTGTGGTATTTAATTTTGTGTCTCCTCGGCTGGCCCATGGTCATTTACATGGTCAAACATTCTGGGTGTGTCTGTAAGGATGTTTTGGGATGGTATTAACGTTTAAATCATTGCGTTTTGAGCAAAGCAGATTGTGCTCCACAATGTCGGTGGGCCTCATCCATTCGCTGATGGCCTGAACTGAACAAAAGGCTGACCTCCCCTGAGCGAGGGGGCTGTGCCAGCAGACGGCCTCTGAACCTGAACTGCAGCACCAGCTCTCCTGGCCTCCAGTCGGCGCCCACCCATCAGATTCTGGGCTTGTCTGGGTGCTGCAAAGTGGACACAGGGACCCTCAGCTCCTGGGGTCTGTGGGGCCAGATCTGTGCTTCAGGTCCTCCACACACACACCCTTGCACACCCCCCACACCTGCACACACCCACACCCATACACACCCACACACATGCACACACATACCTGCACACACCCGCACACATACACCCACACACACACCTGCACACATGCATACACACATACCTGAACACACACACACACACACCACCCCTCACATACACACACACACCCACAGCCCCCACACACTCATACCCACACCCCAACCCCCCCACATACATACACACACTCATACACATACACCCACCCACATCCCCCCATGCACATGCACACATACACCCTCCCCCCACACACGCACACACATATATACCTGCACACACACACATACCCATACACATCCCCACACACATACACACCTCCCCCCCACACACATATATACCTGCACACACACACATACATACCCATACACAACCCCCCACATACACATCCCCCCACACACACACACATACCATACACACCCCCACACACGTACACACCCACACACATATATACCTGCACACACACACACATACATACCCATACACACACCCACACCATACACACCCCCCCCACACACACATATATACTGCTCACAGACACACACACACCCATACACACCCCCACACACATACACACCCCCCACACACACCCACACACATATATACCTGAACACACACACACACACCCATACACACCCCCACACACACCCACACACATATATACCTGCACACGCACACATACACCCCACACACACCTGCATGCGCACACACATATATACACCCCCCCACACACACCTGCACATACACCTACCCCCCAACACAATCTTTCCAAGCACAGGCAGCGACCCGTCCCTTCAGACCCAGCGCAGGTCACTCCCACCCACTCAGAGCCCTGCTTTCCTCGTCCCAGGAATGAGCCGGGCATCCCGCCCTGTGTCCCCCTGCCCCTCTCTCTGGAGTGGCCGTGGGCAGGGAGGGAGCCGCCCCCAGCTGCTCTGTCACCTCCCATGTCATCCTGAGCAAGATGTGACCGAGTCTCAGGGTCCTTACGTCAGTGGGGAGACTAACCGCAGTGACGGGAAGTCACCTGCCCCTGGGACGGGCGGGGGGTGGGGCTGTCCACTGTGGGGGTGTCGGGAGTGTTCCCAAACTGGATGCTGGTGAGGGCTGTACACCTTTGCAAGCTTCCAACAAGAAAAAGAAGCGAGAGAGTGAATTGCATTGTGTGGTGATCTCCACTGAGAGAATTGTGTCATGTGGTGATTCTCCACTAAGATGAGAGAATTGTGCTGTGTGGTGATTCACCACTAAGATGAGAGGATTGTGCTGTGTGGTGATTCTCGACTAAGATGAGAGAATTGGGTCGTGTGCTAATTTTCCACTAAGATGAGAGAATTGTGCTGTGTGGTGATTCACCACTAAGATGAGCGGGTTGTGCTGTGTGGTGATTCTCGACTAAGATGAGAGAATTGGGTGGTGTGGTGATTCTCGACTAAGATGAGAGAATTGTGTCATGTGGTAATTCTCCACTAAGATGAGAGAATTGTGCTGTGTGGTGATTCTCCACTAAGATGAGAGAATTGTGTCATGTGGTAATTCTCCACTAAGATGAGAGGATTGTGCTGTGTGGTGATTCTCCACTAAGATGAGAGAATTGTGTCATGTGGTGATTCTCCACTAAGATGAGAGAATTGTGCTGTGTGGTGATTCACCACTAAGATGAGAGGATTGTGCTGTGTGGTGATTCTCCACTAAGATGAGAGAATTGTGTTGTGTGGTGATTCTCCACTAAGACGAGTGGGTTGTGTGGTGTGGTGGTCTCCACTAAGATGAGAGAACTGCGTTGTGTGCTGGTCTCCTCAGGACAGACCCTGTGGCCCTGCTCTCCCCTCCTAGGGACCCTGCCCAGACCCTCCATCTCAGCTGAGCCGGGCTCCGTGGTGCCCTGGGGGCGGCCGGTGAGCATCGTGTGCCGGGGCCCTGCCGGGGTTATGAGCTTCCGCCTGGAGAAGGGTAATAGAAAGGACTATAAGGATGTGCGTGTCACGTCCCGAGGTGAACAGGAAACCGAGGCCAGATTCCACATCACCGCTCTGCGTGAAGATGCCGTCGGGCGTTATCACTGCCTCTATCAAAAAGAGTCCACCTGGTCAGCGCTCAGCGAGGCCCTGAGCCTGGAGGGGACTGAGGAGGCCGTCTCTGCCCTGCCTGCAGGTGTGCCTGGGCCCCGCTGTGCCCTCTGCCCACTGGCCCGCACCCCCGCCCCCCGAGCCCTCTGCTTCTGTCCCCTCTGCCCACGCCTCCCCTGCCTCCACGCCTGGCTCAGCTCCCTGAGCCTGGTCTCACCAGGCAAGTCACAAGGTCCAGGGGACCCCTGACCAGGGCTGGATGGTGCCTCAGGGGACTCTTGGGGTGAGGCCATGCCTGTCCTGTGTGTGGTCAGCCTCCAGGGTGTCCTGGAGTCGGGTCCGTCCAGCACACTCTGACCCCCCACCCCCAGAGAAGATCACCATGAAGAGTCTGGGCCGTGATGCGGGGCACAGCTCCCGGAGGTGCAGACGGTGTGACCACAGCACGATGGAGCAGGGGGCTCCGCCTTGTCTGGCCCCAGGCCCCTTTTCTCAGGAATCTCGGGGTGTTGTCCGGGGTTGAGTGAAGGCCGTGCGTGGCCCATGGTTGGATGCTCAGGATGGAGAGGCGCCAGGCTGAGTGGGACAGACCCTGGGCAGCCCCCACACAGCAACAGTCCTTCTCCTGTCCCCCCACCATCACAGGACCCCTGGAGGCATAAGCTCCCCCACCACTCTGTGCTGCTCCTCGGCTGCTGAGTAGCTGACCCCTGCCTGGAGGGGTGTCTTGGGGAGGGCTGTGTGCTGGGATCAGGGCGCAGCCCTCTCCTGGACTTGGCTCAGAGACTGTGAGAGCGCAGCACGGGGCTGGCAGGCGCAGGGCACCAGGGTGTCTCAGACACTCATAAGGACCCCGGGAACAGCACCCACCTGGCTAGATGACCCTGCACCGGGCGCCTGACGGCAGTAATGCCAGGACAGCCCATCGTGGGCGGCACTTCCCGGACCTTCTCAGAGCCTCCGCCCCTTTTCCTATGCAGAAAGGAGCTTACAGGTTCTTGTCCAAAGGCACAGGGATTGGAAGGGAGGAACCAGCTCAGGGCAGCCCGACTGGACCCCAGACTCGGGGGTTTGGCTGCAGCTCCGCAGTGCCCCCTTGCGGTCAGGGTGTAAAGGAGGGCCCGGCTCCCGCTGAGAGAGGGACAGCGGGGCTAGGAGCCAAAGGGAAGGGACCACTGATGGTTATGCCTGAGCAGCCTAGAAGGCAGACCTGCCCTCTCGGAAGGCCCTAAACCCGCCGGGGGTAGCAGTCCAGCTCAGCCCCCTTTCATCTCGCTCCCCAACTCCCATTTCATGTTGTGGAGACTCATGTCCAGAGAAGAACCCATCACCGAGACTGCCTGGATCCAGTCCCGCCCTCCCCAGCTCTGTGCCCCGGATTAAATCGAATCACCCAATCCTTCCACGTTCCTCGTTGCTCGTGTGCAAAACCAGGAATAAATGCACCGACCCCGCAGCACTGCCTGAGCCTGGAGAAGCGTTAATCTTATTCATACGAGGAAATATTTTCTTCCCTCCTCGTGGAGTGTGCTCTTTGGGGAAAGAGGGAGAGAATGGGCTTTGGTGTTGGTATTATTCCAGCTCTGCCAATATACTGTGGACCCAAGGCTTCAGCGCTCAGACCCGGCTTTGTAAAGCAGGGGAGAGCAAGTCCCAAGCCACAGGACTGGTGTGCGTGTGAGAGCTTTCTTTATATCTGAGTGTGAACACCATAAACACCCAGCATGTGTGTGTGTGGGTGGTATGCAGCAGGTGCTCCATAAGGGCATACTGCTGATAATCTGATTCCACCCTCCCAGCTCCCACAGGCCTGTCGACAGAGCAGGTTTATATTCTCATCGGGGTCTCTGTGGCCTTTCTCCTTTGTCTCTCCCTCCTGGTCCTTCTCCTCCTCCATCGTCAGCTCCGGAGAAAACGAGGTAGGTCTCAGGGACAGGGGAGGGTGACTGGGCAGGCCGTGTGGGGGTGCTGGAAAGAAGCCTTCTCTTCTTAATTCACACCTGACTCTCCTCAGGGCCTCCCAGAAGCAAAGACGAGAAGCAGAGACGCCAGGGGAGGTGAGGGCCCTGGGGATGACCTCTCAGACTGCCCGTCCTCTGCCCCCAGGCAGCCCTCAGGGCTCACATGTTCTTTCTCCTCAGGCTCAGCCCAGCTGTGGATGTCCTAGATGGGACCCCAGGTAAAGACAAGGATGGGGGACAGGTCTGGGAGGGGAAGCAGGGGTTCAGTGCCATGCAGGAAGCAGTGGTGGGGGTGGGGGTGGGGGATGAAGCATTCCAGGATGTTCCAGGTGGGGTGGAGATGAAATATGAAGCTGTGAGGTCAGGCATATTTGTCTCCTAAGCTCCACCTCAGAGAACTGAGCCCTGGTCCTCCTCCCATTCAGGTGTGGCCAGCGTTGACAGATTTCCTGATGTGGATGGAGAGGTGGGCGCCTTCGTAAGTGTTTGCATTCATCAGCTAATGCTATGAACCAAAGCCCCTACAATTTAGCAGCTTAATAGAATCATCTCAGTTTCTTGGGCCAGGAACTTGGAATCGGATCGGCTGGGTAGTTCTGGCTCACGGTCTGTTCTGAGGTTACCGTCAAGATGCTGAGCAGGGCTACACTCATCAGAGGCTCGACCAGGGCTGGAAGATCTACTTCCACGATGCTCAGTCCCCTGGCAGCAGGCAGGATCTCACATCCTCACCACACGGGCTTTTCATGGTGGTCAGACTCCCCCAGAGGGAGGGACCCTAAGAGAGAGGGACAGAAGCCACAATGTCTTTCTGTGTCCTCACTGTGGAGGTGACATGCCCTCACTCTGCCACCCAAACTCACCCTGCATCTTTATCCTCAGACCCCTGCTGCAGGAGGCTCCCAGGAGGTGACCTACGCCCAGCTGAACCACAAGCTCCTCACCCAGAGAGTGGCCAGAGCTGTGTCCCCGCCGTCCACAGAGCCCCTGGCCAAGTCCAGCATGTATGCAACCATTGCCAGACGTTGACCGCATGCCCACCTGGCCTCTGCACTAAAGATGCAGGAAGCCACACTTGCAAAAGCCCAAAGTGGACGTTGGGTTTCCCTGTGGAATCATTCCTTTCTGGAAAGACATCTAGTCGATCCTCCTGCAGGCAAGAGCTCAAGTCCTGAGATCCCACATTACCTTCTAGGAGATTCATTAACCATGTGATCCCTCCCACAACCAACTAGCTCCTCAGAGAGGTGTAGCACTTGTTTCAAGAGACCCAGCTATGGTGTTTATTGCCTGTTTCCAGAGACCCAGCTCTAGTTCTTGGCTGTTTCTAGAGACCCAGATTTGGCACTTGGCTGTTTCAAGAGAGCCAGCTATGGTGCTTGGCTGTTTCCAGAGACCCAGCTATGTTCCTACAGTTGCCCAGTGAATTCCTGATGTGTCCTGTGAATTTTCCACTGCCCCTGGAGAACCATTTTGTCTTCTGAGCTGACTCTGCAAACCTTCCTAGAGTGCGGGTGGTGATCTTGAATCTGGGCTGCACTCATGTAGCTGATAGCTGATACCCAGTTTTCTGGATCACACTTCACCTTGTTCATCAGTCAATGTTCTCACAGGTTCAAAAGCGTCAGCCCCACATGTGGCGCTGGGTACACAGGTTCTAGGTCCCAGTCTCTGCTCCACCGTCCCCCAAAACTCAGTGAGGGAAACAAGACGAAAACAAGACAATCAGTGTTTTCTGACCCAAGAGTGTGTCTGAGGGGACTTGTGTCTGGGTGAAGGCGCAGAGCTGCCCCACCTGCATACAGCTCCCATCCCCTGCATGCACAGGTCCATGGAGGCACGCACACACAGATACACACATGCACACACTGTACACACACATACACTCATGCAGACACCCACATGCGTGGGCACGGTGGACTGGCTGAGGGAGTTGGTGAGGCCATGACCGCACAGGGAGGGCCCCTCAGGCTTTAGGTCCACCTGGAGGAACCGGCAGGCCCCCGTCTCCCACCCCACCCCAGTTCATTCCCACTGGACGCCATGCATTCCCCAAACACGAGAGGGCCCAGCAGCTGTAGGACACTGTCCTTGACCTGACCTTCACCCCTCACCGGGCTAATGCCTGTCAGATTTGGGATTGGAGGCCATTCATCCCTACAAGCATACAACTGCTGTAACAAATTACCACTCACACAGCAGCACCAAACAACGCAGCTTATTTCCCTACAGTTCAGGAAGGCAGAAGTCTGAGATCAGTTACACGAGGCTGAAATCCGGGGTGGGCAGGGCTGTGTTCCTTCTGGAGGCTCCACGGGAGG
Source organism: Bos indicus x Bos taurus (assembly GCF_003369695.1). Lineage (NCBI taxonomy): Eukaryota > Metazoa > Chordata > Mammalia > Artiodactyla > Bovidae > Bos > Bos indicus x Bos taurus. The sequence continues at coordinate 2,851,650 of NC_040093.1, forward strand.
CTCCATTCCTTTACCTTTTGCAGCGTCTGGGGGCCATTTGCACTCCTTGGCTCATGGCCCCTTCCTCCATCTTCGGATCCTCTCTCTGACTAGGACTCCTGCTTCTGCGGTCACATCTCATCTCCTCACTCTCTGACCCGCCTGCTTCTCTTATAAGGGCTCTGGTGATTACACTGGGTCCACCTAGAATATCCAAGGTCATCTCCCCCTCTCAAGAGCCTTAACTCAGTCACACCTGCAAAGACCCCTTTTGCACCTAAGGTAACACAGCAGCTGGTTCCTGTCTTCCTGAGTGGGTGTCCGTCCGCATCACCACCTCCATTCGTGGGCTCCTCTGGGCTTGAATGCCTCACTCTAAATTCTACGCATCTCCTTGCAGGGATGTGTCCTTCTGTTTCCACTAGCTTGTGAAATAATGAATTCTTGAGAGTCTATTTCCTGTGTTCTAGAACCTCTGTGTAAGAGGAGGTCGGGTAGGAAGCAGTGGAGACTAGAAACACCCCCACGGTGTGACCCCAGGTGCCCATAGGGACAGGTGGCCCCTGTGTGACAGGACTGTGGCTGCCCACAGCACCGTGTCCTCCCTTCCTGGGCGCCCAGCGAGATGGTCTCCCAGCCTCCTTGCAGTTATGTGTCCTGCAAGGGATGGGATGACGTTCACAGTGAGCAGGATGCACGGAGCTGCTTCCAGGCCTGGCCCCAAACCCTCCCTCACAAGATCCTCACTGTTGGTCATTCTGCTGGTGGATATGGATGCCCTGGGAAACCTTGGCAGCACACTGAGAGTGGTGCCTGGCTGCCAGGATGACAGTGGAGTAGAGCTCCCTGTACCTCTTGTATTAGTCCTGCTTCAGGTTTCTGTAAAGTTGATGCTTTAACATGTGTGATACAGGCATATTCTGGTGTGAACATTAATAAAGGGAAACCTTTAAAACGGAGTTGGGAAGCCTAAAGGGGCGCTCTCTTGCCTCTCCCCTCTGTTGCAGCTTACTTTACATTTCTGGGCAGGAAGGCAGTTACCTTACTAGACAGCAGCGGGAGGATGATTTTCTCCTTGCCCACCAACAGCCCAGCCAATGAGAAGCAGCCACAGCTCAGCCAATGAGAAACAGCCACAGCTCAGCCAATGAGAAACCATTACTGCCTTGAACGCTTGCTTTTCTTCAAGGGGCTTTGATTCAAAGCAGCCTCTTTCAGCTTCCTCTTATTTCTGTGTTAAGTAATATTCCTCTCATTTGTTCTCTGAATTTGACTGTGGTTTGCCATAGTTAGAATGTCCTGAATTGCAATTTCTCTGCCATTCCTAAATAAACTCATAGTAATGGTTAAAAAAAACAACCGAAAACTGCACATTGAATTTTAAGGTTGACACAGGACATCTCTTTTCCTGGATGAGCTGATAATATGCCTGAGTCAACTGTACAGGTCTCCTGTTTCTCTCATTGTGCCCCTCCCCCAATATTTGAGCAAGAATCCTCTTCCTCTGGCGCACATATCAAACACAAACCAGTGAATCCAGGGTCCACACCCCTAACCACCTCCTTTATGGGGGTCCACAATCTGGGCCACTATCCACTTGCCCTTGTCACCCCAGGTCCAGGTATAGGCTAACTACGGACACCCCCTCCACCCCAGAACCAGCCAGGAGAGCGATTCCACTGGGCGGTGTGCGTGGTCACCGCCCTGCTTAATGGGGTCAGACTGTGGTGCCCACTTGGATTAAAACAGAAACTTTACCCCAAAATCCCGCTAGGGGGCGGCAGCGTCCAGTTATCAATATTTTCGTTTTTAGTTCTTAATAGAAACATAAGAAATGGCACCCCACTCCAGTACTCTTGCCTGGAAAATCCTATGGACGGAGGAGCCTGGTGGGCTGCAGTCTACGGGGTCGCACAGAGTCGGACACGACTGAGCGACTTCACTTTCACTTTCCACTTTCATGCATTGGAGGAGGAAATGGCAACTCACTCCAGTGTTCTTGCCTGGAGAATCCCAGGGATGGGGGAGCCTGGTGGGCTGCTGTCTACGGGGTCGCACAGAGTCGGACACGACTGAAGCGACTTAGCAGCAGCAGCAGCAGAAGCACAAGAAACCTGCATGCCTCTTACAGGCCTGGTATTTTTAAATGTCCTTATACATTTTAAGCATATTTTAATAATTCATCCTAGATTTAGCCAGCTCCTGCTGATGCTGCTAAGTCGCTTCAGTCGTGTCTGACTCTGTGACCCTATGGACAGCAGCCCACCAGGCTCCCCTGTTCACGGGATTCTCCAGGCAAGAATACTGGAGTGGGTTGCCATTTCCTTCTCCTCAGCCAGCTCCTACAATGGCTATTTTAGTTCTGCACAAACATTGGCACATTTAACCCTGGTAAGAATCTTCCACAGAATGTCCTACTCTCTCCTCCCCTTTTTTGCAAGAACCAGGGACTGAAACATTAGATAACTTGCCCAAGGTCAGCCAGGTCTGAGTGAAGGGGCCACAGACCTACGTGAACACCTGACACCCTGCCCTGACCTCAGGGCAGGCTGTATCTGGACAGCCAGGAGGTTTCTGTCCTGGCTCAGAGGAGGGTGCCCAGCCCCCAGCTCATTATTAGTACTGATCTTTCATTTCTTATTCACACTCGTGGTTAGTTCCTGCAGAGACCTGTGTCCTAACTCGGTGGTCTTCATCTTTGTTTCCTCCGGTTCCATTCTTGTGCTGTTTCCCTGTTTCACTCTCTCTCTGCCTCTCTCTGTGTTCCTCTCTGTCTCTGTCTGTTATTTTCCCACCATTACCGTATTATTCAGGACTCTCCAGGACGGACAGGTCATCACACAGTTGTATGGGGATTTCTGAGAGGAGGCCATCATGGGAACAGACTCTCAGGGTTCAGGAGGTGGAGAGTCCGCCCCAGGACCTGCTGCAGACCCAGAAAAGCGGGTGACATAATCAGTGTAGGTGTGTGATAGCGTCAGTGTGCGTGTGTGACACCATCAGTGTGGGTGTGTGACAGCGTCAGTGTGGGTGTAAAGGCCTAGACCGGGAGGGCGGAGGTGTCAGGCCCAGCCTGGGGTTGGGGAGGCGGGAACCAGGGGCTCTGAGTCTGAGGGCTGGAGATGCCCACATTGTGAGGGTGGACCCCTTCTCTCAGCCACTAAACTCAGCTCATCTCTTCCAGAGTCTCCTTCGCAGTCACGCCCAGAAATACTGTTTTACCAGCTCTCGAGGCTCCTTAGCCCAGGCAGGTTGACACATATGTTAATGATCACAGTTAGAATGGTGCACTTCCCCTAAAACATGGCATGACCCTGACCTCAGGCAGACTCGCCGACAGGTGGGTGCTTAGCAGAGAGAAGTGTGGAGGGCTGGCGTTCCTGGAGACGTTCCTGAATATTCTATGCCCCCGCCCGGTTCATGGATGGTTGACATGGTGCTGTCTGCCCCACTGAAAAGGATTTTTATGAGTCCAGCCCACAGTGGGGAGCAGACAGGGTTTAGGAGAAATAAAGACAAAGGTAAAAGAAAAACCTTTCCCACCTGGGAAGCAGGTGGGAGGAGAAGACTGGCCCGGAGAGAGGACAGGAAACACGAAGTCAGGGATAGTCTCTTCTTCCTGATCCTGTGGCCTCCCGAGCCGGGGATGGACTCAGGGCCCTGCGGTGCAAGGACACTCCCGCGGGGAGGGCGGCCCCTACCGCTCTGAGGCCCTCGGGCGCCACCTGGAGGACGAGCCGGGCAGTGCTGCGTGGTCAGGCAGCGAGGCTCCACCTCGCGCTCCGACCCTGCCCGCTCCGGTGTGTTCACTGGGGTGAGTGACGGGGGTCACAGTGGGCCCCCTCGTGGTGGGAGGAGAGACGTCACCTGGGTGCGAGAGGGCAGGGACAGATGCTCAGACACTGAGCTCCCGGGGACGAAGAGTTCACCTCGATGACCTGAAGCGTCCCCAGGCCCCCAGGGAACCGAGCGAGGATGGATCCCCCTTGACCGGCGCCCGCAGACGTCAGCCTCCAGCAGCCTGTGAGCGAGGCCCGCATGGCTGGTCAGCTCGGACGCAGTGCCAGCGGGGGCCCGGAGTCTTCCCTGTGGTGCCAATGACTGCTCCCTCTCCCCTGGGTACCATCCTGGTGGAGCGTTGACAGGGAAACACCGAGGTGGAATAAATGCCACGGGGTGTGTTTATACTGCTTGTCAGGAGCTAAGTATAAAACTCTGGCAGGGTGTGTGTGTGTGTGTGTGTGTGTGTGTGTGTGTGCTGCCATTAAGCGGGGGCCGCTCCGGGGACCAGATCAGTGCCAGACAAGTAAAGACGTTTCAGGGACTTCCCTGCTGGTCTGGCGGGTAGGACTCAGCACTCTCGATGCAGGGGGCCCGCGTTCCACCCCTGGTCAGGGAGCTAGACCCCGCATGGTGCGATTAGGAGTTCACGTGGGACAGTCAAAGGTCCTGCAAGCTGCAAGAAGACCGAAAATCCCGTGTCCCAAAGAAGACTGAAGATCCCTCGTGTTGCAGGTAAGACCTGGCGCAACCAGATAAATAAATATCAAAAAAGCCATTTCTCTGATTCTTGTTGATGTTTGGCAGAAACCAATGCAGTACTGTAAAGCAATTACCCTTCAACTGAAAATAAATAAATTTAACTTAAAAATTTTAATTTTCTTTTAATTAATTAAAATAAATTAATTAATTTCTTTTAATCAATTAAAAATAATTCCATTTCATTTCTTCTACTGAACTGCAGTGCTAATAATCTACATACACATGCACACATGTGTACACACCCATGCACACAAATACATGCACACACATGGGCTTGCACACATATGCACACTCACCCAAAATTAATACATGCCAATGATGATACATTCATTTATTTGCAGTACTATCTAACATCTCCACATTTTAATTTCCTAAGGAATGCCATCCCCACTAAGGCCTCTAACGGCACTTTGGTTTTACATAGCAGAGTCCCATCAGTGGGAAACCATTGATTCCAGAAAGATCAGATCAGATCAGTCACTCAGTCGTGTCCTGCTTTGCGACCCCATGAATAGAAAGGTGGTATGTTGATTCATAATATGATAAAAAGTTAAAATAGTCAAAATGAATGATTCTCTGAATTATAAAAAAGTCAAGAATCATAGAAAATTGTATAAAAATTCCTTTTCCGGAGGGGTTTGTGTTTTGTTCTAATGGTTCCGAGCGCTCACTGACAGAATCTCTTATCAAAACCTGGAGCCTCATGATAAAGAACTAGTGATTAGGGGAGGGGGTAAAATGGGAGACTTGGATTAGCAGACACACACTGCTCTATAAAATAGATATCCGGGGCTTCCCTGGCGGTCCAGGGGTTAAGAATCCGCCTGCCAGTGCAGGGGACACGGGTTCCATCCCTGGTCTGGGAAGATTCCACGTGCGGCGAGGCAACTAAGCCCGCGCACCACTAGAGGGCCCCCTGCTTACCACGACTAGAGAAAGCCCGCACCGCAGTGAAGACCCAGTGCAGCCACGGATCAATACACAAGATTATAAAAAAAGAGAGAGACAGCAAGGACCTACTGTAGAGACAGGGAACTATATTCAATATCTGGTGATAATGTATAACGGAGGAGAACCTGAAAAAGATACATGCCCGAGTCACTTTTCAGGTGTTCACTTCACTTTGTAATACCTGAAACTAATGTGACATTGCAAGTCAACTATACTTCAATTAAAAAATAATTTTAGAGTTAGTGATTAATGGCGAGTTTAGAATCAAATTATTCAAAATCTGAATGACTTAATGAAGAGACACCCAGTTTGAATAATAGATGGGATATCATAAGGGCTTCCCTGGTGGCTCAGATAGTAAACAGTCAGCCTGCCAAGGCAGGAGACACGGGTTCGATCCCTGGGTTCGGATGATCCCCCGGAGAAGGAAATGGCAACCCACCCCAGTATTCTTGCCTGGAGAATCCCATGGACAGAGGAACCTGGCAGGCTACAGTCCATGGGGTTGAAAAGAGTCGCACATGACTTAGCGATTGAACAACAACAACACACGTTCTAACAGGGCTTGTTGAATAAGCAACCACGTTGTCTGAACCCTCAGAGCTGGTGAGAACAGAACCTACTGAGGAGGTCTGGGGGCAGAGTGTGGGTGACACTGAGGTTGGGTCGCTTCTTGAATCTGAATCCAAACCAGACCACAGAGTAAAGGTAACAACATTCAGCCAAAAAAGGGGAGGGGGTGGAGAAAGAGCTAGACAAATGCAAACTCTTGTTATTATTTATCCCCCCTTTTTGGGGGGGGGGGCTTCCCAGGTGGCGCTAGTGGTAAGAACTTGCCTCCCAATGCAGGAGATGTAAGAGATGCAGGTTCAGTTCCTGGGTCGGGAAGATGCCCTGGAGAAGGAAATGGCCACCCACTCCAGTGTTCTTGCCTGGAGAATCCCATGGAGGAGAATCCCTGGAGAATCTCACCAGAGGAGCCTGGCGGGCTACAGTCCATGGGGCCGCAAAGAGTCGGACTGAAGCGACTTAGCATGCATGCATCCCGTTTTTTTTGAACACATGTATCATTGTTTTCTTTCCCAACAAGAAAAATAATTGAGAGGCCACGTTTACTGCTTTTTCACTTAAAAATCCACCCACAGCACCTTGCATGCATGCTCCTTCCATGACAACATGCATAGGTTTGTGGCAGGTTCCACCAGGCCCTGCCCTCTGCCAGTAATGCCCCCCCGCGCCCCCACTGACTTTCCTACCTGGGGTGACATGGTTTAAAAATGAGTGACAGGTCTGGTTGGCAGTCAACGGTGGGCAGGGTTGCCTTGTCTGAGTGTCTGCACGTGGGTGAGTTTCGACACAGGGTGTGTGGCCCATCTCATCTTGATTTGAGGGAGGAAATGAGGCGGATGGCTGTTTTCATGCAGAAAGGGAAGTGCTTTTCAGAGGACAGTGACTGACCGCAGAGCCTGGCTTCCTGCAGCCTGCCGGGGGCCCTCTGGGGCAGCCACGCCGCCCCTTTCCTGGGTTCCCTTTTTCTTGGAGGAGCTGGTCAGCTGGGCTGGAGGCGCAAGGGGGGTGGTCTGGGCAGATGTGGGGCTTGGGTCAAGACTCCTAAGGCACGAGGACCTTGATGCTGGGAAGGATTTCAGACACCAACAGCCTGGCTGTCTTCTCCTTGAACAGAAGCAACCACTGGGGCTGAGGGCCCCGCAGGCTTGAATGCAGCAAGACCTGGGACCGGCCACAGGCCTGAGCGCTTGGACAGACTGACCCCTCGGACAGGACATCACTGCCCTCCATCTCTATCAGACCTTGCCTTGCTGACCCCAGCATCCCGAGGAGGTCCCTTCCTGAACACCCAGCTCTGCCTGTGAGCCTGGCTTTGGTGCCCTAGGCTCAACAAGCCCCTCTCTGGGGCTGTGACTCTGAGAAACCCCGGGTCTCTCCCTCCCTCCGCGTCGGACCCCCCTCCCCAGTCTCCTCCTCACAAGGCCGGCCCCTCCCCTGGGTGTCGTGATGTTAGGACTCAGGGGGCGGGGGCGCCAGGCCACCCCTGCCTCGTCATAGGGCCCGTGTCCTGTGAGCCCCGTGGGGTGCAGGCAAGAATCCAGCCACCGTCCCAGACCCGTCGGGTTCTGTGCACACTCGCCAGTCCAAGAAGCCCCGCCCACCCACGTTGGACAAACGTAATTGTTTCCTTAGTTCACCCACATCTGTAGACTGAAGGCTTTCGGTTTAGAAGTGATCTGAGCCAGCTGGGAGGCAGGGTGAGCATGGAGAGTGCAGCCCAGGGTCACAGGATACGGGGAGTGGGGTGGGTGGGGGCTGGCAGAGACCAAGCTTCACAGTTGAGGTGTGCACCTACCCCGGAGGGCGTGAGGGAGGTGGGACCGAGAGCCTGTCTGGGCGCCTCCTGATGGAACAATGTGATGTTGACAGGAGAGTTTTCTTTCTCCTTTTGCGCTGGGAAATCTAAGTGTTTGAGCGAGGAAATGAGCGCTTTGAGTACTGTCAGCCTGTTAGGACCAGAAGCGGTGCAGGGAAGTTTCTCCACCAATACCCGACCTTGTGGTCTGGTTATTTATGTAATTATCCATGTATCTATGTAACCACGTATCTGTGTATTTATCTATATAGCTATGTATGTTTCTGTGTAGCTGTTTACCTATGTGTCTATGTAGCTATCTATATATTTAAGTGTCTATGCATCATCTAGCTACTTATCAATCAATTCACCTATTTATCTACCTATCATGTTTCTATCTATGATGAGTTAATACTATGCCTGCTTCATCCAGACTCAGGTTGAGTCTGGTTATGACAGATCTTGCTAGAAACACTTATCTGTGTAATTGTTTTGTTCATTTAGTTTTTCTATGACACCAGACCTTGCTTGAGGGCAGGGAATACATGGGTTTTTTCTCAATTTTATCTCCTCATTTCCTGGGATGGCCATGGGTTGACATGCTTAAATATTTCTTTAGTGAACAGGGATAAGATTGCTGAATGGTGAAGGATGAACAAAAGAGCAAGTCATGGAGCGGTTAAGGTGAGTGATCTTGAGCAGTCAGAGAAGAGACGATGTCATTGGAAAAAACAAACCCAAAACACCTCATGGCATTTTCCAGTCCCCGAATTGCTGTGAGTTACCCTGGAAGCACGACCCAAGACAAGGATGGAAGTGTAGGTAGTTTATCTGAGAAGCAAGAAGGCGGAGTGGGGCAGGGAGAGTGTGAAGGAAAGGAATTCCTGGTAGAGAAGCCTGAGGTCCGTGCAGGAGGTGATGGCAGGGGACTCCACCAGGACCTCGGAGAGTGTAGAGAACGCCCTGCAGGGTCTTCCCTCCAAAGGCAGTGACACTTGGGAATGTATTCATGGGCTTCTGTTCCCCACTGCTTGGAATCGTCCCAGGGATGGCTACGTTCTTCAAGGTCGGGCTGAAAGTGGTTCTGACACCTACAGAGCCATCAACCACGTCAAAAACGAAAGGGCAGGTCACCACAGGGATCTGAACCAGAGGCTAAAAACACATGCTTGAAAACCTCTGTTCAACGGATTGAATCCAGTCTGTGAACTTGACTTCACCCCTTCCAAAACCCTCTGCATCTTTGCCTTCTGGACCGGAAGACAATGCCTCTTTCAGTCCCTACTTCCTCTTTTCCCTCCCAACCAGCGTTTCAGTTCGGAAGTCAGATGGTCTTCTCACCCTTTGAGGAGAACAGAGCGGAGCGATGGTTACTAACCTCCTAGATCAGACCACAACTCTAGGTCACTTCAGGCCGTACCAGTAGAAACTGCTGAAAGTCTAGCCTCAGAGGTCAGCAGCAGTTAATGCACTGGGAGTGGCCTGGGCCCCTGCCTCGACTAGGGGCACAGAGCCCAGATGAGGGGGGCCTCGAGGAGAGCTGGCCTGCTAGATGGAGGGAGCAACATGCGAGAACATTCTGGAAGGCCAATGGGAAGACGGGCAGTAACCAAAGGGCTGCCTGTCAGGGCGTCATCTGGTTCCATCAGCCCTTAAGGAAACGTCCCGAATCCTGGCCACAGAGAAAGAGCTCATTCCTGTTGTTTTCATGATGGTTTTACACTTTTAGATTCTTATTTTGTACTGTTACAGGCTCCCCAAATTAGACATATCTTTACAATTCTTGCATTTACACAGAATTTTCACTGTTCTCTAGGTGCCAGGAAACCAGGCCAGTTGTCCCCTCCCTGCCAAAACAAACAAACAAACAAAAAAAGGGGAATATTAGAAGACTCAGGCCCATCACCACTTGTTTTTGCTTGCTTGTTTTCACTGAATTTTTGGCAGTGCAAACCCTGTCCTCACAGGAATTCGATGTGTTCTTCTCTGGTGGGGACATTGAGGGGCAAACAGAGCGGGAGAGGAGGGATGAGACAGTTCTTGCAAGACCCTGGACACCAGGGAGAACTTGTATGTGTAGACCCCGGGGAGCTGGGCCACCAGGGGACGGGGGAGGGGAAGGGGAGGGGAGGGGGAGGGGGAGGGGAGGGGGAGGGGAGGGGGAGGGGGAGGGGAGGGGGAGGGGGAGGGGAGGGGGAGGGGGAGGGAGAGGGGAGGGGGGCTGAGTGGTGCAGGGAGCAGAGGGAAGCGGACTGGAGAGTCCTCGAGACACCGCAGTGAGAGTCACTCAGCCATCAAAAAGTCAGACTTGTAGTCACTATAGAATTAATTTCTATGAACCAACCACTTTCAGATCCACAAAGAAATCCCAGCTTCCCCTGAGTAGGAACAACCAAAACAACAGCAGAGGAAAATTCCAAGGGATGAATGTAATACAAACTGTGCAAAACTGAGCCCATGTAAGTGTCTATCTTTCAAACATTCCTGAGTGGTACAAAAATCAGATTTGAAGAAGTGAAGAGCTACATCCGATCCTTGGACAGCATCCTTGGACATGACAAATATGCCAGTTCTTCTTCAGCTAATTTATAAATGAGCCCCAGTCTTCAAAATGCACTAACAAGCATTTTTTCAAAAACTAGACAAATTGATACTAAACTTTATATGGAAAAATAACAACTAGGAAACACTAGTTGAAGCAGTATGACAGTATAACAACTAGAGAAGCAGTATGCAGGCAGAAGGGATGAGCTCAACCAGAAGTTAAAACACACCACACAGGGACTTCTCTGCTGGCCGAATGGTTAGACTTCGCCTTCCAATGCCCCGGGTTCTATCCTTTGTAGAGCAGTTAAGATCCCATATGCCCAACAGCCAAAAAGCCAAAACAGAAAGAGAGACAATATTGCAACAAACTCAACAAAGGCTTTAAAATTGGTTCACATTAAAAAATTTTAAAAACATTTTTTTAAATAGCACATACACAATAGAGCCTCTGAGTCATGAGGCAGTAAGAAAGCCTAGGTGCATCTCCTTAGCCTGGGAAAAGAAACAAAAAAAGAATCAGCCGTATTCCTCAGGCATTTCAAAGCAGTGGGGTATTATACACAGTGTGGTTTACATGCAAACGGATGCTCTGGGAGAAGACATGTGGCTACAGCATAAGGTCAGTAGCTGCTAAAATTATTAAGTGAATGTTTAATGAGGAACGTGGTATGTTCAGACTCTCAGAGTATCAATATCTCCCCGCACCCCAGTGACTGACCACAAAGGGCAAACCACAGCTTCACTCTGGGGAAACCCAGGGCACGCCGAGTGCACCCGCAATCCCTGATAAGGAGAAACAAGGACAGCACAGCTTGGCTGGTACTCCGCCCCCAGCGCACAGCCCGCATCTGACCAGAGTGGCCTGGCTCCTGTGCTGTGTGCCTCATGCCTCCTTTCTCGGCGGCTCCCCTTCTCCCAGCGCCCAGCACCCAGCACCGGCACCGCTCTCATCACCCTTGTGAGGGGAGGAGCCCGGGTCTCTGGTTGGGAGACTGATGGAAACTTCACTGTGTCCACACAGGTGGCCCTGAGCCAGAGACTCGAGATGAACACAAGCCATTCAAGACCAGGAGGGGCTCAGACCTCGGGCAGGAGCCGCTGATCTTCTGACCGCCCAGCCCTAAGCCCAGCACTGGGCTCTCATCACCTCATGGCACATTTGGACCAAGCCTGGAGCACATGTCTGGGTTTATGATGGGCGGAAATTGTTTGCTGAACAAAAAGGATTCTGACATCTTCTGTGGGACGGCCTTGGATACTGACATGTAGGGGAAGAGCTGCTCGACTTCTGGTGAAAATTTCAGCGTTGAAACGCACGCTGGGGGTGACAGGCACCTGCCCATGGCATCCTCATGGTCAGCGTGGCCTCCCAGGCTCTGTCATCCTGTCCCTCTGATCAGTCCAGGGTGGGCAGGAGAGTCGCTGTGATTTCAGCACTCGTCACCCTGCTCAGCCCCACTCCATGGGGAAGGAGAGTGAGTCATGTGTTTATTATCATCATTTAGTTATTTGAGGATGAGCCTTGAATTTCCCTTTCAGATCCCCTAACACGCCTTCTCAGTGGTGGAGATAGGGAGACAGTCCTGGATTATCCGGGGAACAGGGGGTCCCCTGTCACCACCAAGGTCCTTATGGGTGAAACAAGGAGGCAAGGAAGACACAGCCAGAACACATGTGACTTGAAAGCAGAAGCTGGAGAGCTGTGACTGCCGGCTTTGAAGATGGGAGGGGTGATGCCAGGGAGAGGGTCATTTGTAGAAGCTTGAGAAGGTGAGGGGAGACATTTCCCCCGAGTGACTGGGAGGAACGCAGCCTGACGACACTGCGGTTTTAATGCCGGGGTTTCCAGTTTGGACTTCTGACCTCCAGAATGGAAGGTAATTACTGTGTCAGTTTAACGCGGTGACTTCCAGCAGCTGCTCTGTAGCCACAGGAAGCAAACACACAGAGTATCTGAGGGGGTTTTGGTGGCCGTCGCTGTTTGCTTCTTTGTTTGCCAGTCTGAACTCTGCAGGCTCAGGGTCTGAATCTGTCATGCCCACAGACGTACCTCTAAGCCAGGCACATGGCCAACACCGAGAAATAGGTGCAGATGCTTGGGGGGAGAAAAGCCATCAGACCAGGAAGGCTTAGGGCAGCTTAGAGTTACGGGAGGCCCCAGAAGTGGTCTGAAATGTCTGTCGAACCCACTGCCCACTCCAGCCTCAGCCTGCAGAAACTAGGGCCCGGCTCTGGGGAGGGTGGGTCCCTTCCTGCGGGGATGCTGATGTGACAATCGCATGACAGGAAGCACCAGCCCCGGAGAGGACACACCCTGTGTTCTGTCTGTCCAGAGGACACCTAGATCTCCTCCATCCTCACAGCCTGGACCGCAGGGAGGACACGCCATGGCCCCCGTGCTCCCCGCCCTGCTCTGTCTCGGTGAGATGAGGAGGCGCAGGGGGAGCCCTGGTCTGGAGGGACCTCCCCCAGCAAGCCTACTCCGTCAGGGGACCCCAGGGCCCAGGAGGCTCCCGGGGAGGAGAGGCACTGCTCAGATCTGAGGGCAGACCTTTCACAGGGTGCTCTCTTCCAGGGCTGAGTGTAGGCCTGAGGACCCAAGTGCAGGCCGGTGAGTCTGTCTCAGGGCCTGGCTCCCTCCTCTCGTGGGGACAAGGGTCACCCCCAGGCTGTGGGCAGGGGGAGGGCAGCTCGGGGCTCATGGAGGGGGAGTCTGGGAGGTCTGGGCTGAGAGCTGGGGCCTGGGGTGGACGCCTGGTGAGCCTGCCTCTGATTTCCTTCCAGGGATTCCCGCCCGCCCAAACCCACCATCTGGGCTGAGCCGGGCTCTGTGGTCCCCTGGGGGAGTCCTGTGGCCATCTGGTGCCAGGGGACCCTGGGGGCCCTGGAGTTCCATCTGGATAAAGAGGGAACCTCAGTCCTCTGGGACAGACAGAAACCCCTGGAGCCCCGGGACAAGGCCAAGTTCTCCATCCTACACATGGGACAGGACCACGCAGGGAGCTATCGGTGCTACTACAGCACCCCCACTGGCTGGTCAGAGCCCAGTGACCCCCTGGAGCTGGTGGTGACAGGTGAGGGACACTCGGGAGCCTCAGGCTCTGCCCTCGAGAAGGGGGTCTGCTCTCAGGGGCTGTCCCTCTCACAGCCCAGCCCTGGGGAGGGGAGGGGAGGAGAGGGTGGGGGCCCCACGGAACCAGCTGCCTCCTTCTTTCCTAGGACCCTACGGCAAACCCAGCCTCTCAGCCTTGCCGAGCCCTGTGGTGACCTTGGGAAGGAACGTGACCCTCAAGTGTGGCTCCCGTCGGGGATTTAACAGATTCCTTCTGACCAAGAAAGGAGAAGACGAGGTCTCTTGGACCCTGGATGGACAGCGAAGCCCCGACGGGCAGACCCAGGCCCTGTTCCCCGTGGGCCCCGTGACCCCCGGGCACGGGTGGACGTTCAGATGCTACGGCTTTTACAGGCACACCCCCCGGGTGTGGTCAGCCCCCAGCGACCCCCTGGAGCTCCTGGTCCCAGGTGAGGAATCCCGTCCTGACCCCATACATTTGTGCAGACAAGACAATGTACTGGGGTCTCTGCTCCCAGGGGAGCCCCTGTGAAAGGGTGGGGAGAGGAGCGTGGGGCTCACAGGATAGACACAGAGACTGAGACACGGCGAGGCCTGAGGCCGGGCCAGGAGAGGGGGGTCCACAGGGGAAGCGGTCCCAACAACCGAGTGCGTGTCTCTCCCCAGGGCTGTCTGGGAAGCCCTCCCTCCTGACCCCGCAGGGCCCTGTCGTCACCTCTGGACAGAACCTGACCCTCAGGTGTCACTCTGATGTCGGCTATACCAGAGTCGCTCTGTCCAAGGAGGGGGGACAGGACCTCCCCCAGCGCTCTGCCCAGAGGCCCCAGCGGGGGCTCGCTCAGGCCGACTTCCCCCTGGGCCCTGTGGGCACCGTCCACGGGGGCCGGTACAGATGCTACGGTGGACACGGCCTCTCCTCCGAGTGGTCGGCCCCCAGTGAGCCCCTGGAGCTGCTGGTGGCAGGTGAGGAGACAGCGGGTCAGTCGGGGACCAGACTCTGCACAGGCCCCACTGGGGAGCCCCAGGGGTGATGCTGGGACCAGGGGAAGGGGTCCCGGGGAGGAGACAGAAAGACTCGGAGAAACAGAGACAGCACTGAGGGGCCAGAGAGGCCCGCGGAGTCTCGCTCAGAACCTGGGCCGGTGCCCGCACCCCCTTCCTCTCTGCAGGACGGCTCAGAGACAGCCCCTCCCTCTTGGTGCAGCCGGGCCCCTCAGTGGCCCCGGGGGAGAATGTGACCCTGCTGTGTCAGTCAGGAAACAGGATGGACACTTTCCTTCTGTCCAAGGAGGGGGCAGCCCATCACCCCCTGCGTCTGCGCTCCAAGGACCAAGACGGGCGGTACCAGGCCGAGTTCTCCTTGAGCCCTGTGACCTCAGCCCACAGGGGCACCTACAGGTGCTACGGCTCACTCAGCACAGACCCCTACCTGCTGTCACAGCCCAGTGAGCCCCTGGCGCTTGTGGTCTCAGGTGAGGCAAGGTCTGTCCGTCTCACTCAGCAGCTCGGGGCTCTGCCCCGGGAGCGCAGGGTGGTGGTGGAGGAGGGGGCCTTAGGCAGTGGTGGAGGAGGGGGCGCTGAGGGAGGGGCCCCTTGCTTGAGGGGCCTCGGAGCCCGCGCCCTGCCCCTTCTTCCCACACTGGGGTCTCGGAGGGCCAGGTGGGCAGTGTGAGGGTCTCAGGGAGGCCACAGGGCCGTGCATGGCAGAGGGGAGTGAGGTGGGGACCCTGGGTCAGCCCGGCGTACGCCTTCCTGGGCTTATTCCCAGGACCCAGTCTCCCAGCCACAGACCCAGATCCGAACCTGGGGAATCTCGAGGCTCTGTGCTCAGGGGAGACAGCCCACCCCAGGGCGCTTTGAGATTCTGTGGGGGGACAAGGCCCCTCAATCGTCAAGGGCCGGCGGGGAGTTGGGCAGAGATGGCCTGGGAGCCACAGGCTGCAGGGGCCTGAGGCTGCTGGATGGGGGGTCAGTCTGGGGAGGAGCAGGCCCGCCCCACCCCATCCTGCCCCCTCCCTGGGCAGAGTCCAGCCGGCAGACACAGAGGGCTGAGTGAGCGCCTGTGGTGGGCGGTGGTGGGTCCATGGGACCCCGCATACCACTGCTCAGGGGCGGCCCCCACCCCGGGACCCCACAGACCACAGCTAAGGGGCGGGCCCCACCCTGTGGTGTCTGAGCTCCGGCAGCTCAGGGTCCTGAGCAGGAACGTCTGAGACAGTAAGATAGAGAGGCCCCGGGAGGCTCCCGAGGAGGACATGGCCCACCCACAGCCTCTCTTCAGGACACTCGGGCCCCGCTGACACCCTTCCCCAGCACCGCAGTCAGACTTGCGAGTGGGGATGAGGACACTGTCCCCATCAGGGGCTGGGCTTGGGGCCACGTCCTCTCACGGGAGGCAGGTGCCCTGGGTGCACACCCCGGTTCTGGGTAACGGGGCCTGCGCTGACCTGTGCGCCCTCATCCCAGACTACACGGTGCAGAATCTCATCCGGATGGGCCTCGTGGCCTCGGTCCTGCTGCTCCTCGGGGTCCTGCTCTGCCAGGCTCGGCACGACCACGGAGGAGCCCTAGATGCTGCCCGGAGCTGAGCACCGAGGCCTCGCACTGCCCGAAGCGCAGCATCCCGGGATGCCAGCTTCCCGCCTGGGAGCTTCTGGAAGAGCCTCTGTGGTGCGTGCTGGGTGCGCTGTCTGCAGAGACCCTGGGGGAGAGACGCGAGATGCTCCGCGGGGGCAGGAGGAGGCCCCTGGGGGCTCGGCCTCTGCTCACAGGGGTCCCCCTCCCTCCTGGGGAGGACGCCCCGACTCCCGGCTCCTACCACCCCCGGGCCTGAGGCTCATCCCAATGGCAGGAGCAGGTCCTCACCCTGCACGCCGGCAGGCTCTGTCCACTCTCATGAAGGATGTGAACTTCATTTTTAATGCCCGCCGTCTCTGGTGTGTGCAATGACCTCCATCCCTTTGCTCTGAAACAGAACTTCATTTAAGTAACTGAATAAATGGGTGAAGGTGGGGCCCCATTGGGAACAGATGGATCCAGAACTCTTCCCTGAACCCCCCAGACCCCTCACGCCCTGCTCTCCTCATCAGGTGACACCCAGTGTCGTTTCTGCAGACACCATCACTGCGAGGGGACACCCTGGCGTTTGAAGTGACAGCCAGGTGCTCTGCTGGTAAACGGCTAAGGAATACAACAGTTTATAAAGAGCCCAGGTGTGCAAGCTGTGTGTCTCCTTTGGTGCAAACGCTCTCCGTGGCCAACCTCAAGGAGCCTGGGTGAACACGCTGAAGGCCCGGTGGGAAGGAAGGAGCAGGCTGACTTTCCCACAGGAGCGGGTCTAATCCAGCCAGCCCCTACTGATGGCCCCACGCGCACAGATGTGTCCTTTGTGTTAGGTTAGATCATTTCCATGTCAGTTTCAAGCCCCACTTTCCATGAAATCAGATGCCAAAACCTTAATCCATTCAGACGAGAGGGAAAGAGAAAACAATGCAAGTACCAGTTGCGGGAGAAAACATGGAGCACTTTGGCTCCAATACCTTACAGCTTGGAGTGCAAATCGCCTCAGTAATTTGGGGAGGAAATAACAACCATCAGTTAAAAGGGAGAGACACACAGCCCCCACCCAGAGTTATGTAACCGAGGGGGAAATTGTGCCTAACCACCAGTACACATGCAGGAGAGTAAGGACAGAGGGTCGCTCATATCAGACAGATCACAGAAAACAACCTCACAAACATGAATGCTTTGGTGTATACATGCGATGGAGCTTTAAAATTTCATTTTAAAAAATATTTTATTGATCTATTTGGCTGTGTCAGGTTCCAGTTGCAGCATGTCAGATCTTGTTGCCTCATGTGGGATCTTTCACTGCAGACCCTAGTTGTGGTGGGCAGGCTCCAGGGAGCGCGAGCTTCAGTAGTCACAGCACACGGGTTTAAATTGCCCCTCGGCACTTGGGGTCTTAGTTCCCTGACCAGGGATGGAATCCATGTTGCCTGCATTGGAAGGTGGATTCTTAACCACTGGACTGCCAGGGAAGCCCTGCAACGGACTTCTATATGAGAGAAAAGTTGAACTGCCACAGTAATACAGACCAACTTTCAGGCATGTTACTTAATGAGTGAAGAAAAGCTGTAAGTGTGTGCACGAGGATCTCCATTGCATAAAAGTCAAAAGGAGACAGATGACGGCCTGGCAGCCACTCCAGTACTCTTGTCTGGCAAATCCCATGGACAGCAGGGCCTGGCAGGTTATGGTCCATAGGATCGCAAAGAGTCAGACACGACTGAAGCGACTTCACACGGGCATAAAGGGACAAAACGCGTTACTTGGGGAGGCAGAACTTTGCCAAATTTTAGGACTAGAGGACGGAAAGCTCCCACGTGACCTCCTGGTCCTTACACACTGGGGAGGGGGCGGGGGAGCTGTCAGAGGGAAGCTCAGGGGCTGCTGGAATGCAGTCCTGTCCCTTCTGACACATGGGTACTGACTCCTGTCTGCAGCTCCTTACTGATGAGCCGTCCCTTTGCTCCATCACCCTCCCTAGCTTCTCACCCCTGAGTGAGGTGGGGCTGAAGCAGGCTGGGGAAAGCCAACCCCTGCATAGGGACCAATTCATAGCAAAGTGGCCGTCCAGCAGTCATGGCAAACACTCCACACACTCTCAGCGTGTTTCCACACACCATGACCTCAGCTGCCCAATTGGCATCACTGAGTCCAGCCAGATGATGAGGCGCTGCCCCGGGGAAAACGGGGCCTCAGATGACATGCGGTACAGCAGAGCAGGTGATGACTCAGGCCTGGGAAAGAGGGGCGCCCCGAGCTCCAGCAGCACCAGGCACCCTGAGCCTCCTGAATAGGACAGCCGCCCCAGTCCTTGAAGCACGGGCACTGCCAGTGCCCCAACAGAAAGTGTCACTGGAGGTGGCGCAGACAGGGCAGGGCCCCCGAGCCCACTCCCTCGCTCTCTGCTTCTGTCCTTGGGCTGTACAGGGGCCCGTGTCCCCCCCCCCCACCACCACCACAGATCCCATCAAACTGTGTCGCCTAGAAGTACTGTAGGGACCAGGACCAGGTCGTATTGCTGAGTTTCCCAGGATCCCCGGGGAAATATCCCACGGCAATGTGTAATCTCCTCCAGACGCCAAAGTGACCTGTAGTTGTGTGACGTTTTCAAGGCAGGGGACAATCTGGTCCCCCTCATAAGCTTCAGGAAGATGTGACTACCGTCACCCATGTGTTCACTTGAGGAAGCTGAGGTTCGGAGAACAGGCAGCGGGCTCAGAGCTACAGAGCGGGGCAGGTCCAGGAATGAGCCCAGTCTGTTGACCTCAGAGCCCTGTCTTGCCAGCACAATACTCTTCCACCTTGTACTAGTGTCCGAGGGCCGGGGGGGACATTGCCACAATCTGGGAGGATTAAGACAACAGGCGTGTATTTGATCACAGTTTGGGAGAAGCCCAGCATTAGGGTGTCCCTTGGAGGTTCTAGGGACAATCCTGACTGCCTCTTTCCAGGGTCTGTTGGCCAAGGCACCCCCTGGTTTGGGGCAGAACCTCTCATCATTCTCCTCCACTCCACACGGCTGCAGCTCCTGGTGCCTCTCTGTTGTCTCCGGCATCCTCTCCATGTTCCTCTTCAATTCATCCAACTGGAGCACCTAAAATATCACAGGAGGACCCTCCCCCTGCAGTACGATCTCAACATGATGACACTGCAAAGACCCCATTTCCCAAAAGTCACATCCCCAGGAAGTGAGGCTGCCAATTTCAACATACTCATTTAGGTGAAAATTAACAGCTTCCAAAAGAGAAATATACACAGGAATGACTTTATCAAAGGAGGTGCAATAATTACACACTGTAGTTTTTTCATCTCATGAGGAACATCTGAAAAGAGCTGGATTAATGGGAAGACACTCCAGGATGGTAGGGTGGAAGATTAATGTTGTAAAGAGGACAATACTCTCAAGGTGTCCTGCAGAATTAACTCAATCCCTATCTGAATCCCAAAGGGTATCTCTGCAGAAAAAAGAAAGTCATTTCTCTGAAGTCAAGGTCATTGAGAAAGACCCACGGTAGCCAAGCAACCTTGAAAAGTAAGAACAAAGTTGGAAACCGCACCCTTTCTGATTTCAACACTTACTACAAAGTTCCAGTAATCAAAACAGAGTGGTGCTGGCTTGAGAAGAGACACACTGATGCTTGGAATGCCAACATATAAACCTATACACATGATCAGTTGATTTCTGACAAGACTTCTTCTAAGCCATGATAATGACAAGCAAGTCTTCCTGACTCATCCCATTTAACTGTGCATATATTTTGTTGTAGGATTTGTGGATGGCTTACATGAGAAAACCCGATAAACCTCCTAGATACTGATCCACTCATCACCTACTGGTCGACTTGACACTGGCGCTGTATCACCGTTTATCACCATCACCATCCTCCGAGAGTCCAGTCCCTATAGGATGGTGACCGTCTCAGTAACAGCTGTGTGTTCACACCTTCCTTCCCTGAAAATGAGCCTACTGCCTCAGGGATACAATCCTGGCACACTCGCAGGGAGCATGAGACCCTGTGTGACCAGGGCACAGCATCTGGATGACTCCTTTTCTTAGGAAAACCCACTCCCCCTTCCTGGCCCCTCGCCACTCCTGTGCTCCCACTAGCAGTCTGGGTCTCTCCTTCTCCAGGAAGCCCCCACTTGCCATCACTAGCTTCCTGGACCTCCACCAGTTACTGGGTCTTGCTGCCCTCTGTGGTTCCCCTTCTCTACAACTGACCAAAACCAGAGCCACCGTATTCACTGTCTAAATGTGCACACTGTCGGTTATCATCATCAGAACCCCCCTGAGTCCAGGGAAGGAACTGGTCACTTTCACCAAAGAATCTCATGTCTGGATATAGTAACTGCTCAGTAAACACTGGCTGATGGCCTGGATGGTGGAAGGAAGGAAGACAGGAAGGGAGGGAGGGAGGAACTTTGCATTTTCAGAGTCTCAGAAAAGGGAAGCGACTCAAGGTCACACCGTTTCCATGAAAAGCATAAGCAGAATTGGAACCAAAGCAGTGCACTGGGCAGCACCTAGAACGTGTCTCTCCTTCCACCGTGCTCAGACAGAATAGGCCCAGGGACGCCCCTTTCTCCAGCCTCCGACCACCCTCCAACCATTTTTCCAGTGGCAACCTTGGAACCAACCAGATGTCCTCAGCCCCCAGGACCAGCCAAGGCCATTTGCAGAGATCGGCTCCTTGTCGCCGGCCACCCGTGAGCTCCCAGTATCCTGAGACTAACTCCTGGCCGCCCGGTCCACATGCAGCCTCCGCCTCCCACCCCAACCTCTCTCTGGGCTTCTCCAACCACTAGGACCAGGTGGGTCTGGAGGGCGGGCCGTCTCCCGGTGGACCGGGGGAGAAACGGGGAGCCAGGGCGGGGGAGCACTGAGCTCCCTGGAAACTGCAGAGCCAGCACTGCAGCCACACACTCTTCTAGGATGTCCGTCCAGGGCAGGACGAGGGGGTCAGACCCCAAATGCTGTGGGGCTGCCCTGCTAGCAAAGAACCTGAGCCAGGCCTTCGTGGACCTGCAGGCCCTGAGTCCTCCCCACCCGACTCCAGCTCCGTGACTTCCTGCAGCCATGTCCTGGACAAGTGGGTGAAATTCACCACGACGGTGGGTGCCTACCTGACCAGCGCTGCAGGCCAGCTGGTCCCCAGTGGGGCTGGATGGCTTTCTCCTGCAAAGTTTCAGCCTCCAAAGCGCCGCTAGGAGCCTCTGGAGCCCAGCGGCTTATGAGGAGCCCCTTTGGGGTCAGAGCGTCCTCCAGGAAGCTTCTCTTTGCAACCAAGAGGCAGCTTGTTAACCACTATAGAGCCATCTTCCAAGCCTTGGACCAAATGGAAATAATAAAGCCTTTTCCAAAAAAAAAAAAAAAGTAACCAATGTTGAGCTAGGCCCCACCATGCACCTCAGCCTCCTGTCTAGGGACCATGTTACTCTCTGGGTTTTGGGGTGGGATCTGGTGAGACTCCCATGTGCTCTGGAAGGCTCCTGAGCCTGCTGTCTGCTGGGCTCCACTGGGAAGGGCGAGCAGAGTGAGCAGGGTGGGGCTCTTCCTCTTTCTGGAAGGAACCCAAGACGCGCCACCAAGCCTGGACCTTCACGCCCAGTACGTCTGTCTGTCCTGCGGGCTCTGAGGTCTCTGTAGGTCACCTGTTCTGCTGGGGACCATGAGAGGCAGCACCACGACCCTGACCTTCACCGCCCTTCTCTGCCTTGGTGAGCTTCCGAGAAGGGAGGGGTGGAAACCCCTCTCCTCCCACATCTGGTCCCTGAGAGGCCCCAGGACGCAGGAGGTTCTGTGGGGACAGACTTTCTTGGGGGAGAGGGGAATGTCCTCAGGCTGGATCTGACCCCAGCCCTCAGGGCACAGAGCAGACCTGGAGTGTCCAGGACGTGTGGTGGGGCCGGGCGCTCACAGGGAACTCTCTTCCAGGGATGTGCTGGGGCCCGTGGGACCAGGGACAACCAGGTGAGCCCCAAGACCTCCTGCTTCCACCCACCACCACTGGTCACTGGGGAGCACAGTGGGTCAAGGCCGCGGGTGGCCCGTCTGGGAGGGGCCTGGGTGACAGCTGGGGAACCTGGGGGAGAAGGCACCCTGACTCTTTGGGTCTGATTCCTTTCCAGAGGTTCTCCCCAAACCCTCCATCTGGGCTGACCCAGGCACCATGGTCACCCATGGGAGCCCTGTGACCATCTGGTGTCAGGGGTCTTTGCTGGCTGATGTCTACCATCTGTATAAAGAGGGGGACTCTGTATACTGGGAGGCTAAGGCCCTTCAGGGCTCCAGGAACAAGGCCTGGTTCCACTTTGCATCCTCGAGCTCAAGTGATGCCAGGCAATATCAGTGTGCATATCAGAGCAGAAACCGCTCGTCAGAGCGCAGTGACCCCCTGCCCCTGGTGGTGACAGGTAAGACGGAGGGGTGGGTCCCTGGGTCCCTCCCATGGGAGCCTCCTCATGGGCAGAGGAGCAGAGTGTGGGCTCAGGAGGCCCCTCCCCTCCCAGCGCACACCTGGGGTCACTGGGTGGAGGTCCCCCTTTAACACAGCCCCTCGCCCCCAGGAGTGTACAGGGCGCCCTCCCTGTCTGCCCAGCCCAGCCCTGTGGTGGCCGCAGGAGGCAGAGTGTCCCTCATATGCAGTTCACAGTATGCAGCGGGCTCTCTGCATCTGCTGAAGGAGGGAGGCGCTGACCCGCTCCGACACAAGACGTCAAGGAGCTATGGGAACCAGGGGCGGGAGCAGGCTGTGTTCCCTGTGGGCCCCGTGACCACCTCCCACGGGGGGACCTACAGGTGCTATGATGCTCCCAGCATTCAGCCCTATCTGTGGTCGCGCCCCAGTGACCCTCTGCATCTCCAGGTCACAGGTGAGGCCCCCAGGCCCCTCTATTTCCTAGACAGACCCCTGACCTAAGCCTTATGCCCCATGAGCCCTGGGAGAGACAGGGGCAGGGACACTGGGATCCTGGGGCAGGACGTGGGCGGGAGCCTTGGGAGGGAGTGGGGACAGCTCTCTCTGCAGCCCCAGGAGCAGGGCTGGTGTGCAGCCCTGTGCCTCCATGCCCTGTCTGCAGGCCTGTCCCGGGCACCTTCCCTGTCCTCCCAGCCTGGCTTGCTCGTGCTCGCCGGAGACAACCTGACCCTCCAGTGTCGCTCAGAGGCCGGCTTTGGCAGCTTCGCTCTGACCAAGGACGAGGGGCTCAGCCCGCCCCTCCGTCTAGAAGGGCAGCAGAGCCCCGACTTCCCTCTGGGCCGCGTGAGCCGCGCCCACGGGGGCCAGTACAGATGCTACATCGGACACAACTCCTACTCGTGGTCGGCTCCCAGTGCCCCCCTGGACATCCTGATTGCGGGTGAGGGGCCCCTGTCCTGGCCCATGTCCCGACTGTCTGCTCAGGGCGCTGGACGAGGGTCGGCCCTGGTGGTGACGGGTCCGGGGAGAGGGTGCTGGAGCAGAGGCCCAGGTGGGGCAGGGGTCTGGGGGGGAACGTGAAAACAGGAGTGAGAGGCACGGAGATTAAGGAGACGCACACAGACGGGCTGAGAGGAGCTGGGAGGGTCACAGGGAGGCCCCCTGCTCAGAGTCCGGGGTGTGGGGAGGGGCTCTCTGCTCATCACCCCCGTCCCCCCCAGGGATGCACAGGAAACCCTCCCTCTCGGCCCGCCCGGGGGCCTCAGTGCCCCAGGGAGAGAATGTGACCCTGCAGTGTCGCTCTGAGGTCCGGTCAGACACCTTCCATCTGTCCAAGGAGGGGTCGCTCGCTGCTCCCCAGCACCTGCGTCTGCAGGACCCGGCTCCACCCGTTCAGGCCAACTTCACCCTGCGTGCTGTGACCTCGGCCCACAGTGGGACCTACAGGTGCTACAGCTCACACAGCACCGCCCCTCACCTGCTGTCGATCCCCAGCGACCCCCTGGAGCTCCAGGTCTCAGGTGAGGGCCCAGCCCTGGTCCTCTGCGTCCTCCGGGTCAGGCCAGGGCCCTGTTCCCAGGGGAGCTCTGGGCTGAGTGGGAGTGGGGGGTCACAGAAGGTGGGGATCAACTCTGAGGGGGCCGGAAAGAGCCAGAGGCCTCCCTTCCCTGCCCGTCCTTGCCCTCATCCCGGGCGTCCAGACCCACTCCTGATGATGGAGCTGAGCTACACAGGCCTCAGGGTCAACCAGTAGGACTCAAGGCCAGAGCCCTCGGTCCCCACCCTCCTCTGGTCTCCAGTCTTCATGGCCCCTCGCCCAGAGAGCAGCACAAGAGAGGGGCTAACAGAGCCCGTGGCCCCCAAGGGAGCAAGCGGACAGGCCCTGGCTCAGCTGGTGTCCTGGGGGACCGTGGGGCTCCTGGGAATGAGACATGGATGAAGGGTGGGGTTCATGCAAGGGGGGATGCTAGGGCCCAGCCTGGGGGAGGGCAGCCCCTGTCCTGACCCCCAGGAGCTCTGAGGATCAGCTCCTTTCTCCCAGGGGGGAGGCCCCCAGAGCAGTCAGTGAGGGAGGGGGTGGTGGGTCCATGGTGGCCAGAGCTGTCACACCCTACTGATCCCCTCGAGTTTGTGGTCTCAGGTGAGGGGCCAGATGCTGTCCTGTCTGAGCTCAGAGTCCTGTCCTCAGAAATGCCTGAGACAGTCAAAATGAGTTCACATGGGGATGGGGCGCCACAGGGAAAGACACAGAACCAAGAGAGGGGTCTCCCCAACTCCTCACCCACACCACTCACTTTATGCTTCTCAGGAGCCCCTGACAGTATCAGCCCACCACAAAACAAATCAGACTCCAAGAGTGGTGAGTAAGACAAAGTCTGTTACAGGGCTGGGCTGGGGGCCACATCATCTCCCGGGAGGCAGGTGCCCTGGGCCCACACCCGGGTTCGGGAGTGATGGGCCTGCGCTGACCTGTGCGCCCTCACCCCAGACTACACGGTGCAGAATCTCATCCGAATGGGCCTCGCGGCCTCGGTCCTGCTGCTCCTCGGGGTCCTGCTCTGCCAGGCTCGGCACGACCGCGGAGGAGCCCGAGACGTGACCCAGAGCTGAACACGAGGGCCCCGCACCGCCTGGAGCGCTGGAGCCCAGGATGCAAGCTTCCGGCCTGGGAGCTTCTGGAAGAGCCTCTGCGGCGCGTGCTGGGTGCGCTGTCTGCAGAGACCCTGCGGGAGGGACGCGCCGCGGGGCGGGAGGAGGCCTGGGTGTCCCCGGGGGGCTCGGCCTCTGTTCACCGGGGCCCACTCCCTCCTGGGGAGGACGCCCCAACTCTCGGCTCCTCTCACCCCCAGCCCGAGGTGCATCCCACATGGCAGAGGTGGGTCTTCATGCTGCACGCCTGCAGGCTCTGTCTGCTCTCATGGAGGACGTGAGCCTCATTGTTAATGCCCGCCGTCTCTGGTGTGCGCAATGACCTCCATCCCTTCTCAGAAACAGAACGTCGTTTAAGTAACTGAATAAATGGGTGGAAGTGGGGCCCCGTTTGGAACAGATAGATCCTAAACTCTTCCCTGAACCCCCCTCTGGACCCCTCAAGCTCCTCTCTCCTCGTCAGATGGCACCTGGTGTCGTTTCTGCAGACACTGTCAGTGTGAACAAACACGTTGTCGTTTGAAGTGAGTCAGGTGTTGTGCTGGTAAATGGTGTTAGCAATATATCTACTTTGTAAAAAGCCCAGATTTGTGGTTTTTGTCTGTTTCTTCAGTGTAAACACTCTCTTCGTGGCCAACCTCAAGGTGCTCGGGTGAATGTGCTGAAGGCAGGCTGGGAAGTAAGGAGCAGACTGACTTTCCCCAAGAAGCGAGTCTGATCCAGCCGGCCCCTCACTGATGACCCCCATGTGTACAGATTTGTCCTTTATATTAAACATCATGGTTAGATAATTTCCACTTTTTGCCCCAGTTTCCATTAAACCAGATGCCAAAATATCCTAGTTCATCTATAAGAGAGGGAAAGATAAAATGAGGGAAGAGAAAACAACTGTAGGAGAAAATGCTGAGTATGCTGAATCCTGGCACATCACTGGGAGGTGTACTAATTACTCCAGTCAGTTTGGAGACTCAATAACAATTACCAGTTGAAAGGAAGAGACCCAGCTCTGGTCCACAGTTATATAACCTA
This sequence comes from Bos indicus x Bos taurus, assembly GCF_003369695.1. Classification (NCBI taxonomy): domain Eukaryota; kingdom Metazoa; phylum Chordata; class Mammalia; order Artiodactyla; family Bovidae; genus Bos; species Bos indicus x Bos taurus. The sequence continues at coordinate 2,877,772 of NC_040093.1, forward strand.
GAGGAAAACATCTGCATAACCATGAGTGTATGAGCAGAAGCATATGGACAGATAGATGGATTGCTCACATTAGAAAAAAATTACAGAAATCGGTCCCACCAAAAATGAATGATTATATGACAAAATTTTATATGACAGAAAAATTCACAAAGTTAAACTTCTACAGTAACACAGTTCAATTTTCAAGTATGATGGTGAATAAGTGAAATAAAACTATAGGAGCATATTCCATCACATCAAATCCAAAAGGTGACAACAAGGGGCCCAAATAAACAAAGTAAGAAATGAGAGAAGAGAAATAACAATTGATACCACAGAAATACAAAAATTCATAAGAGAATATTAAGAAAAACAAATTGGACAACCTGGAAGAAGTGGACAAGTCTCTAGAGACATACAGCCTGCCAAAACTCAATCAAGAAGACATGGGTAATATGAAAAGGCTGGTCACTAGAAGTGAAATAGAATCTATCATATTAAAAATAAAAACTCCTTGCAAACAAAAGTCCAGAACTGGATAGCTTCATACAGGAATTCTACCAAGCTAAGAATAATTTATAATACTGATACTTCTTAAACTCTTTCAGAAGTTGAAGAGGAGGACACATCCCTAAAGTCATTCTATGAAGCCACTGTCACCTTGAAACCAAAACTAGAAAAAGCTAGGACCAAAAAAGAAAAATTACAGGCCAAAGCTACCCACTGCAGTATTCTGGCCTGGAGAATTATATAGACTATACAGTCCATGGGATTGCAAAGAGTCGGACACGACTGAGTGACTTTCACCTCACTTCTATCATTGATGAATACAGATGCAAAAACCCTCAACAAAATATTAGCAAACTGAATCCAACAACACATTAAAAGGATCATACACCATGATCAAGTTGGATTCATTTCAGGGTCAGAAGAATGGTTTAATATACACAAATCAAAATGCTATACTACAACAACAAAAGACAAAAACCACATGATCGTCTCAACAGATCCAGAAAAAGCAGTTTATAAAATTCAACATCCATTCATGATAAAAACTCTTTCCAAAGGGGTATAGAGGGGAAAATTATTTATGACAAGCCACAACCAATGTAATACTCAATGCTGAAAACCCAAAAATATTCCCACTAAACCCTGGAACAAGTCAAGGATGACCACCACTTTTATTCAACATAGCATTGGAAGTCTCTTCCCAATTTGGATATCTTTTATTTCTTTTTCTCATCTAATTGCTATGGCTGGGATTTATATATCATTACATGCAGATGACATGATACTTCATATACCATGAAAACCCTGAAGACTCCAAACAAAAATACTAGAACTGATAAATGAATTCAAAGAGGTATTAGCATACAAGACTAACATACAGAAATCTGTTGCATTTCTTTACATTAACAATGAAATATCAGAAAGAGAAAGTAAAAAATCAACCCCTTTAAAAACTGCATAAAAATAATAAAATATGTAAGAATAAATCTGACAAAAGAGGTGAAAGACTACATTGAGAACTATAAAACATTAATAAAGGAAATTGAAGATTATTCAAAGAAATGGAAAGATATCCCTTACTCTTGAATTGGAAGAATTAATGTAGTTAAAACAGCCATATAACCCCAAGTAATCTAGAGATATAATGCAATCTCTATCCAGTTACCCATGGCATTTTAAAAAACAGAAGTAGAACAAATAATGCTAAAACTTATATGGAACAACAAAAGACTCAAAATTGCCAAAGCAATGCTGAGGAAAAATCAGGAGGCATAACCCTCCCGGACTTGAGACAATACTACAAGGCTACAGTAATCAAAACAGCATGGTATTGGCACAAAAACAGACATGTCGCTGGGACAAAACAGTGAGTCTAAAAATAAAGCCACACACTCGTGGTCAAAAAAATCTTCAACAAAGGAGGCAAGGATATACAATAGAGACAAAACAATATTTTCAGTAAGTGGTGCTGGGAAAAATGGACATTTCCCATCTCATCCCAGTGGTCTTTGAGGAGACCCTCTGGTGTCACGGCTTCTTCCTGAAGCCTCTCTGCTGCCATGAGGCAGCTTGTAGACCACCTTGGAGCCCTTTCCCAAGCTTTAGACCAAATGGAAACAATAAAGCTTTTTACAGCAAAAAAAAAAAAAAAAGAAAGAAAGAAAGAAAGAAAGAAAATTAAACAATTAGAATCAAATTAGGGCTGCTCCTGGGCCCTGCCCTGCATCTCAGCCCTCTGTCACTCTTTTGGTTTGGATTTGGCATGAGGTGTAGGCAGAGTGTGTGGGATCTGGTGAGACTCACATATGGTCTGGAAAGTTCCAGAGCCTGCTGTCTGCTGGGCACCATCCTGCAGGGAGAGTGGAGTCCGGCCCTGGGTGGGGCTGGGGCTGTTTTTCTTCCTGTGAGGCCACCGATGAGGAACTTGTAACACAGAGGCTGAACCTTGTCACACACCCCATGTGTCTGTCTGTCCTTCTAGGTCTGTGGGCTTTTTAAGTCATCTAAAGACTGAGGCAAATCATTCAATATCACAGTAATTCAAGTATATGCCCTGACCAGGAATGCTGAAGAAGCTGAAGTTGAACGGTTCTATGAAGACCTATAAGAATTTTTAAAACTAACACCCCCCAAAAGATGTCCCTTTCATTATAGGGGACTGGAATGCAAAAGTAGGAAGTCAAGAAACACCTGGAGTAACAGGCAAATTTTGCCCTAGAGTACAGAATTAAGCAGGGCAAAGGCTAATAGAGTTTTGCCAAGAGAATGCACTGGTCTTAGCAAACACCCTCTTCCAACAACACAAGACAAGACTCTACACATGGACATCACCAAATGGCCAACACCGAAATCAGATTGATTATATATTCTTTGCAGCCAAAGATGGAGAAGCTCTATACAGTCAGCAAAACAAGACCAAGAACTGACTGTGGCTTAGATCATGAATTCCTTATTGCCAAATTCAGACTTAAATAGAAGAAAGTAGGGAAAACCACCAGACCATTCAGGCATGACATAAATCAAATCCCTTACAATTATACAGTGGAAGTGACAAATAGATTCAAGGGATTAGATCTGATAGAGTGCCTGAAAAACTATGGACAGAGGTTCGTGACATTGTACAGGAGACAGGGATCAAGACCATCCCCAAGAAAAAGAAATACAAAAAATCAAAATGGCTGTCTGAGGAGGCCTTACAAGTAGCTGTGAAAAGAAGAGAAGTGAAAATCAAAGGAGAAAAGGAAAGATATACCCATTTGAATACAGAGTTCCAAAGAATAGCAAGGAGAGATAAGAAAGCCTTCCTCAGTGATCAGTGAAAAGAAATAGAGGAAAATAATAGAATGGGAAAGACTAGAGATCTCTTCAAGAAAATTAGAGCTACCAAGGGAACATTTCATGCAAAGATGGGCTCAATAAAGGACAGAAATGGTATGGACCTAACAGAAGCAGAAGATCTTAAGATGAGGTGGCAAGAATACACAGAACTGTACAAAAAAGATCTTCATGACCCAGATAATCACAATGGTGTGATCACTCACCTAGAGCCAGACATCATGGAATGTGAAGTCAAGTGGGCCTTAGGAAGCATCACTATGAACAAAGCTAGTGGAAGTGATGGAATTCCAGTTGAGCTATTTCAAATCCTGAAAGATGATGCTGTGAAAGTGCTGCACTCAATATGCCAGCAAAGTTGGAAAACTCAGCAGTGGCCACAGGACTGGAAAAGGTCAGTTTTCATTCCAATCCCAAAGAAAGGCAATGCCAAAGAATGCTCAAACTACCACACAATTGCACTCATCTCACATGCTAGTAAAGTAATGCTCAAAATTCTCCAAGCCAGGCATCAGCAATACATGAACCATGAACTTCCAGAAGTTCAAGCTGGTTTTAGAAAAGGCAGAGGGAACAGAGATCAAATTGGCAAGATCCGCTGGATCACTGAAAAAGCAAGAGAGTTCCAGAAAACCATCTATTTTTGCTTTATTGACTATGCCAAAGCCTTTGACTGTGTGGATCACAATAAACTGTGGAAAATTCTGAAAGAGATGGGCATACCAGACCACCTGACCTGCCTCTTGAGAAACCTGTATGCAAGTCAGGAAGCAACAGTTAGAACTGGACATGGAACAACAGACTGGTTCCAAATAGGAAAAGGAGTATGTCAAGGCTGTATATTGTCACCCTGCTTATTTAACTTCTATGCTGGGCTGGAGGAAGCAAAAGCTAGAACAAGATTCCTGGGAGAAATATCAATAACCTCAGATATGCAGATAACACCACTCTTATGGCAGAAATTGAAGAAAAACTAAAGAGCCTCTTGATGGAAGTGGAAGAGAGTTAAAAAGTTGGCTTAAAGCTCAACATTCAGAAAACTAAGATCATGGCATCTGGTCCCATCACTTCATGGCAAATAGATGGGGAGACAGTGGAAACAGTGGCTGACTTTATTTTTCTGGGCTCCAAAATAACTGCAGATGGTGACTTCAGCCATGAAATTAAAAGATGCTTACTCTTTGGAAGGAAAGTTATAACCAACCTAGATAGCATATTCAAAAGCAGAGACATTACTTTGCCAACAAAGGTCTGTATGGTCAAGGCTATGGTTTTTCCAGTAGTCATGTATGGATGTGAGAGTTGGACTATAAAGAAAGCTGAGCACACAAGAATGATGCTTTTGAACTGTGGTGTTGGAGAAGACTCTTGAGAGTCCCTTGGACTGCAAGGAGATCCAACCAGCCCATCCTAAAGGAGATCAGTCCTGGGTGTTCATTAGAAGGACTGATGCTGAGGCTGAAACTCCAATACTTTGGCCACCTGATGTGAAGAGCTGACTTATTGGAAAAGACCCTGATGTTGTGAAAGCTTGAGGGCAGGAGGAGAAGGGGTAAACAGAGGATGAGGTGGTTGGATGGCATCACCGACTCAATGGGCATGAGTTTGGGTAAAGTCTGAGAGTTGGTGATGGACAGGGAGGCCTGGGGTGCTTCAGTTCATGGGGTTGCAAAGAGTTGGACGTGACTGAGCGACTGAAACTGAACTGTACTGAAAGAGTGGGGACCATGAGAGGCAGTGCCACAACACAGACCCTCACTGTCCTCAAGCCTGGGTCCTGAGAGACCCCAGGACACGGAAGTCTTAAAGGGGAAAGACGTTCCAGGGGAGGGGGATGCACTCAGCCGCAGATCTGACCGCAGTGTGCAGGGGCCCACACCAGACCTGCAACACCTACAGTGTGTGCTGGAGGATGGGTGCTGGCAGGAAGCTCTCTTCCAGGGCTGTGTTGGGAGCAGGGGGACCAGGTACGACCAGGTGAGTCCCCACCAGACCTCCTGCTCCCACCCAGCCAGCCCTCTGGTTACTCGGCCCCCACAGGACTCCAGTAACAAGGCCAGCTTCTCCATCAGGCCAGGAGCTCGAGCACTACTGGGCAGTGTCAGTGTGCATGTCAGAGTAGGCACGGCTGGTCAGAGCAGAGCAACCCCCTGCCCCTAGTGCTGACAGGTAATGTGGAGGGCGGGGTCCCTCCCACTGTGGGAGCCTCCTCACGGGCAGAGGAGCAGAGTGTGGGCTCAGGTGGACCCCTCTTCTCCCAACCCACACCCAGGGTCAGTGGGCTGGAGGTCCCCCTTTGACACAGCCCCTCCCCCGAGGAGTGTACAGGGTGCCCTCTCTCTCCCCCAAGCCCGGCTTGCTCATGCTCCCTGGAGACAATCTGACCCTCTGGTGTCACTCAGAGGCCGGCTTTGGCAGATTCGCTCTGACCAAGGACAAGGGGCTCAACCCTCCCCTCCGTCTAGAAGGTCAGAAGAGCCTGACTTCCCCCTGGGCCATGTGAACAGCACCCACAGAAAGTGTTAAGTGAAAGTGTTAGTCACACAGCCATATTGGACTCTTTGCGACCCCATGGACTGTAATTGACCAGGCTCTGCTGTCCATGGAATTGTCCAGGCAAGAATACTGGAGTGGGTTGCCATTTCCTTCTCCAGCACCCACAGGGGCTGGTACAGATGCTACAGTGGACACAACCTCTCCTATGTGTGGTCAGCCCCCAGCGCCCCCCTGGGCATCCTGATCACAGGTGAGGAGCCCCTGTCCTGGCCCAGGTCCCGACCGTGTGCTCAGGGCACTGGACCAGGGTCAGCCCTGGTGGTGACGGGTCCAGGGAGAGCGTCCTGGAGCAGAGGCCCAGGTGGGGCAGGGGTCTAGGGAGGGAACGTGGAAACAGGAGTGAGAGGCACAAAGATTAAGGAGACCCACACAGACAGACCGAGAGGAGCTGGGAGGGCCCTCAGCTCAGGGTCTGGGGTATGGGGAGGGGCTCTCTACACATCACCTCTGTCCTCCCCCAAGAATGCACAGGAAACCCTCCCTTTCCACCCGCCCAGGGGCCTCAGTGCCCCGGGGAGAGGATGTGACCCTGCAGTCGCTCTGAGGTCTGGTCAGACACCTTCCATCTGTCCAAAGAGGGGCCGCTCGCTCCTCCCTAGCACCTTCATCTGCAGAACCTGGCTCCACCTGTTCAGGCCAACTTCACCCTGAGTGCTGTGACCTCAGCCCACAGTGGGACCTACAGGTGCTACAACTCACACAACACTGCCCCACACCTGCTGTTGCTCCCCAGCGACCCCCTGGAGCTCCAGGTCTCAGGTGAGGAGACCCCTGCCCATACCTACTGAGGAGTCAGACCCGCAGCTCAGCCCTGCCCCTGGGGAGCTCTGGGATGCTTGCAAAGAAGGGAGACATGGGGATATCAGCCACAGGTGACCCCACTTCACAGAGGGATGGATAATACAAGGGGGTCCCTCTCCGTCTACTTCACATACTCCCTCCCCAGGGTCCAGGCAGTGCTAGGTGTGCAGAGGGGACTGAAGAGTGGAACATTCTGGGCTTTGAGGGAAGACATGGAGCTAAAAGCAGCATGAAGACCCAGACACACCCCCACACCCTCCTTCTGTCCTTGTTCCAGGGAGCAGCTGGGGCCTGCAAACCCCACCCACATGCGTGAGCTCCACGTCTGCTGAGTAACCGAGTCCTCCTAGCCTAGAGGAGATGGAGTTTTCCTGGCCCTGGGTGACCTCCTGCTCCCCCTTCCCCACTGAACCTTTACAGGTTGCTTCCCACAGGGTCTAGGGTGGGGTGGGGATGAAGGGAGGGGGCTTCAGGTCCCAAGTGTAACTGAGCTCACTGGTCCCTACTGGCTGCTCAGAGTGAGAACTGTGTTAAGGGGAAGCCACTCAGCTGGGCAGGGAGAAAAGAGGAGGTGGCCTCCTTGCCTCTGTCCGTGGTGCTGATTCCTGGAGCCTGAGAGTCAAGGGCACCAAGGGAATCAGCCCCACAGTGTGCAGGGCAGAGTGAAGGTGGCCTCTTCGCCTCTGTCCATGGTGCTGATTTCCAGGAGCCTGAGAGTCAATGGCACCAAGGGAGTCTCCTTCACTGGCTAAGCTAAAGCCTTTGACTGTGTGGCTCACAACAAACTGTGGAAAATTCTTAAAGAGAGGGCAATATCTGACTACCTTATCTGCCTCCTGAGAAACCTGTATGCAGCTCAAGAAGCAACAGTTACAACCAGACATGGAACAATGGATTGGTTCCTGATTTGGAAAGGAGTACATCAAGGCTGTATATTGTCACCCTGCTTATTTAACTTCTATGCAGAGTATGTTATGTGAAATGCTGGGCTGGATGAAGCATAAGCTGGAATCAAGACTGCTGGGGGAAATATCAATAACCTCAGATATGCAGATGGCACCACCCTAATGGCAGAAAGCAAAGAGGAACTAAAGAGCCTCGGTGACAAATTTTATTTTCTTGGGCTCCAAAATCACTGTGGGTGGTGACTGGAGCCATGAAATTAAAAGATGTCTGCTCCTTGGAAGAAAAACTATGACAAACATAGAGTGTATTAGAAGGCAGAGACATCACTTTGGTGACAAAGGTCCTTGTAGTCACAGCTATGGTTTTTCCAGTAGTCGTGTGTTGGTGTGAGAGTTGGACATAAAGAAGGCTGAGCACTAAAGAATTGATGCTTTTGAACTGTGGCGCTGGAGAAGACTCTTGAGAGTCCCTTGGACAACAAGATCAAACCAGTCAATCTTAAAGGAAATCAACCCTGAATATTGATTGGAAAGACTGATGCTGAAGCTCCAATACTTTGACCATGTGATATGAAGAGCTGACTCATTGAAAAACACTCTGATGCTGGAAAAGATTGAGGGTAAGAGGAGAAGGGTGTGACTGAGGATGAGAGAGTTGGGTGGTATCACTGACTCAATGGACATGAGTTTGGCGAATTGGCAAATATGGAATCTGCAACACACACACACAAAATGGGGGATGGACTGTATTTCAAGAATGAAGATGGAGGTAGAGAACAGTGTCTGGAGACACAAAGTGGAAGCCCAATGATGGAAAGACAGGCCAAAGGTTCCAGAAAGCAGAGATCCAATTCTCTGTTCCCATCTTATCTCCTTCTCCCCAGTGTTGTCTTCAAAATCTAGCTTTCTCTTTTTCATCCCTTATGTGGAGTGATGCCTCTCATTGAGGAGAGAGCAGGGAGTCTCCCTGTCCATGAACATCCTTGAGGCTGGAGGCAGAGATGGAACAACCAGTCTGGGCTTGCCAGGGAGAGGGCTGCAGAAGGAGTCAAGGAATGGATGGATGGAGAGACAGCCATTGCTTCTCATTCTGATTGAATCAAAATGAATAAATTAATTTTTTCCTCTTAGCACATAGTTCTACCAACTCTCTTCCCAGCTCCTTCTCTTTTGCCCAAGCAGATTCCGGGCCACAGGCAACCTCTCTATCCATCTGAATCTAGGAATTGGACAGCAGCCTGGGAAGCCCAAGGAGATGCTCTCAGGAACTCTTGCTCTCTCCCTATATCCCTCCCCAGTTGTCCCTGGGTGGGCTCTGCCCTCTGGATTTCCATCCGGCCCTGGGATGAATCAGATCAGAAGAACAGAGGACAGGGCACCCACATGATCCAACAGGATCCAGAACCAAGCATTTTTCTTGTTTTCCTGCTTTCAAATTAAAAATAATAATAACTAAGCAATAAGAAAGAGAGAAGATGAACATTTAACATTCCCCATGCCTGTGTGCTCAGTCTCTCTGTCATGTCTAATGCTTTGCAGCCCTGTGGACTGCAGCACACCAGGCTCCTCTGTCCATGGGATTTCCCAGGCAAGAATACTGGAGTGGGCTGCGACTTCCTCCTCCAGCGGATCTTCCCCAACCCAGGGATGGAACCCACATCTCCTGCATCTCCACACTGGCAGGTGGATTCTTTACCACTGAACCACTGGGAAGCCCAAAATCTGCCATAGTCCCTGGGTAATTCATTTTTGCCCCATGTTTTGCTGTTAATTTAAATATATTATAGATGTATGCTATAGATCTTTTGCTTGTTGAATGTATACATCCTCAGAAATGAACAATGTGTCTGACTTTGTTCATTTTTTTACATTACTTCCATGTAATGTCATGGACGGAGGTTCGTGTCATTGTACAGGAGACAGGAATCAAGACCATCCCCAAGAAAAAGAAATTGAAAAAATCAAAATGGCTGTTGGAGGAGGCCTTACAAATAGCTGTGAAAAGAAAAGAAGCAAGAAGCAAAGGAGAAAAGGAAAGATATAAGCATCTGAATGCAGAGTTCCAAAGAATAGCAAGGAGAGATAAGAAAGCCTTCCTCAGCGATCAATGCAAAGAAATAGAGGAAAACAATAGAATGGGAAAGACTAGAGATCTCTTCAAGAAAATTAGAGATACCAAGGGAACATTTCATGCAAAGATGGGTTCAATAAAGGACAGAAATGGTATGGGCCTAACAGAAGCAGAAGATATTAAGAAGAGATGGCAAGAATACACAGAAGAACTGTACAAGAGAGATCTTCACGATCCAGATAACCACAATGGTGTGATCACTACCTAGAGCCAGACATCATGGAATGTGAAGTCAAATGGGCCTTAGGAAGCATCACTAAGAACAAAGCTAGTGGAGGTGATGGAATTCCAGTTGAGCTATTTCAAATCCTGAAAGATGATGCTGTGAAAGTGCTGCACTCAATATGCCAGCAAAGTTGGAAAACTCAGCAGTGGCCACAGGACTGGAAAAGGTCAGTTTTCATTCCAATCTCAAACAAAAGCAATGTCAAAGAATGCTCAAACTACTGCACAATTGCACTCATCTCACACGCTAGTAAAGTAATGCTCAAAATTCTCCAAGCCAGGCTTCAGCAAAACGTGAACCATGAACTTCCAGAAGTTCAAGCTGGTTTTAGAAAAGGCAGAGGGACCAGAGATCAAATTGCCAATATCTGCTGGATCATTGAAAAAGCAAGAGAGTTCCAGAAAAACATCTATTTCTGCTTTATTGACTATGCCAAAGTCTTTGACTGTGTGGATCACAATAAACTGTGGAAAATTCTGAAAGAGATGGGCATACCAGACCACCTGACCTGCCTCTTGAGAAACCTATATGCAGGTCAGGAAGCAACAATTAGAACTGGACATGGAACAACAGACTGGTTCCAAATAGGAAGAGGAGTATGTCAAGGCTGTATATTGTCACCCTGCTTATTTAACTTTTATGCTGTGTACATCATGGGAAACGCTGGGCTGGAGGAAGCAAAAGCTGGAATCAAGATTGCTGGGAGAAATATCAATAACTTCAGATATGCAGATAACACTACCCTTATGGCAGAAAGTGAAGAGGAACTAAAAAGCCTCTTGATGAATGAAAGAGGAGAGTGAAAAAGTTGGCTTAAAGCTCAACATTTAGAAAATGAAGATCATGGCATCTGGTCCCATCACTTCATGGCAAATAGATGGGGAGACAGTGGAAACAGTGGCTGACTTTATTTTTCTGGGTTCCCAAATCACTGCAGATGGTGACTGCAGCCATGAAATTAAAAGACGTTTACTCCTTGGAAGCAAAGTTATGACCAACCTAGACAGCATATTCAAAAGCAGAGACATTACTTTGTCAACAAACGTCCATCTAGTCAAGGCTATGGTTTTTCCAGTAGTCATGTATGGATGTGAGAGTTGGACTATAAAGAAAGCTGAGCACAGAAGAATTGATGCTTTTGAACTGTGGTGTTGGAGAAGACTCTTGAGAATCCCTTGGATTGCAAGGAGATCCAACCAGCCCATCCTAAAGGAGAACAGCCCTGAATATTCATTGGAAGGACTGATGTTGAAGCAGAAACTCAATACTTTGGCCACCTGATGCGAAGAATTAAATCATTGGAAAAGACCCTGATGCTGGGAAAGATTGAAGGAAGGAGGAGAAGGGGATAATAGAGGATGAGATGGTTGAATGGCATCATCGACTTGATGGACAAGAGTTTGAGTAATCTCCAGGAATTGGTGATCGACAGGGAGGGCTGGTGTGCTGCAGTCCATGGGGTTGCAAAGAGTTGGACACTACTGAGCGACTGAACTGAACCATGTCAGAAACTGTACCTTCATTCAATCATGCAACACACCATTAGTCATAAACCTCAAGTTTTCTAGACTGGATTTGGGAGCAAAAAATAAAAAGTCTAACAAGATGTGTTCCAGACACATCTATTTCAGCAGAAAGAAGACACATCAGGTAAACAGAGTAAAAACTACACTGAAAATCATCAATTGCTATTCAAAGTTCTACCCCTCCTTCCCTTTAACTGTTAATTAGCATTTCTGAAGTTGTTATGAATTGTTTAATCATTTTCTTATTCCGGACATGAATTAATCCAATCAACTCAGCTGATTGATAGTTCAAGCAAATATTTTCATGCTTGTTCACAGTAGTCAAGAATTCTCCCAGAAGAAATCTCTTAGGATAAAAACTACTGAGTCAGTGGGTACTGCACTCATTTGATCCTTATCAAATGTTACCAATTCTGTCTTCAACACCTCCAAAAATTGTTTACCAGCATATGTCCCATCAGCAGGGAGAGAAAGCCAAATTCCTCCTCCTGTGTCCCAGCTGTCTTGATCAATCCAGTGGGCAATGAAATTAGCATTACATTCATTTGTATATTTTTATCGGTATGTATTCACATAACACAAAATTCACCCTTTAAAAAGGGTATCTCCAACCTCCAGGATCTAATGCCTGATGTGGAGCTGATGTCATAATAACAGAAATAAAGTGCACAATAAGTGTAACGCACTTGAATCATCTGCAAACCAGCCCTCCATCCCTAGTCTGGGGAAGAACTGTCTTCCACACATCTTGTCCCTGGTGCCAAAAACGTTGGGTGCCACTGCTTTAAAGTATATAATTCAGGGACTTCTTTGGTGGCCCAGTGGTTAAAAATTTGCCTGCCATGCAGGGGACACGGGTTCAATCCCTGGTCCAGGAAGATTTCAAACGCCTCGCTCAGGACAACTAGGCTCGTGCACCACAACTACTGAGCCCACACTTTAGAGCCCGGGAGCCGAAACTACTGAAGCCCAATGCTCAAGAGCCTGTGCTCTGCAACAAGAGAAGTCACCACAGTGAGAAGACATTGCAAGGAAGAGCAGCCCCCGCTGGCAGTAACTAGAGAAAGCCTGTGCATAACATTGATGACCCAGCACAGTCAAAACTAAATAAATAAAACTTTTTAAAGTATACAATTTTATGGTTTTCACTTTACTCACAGAGTTGTGTATCCCTCACCATGATTCATTTTAGAACTTTTCATCACCTTAAATAGAAACCCCATACCCACCACTGGGGAATCCCAATTGCCCCCCAGCATCCCCAATTCCTGAAAACGGCCAGTCTGTCTTCTCCCTGGGTTTTTCTGCTCTGGAATGCAGGAGACAAGGGTTCTGTCCCTGGGTTGGGAAGATTGCCTGGAGAAGGAAACGGCAACCCACTGCAGCATTCTTGCCTGGAGAATCCCATGGACAGAGAAGCCAGGCAGGCTCGCAAGTCCATGGAGTCACAAGAGTTGGACACGACTTAATGACTAAACCACCTATGATTGGAATCATACAATTCGTGACCTGTGGGGTCTGGCTTCTTTCACTTAGTGTGATGCTCTCACGGATCTTCCATGTTGTAGTCTCTGTCAGTACTTCATTCCTTCTTATGATTAAACAGTATTCCATTGTGTGAGTGTATGATGTTTTGCTTATCCCTTCATCAATGGGTGGTCATTTCCATTTAGCTTCTACTTTTGGCTCTTGTGAGTAATGCAGCCATCAACGTTTCCAACTTTAAATTATATACTTCTGGTATTTTCCTGATGATCCAGTGGTCAAGAATCTGCCTTGCAATGCAGGGGACATGGGTTTGATCCCTGGTCAGGGAAGTAAGAGCCCACATGCCTCAGGGTGACTAAGTCTGAGTGCCACAACTACTGAAGCCTGTGCAACACAACTAGAGAGACTCTGAGCATTGTGACCAAAGATCCCGCATGAGCAAAGACCATCTTGCATGCTGCAACTAAGACCCAGCTTAGCCAAGTAAATAAATATTATAAATAAATTATATCATTTCATAAGGGACTATCAGTGAGTTTCTCCATCTATTCATGCTTTTCTTGGCTGGATAAATGTTGCATTGCAGAACCTTTGAGGGCAAGGACCTCGCTTTCCTGCTCTCCACTGGCATATTTATGAGGATTAAAATATGTTAGATAAGAAAGAGCTAGCTGGTGGACTATTAAACTTCCCTACATTCAACCCAAAGTAGCCACCAAAATAATGAGCAAGACCTATAATAACGACGTCTACATTCAGTGGCTCAGTCGTGTCTGACTCTTTGTGACCCCATGGGACTGTATCTTGTCAGGTTCCTCTGTCCATAGAATTTTCCAGGCAAGAATCCTGGAGTGGGTTGCTATGCTCTCCTCCAGGGGATCTCCCTGACCCAGGGATCGAACCCACATCTCTTGCATCTCCTGCACTGGCAGGCGGGTTCTTACTGCTGCACCATCTGGGAAGCCTGAAGATATCTATATGTTTTATTTAATTTTGAATTTGATCCCCCATGTACTTCCAGCACTCTGGACTGTAAGCTTTGTAGCCATGCTCTCCTCTGACCCCTGACCCCATGAGGGTCTGGCCACGAGAGAACGGGAGCACCCACTCAGCTGTCTGGACAGAACAGAGGCACCCCCAGCATCTTCCTGATAACCTCTAGCTGAGGGTATTGGCAGATATTGGGCTTTCCTACTGGCTCAGTGGTAAAGAATCTTCATGCCAATGCAGGAGACCTCGGTTCAATCCTTGGGTTGGAAAGATTCCCTGGAGAAGGAAATGGCAGGCCACTCCAGTATTCTTGCCTGGGAAATTCCATGAACAGAGGAGCCTTGGTGGGCTACAGTGCATGGGGTCACAAAGAGTCGGACACAACTTAGAGACTAAACAACATATCATCAAGATATCATCAAGTCCATCCCAAACACCAACCCACACTAGCAAAGCATGAGAAAGCCAGATACCCACACCTTCCCCTACCAATCCCAGGCAAGGACCCTCTTCTCAATCTTTACCAATCTAATCAACAAAGTACACTTAATTTCCTTTAAGGAATCATCAGAAGATGGCCTCTGGTCACATCTTATACACTAAGGAAATCATTGGATTCTCCCCTGTTGACAGTACCGCCATCAACCATCCTGGTGACCAGTGTGTTTCTAGGTGCCCAAGAAGCAAAAAAGATGTCCAGTTATGGTAGAATGTTGGCAAAAAGGAAGCCAGGTAAATGTCCACTTATAGTGAAATGCAACCCCGAGTGACAGTTCACAGTGACATAAATAACAAGATCTCTTTGCTGTGTTTCATGTTGTATTGATCACCTATTTAATTTCATTCCACTGCTGATAATCAAAGTCCCTGGGGATGGGCATCCTAAGTTGTGCTTTCCTCTGACCAGGAGCGAGAGTGTGCAGGAATTCCCAGGAGACCGTGGCACAAGCCATGAGTTCAACCTGATGTTTAGACCCAGGTCTAAACAGGAGGGGCTGGACTCCAGGGACCTAAGCTCCTGAGTCAGACGTGGAAACCCAGCTCATTCACTTACACGGGAAAGGGGGCGGGACCCCAGAGGTTTCCTAGCAGCCCCCAGGACAGGACTCAGTGAGCAGTGATTGCTCAGCAATGAAAGGATTAATCGATAATTGCATCTCCTGCGAGGGGGTGGGGCAAAAGAGGGTGGATCCTGTAGGGTGTGTCAAGGTGGGCACAGTATATAAAGCTGGGTTGTAGGGCCCTGGCCTCAGACCTTCCTGCAGAGCCCCAAAGGTGGAGAGCAGAGCAGCAGTGAGGAACCAAGAACCTCAGTCTACCATGGGTGAGTACGGGCCAGGGCGAAAGGCCTGGGCTAGAGGCTGGGGGTCATGGCCGAGGCCGGAGGTCTCCTGGGTACCCAGAGGAAGGCCCAGCTGTCCGAGAGGGCTTCCTGTGGTGGGGAGGACGCTGCAGAGTCTGGGGCATGGAATTACGTTATCTGGACAAGATGAACAGAGAGCCAGCCCACCGCGGCCCCCTGCAAACATCAGGGTCACTTCAGCCCTTGGATAGTGAGGGGACCTGGCGCCCAGGAGAGCCCGTCCTGCCTGCCTTCGCAGGCTGGAGGTCCTGGGGCTGAGATCAGGCCCATCACAAGGATGTGGACACTGAGGCCCAGAGATGTGTGAGGGCTGGGGTGGGAGGAGAACCAGGCTGGCACCAGGGGCAGCCGGGCCGGATGCCACACGCTTAACCTTGCACCAGCCTCTACCGGCAAGCGTGAGCCCCTCGTCCGCTCACCAGGGCCTGAGCCAGGCCGGGGGAGGGGGGCTGGGGACCATCTGGAGGTGGGCTTCGTCTGACCCTCCTTCTCCCCCAATGGCTCTCAGGACCTGCAGGGAGGCAGCGGCGGCAGCGCACGGTGTTCAACAAAGAACAGTTACGCGAGCTTGAGGAACACTTCGTAAACAACCAGTACCCGAGCTACTGGGCTCGTGAGGACTTGGCGGCCAGGCTCAACCTGGAGGAGTACAAAGTGCAGGTCAGATCCCACCCCCACCCACCGTGCCCACAGCTATACCAGGGCCAGCTCCCACCTTGGCACTTACCACGTGCCGCATCCGGGGGCCAGCTTTCCGCCCCTCCAAGGTCCAAGGGGCCCGAGCCGGGCCCTGGGTCACTCAGGAAGCAAGGGCTCTCCTGGGGTCCGGATCTCAGGGCCTCTGGGAACCCAGGGAGCCCCTCTAGCAGACCGTCTTCCTGGCGCTCGAGCTCCTGCGTGACCAAGGCTGGCCACTCCTGCCCTCTTCAGGTCTCCTCTGCGGCCTCTTGAAAACTCCAGGAGCCTCTAATTGGGCCTGGGGGAACCGAGGCCGGCTTCTGCTCCAATGGCGGGCAGCCTCACACCCACCCCCGGAGGCCGCAAATGCGCACGGCCCCTCCTTTGACGCCTCCTCCCCGGCCCCTCTGTCTCCCCAGGTGTGGTTCAAGAACCGCCGGGCCAAAAACGCTCGGCTGAAGCGATTGACCCAGGGGCCTGGCCAGGGTTCCCGCAGCGCTTCCACCGACGGCGGAGTTCCCGACGACCCCGCTCCCAGGACTGCCTCTATCCCTGCCGCCGCGGCTGCAGTCTCTGCGCCCCCAGAAGGCCCGGGGTTCCGCAGCCCCTCTCCGCCCAGCCCCGCCAGCATGCTCAGCGCACCAGCACCCGGCGGCGTCCCTAGCCAAGGCCAGGCCAGCTGCGCCCTGGCGCAGGGCGCCCAGGACGGCTTCCCTATGGCAGCTCCAGCCTCGACCCCAGGTCTGACTTCAGCCCCGACTCCAGACTGGGTTCAGGACCCCTGCGCCGCTTCGGACTCCTTGCCAGACTCTGTTGTCATCTTTGATTTCACAGACCTCTTCCCGCTCCAAGAACCATCCCACGAACCTCCCTCCGTCTTGTTCTCGGAGTACCAAAAGGGAGATGTCTCTGTGGATGAGAACGACTCCGGCCCCCAGCAGTGTCTGAATCTATAGAGTCATCTGTCCCAGCAAAGTCCTGCAGACCTTGGCCTGCACTGGGGTGCAGAAACCCTGGCGGCTTGGCCAATCACCAAGTAACGGCTAGTCACTGTCGGGAGAGACGCACCTAAGTGTATCCAGCCTGCGGAGGGGGTCATTTGTGTTCGCCGAGAAGCGGCCCTCGGGGGTCGCGCTGCTCTGAGTGTCCCGGCCACTTTATTTAGGGCACACGCGGGCAGTTCAGCTGGTTCCTAAGCCAGCCATGGAACTGCTGCTCCCGGTGTGCGCTTGGCTTTGGTGGGTGCCACCCGCAGGAACTTCCCAGGGGACACTTGACCGGCCTCGATCGCCCAGAGCTCCTGCTGATCCCCAGGGACATTTAGGATGTGAGCCTTTGTGATGTTTGCCCATCTGCTGTCTGGCGACTTCTCTGTGATTTTTCATACTGATTCCTTGATGAGAGAGAAACTGAGCCCTACTCATGTTTATTAGGCATTAGGAATACTTGCAGAGTGCCCTTTTTTATTTTTTGAATTTTTTGGTTAATTTTTCTTAATTTGTTTGAATTTATCATTTTATCCCTTTTGGGGATAAAACTTTAATTACCATTAAAGTGTTGCAAACATTTCTTTTCCCACTCATGTTCTTTGGAAGTAGAATTTCCTGATTTTCCTGTCTATTTCAGTGCCTCTCCTTATCTGTTGTGGTCAACCAGTGTTTTCCTTTTTTTTTTTTGGTCTCCATCAGTGGCACACTGATATGCTGTAAAACAAAATGAATTTATTAATAAAGACTTAAAATAACCTTCAGAAGCCTCATTCTCAAGTTGACATAAAAATTCAGAAAACCTGACACTCAATGTCAACTTGCCTTATCACAGACTGAAAATAGTTTGTTGGGGGTATCAGTTCTGGGTCCTTGGTCTACTACTTTCAATCCACCTCAAAGATTGTTTAAAGAAATCTTTCATTATCATAAGAAAGATATTGGTCATAAATGTATTCTCTAAAATCTTACCAGTATCATCTTCCATGTTTAGGTCTTAGTGAAAATGTTAGTTGCTCAGTCAGGCCCAGTGCTTTGCGATCCCATGGACTGTAGCTCGCCAGGCTCTGTTTTGGGAGCCAAGAGAGAGGAAATGTCTCTGGAAATGGGATTTCCTAGGCAAGAATACTTGAATGGGTAGCCCTTCCCTTCTCCAGGGGATCTTCCTGACCCAGGGATCGAACCTGGGTCTCATGCACTGTAGGCAGGTTATCATCTGAGCCACTTTGGGTCTTAAGACTCCTACAATTGATTGTGTGTGTGTGGTGTGAGGCAGGGATTCCTTTCTCATTTATCCTCATGAATTTACTGCTGTCAGTGTATGGAGAGACTGGTTAACTTGGCATAAATCAAAGATCCATTCATGCATGGACTCAGTATCTACAAAGTCTGCATTTGGGATTGACGGTCTGGTATCCTTGCACCAATTATATGCTCCTTTGTCTCCAGTTTCTCTGCTGTCTTCTGTGACAGTCTTGGCTCCAGGGTCTCCCCACAGCTGGTTCTCTGACCCTGCCCTGGTCCATTTAGCAAATGCTCCAATCCTCTTAAGCCAGGGAAGCCTCAGCTGAGCAGAGAGAGACTTAGATCAGATTGGAGGGAGGGAAGGGAGACACATGACAGGTCACAGACCTGGCAAGGGTGGACAGACACGAGAGTGTGGACAGTCCTGGGGCTACCAGGATACAACAGCAGCTGCTCCTGCTTGTCTAACAGACCCTGTTGGGAAAAATATAGAAGCACACCTAGGAGACAGAAGCAGAGGAAGGAAACCAAGAAGGAGAAGCCCTGGGACTTCCCTGGTGATCCAGTGGCTAAGAATCTGCTTTCCAATGCACAGGCCTCAGGTTCAATCCCTGATCAGGGAACAAAGATCTCACATGCTGCATAGCACGAAGCCTGTGCACGCATCAGCCAGAGACAGCCTGTATAT
The DNA here is from genome assembly GCF_003369695.1 of Bos indicus x Bos taurus. Taxonomy (NCBI): domain Eukaryota; kingdom Metazoa; phylum Chordata; class Mammalia; order Artiodactyla; family Bovidae; genus Bos; species Bos indicus x Bos taurus. The sequence goes on from NC_040093.1 coordinate 2,896,679, forward strand.
GGCAAGGAAGACCCAATGCAGCCAAAATAAATAAGATAAAAAAATACATTACCATATGTAAAATAGATGGGTTTCCCTGATAGCTCAGTTGGTAAATAATCCACCTACAACACAGGTGATGCTGGTTTGGTTCCTGGGTCGAGAAGATCCCCTGAAGAAGGGACAGGCTACACCACTCTTGTATTCTTGGGCTTCCCTTGTGGCTCAGCTGTTAAAGAATCTGCTGGCAATGTGGGATACCTGGGTTCGATCCTTGGGTTGGGAAGATCCCCTGGAAAAGGGACAGGCTAACCACTCCAGTATTCTGGCCTGGAGAATTTCATGACCTGTATAGTCCACGGGGTCACAAAGAGTCAGACATGAGTGAGTGACTTTCATTTCACTATGTAAAATAGACAGTCAGTGTGAGTTTATTATATGACACAGGGCACCCAAAGCTGGTGCTCTGTGACAACCTGGAGGGATGGGGTGGGGAGGGAGGTAGGAGGAGGGTTCAGGAGGGAGGGGACACAGGTATGCCTATGGCCAATTCATATTGATGTATGGCAAAAACAATCACAATATTGTAAAGTAATTATCCTCCAATTAAAATAAATAAATAATTTTTTTTAAAGTACATGAACGTTTATAGCAGCATTAGTCATAATAGCCAAAAGATGGAAACATCTCAGGTGTCCACCAATTGAAGAAAGAATAAACAAAATGTGGTACATTTCTACAACAGAATATTATTCCACCATAAAAAGGAATGAAGCACTGACTCATGCTACAACACGATGAACCTTGCAAACAAACATTCCAAGTGAAAGAAACCAGACACAAGAGAGCACACAGTATATGATTCCATTTCTATGAAATATGCAGAATAGGCAAGTCTGTAGAGACACAAAGTGGATTTATGGCTGCCCGTGGCTGGCGGGGGGCGGGGGGGGGTGGACAATTAGGACTGACTGTTTAACAGGTTCCCAATTTCTTTAGGAAGTGATGAAATGTTCTAGAACTAAGTGGTGATAGTTGTATAACACTGGGTTGCTGTGCTAAGTCACTTCAGTCGTGTTCAACTCTTTGCAACCCCATGGACTGTAGCCCACCAGGTTCCTCTGTCCATGGGATTCTCCAGGCAAGAATACTGGAGTGGGTTGCCATGCCCTCCTCCAGGGGATCTTCCTGACCCAGGAGTTGAACCTGCACCTCTTATGTCTCCAGCGTCAGCAGGCAGGTTCTTTACCACTAGCATCACCTGGGAAACTCTATATAACTGTATATAAAGTGTACAGTTTAAGATGGTTCAAATGGTAAATTTTATGTTTTGTGTATCTTGTGCTTTGCTGGAGCAGCCGTGAAGAGATACCCCATGCCCAAGGTAAGAGAAACCCAAGTAAGACGGTAGGTGTTGCAAGAGGGCATCAGAGGGCAGACACACTGAAACCATACTCACAGAAAACTAGTCAATCTAATCACACTAGGACCACAGCCTTGTCTAACTCAATGAAACTAAGCCATGCCCGTGGGGCAACCCAAGATGGGCGGGTCATGGTGGAGAGATCTGACAGAATGTGGTCCACTGGAGAAGGGAATGGCAAACCACTTCAGTATTCGTGCCTTGAGAATCCCATGAACAGTATGAAAAGGCAAAATGATAGGATACTGAAAGAGAAACTCCCCAGGTCAGTAGGTGCCCAATATGCTACTGGAGATCAATGGAGAAATAACTCCAGAAAGAATGAAGGGATGGAGCCAAAGCAAAAAGAATACCCAGCTGTGGATGTGACTGGTGATAGAAGCAAGGTCCGATGCTGTAAAGAGCAATATTGCATAGGAACCTGGAATGTCAGGTCCATGAATCAAGGCAAATTGGAAGTGGTCAAACAAGAGATGGCAGGAGTGAATGTCGACATTCTAGGAATCAGCAAACTGAAATGAACTGGAATGGGTGAATTTAACTCAGATGACCATTATATCTACTACTGCAGGCAGGAGTCCCTCAGAAGAAATGGAGTAGCCATCATGGTCAACAAAAGAGTCCAAAATGCACTACTTGGATGCAATCTCAAAAACGACAGAATGATCTCTGTTCGTTTCCAAGGCAAACCATTCAATATCACAGTAATCCAAGTCTATACCCCAACCAGTAACGCTGAAGAAGCTGAAGTTGAATGGTTCTATGAAGACCTACAAGACCTTTTAGAACTAACACCCAAAAAAGATGTCCTTTTCATTATAGGGGACTGGAATGCAAAAGTAGGAAGTCAAGAAACACCTGGAGTAACAGGCAAATTTGGCTTTGGAATAGGGAATGAAGCAGAGCAAAGACTAATAGAGTTTTGCCAAGAAAATGCACTGGTCATAACAAACACCCTCTTCCAACAACACAAGAGAAGACTCTACACATGGACATCACCAGATGGTCAACACTGAAATCAGATTGATTATATTCTTTGCAGCCAAAGATGGAGAAGCTGTATACAGTCAGCAAAAACAAGACCAGGAGCTGACTGTGGCTCAGACCATGAACTCCTTATTGCCAAATTCAGACTGAAATTGAAGAAAGTAGGGAAAACCACTAGACGATTCAGATATGACCTAAATCAAATCCCTTATGATTATACAGTGGAAGTGAGAAATAGATTTAAGGGCCTAGATCTCATAAATAGAGTGCCTGATGAGCTATGGAATGAGGTTTGTGACATTGTACAGGAGACAGGGATCAAGACCATCCCCATGGAAAAGAAATGCAAAAAAGCAAAATGGCTGTCTGGGGAGACCTTACAAATAGCTGTGAAAAGAAGAGAAGTGAAAAGCAAAGGAGAAAAGGAAAGATATAAACATCTGAATGCAGAGTTCCAAAGAATAGCAAGAAGAGATAAGAAAGCCTTCTTCAGCGATCAATGCAAAGAAATAGAGGAAAACAACGGAATGGGAAAGACTAGGGATCTCTTCAAGAAAATCAGAGATACCAAAGGAACATTTCATGCAAAGATGGGCTCGATAAAGGACAGAAATGGTATGGACCTAACAGAAGCAGAAGATATTAAGAAGAGATGGCAAGAATACACAGAAGAACTGTACAAAAAAGATCTTCACGACCCAGATAATCACGATGGTGTGATTACTGACCTAGAGCCAGACATCCTGGAATGTGAAGTCAAGTGGGCCTTAGAAAGCGTCACTACCAACAAAGCTAGTGGAGGTGATGGAATTCCAGTTCAGCTCTTTCAAATCCTGAAAGATGATGCTGTGAAAGTGCTGCACTCAATATGCCAGCAAATTTGGAAAACTCAGCAGTGGCCACAGGACTGGAAAAGGTGAGTTTTCATTCCAATCCCAAAGAAAGACAATGCCAAAGAATGCTCAAACTACCGCACAATTGCACTCATCTCACACGCTAATAAAGCAATGCTCAAAATTCTCTAAGCCAGGCTTCAGCAATATGTGAACCGTGAACTTCCTGATGTTCAAGCTGGTTTTAGAAAATGCAGAGGAACCAGAGATCAAATTGCCAACATCTGCTGGATCATTGAAAAAGCAAGAAAGTTCCAGAAAAACATCTATTTTTGCTTTATTGACTATGCCAAAGCCTTTGACTGTGTGGATCACAATAAACTGTGGAAAACTCTGAAAGAGATGGGAATACCAGACCACCTGATCTGCCTCTTGAGAAATTTGTATGCAGGTCAGGAAGCAACAGTTAGAACTGGACATGGAACAACAGACTGGTTCCAAATAGGAAAAGGAGTACGTCAAGGCTGTATATTGTCACCCTGTTTATTTAACTTATATGCAGAGTACATCATGAGAAACGCTGGACTGGAAGAAACACAACCTGGAATCAAGATTGCTGGGAGAAATATCAATAACCTCAGATATGCAGACGACACCACTCTTATGGCAGAAAGTGAAGAGGAACTAAAAAGCCTCTTGATGAAGGTTTAAAGTGGAGAGTGAAAAAGTGGGCTTAAAGCTCAACATTCAGAAAATGAAGATCATGGCATCCAGTCCCATCACTTCATGGGAAATAGATGGGGAAACAGTGGAAACAGTGGCTGACTTTATTTTTCTGGGCTCCAAAATCACAGCAGATGGTGATTGCAGCCATGAAATTAAAAGACGCTTACTCCTTGGAAGGAAAGTTATGACCAACCTAGATAGCATATTCAAAAGCAGAGACATTACTTTGCCAACAAAGGTTCGTCTAGTCAAGGCTAGTCAAGGTTTTTCCCGTGGTCATGTATGGATGTGAGAGTTGGACTGTGAAGAAAGCTGAGCACAGAAGAATTGATGCTTTTGAACTGTGGTGTTGGAGAAGACTCTTGATAGTCCCTTGGACTGCAAGGAGATCCAACCAGTCCATTCTAAAGGAGATCAGCTCTGGGATTTCTTTGGAAGGAATGATGCTAAAGCTGAAACTCCAGTACTTTGGCCACCTCATGCGAAGAGTTGACTCATTGGAAAAGACTCTGATGCTGGGAGGGATTGGGGGCAAGAGGAGAAGGGGACGACAGAGGATGAGATGGCTGGATGGAATCACTGACTCGATGGACATGAGTCTGAGTGAACTCCGGGAGTCAGTGATGGACAGGGAGGCCTGGCGTGCTGTGATTCATGGGGTCGCAAAGAGTCGGACATGACTGAGCGACTGATCTGATCTGACCTTGATTTTGAAAAACGGCATGAGAACAGACACTAAAGGTGGGTGTGCTGACAGGGTGGCTTTCTCCTATTTCTTGTTTTGAACAAAGATGTGATGTCTGGAACTGCAATAGCCATCTTGCCACCATAAGGCAAAAAAAAAAAAAAAAAAGAACAAGCAGATTCAACAAGCTAACGAAAGCAGAGAATGAAAAAACAGAAAAATTCTAAGACCTTGATTACACTGTTGAGCTGACTGCCAACCACAAGACTCCTTAACAATAAATGTCCTTGAAGCTTAAAAAAAAAAAAGATGGGAGGAGCTGCCTGTCATGATGTACCACAAAGTGGAGTCGCTAAGGGACTGGCTGAAAGGAGAGGAGGACTCAGCTTTTCCCTGAATGGAAAGAAATGAGGAAAGTCAGACAACAATAAAAAGCAGGTCTGTACAGCTTTATGGTTGCCAAGGTGGGAGTTGGGGGAGGGACGGACTAGGAGTTTGGGGTTAGTGGATGCAAGCTATTATATATACAGGATGGATAAACAACAAGGTCCCACTGTATAGCACAGGGAACTATTTTCTTTGACAAGTATCAGTATCACCAAGCCCAAGATGGTGATTCACTTGACTATGGTAAATCTTAGAGATGGGAAGAGAGTCCATGAGTACACTGGGGTCCCACATTGATTCCTGGTGATCCCAGGGGATCAGGGAAGATGCAGTTCTCAAAGTCGGCCATAGGGTGTCGCTGTTAGAAATAATTCACTGTCAGTGCGCCTCTTGCTGAATTCTGCTGCTGCTAAGTCGCTTCAGTCTTGTCCGACTCTGTGCGACCCCATAGACGGCAGCCCACCAGGCTCCGCCGTCCCCGGGATTCTACTTTTTTGCTGAATTCTACTTTTCTTGAAAGCATGACTTGTCTTGTTTACTTGCTCAGTCTTGTCCGATTCTTTGCGACCCCATGGACTGTAGCCCGCCAGGCTCCTCTGTCCATGGGATTCTCCAGGCAAGGAAACTGGAGTGGGTTGCCATTGCCTTCTCTTAGCTAAGCCAAATTAGGATCACGGAACTTTCTTTCTCCCCCATGAAGACGTAAAATTAAAATAAAAGGATTATGGTACATATTTCTAGCGCTTACCATTTTTTCCACCTCTCTTCCTCTTCCTGACCACAGTCCCCAGGCAGGATCTACCGGTGGGCGGGGCTGCATATCTGTTCTAGCCAATAGGCTTCCAGTAGCGGTGATATGGGTCACTTCCTGGCTGGCGTCTTAAAGAGCCAGTGCGTGCTTCTTTATGCTCTTTCACAGCCATGTGCACTGAGGGTGCTGGGGTTCCAAGGGTAGAAACGAGACAATAAGATCCCCCTCAGTCTAGATCTGCACTGGCTGATAAAGTAGTTACCCAGCCACGAGGTACAGACAATGACTCTACACGTATATGAAGCAGAGCATTCAGTTCTTCAGTCACACCCACCACATTTCAAGTGCTCAGTAGCGTCATGTGGCCAGGCGCCATGGTGCTGGACAGAGCAGATGTTTAAAAAGTCCCATCATCACAGAGAATTCTACTGGACATTCCACTCCAGATCACTGAAGGGCTGCAGAGAGAACACTTGCCCCAGGGAGGCTTTGCATGTGTTGCATTAATCCATAGATATTTGGGCTTGTTGTTTATTTTTGCTTGTTTTCACTGAAAAAAAGGATTTGAGAATCTTGCGCCTTTTAAATTAACAATTGGTGGCACAATGTGGCTTGGCTCAACCAAGAGGAGGGCTGAAGAGGATAACACCATGAGGACCCTGGTGTGAACTGAGTGGCAAATGGGATGAAAATCAAGCTCCACAGAGCCTTAGTTGCTCATTGAGCTCTCTGTGTGTGATGTCTCTCCTGGCTTAGAACTAAACCACCCAAGAACTCATTACCAAGAAATTTCAGGATCACTTAAAGTGAAGACATTCTGGGTCTCCTGTGTTGCTACTGTCACTGTTTCCATTTTTCCCCCTGCTGCTGCTGCTAAGTCGCTTCAGTCGAGTCCGACTCTCTGCAACCCCATAGACGGCAGCCCACCAGGCTCTCCTGTCTCTGGGATTCTCCAGGCAAGAACACTGGAATGGGTTGCCATTTCCTCCTCCAATGCATGACAGTGAAAAGTGAAAGTGAAGTTGCTCAGTCACGACCCCATGGACTGCAGCCCACCAGGCTCCTCCATCCATGGGATTTTCCAGGTAAGAGTACTGGAGTGGGGTGCCATTGCCTTCTCCGTTTTCCCCCTAATTATCTTTATTTGTTTTTGGCCTTTAGGTGCGGGGACCAGCTGTCATAATCTTCCTTTTTCTTAATGTTCACAGTGTAGACATGAACTCCAGTTATTCTTATATATCTTCTTTTAAAAAAATAATTGAATGTTGGCATTTGATGCCTGCATTCTGCAGAATCTCAGTTCTTCAACCAACTACAGAAGATGGGTTAACCTGGGTCATGGGTGTATTTCTGTGTGTGGCATCAATGCCTGGTACATAGTAGGTGCTCTGCAATAATTTATGAAATGACCCAAGATGAGAAGTAAATTCCATTTCTGGAGGGGACTGGGAAAATAAAGTTCTGAGTCCTATTTGGAGCCAAACTGTCCAGGGCTGATTCAGAATGAAAACCTGGGTCCCACCCTCTGGAGCAGGGGGTTAGACAAGGCAGAAAGAGAAAGAGCTGAGACCTCATGTCTGGGCTGAGATGCCTCCTGAGCCCTGCCTGGAAACATCAGCACCAGGTACACGGAGGGGCCGCACCCTGTTGTGAGTCTATGGCTGTGGGAACCCTGAGGGGTGGCGGCAGCCCCCCAGGGACCACATCCTGTTTGTCCTCTAGGGCCCCTTGGTCTCCTCATCTGTACAGGGCGGGGGCAGGGGCAGCTGGGCACTCAGAGCTGCAGACATGCCTTCCATCTTCTCTGAGCTTCTCCTCCTCGGCCAGTTGTGCAGAGTAGGGAGGGCACCGCAGGAGGGTACAGGACGCCCACCCTGCCCCCAGTTCACAGGAACCTCATGGTTCAGACAGCGTGAGGGGCCAGGAATCCTGATGGGGAGAGAATTAGCCCAAGCATTTGGCAGCAAATCTTTCACTTCCAAGGCTGAGTCTGGGCCAGAAGACCCTGAACCCTGCAGGTGAGTCCTCCTGGGTCTCCTGGGACCCATATCTCACTTGAGTCCCAGGAAGTTGGTAAGGGGCAAGGTCAGGCACTGGGATTCTAGAGTGATGCTGATGAAACCTGGAAGGGCTCATGAGCTGGGCTGGGGAGTGAGGGGTGGGGAAGGCCTGGGACTCAGTCTCTAATTTTCTTCCAGTGACCTTCCACAAACCAACTATCTGGGCTGAGACTCTTTTGGGCAGCTCAGGGTGCCCATGTGAATACACCCTATGCAGAGTTGGAATGTGAGAGTGAGTACACAGACCATAAGGGAGTATGCTGCGGTTGGCCTGCATTATTTGGAGAAGGAAATGGCAATGCATTCCAGTATTCTTGCCTGGAAAATCCCATGAACATTGGAGCCTGCTTGCCTACAGTCCATAGGGTTGCAAAGAGTCAGACATGGCTGAGTGACTTCATTTTCTTTCATCTTGTTTTAAAATTTATTTATTTTACTGGTTCCATTTTTTAATCTCATCATATACATATTTTATTGAAGTGTAGTTGACTTACAATGTTTCAGGTGCACAGCAAGGTGATTTTCAGTTATACAAGCACACATACATTATTTTTCAGATTATTTTCCATTTTAGGTTATTACAAGATATTGACTATAGTTCTCCGTGCTATACAGTAAATCTTTTTTGCTTGTTGCATACCTTTTTTAAAAATTAGAAATCTAGCATTGGGGTACTCTTTCTGCCCCCTTCTGATGCCTATGTCAGAAGTTTTCTCTATCTCCTTTATACTTTAATAAAACTTAAAAAAAAAAAAAGAAATCTAGCATTGTATTCATCCTTCTATTTTTAAATTTATGGTATATTCCATGTCGGTGTTATGCTACACTGAGAGTGAAAGCATTATGCCAAAATCCTACCATGTCCATGATAAAAGTAAATGGAAAAAAATGGCAATGTTAATTGTGGGACAAAATATTGAATCATATTATGTTACTGGTGGGCTTTCCTGGTGACTCAGATGATAAAGAATCTGCCTGCAACACAGGAGACCTGAGTCAATCCCTCGGTTGGGAAGATCTCCCGGAGATGGAAATAGCAACCCACCCCAGCATTCTTGCCTGGAGAACCCCCATGGACAGAGGAGCCTGGTGGGTCACAGCCCATGGGATCACAAAAAGTCAGACACGACTGAGGGACTAACCTCTTCTCAAGGCTCTGAACTTGAAAGGTATAACACTTTCCCATTCGTATAGAGATAAAAAGTGGCAGAACAGACAGAACCTTTTGTCTTGTCAGGGGCTTAAAGGGACTTTATGACCAGACCTGCATGGACAGCTTCAAGAACAAAGGATTCCAGAATTACAAGATTTCCACAGTGGAGGGGACGTAAGTATAGCTATGGCTGATCCATGTTGATGTATGGCAGAAACCATGACAGTATTGTAATTGCCCTTTAATTAAACATAAATAAATTAAGGGGGAAAAAAGCTTGCAACAGGGCTTCCCTGGTGGTCTAGTAGTTGGGAATCTGCCTGCCCATGTGGGGGACACAGGCCCGATCCCAAGACCGAGAAGATTCCACATGCCTCGGGGCTGTTAAGCCTGTGGGCCTCAAGCCCATGTGCCTAGAGCGGGTGCTCCACAACAAGAGAAGCCACAGCGATGAGACCCTGCACACAGCAAGGAGCTGCCCCCCTGCCCACAACTAGAGAAAGCCTGTGCACAGCGAAGAAGACCCAGCACAGCCATTAACTAGTTAATTAAAACACTGCAACAACCAGCCACACCTCCTCCTCTTTTAGTGTGTGTATGTGTGTGTGTGTAAAAGTGTGAAAGTGTGAGTTCACACATGAGTGTTTAATGTGTATTGTTCTCTTTTCTTGGAATTTTCTTCCCCACGGGCTAGGGTTATTTCACATTCAGTAAACACTGTTGGACCATCCCTCTCACTCCTCAAAAAGCCCATCTAACTCAGGTAAGATGATTCTTTGGGGCACAAGTTCACGATCTCATTGGTGTGCTGGCTTTCCAAATAAAGTCACTATTCCTTTCCTGAAGACCTCATCACTCTGTCCCTTGACAAACAACATGAGGTTGGACTCAGAGCACATTCATGAGACGTTAGCAGAGGTGTCGTTCATTTCAGACAAAATCCATAGACATCACTCTCACAATTGGTATCTGTGGTTTAAAAGAAGATACGCAGATGGCCAACAGGCATATGAAAAGATGCTCAGCATTGCACATTAGTAGAGAAAGGCAAATCGACACTGCAAGGAGGTACCACCTCATAGCGATCAGAATGGCCATCATTAGACAGTTGCCGAATAATAGATGCTGGAGAGGGTGTGGAGAAGAGGGAAACCCTCTTACACTGTTGGGGGAGTGCAAACTGGTGCAGCCACTGTAGAAAACAGTATGGAAGTTCCTCAAAAAAAGTAAAAGCAGAGTTTCCATATGATCCAACAATTCCAGTCCTGAGCATATGTCTGGAAAAAAACTATACCTTTAAAAGATTCATACACCCCTATGTCCATAGCAGCAAAACTTACAATAGCCAAGACATGGGAACAGCCTAATTGTCCATCAACAGATGAATGGATAAAGAAGATGTATATGCTTATACGCACAGAGAATGGAATACCACTCAGACATTTAAAAAATGAAATCATACCATTTGCAGCAGCATGGGTGAACCTGGGATTAACATATTAAGTGAAGTAGACAGAAAGAGAAAGACAATTTTCTGTGATATCACCCATCTGTGGAATCTAAAAGGAACATATCAATGAAAGAGGAACAGACTCACAGACAGAGAATAGGCTTGTGGTTGCCAAGGAGGGAAGGACTGGGAGCTTGGAATTAGCAGATGAAATCTATTTATACATAGAATGGATAAAGAATGAGGTCTACAGTATGGCACAGGGAGTTTTATTCAGTATCTTGGCATAAATCATAATGGAAAAGAATATACATGTCAAGCTGAATCAACTTGCTGTACAGCAGAAATGAACTATACTTCAATATTTTTTTAATTTTTAAAAATTTGTGGTTTCTATATCTGCAATGAACCTTACATGACAGTAAAAATGCACAAACTGAAATGACAAAGAATACAGATCAATTCTGAAACATGATATTAAGTAAATAAGAGGAAATTTTAAGAAGGGTGACTGTACTGTTACTCCATTACATACATAAAGATCAAGAGGAGAACCTGATTTATTACTTAGGGAGCATCACTAATGTTAATGACCCCCACCGCCAGCAAAATGGTGTGGAATCACTGCCCTTACTGAGGTTTGTTTCCTGTCTATGAACAACAGCTGAATTGGCTGTATGTCTGCCCTTGGCATCCTGAAACTGGATGCCAAAGCTGGGCCATTTTGCCCCAGTTTGGAGTTGATTGTTGTGGACACGTCCCTCACTCAAGCAATCTGTAGCTTGGAAGTCCCTACTTGACATATTTTGTGTTCATCTGAGTATCTAGGAAGCAAGGTGGTCCACCTTTTCAGGCAGAACAAATCCCCTTCCCCCCAGAACACCACAGTCATCTTTACACACATTATCTTTGTGTACATGTGTGGTCCTTGGCTTAGAAAGGGAGGAAGAGAGACAGAGAGAGTGTCTGTGTGCAAAGTTTCCACTCACAGTCACGAAATAATTTCAGATGAAGAACAGTCAGAGAAAGACAAATATCACAAAGATATCATTTATTTGTGAAATCTAAAAAAATGAACTTATTTACAAAACAGATTCACAGAGAATGAACTTACGGTTACCAGGGGGGATATTGTCAGGGGGAGGTTAGATTGGAAGTTTGGGACTTACATATACACACGGCTATATAAAAAATGCATGACCACAAGGACCTACTGTATAAAACAGAGGATTCTACTTAATATTCTGTAACTACCTAAGTGGGAAAAGAATTTGAAAAGCAATAGATGCATGTATATATATAACTGAATCACTTTGTTGTACACCTGAAACTAACACAGTTAGTTTCTTAATCACATATATTACAATGTAGAATTTTTAAATATTTTCAAAGAACCATAATATGCATGTCTGGTCTTCTCATAAGAATGCAAAATAAAAGTCTCTATTAATGAGTCTTTAATTGGCAACCTGCACTGAGCCTGACATACGAGGTGGGAACATGTGATTTCTCTTCTTTGAAGAGTTAAGGTTAATGAGATTTATCAAGAGCTTGAGAAAAGCATCCTGCATGGTATACACTGAATCGCCATTTCTACTTCGTAAAGGCAGCAAGATCTGTCTGAATCCTCTTAGGTTTATAGTTAGGGAAACAAAAAGTGAGGATTGGGTCATGAGGCGTGCTCCAGATGAGGCTCAGGTCAGAGTTCCATCCCTGGAGTGAAAAGAGGCTGGCCATCTTCCCATGTGACATGAGCCAGGCTGACTGTACCAATAGCACCGCCCGCCTTCCGCATCCTGTGACTCTGTCAGCTTTGCTCAGTTCTGCCTCCTGTCTCACAGAAGCAGAGCCATGTGCCCCACACTCCTCAGCCTCCTGAGTCTCGGTGAGTCCGGAAAGACACGGTAGGAGAGGGTTATGGTGGAAATCTGGGGGTCTTCACACCACTGACCAGGTTTCCTGGATGAGTGTGCAAGGAGCGTGGGGTCCATCAGGACAAGCCATCTCTGACATGCTTTTCCTTCTAGGATTCTGTGTGAGTCTGAAGATCTGGGCACTTGTGGGTGAGTCCTCCCCATCCCTTATTTCTCTGTTGAGCAGAGCAGTTGGGGCTGATGCAGATGACACTGGGGGCTGGGCTGAGACCCCTGTCAGTACAGTGAGAGCCGTGTGCCCTGTGGATCCCAGGTCCTCCTATTGGCCTTGATAGTCATATTCACTCTCCCCAGAGGTTAGTCCAGCTCTGGACTCTGGACCTGAAGGCACAGTGTGAAGTCTGGGAGTTAGGAGCTAGGCCCACTGAGTGCCATTTCTATCATGAGAGGGGAGCAAGAGGCTGCAGCCCACAGACCCTCCCCTACAAGTAGGCCCATGCCATCTCCAACCAACACTTAACAACAGGATCTGCGGGTCCGCCTGCTAGACCTGACCCCAGGGAAGGGTCTGGTCATCAGGCAGGGCCACCTGGACCTTGTCTCACATTTGATGTGTGATTGTAGTTAGCTAACAAAGGAGCGAGGTTCAAGGTTTACTTCCTTCTTTTTAGTCAAGTGCCTTTTTCACTGCTGAGTTGTGTAAGTGTTAGAGTATCGTGTCTGACTCCTTTCGACCCCACGGACTGCAGCTCAACAGGCTCCTCTGTCCATGGGATTCTCCAGGCAAGAATACTGGAGGGGGTTGCCATTGCCTTGTCCAGGGGATCTTGCCAACTGAGGGACTGAACCCTGGTCTCCTGCCTTGCAGGAAGATTCTTTACCATTTTGAGCTACAACAAATGCAACAGGGAAGTCCTTTCGCTTCTTGTCCATGCATCAATTTTTCTGTGGTGTTTTATTTGCCTTCATCATGCAGCTTGCGGGATCTTAGTTCCCTGATCAGGGATGAACTCGGGCCCTTGGCAGAGAAAGTGCCAAGTCCTAACCACTGGACTGCCCAGGAATCCCCAGGTGTTTTGTGTTTTGAGAGAAAGGTTTTCAACATTTTGTCAACCCAAAGAGTGATTCATGTCCTGAGAATTTCCATGATGTCCATCCTGGATTGACTGTGTCTCTGTCTGTCCCCAAGCCCCAGGTGTCCTTGAGCATCAGGGTGATGCACGTTAGGGGAGGAGAGTTCGAAGAATTAAAGGGGAAGCCCACCCACGAGAGCAGTGGGGAGAGCTGACTGTTCCCATTTTCTTTTCAAAGCCTGTGTCTCCTTCTCTCCTAGGTGAATATGAGAAGCTGTCTTTGTCCGCCTGGCCAAGCCCTGTGGTTCCCTTAGGACAGACCGTGACTCTTTGGTGTCACTCACGTTCTCCACTTAAGAGATTCACACTGTTCAAAACAGATGAGAGAAGGCGTTTGCCTGAGCTCCAGGGACATTATGTCAACAACTTCACCCTTGGCCCTGTGACCAGAGAACATGCTGGGTTCTATATGTGTTCTCGAGCCTCTTGGTCTGCACCCAGTGACCCCCTGCAGATTGTGGTCTCAGGTAGGAGGGGTCCAGCCCAGCCCAGGATAGCCGTGCCTGCAGGCAACCCTTCCCTAGGTCCACGTCCCAGTGCAGCCCAAGACTTCCTCAGGACTACCAGCCAGGACCGAAGGAGGGAAAGAGGACCCACTCTGAGAGTTTAAACTCAGGGTATTGAATGTAGGGATGGGGTGCCCCAGTGCAGGAAGGAGGAGCCTCCCTAGGCATTAGTTAGACAGGACGCTGCCACTGCCTGCCAGCAGGGAGGATGGGGCACGACCCTGATCCAGCACCTGCCACCCAGTAGGGAGCTTTAATCCCATATGAAGGAGCTGGAGCCCCAGGGAGGAGTCTCAGGAATGTCTCAGAGGCATGAGAAGGGGTCACAGATTGGAAATGTTCCCTTTTCTCCACCTCCACCCCAACGTTCTGCAGTCATTGCCCACATTCTAGATGAGTGTGAAGGGAGCCAGGGTATGCACCTGAGACCCACCCCAGCTCCCACCATGCATATTAGGGATGGGATGAAGCTGAGAGCATGGCAACCCACTCAGTATTCTCAACTGGAGAATCCCATGGGCAGAGGAGCCTGGCTGGCTACAGTCCATGGAGTTGCACAGAGTTGGACTCAACTGAAGTGACTGAGTATGCACACATGAACCCAGGAGCAGGTCCAACAGCTAAAGAGCTTAGAATGAGCACAGAGGAGGCTGGAGGTCTTGAGCAAAGAGAAACATGAGCCAGACGTAAAAGCATGAGCCAAAGCCCGAGAACAAGGCTAAAGAGAATGCAACAAAACACACAGGAAGGGTAATTGGCTCCGCTGGCAAATGGGGAGGAGTTTTACACCTTCAGCTCTCAAGGGAAGCACTGAGGTGGGGTGACTCACTGAAGCTCACAACCTCTTTGCTCCTAGGTGTGTTCACAAAACCCTCCATCTCAGCCCACCCAGGGCCCATCATGCAGCGGGGAAAGAATGTGACCCTCCGCTGTCACTCACCGGTGGTGTTTGACAAGTTTATCCTGCACCAAGAAAGCAGCACAGGGCATTTCCAGAGACGTGGAGGGATGCTCACTGGTGGACATTGCACAGCTGACTTTGTCATTGGCCCCATGAGTTTGGCGAGTGTGGGCACCTACAGATGCTACAGCTCTCTCAGCAGCTCCCCCTATGCGTGGTCAGCCCCCAGCGACCCTGTGGACATTGTCATCACAGGTGAGTGTGGCCAGACCAGTCCCTTCTGCTCTCTGTGTCACAGAAGGCCTGGTGTCCAGTCCAACATCAGTACTGAGAGAGAATGACAGGCATGCAGAGACACTCACAAGCCCAGGAGAGGGAACAAACCAGAGAGAGGAGGTGTGAAAGTGGAAGGGAAAAGAGAACACAGTCCCTGCCATGTGCTAAGGAGAAGACACAGCCGGTGACAGAGTGAAGGAGCAAGAACATGAAAGAATGACCAACAGAGAAAAATGTACCAGAGCAGGGACCCGGGCAATTCCCCACTCAGGCAGCCAACGATGTTTGGTAAGGGGTTGGTTTCCCGCTTTCATATCAGAGCTCCCTTGCTCTGTCAGCAGCACACTGTGGTACCAGACTCCCTTGCAGTCTGGCCCCTGGGTGATCGAGATGGAGGTTGACACCCTGAAGTTGCTCAGCCTTGTGGTTTAACCCATCCTTCTGCACAAAGAGAGGGGAGTGGTCCCTCCAACCCTCCCAATAAGGAGTCACGTCCAGCCCCAGGGTCGGGCAGGGCAGCAATGAACACTCCCTCAAGAATGAGGTGGTCAAAGATCCTGTGAGATTCTATCCCATCTATTTCCACTCCATAATGTCTGCTTCTGGGTCAATACCATGTTTTCTGATGGTCCCAGCAGTAGTTAGCAGGTTACATTTTTCAAGAGCAGCCCAAACTGGTTGATTTTTTAAGTTTATTTTTTCTTATTTATTTTTGTTGAAGTTTAATTGATTTAAGATGTTGTTAATTCCTGTTGTACAACAGTATGATTCAGCTATTCATATACATATATTCTTTTTTAATTTAAATTTATTTATTTTATTTTATTTTTTTTATACATGATATTTTACATGTTTTAATGCCATTCTCCCAAATCTTCCCACCCTCTCCCTCTCCCACAGAGTCCATAAGACCGTTCTATACATCAGTGTCTCTTTTGCTGTCTCATACACAGGGTTATTGTTACCATCTTTCTAAATTCCATATATATGCGTTAGTATACTGTTTTGGTGTTTTTCTTTCTGGCTTACTTCACTCTGTATAATAGGCTCCAGTTTCATCCACCTCATTAGAACTGATTCAAATGTATTCTTTTTAATGGCTGAGTAATACTCCATTGTGTATATGTACCACAGCTTTCTTATCCATTCATCTGCTGATGGACATCTAGGTTGCTTCCATGTCCTGGCTATTATAAACAGTGCTGCGATGAACATTGGGGTACACGTGTCTCTTTCCCTTCTGGTTTCCTCAGTGTGTATGCCCAGCAGTGGGATTGCTGGATCATAAGGCAGTTCTATTTCCGTTTTTTTAAGGGATCTCCACACTGTTCTCCATAGTGGCTGTATTAGTTTGCATTCCCACCAACAGTGTAAGAGGGTTCCCTTTTCTCCACACCCTCTCAAGCATTTATTGCTTGTAGACTTTTGGATCAAAGCCATTCTGACTGGCGTGAAATGGTACCTCATAGTGGTTTTGATTTGCATTTCTCTGATAATGAATGATGTTGAGCATCTTTTCATGTGTTTGTTAACCATCTGTATGTCTTCTTTGGAGAAATATTCCTAAGTATTTTATTCTTTTCATTGCAATGGTGAATGGAATTGTTTCCTTAATTTCTCTTTCTATTTTCTCCTTATTAGTGTATAAGAATGCAAGGGAATTCTGTGTGTTGATTTTACATCCTGAAACTTTACTATATTCCTTGATTGGCTCTACCAATTTTCTGGTGGAGTCTTTAGGGTTTTCAATGTAGAGGATCATGTCATCTGCAAACAGTGAGAGTTTTACTTCTTCTTTTTCAATTTGGATTCTTTTATTTCTCTTTCTGCTCTGATTGCTGTGGCCAAAACTGCCAAAACTAAGTTGAATAGTAGTGTTGAAAGTGGGCACCCTTGTCTTGTTCCTGACTTTAGGGAGAACAGTGTGGAGATTCCTTAAAAAACTGGAAATAGAACTGCCATATGACCCGGCAATCCCACTGCTGGGCATACACACCGAGGAAACCAAAATTGAAAGAGACACATGTACCCCAATGTTCATCGCAGCACTGTTTATAATAGCCAGGACATGGAAGCAACCTAGATGTCTATCAGCAGACGAATGGATAAGAAAGCTGTGATACATATACACAATGGAGTATTATTCACTCATTAAAAAGAATACATTTGAATCAGTTCTAATGAGGTGGATGAAACCGGACCTATTATACAGAGTGAAGTAAGCCAGAAAGAAAAACATCAATACAGTATACTAACGCATATATATGGAATTTAGAAAGATGGTAACAAAAACCCTGTATGTGAGACAGCAAAAGAGACGTAGATGTATGAAACAGTCTTTTGGACTCTGTGGGACAGGGCGAGGGTGGGACGATTTGGGAAAATGGCATTAAAACATGTATAATATAAGAAAGAAATCACCAGTCCAAGTTTGATGCATGATACAGGATGCTCCGGACTGGTGCACTGGGATGACTAGAGGGATGGTATGGGGAGGGAGGTGGGAGGGGGGTTCAGGATGGGGAACACGTATACACCCAAGGCAGATTCATGTTGATGTAGGCAAAACCAATACAATATTGTAAAGTAATTAGCCTCCAATTAAAACAAATGACTTTTATTTAAAAAATTAAAAAAAAATCTCAGTTCTGGAGACAGATCAATTAAAAAAAAAGGATATAAAATGACACTCCATTTTAAAAATTATTTATTTTAAAAAAAAAGGATTTTAAACGACACCCCATATTTAAAGTTATGTTTGAATTTTGCCCTGTGCTGGGTATCCATTACTGTGGGTCTTTCTCTCCTGGCAGTGGGCGGGCTTCTCATTGCAGTGCTTCTCTAGTGGCACACTTCCGGTTAGTCCTATACTTAGGACTAGAGTTACTTTGTACTCTAAGATGAAGGTCTCCTCCTTCCAGGTCTGTCCAGGAAACCCTCTATCTCAGCCCAGGGGGGCCCCATGGTGAGGTCAGGAGAGAATGTGACCTTGGTCTGCAGCTCCGAAAGCACCTTTGACCAGTTCCATCTGCTCAGGGATGGGGAGAACCTTGGGTGCCCACTTGCTGGAGGGCGGAGCCCCCATGGAGCACTCCAGTCAGAGTTCCCTCTGGGTCCTGGGACCCTAGCCCATAGCGGTGTCTACAGGTGCTATGGCTCCTTCACTCACTCTCCCTACCTGTGGTCAGAATCCAGTGACCCACTGTTCCTGTCTGTCACAGGTGAGTAACCTCTTCCTGGCCCAGGCTTTGTTTTCCTGTTCAGTCACTAAGATGTGTCTAACTCTTTGCCCCCCTGTGGACTGCAGCACAACAGACTCCGATGTCCTTCACTATCTCCTCCTCATGGATCACAGCCTTGTAGTGGTGAAGGGGCTTTCATACCTCAGTGAAGCTATGAGCCAGTTGTGCAGGGCCACCCAGGTCTGATGTGTCATAGTGAAGAGTCCTGACAAAACGTGATCCCCTGGAGGAGGAAATGGCAGCCCATTCCAGTATTCCTGCCTGGAGAACCCATGAAGAGTCCCATGCTTTACAATACACTAAATCACATTGTGGTGGCCCAAAAGGCAGTTTGGCTGTTTCTATAATATCTTACTGTATCACTGAGCTCTCTCTCAAGGTCTCCGTGCTGGCATCAGGGGACCTTAGGGCTTCTGGAGAAAGGACGCAATGAGAACCAGAGAGGAAGAGAGATGGTAGATGGCATCTCAACCCTCTTCCACCTTCTGTATGGATGCTCCACATCAGAGTCATGTCTATCCAGGCAAATAAAGAAAAGGGTCAGGGTAGACCCAGGAGGAGGAGAGGCTGGGCTCATTCGGGAGGATCAGAGATTGCATCAGCCCCTTGTTCTTTGTGTTTTCCCAGTAGCACCTCTGACATACAGGTGATTTTCCAATTAAGGAGCATAGATACTCATTCCTGGTGCAGAGAGGATGTCTCTTGCTTACAGCTGTCTTTCATCACCAGGCATATCCTTCCCGCCTCCTTCCACCATCTCTTCTCTGGGATGGAGGGTCTACTCAATGCATTCACAGTGAGGGACCAGAAGCTCTCATCTCCCCCATCAGTGCTCTGAGAGATGACAGAGTCAAGGACAGGCAGGAGGTCAACCTTCCAGAAACAAGAGTCCTCCTTTGGTGGGGCGAGGAAGGTTACTGTTCACCTCTTCTGGCTTTTTTCCCCTAGGATCCATTACAAGTACTTGCCCATCAACCATGGATCCACACACCACAGAAGGTAAGGAAGATGGTCTCCTGTCTCAGCAAATTTCTTAGAAGACAGAGGGTTCCTGTGTGAGTGTTTGTTCTACCACCTCCCAGTTCTGTGACTTTGGGCTCCTCAACATTCCTGTCATGTCAGCATTTGAGATCATGGTCTGTATTAGAACCAGAGTGAGCATTGAGTTTCTCATTCTCTGGGACTGGAAATTTCTAAATTGAACAAAGCGAGACTGAGTGACTGGACCCCATGCTTAAGGGAGATTCTTACCCTTCCTCCACCAGGATCTTAAGGAATGATGAAAGGGGACAAGCTGAAAATTTTAGGGAGCACCTTAAATATGTGCTATTCCTCTGTTAGTGTTTTATGAATTAAACATTCCACAGACAGAAATAGAAGAGTCGTGTCTTCCTGAGGATTCCATTCCAGGTTATGTGCATGGAGGGGGAAATATATGGAGGATTAAAGCAGTCCCCATTCATGCAAAATCACCATGACTTGTCATATGGGGCAGCAGAGAAAAACTGCATTGGTGCCCGGGGGACCTGGTTTCAGACCTCTGCTGGTCTTGCATGGCCTCCTTACTTCACCCACTGCTAACATCTCTCCTGGATGCTTTGGTACCTCCTAGGAAGTGGAGACCATACCGATCAAGTTGAGAGCTGCTGACACACTTTGACACAAGGATACAATAACTCCTGTGTGTAGGGGCAGGGTGTATGCAATGAATAACCAGATCTTCTTCTCTTGGCTTGTTGGCAGAAGTACAGCTCCCTCAAGGCCACTCCAGCCAGCTGCACCTTCTCCTTAGGCTCTCCGTAGCCTTCATCTATACCAGCATCTTCCTCGCTGTTCTTGTCTGTCACTGGTTACCCATAAAGTAAGTATGAGGAGCCAAACTGTCACTGGTGTTCTCCCACAATCATAAGTCTGAAGGAGGGAAGCACAGTGTAATCTGACACAGGGGGAGATGGGCTCATAGCAGAGAATGGCGTTTTCACTTTCTGTAGGTTAAAAACTAATTTCCATTGTTGTAATCCCTGAATAAAAATCTTCCAGAGAACCATGGAACCCTGTTCTTTTTATGAAAATATGTGTTAATTTATTCTTAGCTGCATCAGCTGTCAGCTGCAGCATGGGGGATCCTCATTGCAGTGCTGGGGTGCAGTTCAAGGGTCCAGAACTTGCGGGCTCAGCAGTTGCAGCATTGAGGATAGTTGCTTCAAGGCATGTGGGATCTCAGTTCTCCCACCCAGGATAGTACCGACACTCTCTGCACTGGAAGGTTGACCCTTAATCCCTGGGCCACCAGGAACATTCCAAGGCCTGTTCTTCCCTTCAACCACAGCAATCTTCTCTTCTCCTCTTGATGATCTTGGGATTCTGCTGATATGCATTAGAGTATGGTCCATAACAGAAGATGTAGGATGGACTTCTTGGCTTTCAACAGGTTTCTGAGAGAGTCCGTCAGTGGCTGGGCTCGTATATGGGATTTTTTTTTTTTTAATTTAGTGGAGTAGACAGACTCAGCAACCTGGGGCACACCCCTGGTTTTTTTGGCTTTGATGTCCCTGCCAAAGATATGGAGGTCTAGAAGAATCGCCCCCACCCCAAGAGCTTGACTCTCTTCCATTCGCAGATGTTGCAATCATGGAAGGAGAGCCCAAAGAAGACAGAACAATGAATGGCAAGGTGAGTCCTCCTGCCTAAACCCTTGCCATAGCCCGAGCCCCTCCAATTCTCAATGCCCCAGCCTTCGAAGATCACATTTCATTCCATAATTCACATCTCCTTCCTCTCAGGACCCATCAGCAGAGGGTGTGATATTCGCCCACTTGAACCACAGGACCCTCTCTGAGACAGTGTTCACTCCTGAGCCTCATGCACCTCTTCGCCGAGACCAGTATCTATGAGGAATTTGATATAAACCAAGACCATGCTGACCCTGACCTGGCCCCATCCTTTGAGCACACAGAGTGTTACAAATTGAAGAACTAGATCTCTTTTTAAAGGGGTTCCTCTGTGGGCACTCCTTCTCCTCCTCCAAAGCAGCCCTGCAGCTCTGAGGAGAACAGTGGAGTCCAAGAATTATAGGATTGTTTCAAAAATCCCACCACCTCTTAGTAATCCCCTGGCTATTCTAATAGTCTGTTTTAACTATGTAACCTATTGGGAGAAGTTATTCTAATCAATTGCACATACTGGGTAGGTTACCATGATCATCCTACTTTTTCGAAAATTCCAGTAAAGCATAAAAATTTAAAAGTTGAGTCTTCAAATTATTCAGTTTAAAATAAAAGAAAGCCAATTTAAAAAAACCTCTGTTCACTAATAGCTTACAAAAATGAACTTGTGACAAGACAGAAACAGACTTGTAGACTTAGAGAACAAATTTAGAGTTACAGAGGGGAGGGATGAGGAGAGAGATAGATTGGAAGTCTAAGATTGACATGTGCACACTGCTATATTTAAAACAAAATGCTTTCCATGAAACAGTAACAAAAGCAATGCAAGTTGGCCAAAAAAAGATGAAGTATATTCTGTTTGAGATATCCAATGTGGTGCCACTTGCCACATGAGGCTGTGTGTCTGCGTGCTAAGTCGATTTAGTCATGTCCGACTCTTTGCGAACCCATGACGTTGTGTAGCTCTCTAGGCTCCTCTGTGCCTGGGATTCTCCAGGCAAGAATCCTGGAGTGGGTTGTTATTCCCTTCTCGAGGGAATCTTCTTGACCCAGGGATCGAACCCACATCTGTCATGTCTCTTGTGCTGACAGGAGGATTCTTTCCCACTGAGCCATCGGGGAAGGCCCCTCAACCTTTTCACAGCCATGTGCACTGAGGGTGCTGGGGTTCTAAGGATACAAACAGGACAACAACATCCCCCTCAGTCTGGATCTGCACTGGCCAATAAAGTACTTACCCAGCCGTGTGGTACAGACAATGACTCTGCACGTATAGGAAGTAAAGCATTCAGTTCTTCAGTCACACCCACCACATTTCAAGTGCTCAGGAGCGTCATGTGGCCAGGTGCCATGGTGCTGGACAGAGCAGATGTTTAAAAAGTCCCATGATCACAGAGGATTCTACTGGACATTCCACACCAGATCACTGAGGGCTGCAGAGAGAACACTTGCCCCAGGGAGGCTTTGCATATGTTGTGTTAATCCATCGATATTTGCATGTTTTGTCTTTTTTGCTTATTTTCACCAAAGCCAAGGATTTGAGAATCTTGTGCCTTTTAAGTTCTCAACTGTTGGCACAATGTGGCTTGGCTCAACCAAGCGGAGGGCTGAAGAGCATAACACCATGAGGACCCCGGTGTGAACTGAGTGGCAAAAGGGGTGAAAATCAAACTCCACAGAGCCTTAGCTGCTCATTGAGCTCTCTGTGTGTGATGTCTCTCCTGGCTTAGAACTAAACCGCCCAAGAACTCTTTTACCAAGAAATGTCAGGATCGCTTAAAGTGAAGACATTCTGGGGCTCCTGTGTTGCCACTGTCACTGTTTCCATTTTCCCCTAATTATCCATTGTTTTTTTTCTTGCCTTTAGGTGAGGGGACCAAATGTCATGATCTTCATTTTTCTGAATGTTCACAGTGTAGACATGAACCCCAGTTATACTCATATTACTTCTTTTTAAAAAAATAATTGAATGTTAGCATTTGATGTCTTCATTTTGCAGAATCTGAGTTCTCCAACCACCTACAGAAGATGGGTTTACTTGGGTCATGGGTGTATTTCTGCTGTGTGGCACCAATGCCTGCTACAGAGTAGGTGCTCTGCAATAATTCATGTACTGACCAAAAATGAGAAGTAAATTCCATTTCTGGAGGGAACTGGGAAAATAAAGTTCTGAGTCCTATTTGGAGCCAGCTGTCATGGCTGACTCAAGACAAGAACCTATGTCCCACTCTCTGGAGCAGGGAGTCAGAACAGGCAGAAAGAGAAAGAGTTGAGACCTCAGGTCTGAGCTGAGATGCCTCTTGAGCCCTGCCTGGAGACATCAGAACCAGGTCCAAGGAGGGACCGCCCCCTGCTGTGAGTCCACAGCCGTGGGAACTCTGAAGGGTGGCGGCAGGCCCCCAGGGACCACATCCTGTTTGTCCTCTAGGGCCCCGTGGTCTCCTCATCTGTACAGGGGGGAGGATGGGGTGGTTGGGCGCTCAGAGCTGCAGACATGCCTTCCATCTTCTCTGAGCTTCTCCTCCTGGGACAGATGTGCAGGTCAGGGAGGGGACCACAGGAGGGCAAGGGACGCCCAGCCTGCCCCCAGCTCATGGGAACGTCAGCGTTCAGACAGCTTTCCCCATCAGGGATCCTGATGGGGAGAGAATCAGCCCAAGCTTTCAGTGGCAAATCTCTCACTTCCAGGGTTGATTCTGGGCCAGAGGCCTTCAAACCCTTCAGGTGGGTCCTCCCTGGTCTCCTGAGACCCATATGTCACTTGAGTCCCAGGAAGTTGGTTGGGGGCAAGGTGGGAGACCTGAGATTCTAGAGTGATTCTAATGAAACCTGGAAGGGCTCCTGAGATGAGCTGGGGATTGAGGGGTGGGGAGATCCTGGGACTTAGCCTCTGACTTCCTTCCAGGGCCTTGCACAAACTCACAATCTGGGTTGAGACTCTTTTGGGCAGCTCAGGGTGCCCATGTGAATACACTGTATGCAGAGTTGGAATGTGAGACTGAGTGCACAGACCATCAGGTAGTATGCTTCAGTTGGCATGCACTATCTGGAGAAGGAAATGGCAATGCACTCTAGTAGTCTTGTCTGCAATATCCCGTGAACATGGGAGCCTGCCAGCCTACAGCGCATAGGGTTGCAAAGAGTCGGACACCACTGAGTGACTTCACTTTCTTTCATTTTGTTTTAAAATTTATTTATTTCACTGGTTCCATTTTTTAATCTCATAATAGATATATTTTATTGAAGTGTAGTTGACTTACAATGTTTCAGGTGCACAGCAAGGTGATTTTCAGTTATATAAACACGCATACATAATTTTTCAGATTATTCTCCTTTTTAGGTTATTACAAGATATTGACTATAGTTCCTGTGCTATATAGTAAATCTTTGTTGCTTGTTTCTTATCTTTATTTTTTTACTAAAAATCTAGCATTGTATTCATACTTCTATTTTTAAATTTATGGTATATTCCATGTCAGTGTTATGCTACACTTAGAGTGAAAGCATGATGCCAAAATCCCACCATGTCCATGATAAAAGTAAATGGAAAACAATGGCAAGGTTAATTGTGGGACGAAATATTGAATCGCATTATGTTACTGGTGGGCTTTCCTGGTGACTCAGATGATAAAGAATCTGCCTGCAACACAGGAGACCTGAGTCAATGCCTCGGTTGGAAAGATCTGCTGGAGAAGGAAATGGCAACCCACCCAAGCATTCTTGCCTGGAGAACCCCTATGGACAGAGGAGTCTGATGGGTTGCAGCCCATGCGATCACAAAGAGTCAGACACAACTGAGGGACTAAACTATTCTCAAGGCTCTGAACTTGAAAGGTATAACACTTTCCCATTCATGAGATAAAAAGTGGCAGAACAGACAGAACCTTTTGTCTTGTCAGGGGCTTAAAGGGACATTATGACCAGACCTGCATGGACAGCTTCAAGAACAAAGGATTCCAGAATTACAAGATTTCCACAGTGGAGTGGACGTAAGTATAGCTATGGCTGATCCATGTTGATGTATGGCAGAAACTAACAATATTGTAGTTGTCCTTAAACGAAAAATAAATAAAGTAAGGGGGGAAAAAAGCTTGCAAGAGGACTTCCCTGGTGGTCCAGTGGTTGGGAAATGCCTGCCAATGTGGGGCACATGGGCCGAATCCTGGAAATGGGAAGATTCCACATGTCTCAGGGTAGTTAAGCCCGTGGGTCACAAGCCCATGTGCCTAGAGCGGGCGCTCCACAACAAGAGAAGCCACGGTGATGAGAGATCCTGAACCACAGAAAAGGGCAGCCCCCTTCCCACAAGTAGAGAAAGCCTGTGCACAGCGACGAAGAGCCAGCACAGACATTAATTAGTTAATTAAAACAGTGTGTGTAAGTGTGAAAGTGTGAGTTCACTCGTGGGTGTTTAATCTGTGTTGTTCTCTCTTCTCCTTGGAATTTTCTTCCGCATGGGCTAGGGTTATTTCACATTCAGTAAACACTGTTGGACCATCCCTCTCACTCCTCAAAAAGCCCATCTAATTCAGGTAAGATGATTCTTTGGGGGCACAAGTTCACCATACATTGGTCTGCTGGCTTTCCAAATAAAGTCACTATTCCTTTCCTGAAGACCTCATCACTCTGTCCCTTGACAAGCAACATGAAGTTGGAATCAGAGCACATTCATGAGACATTAGCAGAGGTGTCATTCATTTTAGACAAAATCCATAGACGTCACTCTCACAATTGATATCTGTGGTTTAAAAGAAGATATGCAGATGGCCAACAGGCATATGAAAAGATGCTCAGCATTGCTCATTAGTAAAGAGGCAAATCGACACTGCAAGGAGGTACCACCTCACACTGATCAGAATGGCCATCATTAGACAATTGATGAATAACATGCTGGAGAGAGTGTGGAGAAGAGGGAAACCCTCTTACACTGTTGGTGGAATGTAAACTGGTGCAGTCACCATGGAAAACAGTATGGAAGTTCCTCAAAAACCGAAAAACAGAGTTTCCATATGATCCAACAATTCCAACCCCAAGCATATATCTGTGAAAAAACATACCTTGAAAAGATTCATGCACCTCTATGTTAATAGCAGAAAAACTTACAGTAGCCAAGACATGGGAACAGCCTAATTGTCCATCGAGAGATGAATGGATAAAGAAGATGTATATGCTTATACACACAGAGAATGGAATATCATTCAGATGTTTAAAATATGAAATGTCATTTGCAGCAGCATGGATGAACCTGGAGATTAACATATTAAGTGAAGAAGACAGAAAGAGAAAGAAAATTTTCATGTGATATCACCCATGTGTGGAATCTAAAACGAACATATCAATGAAACAGGAACAGACTCACAGACATAGAGAACAGGCTTGTGGTTGCCAAGGAGGGAAGGATTGGAAGCTTGGGATTAGCAGATGAAATCTATTTATACATAGAATGAGTAAAGCATGAACTCCAGTTAAAATAAATAAGTTTAAATTAAAAAAAAATAAAATGTCCCTTTAAATATGAAAAAAAAAAAAAGAATGAGGTCCTACAGTATGGCACAGGGAATTCTATCCAGTATCTTGCCATAAATCATAATGGAAAAGAATATAAATGTTGAGCTGAATCAATTTGCTGTACAAATATTGTAAAGAAATTAGTCTCCAATTAAATAAATAAATTTATGTTTAAAATAATAATATCGAAATGAATCTGCCACAGGTATACATGTGTTCCCCATCCAGAACTCTCCTCCCTCCCCCCTCCCCATACCATCCCTCTGGGTCGTCCCAGTGCACCAGCCCCAAGCATCCAGTATTGTGCATTGAACCTGGACTGGCAACTCGTTCCATATATGGTATTATATGTATTTCAATGCCATTCTCCCAAATCATCCCACCCTCTCCCTCTCCCACAGAGTCCAAAAGACTGATTCATTTCGATATTTGGCAAAACCAATACAATATTGTAAAGTTTAAAAATAAAATAAAATTTAAAAAAATAAAAAATAGTACTGTTAGAGTATAAAAAAATAAATAAAATAATAATAAAAATTAAAAATTTTTAATTTTAAAAAATTTGTGGTTTATATATCTGCAGTAAAAGTAAAAATGCACAAACTGAAATGACAAAGAATACAGATCAATTCTGAAACATGATATTAAAAAATAACAGGAAATTTTAAGAAGGGTGACTGTACTGTTACTCCATTACATACATAATGATCAAGAGGAGACCAGATTTATTACTTAGGGAGCATCACTAATGTAAACAACCCTCACCACCAGCAAAATGGTGTGGAATCACTGCCCTTACTGAGGTTCTTTCCTGTCTATGAACAACCGCTGAACTGGGTGTATGTCTACCCTTGGAGTCTTGAAACAGCTGGGCCATTTTGCCCCAGTTTGGAGTTGATTGATGTGGACACGCCCCTCACTCAAGCATTCTGGAGCTTGGAAGTCCCTACTTGACATATTTTGTGTTCATCTGAGTATCTAGGAAGCAAGGTGGTCCACCTTTTCAGGCAGAACAAATCCCCTTCCCAAAAAAACACCACAGTCATCTTTACACACATTATCTTTGTGTACATGTGTGGTCCTTGGATTAGAAAGGGATGAAGAGAGAGCGAGACAGAGAAAGTGTTGTGTGTGCAAAGTTTCCACTCAGAGTCACGAAATAATTTCAGATAAGGAAGAGTCAGAGAAAGACAAATATCACATGATATCGTTTATTTGTTACATCTAAAAAAATGACCTTATTTACAAAACAGACTCACAGAGAATGAAGTTATGGTTACCAGGGGGGATATTGTCAGGGGGAGGTTAGATTGGAAGTTTGGGACTGACATATACAGATGGCTGTATTAAAATGGATGACCAACAAGAACCCACTGTATAAAACAGAGAGTTCTGCTTAATATTCTGTAACTCCCTAAGTGGGAAAAGAATTTGAGAAGCAATAGATGCATATATATATATATATATATATATATATATATATATATATAAAACTGAATCACTTTGTTGTACACCTGAAACTAACAAGTTAGTTAATTGCTTAATCACATATATTACAATATATATCCAAATAGCCATATATGTATGTCTGGTCCTCTCATAAGAATGCAGAATAAAAGTCTCTATTAATGAGTCTTTCATTGCCAACCTGCTGAAATATGATGTGGGTACATGTGATTTCTCTTCTGCAAAGAGTTAAGGTTAATCAGGTTTATCATGACCTTGGGAAAAGCATCCTGCATGGTATACCCTGAATCACCATTCAGATCAAATCAGATCAGATCAGTCGCTCAGTCGTGTCCGAATCTTTGTGACCCCATGAATTGCAGCACGCCAGGCCTCCCTGTCCATCACCAACTCCCAGAGTTCACTCAGACTCACGTCCATCGAGTCAGCGATGCGATCCAGCCATCTCATCCTCTGTCGTCTCCTTCTCCTCCTCCCCCCAATCCCTCCCAGCATCAGGGTCTTTTCCAATGAGTCAACTCTTCCTATAAGGTGGCAAAGTACTGGAGTTTCAGCTTTAGCATTATTCCTTCCAAAGAAATCCCAGGGCTGATCTCCTTCAGAATGGACTGGTTGGATCTCCTTGCAGTCCAAGGGACTCTCAAGATTCTTCTCCAACACCACAGTTCAAAAGCATCAATTCTTTGGCACTCAGCTTTCTTCACAGTCCAGCTCTCACATCCATACATGACCACAGGAAAAACCATAGCCCTGACCAGATGGACCTTTGTTGGCAAAGTAATGTCTCTGCTTTTAAATATGCTATCAGGTTGGTCATAACTTTCCTTCCAAGGAGTAAGCGTCTTTTAATTTAATGGCTGAAGTCACTATCTGCAGTGATTTTGGAGCCCCTCAAAATAAAGTCTGACACTGTTTCCACTGTTTCCCCATCTATTTCCCATGAAGTGATGGGACCAGATGCCATGATCTTTGTTTTCTGAATGTTGAGCTTTAAGCCAACTTTTTCAGTCTCCTCTTTCACTTTCATCAAGAGGCTTTTGAGGTCCTCTTCATTTTCTGCCATAAGGGTGGTGTCATCTGTGTATCTGACGTTGATAGTGTTTAGGGAAACAAAAGGTGATGATCGGATCATGAGGTGTGCTCAGTGATGTGGCTCAGGTCAGACTTCCATCCCTGGCGTGAGAAGAGGCTGGCCATCTTCCCATGTGACAAGAGCCAGGCTGACTGTACCAACAGCACCGCCCGCCTTCTGCATCCTGTGACTCTGTCAGCTTTGCTCTGTTCTGCCTCCTGTCTCTCAGAAGCAGAGCCATGTGCCCCACACTCCTCAGCCTCCTGAGTCTTGGTGAGTCCGGAAAGACACAGTCAGAGAGGGTTATGGTGGAAATTGGGGGATCCTCGCACCACTGACCAGGTTTCCTGGATGAGGGTGCAAGGAACGTGGGATCCATCAGGACAAGCCATCTCTGAAGGGCTTTTCCTTCTAGGATTCTGTGTGATTCTGAGGATCTGGGCAGCTGTGGGTGAGTCCTCCCCATCCCTTATTTCTCTGTTAAGCAGAGCAGTTGGAGCTGATGCAGAGGACACTGGGGGACTGGGGTTAGACCCCTTTGAGTACAGTGAGAGCCATGTGCCCTGTGGATCCCAGGTCTCTTTTGACCCTGATACTCATCTTCACTCTCCCCAGAGGTTAGCCCAGGTCTGGACTCTGGACCTGAAGGGACAGTGCAAAGTTTGTCAGCTGGGAGCTGCGCCCCCGAGTGCCATCTCAATCATGAGAGGGGAGCAAGACGCTGCATCCCAAAGACCTCTCTCCTACAAGGTGGCTCGTGGCATCTCCAATTAGCCCTTAAAAACAGGATCTGCAGGAGCACCCATTAAAGCTGACCCCAGGGAAGGGTCTGGCCATCAGGCAGGGCCACCTGGGCCTTGTCACAGATTTGATGTAGGTTAGCTAACAAAGGAGCGAGGTTCAAGGTTTACTTACTTCTTTTCAGGGAAGTGGCTTTTTAACTGCTTAGTTGTGTTAGTGTTAGTTGCTCTGTCGAGTCCGACTGTTTGCGACCCCATGGACTGTAGCTCACCAGGCTCCTCTATCCATAGGATTCTCCAGGCCAGAATGCAGGAGTGGGTTGCCATTTCCTTGACCAGGGGATCTCGCCAACTCAGAGACTGAACCCTGCTCTCCTGCCTTGCCGGAAGATTCTTTACCATTTGAGCTACAACAAATGCAACAGTGAAGTCCTTTCCCTTCTTGTCCATGCATCAATTTTTTGCTGATGTTTCCTTTTGCCTGCATTGTGCAGACTGCAGGATTTTAGTTCCCTGATCAGGGATTCAACCACCAGGGAATCCCCAGTGTTTTGTGTTTTCAGAGAATGTTTCTCAACATTTTGTCAACCCAAGGAGTGATTCTTCTGAGAAAAATCACTTCCGAGAATCGTATTCTTAGAATCTGATGATGTCCATCCTGGGTTGACTGTGTCTGTCTGTCCCCAGGCCCCAGGTGTCCCTGACCATCAGGGTGATGCACTTTAGGGGAGGGGAGTTGGAAGAATTGAAGGGGAAGTGCCCATGAGGGCAATGGGGAGAGGGGATCATTCCTATTTTTCTCTCAAAGCCTGTGTCTCCTTCTCTCCTAGCTGAATACGACAAGCCCTCTTTTTAAGCCTGGCCAAGCCCCGTGGTTCCCTTAGGACAGACAGTGACTCTTCAGTGTCACTCCGGTCCTCCATTTGTGATATTCAGACTGCTCAAAAGAGATGGGACCATTTTGCCCAAGCTCCAGGGATATCATTTCAACACCTTCACCATTGGCCCAGTGACCAGAAAACATGCTGGGTCCTACACATATCTCTCTCTGTGGGGTCCGATGTCCGTGACCCTCTGCAGATTATGGTCACAGGTAGGAGAGGTTCAGCCCAGCTCGGGACACCTGTGCCTGCAGGCAATCCTACCCTAGGTCCACATGCCAGTGCAGCCAAAGACATCCTCAGGATTCCCAGCCAGAACCGAACCAAGGAAAGAGAATGAAGTCTGAGAGTTTAAACTCAGGGTGTTGAATAGAGGGCTGTGTTCCCCTGGCTCAGGAAAGAGGAGCCTCCCTAGGCACTAGTTAGACAGGATGCTGCTACTGCCTGTCACCTGGGAGGCCGAGGGGGGACCCTGACCCAGCACCTGCCACCCAGTAGGGAGCTGTAATCCCATATGAAGGAGCTGGGGTTCCAGTTAGACCAAGTCAGCCCAGGAATGTTTCCAGAGGCATGAAGTGGGGGTCACAGGTGGGGAAATGTTCCCTTTTTTCTCCACCTCCTTCCCAATCACCTGCCAATCATCACCCACTTTCTAGGATACGAGTGTGAAAGGAGCCAAGGTACATATTACATCTGGTATGTATTCTACCAGGGAAGCAGACCCACCCCAGCCCCCCACCATGCATACTAGGAACGGGATGAAGTTAAGAGCACTGCAACCCACTCCAGTATTCTCAACTGGAGAATCCCATGGACAGAAGAGCATAGTGGGCTACAGTCCATGGGGCCCCACAGAATCTGACACAACTGAAGTGACTGAGTATGTATGCATGAAGCTGAGAGCAGATCCAACAGCTAAAGAGCTTAGAATAAACACAGAGGAGGCCGGAGGTTTTGAGCAAAGAGAAACAGAAAAGCATGAGTCAGAGCCCAAGAACAAGGCTAAAAAGAATGCAACAGAAAAGACAGGAAAAATAATTGGCTTTGCTGCTTCACGGGGAGGTTTTTCACACCTTCAGATGTCAGAGGAAGTGCTGAGGCGGGGTGACTCACTGAAGCTCACAACCTCTTTGCTCCTAGGTGTGTTCACAAAACCCTCCATCTCAGCCCACCCAGGGCCTCTCGTGCATGTGGGACAGAATGTGACCTTCCGCTGTCACTCATCGATGCTGCTTGATAAATTTATCCTGCACAAAAAAATGAAGCACAGGGCATTTCCAAAGACGTGGAGAGATGCTCACTCGTGGGCATGCCCCAGCTGACTTCTTTATTGGCCCCATGACTTTGTCGAGAGCAGGCACCTACAGATGCTACAGCTCTCTCAGCCACTCCCCCTATGAGTGGTCAGCTCCCAGCGACCCTGTGGACATCATCATCACAGGTGAGTGTGGCCAGACCAGTCCCTTCTGCTCTCTGTGTCACAGAAGGTCTGGTGTCCAGTCCAGCATCAGTACTGGGAGAGAATGACAGGCATGCAGAGACACTCACAAACTCGGGAGAGGAACACATCAGAGAGAGGAGGTGTGAACACGGAAGGGAAAAGAGAACAGAGTCCCTGCCATGTGCTAAGGAGAAGACACAGCCGGTGACAGAGTGAAGGAGCAAGAACGTGAAAGAACGACCAATGGAGGAAAATGTACCAGAGCAGGGACCAGGGCAATTCCCCGCTCAGGCAGCCAATGATGGTTGGTTAAGGGGTTGGTTTCCCACTTTCATGTCAGAGTTCCCTTCCTCTGTCAGCAGCACACTGTGGTACCAGAAGCCCTTGCAGTCTGGCCCCTGGGTGATCAAGATGGAGGTCGACACCCTGAAGTTGCTCAGCCTCTTGGTTTAATGCATCCTTCTGCACAAAGAGAGGGGAGTGGTCCCTCCAACCCTCCCACTAAGGAGTCCCTTCCAGCCCCTGGGGCTGGGTAAGGCAGCGCTGAACACACCCTCAAGAAAGGCGGTCAAAGATCGAATGAGATTCTGGCAATTTCCTCTCCATAATCTCTTCTTCTGGGTCAATGCCATGTTTTCTGATGCTCCTCAGCAGTAGTTAGTAGGTCCCATTTATTTCAAGAGAACCACACATCTGGTTGATTTAAAAAAATGTTTTTTTTATCTTATTTATGTTTGTTGAAGTCTAGTTGATTTCAGATGTTGTTAATTCCTGTTGTACAACAGAGTGATTCAGTTATTCATATACATATATTCTTTCTTTAAAAAAGGATATTAAATGACAATCCATTTTATAAAAATTATTTATTTTTTAAAAGGATTTTAAATAACACTCCATTTTTTTGGAATTTCTTTTTTTAATATAAATTTATTTATTTTAATTGGAGGTTAATTACTTTACAATATTGTATTGGTTTTGCCATACATCAACATGAATCTGCCACAGGTATTCATGTGTTCCCCATCCTGAACCCCCCTCCCTGCTCCCTCCCCGTACCATCCCTCTGGGTCGTCCCAGTGCACCAGCCCCAAGCAACCAGTATCATGCGTCAGACTTGGACTGGTGATTCGTTTCATATATGATATTATACATGTTTCAATGCCATTCTCCCAAATCATCCCACCCTCACCCTCTCCCACAGAGTCCAAAAGACTGTTCTATACATCTGTGTCTCTTTTGCTGTCTCGCATACAGAGTTATCATTACCATCTTTATAAATTCCATAGATATGCATTAGTATACTGTATTGGTGTTTTTCTTTCTGGCTTACTTCACTCTATATAATAGGCTCCAATTTTATCCACCTCATTAGAACTGATTCAAATGTATTCTTTTTAATGGCTGAGTAATACTCCACTGTGTATATGTACCACAGCTTTCTTATTCATCTGCTGATGGACATCTAGGTGCTTCCATGTCCTAGCGATTATAAACAGTGCTGCGATGAACACTGGGGTACATGTGTCTCTTTCAATTCTGGTTTCCTTGGTGTGTATGCCCAGCAGTGGGATTGCTGGGTCATAAGGCAGTTCTATTTCCAGTTTTTTAAGGAATCTCCACATTGTTCATAGTGGTTGTACTAGTTTGCATTCCCTCCAACAGTGTAAGAGGGTTCCCTTTTCTCCACACACTCTCCAGCATTTATTGCTTGTAGACCTTTGGATCACAGCCATTCTGACTGGTGTGAAATGGTACCTCATAGTGGTTTTGATTTGCATTTCTATGATAATGAGTGATGTTGAGCATCTTTTCATGTGTTTGTTAGCCATATGTATGTCTTCTTTGGAGGAATGTCTGTTTAGTTTTTTGGCCCATTTTTTGATTGGGTCATTTATTTTTCTGGAATTGAGCTGCAGGAGTTGCTTGTCTATTTTTGAGATTAGTTGTTTGTCAGTTATTTCATTTGCTCTTATTCTCTCCCATTCTTAACAACATGCTGCTGAATAACCAACAAATCACAGAAGAGATCAAAAAAGAAATCAAAATATGCATAGAAATGAATGAAAATGAAAACACAACAACCCAAAACCTGTGGGATACTGTAAAAGCAGTGCTAAGGGGAAAGTTCATAGCAATACAGGCATACCTCAAGAAACAAGAAAAAAGTCAAATAAGTAACCTAACTGTACACCTAAAGTAACTAGAAAAGGAAGAAATGAAGAACCCCAGGGTTAGTAGAAGGAAAGAAATCTTAAAAAATAGGGCAGAAATAAATGCAAAAGAAACAAAAGAGACCATAGCAGAAATCAACAAAGTCAAAAGCTGGTTCTATGAAAAGATAAATAAAATTGACAAACCATTAGCCAGACTCATCAAGAAACAAAGGGATAAAAATCAAATCAATAAAATTAGAAATGAAAATGGAGAGATCACAACAGACAACACACAAATACAAAGGATTATAAGAGACTACTATCAGCAATTATATGGCAATAAAATGGACAACGTGGAAGAAATGGACAAATTCTTAGAAAAGTACAACTTTCCAAAACTCGACCAGGAAGAAATAGAAAATCTTAACGGATCCATCACAAGCACGGAAATTGAAACTGTAATCAGAAATCTTCCAGCAAACAAAAGCCCAGGTCCCGACAGCTTCACAGCTGAATTCTACCAAAAATTTACAGAAGAGCTAACACCTACCCTGCTCAAACTCTTCCAGAAAATTGCAGAGGAAGGTAAACTTCCAAACTCATTCTATGAGGCCACCATCACCCTAATACCAAAACCTGACAAAGATGCCACACAAAAAAAGAAAACTACAGGCCAATATCACTGATGAACATAGATGCAAAAATCCTTAACAAAATTCTAGCAATCAGAATCCAACAACACATTAAAAAGATCATACACCATGACCAAGTGGGCTTTATCCCAGGGATGCAAGGATTCTTCAATATCTGCAAATCAATCAATGTAATACACCACATTAACAAATTGAAAAATAAAAGCCATATGATAATCTCAATAGATGCAGAGAAAGCCTTTGATGAAATTCAACATCCATTTATGATAAAAACTCTGAAGAAAGCAGGAATAGAAGGAACATACCTCAACGTCATAAAAGCTATATATGACAAGCCCACAGCAAACATTATCCTCAATGGTGAAAAATTGAAAGCATTTCCCCTAAAGTCAGGAACAAGCCAAGGGTGCCCACTTTCACCACTACTATTCAACATAGTTTTGGAAGTTTTGGCCACAGCAATCAGAGCAGAAAAAGAAAGAAAAGGAATCCAAATTGGAAAATAAGAAGTAAAACTGTCACTGTTTGCAGATGACATAATCCTCTACATAGAAAACCCTAAAGACTCCACCAGAAAATTCCTAGAGCTGCCCTGGGAGTTCTTTGGAAGGAATGATGCTAAAGCTGAAACTCCAGTACTTTGGCCACCTCAAGCGAAGAGTTGACTCATTGGAAAAGGCTCTGATGCTGGGAGGATTGGGGGCAGGAGGAGAAGGGGACGACAGGATGAGATGGCTGGATGGCATCACTGACTCGATGGACGTGAGTCTGGGTGAACTCTGGGAGTTGGTGATGGACAGGGAGGCCTGGCGTGCTGTGATTCATGGGGTCTCAAAGAGTCAGATACGACTGAGCGACTGAATTGAACTGACTGAACCAATGAATATAGTAAAGTTTCAGGATATAAAATCAACACACAGAAATCCCTTGCATTCCTATGCACTACTAATGAGAAAATAGAAAGAGAAATTAAGGAAAGAATTCCATTCACCATTGCAACAGAAAGAATAAAATACTTAGGAATATATCTACCTAAAGAAACTAAAGACCTATATATAGAAAACTATAAAACACTGGTGAAAGAAATCAAAAAGGACACTAATAGATGAAGAAATATACCATGTTCATGGATCAGAAGAATCAATATAGTGAAAATTAGTATACTAACCAAAGCAGTCTATAGATTCAATGCAATCCCTATCAAGCTACCAACGGTATTTTTCACAGAGCTAGGACACTCCATTTTTAAAGTTATTTCTGAACTTTTCCCTGTGCGGGATACCCCTTATTGTGGGGCTTTCTCTCCTGGCAGTGGGCGGGCCTCTCATTGCAGTGCTGCTCTTGTGGCACACTTCAGGCTTTAGTCCTATAGTTAGGACTAGAGTTACTTTGTGCTCTAAGATCAAGGTCTCCTCCTTCCAGGTTGGTCCAAGAAGCCCTCTCTCTCAGCCCAGGGGGGCCCTGTGGTGAGGTCAGAAGAGAACGTGTCCGTGGTCTGCAGCTCCCAGAGTGCCTTTGACCAGTTCCATCTGTTCATGGAGGGAGAGAACCTTGGTCGCCCGCTCGCTGGAGGGCCGAGCCCCCACAGAGCACTCCAGGAAGAGTTCCCTCTGGGTCCTGGGACCCCAGCCCACAGCGAGGTCTACAGGTGCAACAACTCCTTCACTCACTCTCCCTACTTGTGGTCAGTGATCCACTGTTCCTGTCTGTCACATGTGAGGAACCTTTTCCTGGCCTATGCTTTGTTGTTCCTGTTCACACACTATGTTGTGTCCAACTCTTTGCCACCCTGTGGACTGCAGCACGACAGACTCCTCTGTCCTTCACTATCTCCTCCACATGGATCACAGCCCTGTAGTGGTGAAGGGGCCTTCGTACCTCAGTGAAGCTATGAGCCAGTCGTGCAGGGCCACCCAAGCCTGAAGGGTCATAGTGAAGAGTCCTGACAAAACGTGGTCCCCTTGAAGAGGAAATGGCAACCCATTCCAGTATTCCTGCCTGGAGAACCCATGAAGAGTCCCATGCTTTACACTAAATCACATTGCAGTGGCCCAAAAGGCAATTTGCTTTTTCCATAATATCTTACTGTATTACTGAGCTCTATGTCAAGGTCTCCATGCTGGCATCAGGGGACCTTAGGGCTTCTGGAGAAATGGAGGCAATGAGAACCAGAGAGGAAGAGAGATGGTAGATGGCATCTCACCATCTTCCACCTCCTGTATGGATGCTCCACATCAGAGTCCTGTCTATCCAGGCAATAAAGAAAAGGGTCAGGGTAGACCCAGGAGGAGGAGAGGTTGGGCTCATTCGGGAGGATCAGAGATTGCATTGGGCCCTTGCGCTTAGTGTTTTCCCAGTAGCACCTCTGACATACAGGTGATTTTCCAATTAAGCAGCATAGATACTCATTCCTGGTGCAGAGATGATGTCTTTTGCTTACAGCAGTGTTTCACTGCCAGGCATATCCTTCCCGCCTCCTTCCACCCTCTCTTCTCTGGGATGGAGGGTCTACTCAACCCATTCACCATGAGGGACCAGAACCTCTCCCCTCCCCCATCAGTGCTCTGAGAGATGACAGAGTCAAGGACAGGCAGGAGGTCAACCTTCCAGAAACAAGAGCCCTCCTGTGGTGGGGTGAGGAAGGTTATTGTTCACCCTTTCTGGCTTTTTTCCCCTAGATTCCACTACAAGTACTTGCCCATCAACCATGGATCCACACACCACAGAAGGTAAGCAAGATGGTCTCCTATCTCAACAAATTTCTGAGATGACAGAGAGTCTCTGTGTGAGTGTTCATTCTACCACCTCCCAGTTCTGTGACTTTGGGCTCCTCAACGTCCCTGTCATGTCAGCATTTGAGATCATGGTCTGTATTAGAACTTGAGTGGGTATTGAGTTTCTCATTCTCTGGAACTGGGAATTTCTATATTGAACACAGTGAATCAGAGGGACTTGACCCCATGCTTAAGGGAGGTGCTTACTCTCCCTCCACCAATATCTTTGGGAAGGATGAGGGGACAAGAGGAGAATTTTAGGGAGCACCGTCAATATGTGCTATTGCTCTGTTAGTGTTTTATGAACTAAACATTCCACAGTTCAGAAATAGAAGTGTTGTTCATTTTAGACAAAATCCATAGATGTCACTATCACAATTGACATCTGTGGTTTAAAAGAAGAAATGCAGATGGTGAACAGGCATATGAAAAGATGCTCAGCATAACTAATTAGTAGAGAAAGGCAAATCGATACTGCAATGAGGTACCACCTCATACCAATAAGAATGGCCATCATTAAATAGTTGATGGATAATAGATGCTGGAAAGCATGTGGAGAAGAGGGAAACCCTCTTACACCTGGACCTTGTCACATATTTGATGTGTGATTGTAGGTTAGCTAACAAAGGAGCGAGGTTCAAGATTTACTTTCTTCTTTTTAGTCAAGTGGCTTTTTCACTGCTTAGTTGTATTAGTGTTAGTCGGTCACGTCTGACTCCTTTCAACCCTATGGACTGTAGGTCACCAGGCTCCTCTGTCCATGGGATTCTCCAGGCAAGAATACTGGAGGGGGTTGCCATTTCCTTGTCCAGGGGATCTTGCTAACTGAGGGATTGAACCCTGGTTTCCTGCCTTGCAGGAAGATTCTTTACCGTATTGAGCTACAACAAATGCAACAAGGAAGTCTTTTCACTTCTTGTCCATGCATCAATTTTTCTGTGGTGTTTTTTTTTGGGGGGGGGTGGGATCAATGAAAGTTTATTAATTTATCATTAGCAATTGGAATAAGCAGTTATTTGGTACTTGTATGCAATAGGTATTGACCTAGGTAATTTACATGTATTATTTATTTATTTATTTCTGTGGTGTTTTATTTGCCTTCATCGTGCAGCTTGAGGGATCTTAGTTCCCTGATCAGGGATCAACTCGGGCCCTTGGAAGAGAAAGTGGAAGTCCTAACCACTGGACTGCCCAGGAATCCCCAGGTGTTTTGTGTTTTGAGAGAAAGGTTTTCAACATTTTGTCAACCCAAAGAGTGATTCATGTCCTGAGAATTTCCATGATGTCCATCCTGGATTTATGTGTTTCTGTCTGTCCCCAAGCCCCAAGTGTCCTTGAGCATCAGGGTGATGCACTTTAGGGGAGGAGAGTTCGAAGAATTAAAGGGGAGCCCACCCACGAGAGCAGTGGGGAGAGCTGAGTGTTCCCATTTTCTTCTCAAAGCCTGTGTCTCCTTCTCTCCTAGGTAAATATGAGAAGCTGTCTTTGTCAGCCTGGCCAAGCCCCGTGGTTCCCTTAGGACAGACTGTGACTCTTTGCTGTCTCTCCCATTCTCCACTTAAGAGATTCATCCTGTTCAAAACAGATGGGAGAAGGCTTTTGCCTGAGTTCCAGGGATATTATTTCAACAACTTCACCCTTGGCCCAGTGACCAGAGAACGTGCTGGGTCCTACACGTGTTCTGGAGCCTATTGGTTATTTTTGAAGTTTTCCCTGTGCTGTGTACCCCTTACTGTGGGGCTTTCTGTCCTGGTGGTGGGCGGGCTTCTCATTGCAGTGTGTCTCTTGTGGCACACTTCCGGTTAGTCCTATATTTAGGATTAGAGTTACTTTGTGCTCTAAGATCAAGGTCTTCTCCTTTCAGGTCTGTCCAAGAAACCCTCTGTCTCAGCCCAGTGGGGGGCCCTGGTGAGGTCAGGAAAGAACGTGACCTTGGTCTGCAGCTCCGAGAGCGCCTTTGACCAGTTCCATCTGCTCAGAGAGGGGCAGAACCTTGGGCGCCCGCTCGCTGGAGGGCCGAGCCCCCACAGAGCACTCCAGGAAGAGTTCCCTCTGGGTCCTGGGACCCCAGCCCACAGCGGTGTCTACAGGTGCTACAACACCTTCACTCGCTCTCCCTACTCGTGGTCAAACTCCAGTGACCCACTGTTCCTATCTGTCACAGGTGAGGAACCTCTTCCTGGCCCTTGCTTTGTTGTTCCAGTTCAGTCACTATGTTGTGTCCAACTGTTTGCCACCCTGTGGACTGCAGCACTACAGACTCCTCTGTCCTTCACTATCTCCTCCACATGGATCACAGCCCTGTAGTGGTGAAGGGGCCTTCGTACCTCAGTGAAGCTATGAGCCAGTCGTGCAGGGCCACCCAAGCCTGAAGGGTCATAGTGAAGAGTCCTGACAAAACGTGGTCCCCTGGAAGAGGAAATGGCAGCCCATTCCAGTATTCCTGTCTGGAGAACCCATGAAGAGTCCCATGCTTTACACTAAATCACATTGCAGTGGCCCAAAAGGCAATTTGCTTTTTCCATAATATCTTACTGTATTACTGAGCTCTATGTCAAGGTCTCCATGCTGGCATCAGGGGACCTTAGGGCTTCTGGAGAAATGGAGGCAATGAGAACCAGAGAGGAAGAGAGATGGTAGATGGCATCTCAACTCTCTTCCACCTCCTGTATGGATGCTCCACATCAGAGTCCTGTCTATCCAGGCAAATAAAGAAAAGGGTCAGGGCAGACCCAGGAGGAGGAGAGGCTGGGCTCATTCGGGAGCATCAGAGATTGCATCAGCCCCTTGCTCTTAATGTTTTCACAGTAATGTTTGACCACCTCTGCCATACAGGTGATTTTCCAATTAAGCAGCATAGATACTCATTCCTGGTGCAGAGAGGATGTCTCTTGCTTACAGCTGTCTTTCATCACCAGGCATATCCTTCCCGCCTCTTTCCACCATCTCTTCTCTGGGATGGAAGGTCTGCTCAACACATTCACGAGGAGGGACCTAAAGCTCTCCCCTCCCCCATCAGTGCTCTGAGAGATGAGAGAGTCAAAGAAAGGCAGGAGGTCAACCTTCCAGAAACAAGAGTCGTTCTATGGTGGGGTGAGGAAGGTTACTGTTCACCCATTCTGGCTTTTTTCCCCCTAGGATCCTCTACAAGGACTTGCCGATCAACTATGGACCCACACATCACAGAAGGTAAGCAAGACGGTCTCCTATCTCAGCAAATTTCTGAGATGACCGAGGGTCCCTGTGTGAGTGTTCATTCTACCACCTCCCAGTTCTGTGACTTTGGGCTCCTCAACATCCCTGTCATTTCAGCATTTGAGATCATGGTCTGTATTAGAACCAGAGGGGGCATTGAGTTTCTCATTCTCTGGGACTGGGAATTTCTAAATTGAACACAGTGAGACAGAGTGACTTGACCCCATGCTTAAGAGAGATGCTTACCCTCCCTCCACCTGTATCTTTGGGGAAGGATACAGGGGACAAGGGGAGAGTTTTAGGGAGCACCTTCAATATGTGCTATTGCTCTGTTAGTGTTTTATGAACTAAACATTCCACAGTTCAGAAATAGCAGTGTCATGTCTTATGAGGATTCCATTCCAGGTATATGTGGATGGAGGGGGGAAATATAGGGAGGATTAAGGCAGTCCCCATTCATGCAGAAGCACCATGCCTTGTCATATGGGGCAGCAGAGAAAAACTGCATCGGTGCCCAGGGGACCTGGTTTCAGACCTCTGCTGGCCTTGCATGGCCTCCTTACTTCACCCACTGCTAACATCTCTACTGGACGCTTTGGTACCTCCTGGGAAGTGGA
Source organism: Bos indicus x Bos taurus (assembly GCF_003369695.1). Classification (NCBI taxonomy): domain Eukaryota; kingdom Metazoa; phylum Chordata; class Mammalia; order Artiodactyla; family Bovidae; genus Bos; species Bos indicus x Bos taurus. Next base: position 2,938,212 of record NC_040093.1, read on the forward strand.
GACCATACTGATCAGGTTGAGAGCTGCTGAAACACTTTGACACAAGGATACAATGACTCCTTTGTGTAGGGGAAGGGTGTATGCAATGAATAACCAGACCTTCCGTTTGCTTGTTGGCAGAAGTACAGCTTCCTCAAGGCCACTCCAGCCAGCTGCATCTTCTCCTTAGGCTTTCCATAGCCTTCATCTATACCAGCATCTTCCTCGCTGTTCTTGTCTGTCACTGGTTACCCATAAAGTAAGTATGAAGAGCCAAACTGTCACTGGTGGTCTACCCACAATCATAAGTCTGAAGGAGGGAAGCACAGTGTCATCTGACACAGGGGGAGGTGGGCTCATAGCAGAGAATGGCGTTTTCACTTTCTGTAGGTTAAAAACTGATTTCCATTGTTATAGTCCCTGAATGAATATCTTCCAGAGAACTATGGAACCCTGTTCTTTTTATGAAAATATGTGTTAACTTATTCCTAGCTGCCTCAGGTCTCAGCTGCAGCATGGGGGATCATCTCTGCTGTGCTGGGGTGCAGTTCAAGGCTCCAGAGCTCACAGGCTCAGCAATAGCAGCATTGAGGATAGTTGCTTCAAGGCATGTGGGATCTCAGTTCTCCCACCCAGGATAGAACCCACACTCTCTGCACTGGAAGGTTGACCCTTAATCCCTGGGCCACCAGGGACATTCTAAAGCCTGTTCTTCCCTCCAACCACAGCAATCTGTTCTTCTCCCCTTTATGATCTTCGGAATCTGCTGATACACATTAGAGAATGGTCCATAACAGGAGATGTAGGATGGGCTCCGTGGGTTTTCACAGATTCCTCAGAGAGTCCATCAGTGGCTAGGCTTGTATATGGGATGTTGTTTTTGTTTTTGTTTTTTTAATTTAGTGGAGTAGACAGATTCAGCAACCTGGGGCACACCCCTGCTTTTTTTGGTTTTGATGTCCCCACCCATGATATAGAGGTCTAGAAGAATCGCCCCATCCAAGAGTCTTGACTCTCTTCCATTTCCAGATGTTGACATCATGGAAGGAGAGCCCAAAGAAGACAGAACAGTGAATGGTGAGGTGAGTCATCCCAGACTAAACCTTTGCCATAGCCCGTGCCCCTCCAATGCCCAATTCCCCCACCTTCGAAGATCACATTTCATTCCATCATTCACATCTCCTTCCTCTCAGGACCCATCAGCAGATGATGTGATATTCGCCCACTTGAACCACAGGACCCTCTCTGAGACAGTGTTGACTCCCACTCCCCTGAGCCTCATGCACCTCTTCACCGAGACCAGTATCTATGAGGAATTCGATGTAAACCAAGACAATGCTGACCCTGACCTGGCTCCATCCTTTGAGCACACAGAGTGTTATAAATTGAAGAGCTACATCTCTTTTTAAAGGGGTTCCTCCGTGGGCACTCCTTCTCCTCCTCCAAAGCAGCCCAGCAGCTCTGAAGTTAAGAATGGAGTCCAAGAATTATAGGATCGACTTCAAAAATCCCACCACCTCTTAGTAATTCCAGGCTATTCTGTTACTCTATTTTAACTATCTAACCTTTTGGGAGAAGTTATTCTAATCAATTGCACTTACTGGGTAGGTTACCATGATCATCCTACTTTTTCGAAAATTCCAGTAAAGCATAGAAATTTAAAAGTTGAGTCTTCAAATTATTCAGTTTAAAATAAAAGAAAGCCGAGAGGGAGGAGCCAAGATGGCAGAGGAGTAGGACGGGGAGAACACTTTCTCCCCCACAAATTCATCAAAAGAGCATTTAAAAGCCGAGTAAATTCCACAAAACAACTTCTGAATGCCGGCAGAGGACATCAGGCACCCAGAAAAGCAACCCAACTCTTCGAAAGAAGGTAGGAAAAATATAAAAGACAAAAAAAGAGACGAAAGAGGGAGGCGCGGAGTTCCATCCCGGGAAGGGAGTCTTAAAAAGAGAGAAGTTTCCAAACATCAGGAAACCTTCTCACTGCCGAATCTGTGCCGAGCTTTGGAAGCACAGAGGGCAACATAACAGGGAGAAAAAATAAATAAACAATTAAAACTCGCAGATTGTGAGCCCTATGGTAACTCCCCCAGCGGAGAAGCAGCGCAGACGCCTGCACACGCCATTAGCAAGCGGGGGCTGGGCAGGGAGGCGCGGCGCGGGCTGCATCGCTTAGAGTAAGGACCTGGCCTGAATACCCTGAGCGCTATCTGAGCGAAATAATTTGGGCTAGCAAACCAGACTGTGGGATATCTATCACACGAAAAGCCAGCCCTAACCTAAGACACCGCCAGGCCCAAGCACGGAACAAAGGACTGAACAGAGATAGCCGGCAGCAGACCATCCCCCTCCGGTGACAGGCAGCCAGAGCCGGAAGGGGGCAATCGCAGCCCCAGAGAGACATTATCTATAAAACTGTAAGCAGGCTTCTTTGCTAACTAAAACTTCTTGGGGGTCTGGAAGGTCAACATCTCCCTGAGAAGGTGCGCCAGTTGTACACCTAGATAACCGAGCAGGGGGGAGGCGATAAGTCGCAGCAATCGTGCTCGCTAACCACCTCATCACCTGAGTGGCTCGGACCTGGGAAGGGCACAAAACGCAGGCCCAACCGAGTCTCCGCCTCTGAGGACTACCAGAGTGCCTGAACCTGAGCGGCTTGGACCTGGGAGGTGCAGGCAGCCCAGGGCCGGCCACGATGGTTCCCAGTGGAACAACCTAGAGCCTGAGCAGTGTGGGCAGGGAGGCTTCACGTGCCGTGAGCGGGGGCAGACCCAGTGTGGCTGAGGCACTGCGAGCACACGCCAGTGTTACTTGTTTGCATCATCCCTCCCTCCCACCCCACAGCACGACTGAACAAGTCAGCCTAAAAAGAAAAAAAAAAAAAGTGTCCTCCACCATCCCCTTTGTGTCAGGGCGGAAACCAGACACTGAAGAGTCCAGCAAACAGAAGAAGCTATAACAGAGGGAACCGCCTTGGAAGCTACAGGCAATAGATTAAAACCCTATGGTTACTACCGACTACATAGGAAGGGGCCTATAGATCTTGAGAAATAAAAGTCGGACCAAGGAACTAGCCAAAAATGAACTGAACCCACAATACTCACAACAAAACCAGAGAAAGTCCTCGATTTATTTTTACTATTTTTACAATCATTCTTTCTTTTTTTTAAATTTTTAAAAAAAAATTTAAGTCCTCTATTATTCCTTTAATTTTCACTTTTATAACCTATTACTTTGCAAGAAAAAAAAGACCCTATTTTTTTTCTTCAGCAAACTTCATATATATATTTTTTATAATTTTTTTACCTTGTTTTTTTTTTTCTTCTTCTTTTCTTTAACATTGTATTTTTGGAATTCCAAACTCTACTCTAGATTTTTAACTTTAGCTTTTTGGTATTTGTTATCAATTTTGTACCTATAGTTTTTTTACAATTTCTGTGACTTTTTGTTTTTTTCTCTGTTTCTTTCTCTTCTTCTTTTATATAACATTGTATATCTGAAATTCCAAACTCTACTTTAGATTTTTAATTTATGCTTTTTGGTATTTGATATCAATTTTGTACCTGTATTTTCTTTATAATTTTTGCGACATTGTTTTTTTTTCCGCTCTTTCTTTTTCTTCTTCTTTTTTTTTTAACATTGTATTTTTGAAATTCTAAACTCTACTCTAGATTCTTAACTTTTGCTTTTTGGTATTAGTTATCAATTTTGTACCTATATTTTATTTATAATTTTCGCGACCTTGTTTGTTTTTGTTTGTTCGTTTTTTCTCTCTTTTTTTTCCTTCTTCTTTTCTTTAACATCATATTTTTAAAATTCCAAACTCTACGCTAGATTTTTAATTTTTGCTTTTATGTATTTGTTACCAATTTTGTACCTTTAAGAACCCAATCTTCAGTATCCATTTTTCACTAGGGAACAAGATTACTGGCTTAACTGCTCTCTCTCCCTTTGGACTCTCCTTTTTCTCCACCAGGTCGCCTGTGTCTCCTCCCTAACCCCTCTCTACTCTACCCAACTCTGTGAATTTCTGTGTGTTCCAGACGGTGGAGAACACTTAGGGAACTGATTACTGGCTGGATCTGTCTCCCTCCTTTTCATTCCCCCCTTTTATCCTTCTGGCCACCTCTGTCTCCTTCCTCCGTCTTCTCTTCTCTGTATAACTCCATGAACATCTCTGAGTGGTCCAGTTGTGGAGTGCACATAAGGAAGTGATTATTGGCTAGCCCACTCTCTCCACTATTGATTCCACCTCATCTCATTCGGGTCACCTCTAACTCCCTCCTCCCTCTTCTCTTCTCCATGTAATGCTGTGAACCTCTCTGGGTGACCCTCACAGTAGAGAAACTTTTCATCTTTAACGTAGATGTTTTATCAATGGTGCTGTATAGAAGGAGAAGTTTTGAAACTACTGTAAAAATAAGACCAATAACTGGAAGCAGGAGGCTTAAATCCAAACCCTGACTCCAGGGAACTCCTGACTCCAAGGAACATTAATTGACAGGAGCTCATCAAACACCTCCATACCGACACTGAAACCAAGCACCACATAAGGGCCAAAAAGTTCCAAGGCAAGACATACCAAGCAAATTCTCCAGCAACACAGGAACACCACCCTGAGCTTCAAGATACAGGCTTCCCAAAGTCACCCCAAAATCATAGACATCTCATAACTCATTACTGGACACTTCATTGCACTCTAGAGAGAAGAAATCCAGCTCCACCCACCAGAACACTGACACAAGCTTCCCTAACCAGGAAACCTTGACAAGCCACCTGTACAAACCCACACACAGTGAGGAAACGCCACAATAAATAGAGCTTCACAAACTGCCAGAATACAGAAAGGACACCCCAAACTCAGCAATTTAAACAAGATGAAGAGACAGAGGAATACCCAGCAGATAAAGGAACAGGATAAATGCCCACCAAACAAAAGAGGAAGAGATAGGGAATCTACCTGATAAACAATTCCAAATAATGATAGTGAAATTGATTCAAAATCTTAAAATCAAAGCAGAATCACAGATAAATAGCCTGGAGACAAGGATTGAGAAGATGCAAGAAAGGTTTAACAAGGACCTAGAAGAAATAAAAAAGAGTCAATATATAATGAATAATGCAATAAATGAAATTTAAAACACTCTGGAGGCAACAAATAGTAGAATAACAGAGGCAGAAGATAGGATTAGTGAATTAGAAGATAGAATGGCAGAAATAAATGAATCAGAGAGGATAAAAGAAATACGAATTAAAAGAAATGAGGACAATCTCAGAGACCTCCAGGACAATATTAAATGCAACAACATTCGAATCATAGGGGTCTCAGAAGAAGAAGACAAAAAGAAAGACCATGAGAAAATACTTGAGGAGATAATAGTTGAAAACTTTCCTAAAATGGGGAAGGAAATAATCGCCCAAGTCCAAGAAACCCAGAGAGTCCCAAACAGGATAAACCCAAGGTGAAACACCCCAAGACACATATTAATCAAATTAACAAAGATCAAACACAAAGAACAAATATTAAAAGCAGCAAGGGAAAAACAACAAATAACACACAAGGGAATTCCCATAAGGATAACATCTGATCTTTCAATAGAAACTCTTCAAGCCAGGAGGGAATGGCAAGACATACTTAAAATGATGAAAGAAAATAACCTACAGCCCAGTTTATTGTACCCAGAAAGGATCTCATTCAAGTATGAAGGAGAAATCAAAAGCTTTTCAGACAAGAGAATTCTGCACCACCAAACCAGCTCTCCAACAAATACTAAAGGATATTCTATAGACAGGAAACACAAAAATGGTGTATAAATTCAAACCCAAAACAATAAAGTAAATGGCAATGGGATCATACTTATCAGTGATTACCTTAAACGTAAATGGGTTGAATGCCCCAACCAAAAGACAAAGACTGGCTGAATGGATACAAAAACAAGACCCCTACATATGTTGTCTACAAGAGACCCACCTCAAAACAGGGGACACATACAGACTGAAAGTGAAGGGCTGGAAAAAGATTTTCCATGCAAATAGGGACCAAAAGAAAGCAGGAGTAGCAATACTCATATCAGATAAAATAGACTTTAAAACAAAGGCTGTGAAAAGAGACAAAGATGGTCATCACATAATGATCAAAGGATCAATCCAAGAAGATATAACAATTATAAATATATATGCACCCAACACGGGAGCACCACAGTATATAAGACAATTGCTAACAAGTATGAAAGGAGAAATTAACAATAACACAGTAATAGTGGGAGACTTTAATACCCCACTCACACCTATGGACAGATCAACTAAACAGAAAATTAACAAGGAAACACAAACTTTAAACGATACAATAGACCAGTTAGACCTAATTGATATCTATAGGACATTTCATCCCAAAACAATGAATTTCACCTTTTTCTCAAGCGCACATGGAATAGATCACATCCTGGGCCATAAAGCTAGCCTTGGTAAATTCAAAAAATAGAAATCATTCCAAGCATCTTTTCTGACCACAATGCAGTAAGATTAGATCTCAACTACAGGAGAAAAACTATTAAAAATTCCAACACATGGAGGCTGAACAACACACTGCTGAATAACCAACAAATACAGAAGAAATCAAGAAAGAAATCAAAATTTGCATAGAAACGATTGAAAATGAAAACACAACAACCCAAAACCTGTGGGACACGGTAAAAGCAGTCGTAAGGGGAAAGTTCATAGCAATACAGGCACACCTCAAGAAACAAGAAAAAAGTGAAATAAATAACCTAACTCTACACCTAAAGCAGCTAGAAAAGGAAGAAATGAAGAACCCCAGGGTTAGTAGAAGGAAAGAAATCTTAAAAATTAGAGCAGAAATAAATGCAAAAGAAACAAAAGAGACCATAGCAAAAATCAACAAAACCAAAAGCTGGTTCTTTGAAAGGATAAATAAAATTGACAAACCATTAGCCAGACTCATCAAGAAACAAAGGGATAAAAATCAAATCAATAAAATTAGAAATGAAAATGGAGAGATCACAACAGACAACACACAAATACAAAGGATTATAAGAGACTACTATCAACAATTATATGCCAATAAAATGGACAACGTGGAAGAAATGGACAAATTCTTAGAAAAGTACAACTTTCCAAAACTCAACCAGGAAGGAATAGAAAATCTTAACAGACCCATCACAAGCACGGAAATTGAAACTGTAATCAAAAATCTTCCAGCAAACAAAAGCCCAGATCCAGATGGCTTCACAGCTGAATTCTACCAAAAATTAGGGAAGAGCTAACACCTATCCTGCTCAAACTCTTCCAGAAAATTGCAGAGGAAGTTAAACTTCCAAACTCATTCTATGAGGCCACCATCACCCTAATACCAAAACCTGACAAAGATGCCACACAAAAAAAGAAAACTACAGGCCAATATCACTGATGAACATAGATGCAAAAATCCTTAACAAAATTCTAGCAATCAGAATCCAACAACACATTAAAAAGATCATACATCATGACCAAGTGGGCTTTATCCCAGGGATGCAAGGATTCTTCAATATCCACAAATCAATCAATGTAATACACCACATTAACAAATTGAAAAATAAAAACCATATGATTATCTCAATAGATGCAGAGAAAGCCTTTGACAAAATTCAACACCCATTTATGATAAAAACTCTGAAGAAAGCAGGAATAGAAGGAACATACCTCAACATAATAAAAGCTATATATGACAAACCCACAGCAAACATTATCCTCAATGGTAAAAAATTGAAAGCATTCCCTCTAAAGTCAGGAACAAGACAAGGGTGCCCACTTTCACCATTACTATTCAAAATAGTTTTGGAAGTTTTGGCCACAGCAATCAGAGCAGAAAAAGAAATAAAAGGAATCCAAATTGGAAAAGAAGAAGTAAAACTCTCACTGTTTGCAGATGACATGATCCTCTACATAGAAAACCCTAAATACTCCACCAGAAAATTACTAGAACTAATCAATGATTATAGTGAAGTTGCAGGATATAAAATCAACACACAGAAATCCCTTGCATTCCTATACACTAATAATGAGAAAACAGAAAGAGAAATTAAGGAAACAATTCCATTCACCATTGCAACGGAAAGAATAAAATAATTAGGAATATATCTACCTAGAGAAACTAAAGACCTATACATAGAAAAGTATAAAACACTGGTGAAAGAAATCAAAGAGGACACTAATAGATGGAGAAATATACTATGTTCATGGATTGGAAGAATCAATATAGTGAAAATGAGTATACTACCCAAAGCAATATATACATTCAGTGCAATCCCTATCAAGCTACCAACGGTATTCTTCACAGAGCTAGAACAAATAATTTCACAATTTGTATGGAAATACAAAAATCCTCGAATAGCCAAAGCGATCTTGAGAAAGAAGAATGGAACTGGAGGAATCAACCTACCTGACTTCAGGCTCTACTACAAAGCCACAGTTATCAAGACAGTATGATACTGGCACAAAGACAGAAATATAGATCAATGGAACAAAATAGAAAGCCCAGAGATAAATCCACGCACATATGGACACCTTATCTTTGAAAAAGGAGGCAAGAATATAAAATGGATTAAAGACAATCTCTTTAAGAAGTGGTGCTGGGAAATCTGGTCAACCACTTGTAAAAGAGTGAAACTAGAACACTTTCTAACACCATACACAAAAATAAACTCAAAATGGATTAAAGATCTAAACATAAGACCAGAAACTATAAAACTCCTAGAGGAGAACATAGGCAAAACACTCTCTGATATACATCACAGCAGGATCCTCTATGACGCACCTCCCAGAATATTGGAAATAAAAGCAAAAATAAACAAATGGGACCTAATTAAACTTAAAAGCTTCTGCACATCAAAGGAAACTATTAGCAAGGTGAAAAGACAGCCTTCAGAATGGGAGAAAATAATAGCAAATGAAGCAACTGACAAACAACTAATCTCAAAAATAGACAAGCAACTCCTACAGCTGAACTCCAGAAAAATAAATGACCCAGTCAAAAAATGGGCCAAAGAAGTAAATAGACATTTCTCCAAAGAAGACATACAGATGGCTAACAAACACATGAAAAGATGCTCAACATCACTCATTATCAGAGAGATGCAAATCAAAACCACTATGAGGTACCATTTCACACCCAGTCAGAATGGCTGCGATCCAAAAGTCTACAAGCAACAAATGCTGGAGAGGGTGTGGAGAAAAGGGAACCCTCTTACACTGTTGGTGGGAATGCAAACTAGTACAGCCACTATGGAGAACAGTGTGGAGATTCCTTAAAAAACTGGAAATAGAACTGCCTTATGACCCAGCAATCCCACTGCTGGGCATACACACTGAGGAAACCAGAAGGGAAAGAGACACGTGTATCCCAATGTTCATCGCAGCACTGTTTATAATAGCCAGGACATGGAAGCAACCTAGATGCCCATCAGCAGATGAATGGATAAGAAAGCAGTGGTACATATACACAATGGAGTATTACTCAGCCATTAAAAAGAATACATTTGAATCAGTTCTAATGAGGTGGATGAAACTGGAGCCTATTATACAGAGTGAAGTAAGCCAGAAAGAAAAACACGAATACAGTATACTAACGCATATATATGGAATTTAGAAAGATGCTAACAATAACCCTGTGTACGAGACAGCAAAAGAGACACTGATGTATAGAACAGTCTTATGGACTCTGTTGGAGAGGGAGAGGGTGGGAAGATTTGGGAGAATGGCATTGAAACATGTATAATATCATGTATGAAACGAGTTGCCAGTCCAGGTTCAATGCACGATACTGGATGCTTGGGGCTAGTGCACTGGGACGACCCAGAGGGATGGTATGGGGAGGGAGGAGGGAGGAGGGTTCAGGGTGGGGAACACATGTATACCTGTGGTGGATTCATTTTGATATTTGGCAAAACTAATACAATTTGTAAAGTTTAAAAATAAAATAAAATTAAAAAAAAAATAAAAGAAAGCCAATTAAAAAAAAAAACCTCTGTTCAGTAACAGTTTACAAGGATGAACTTTTTTACAGGATAGAAACAGACTTGTAGACTTACAGAAGAAACTTAGAGTTACAGAGGGGAAGGATGAGGGGAGAGATAGATTGGAAGATTAAGAGTGACATGTGCAGACTGCTATATTTAAAACAAAATGCTTTCCATGAAACAATAACAAAAGCAATGCAAGTTGGCAAATAAAAAGATGAAGTATATTCTGTTTAAGACATCCAGTGTGGTGCCACTTGCCACATGAGGCTGTGTGTCTTCGTGCTAAGTCAGTTCAGTCATGTCCGACTCTTTGGGAACCCATGAGGTTGTGTAGCTCGCTAGGCTCCTCTGTGCATGGGATTCTCCAGGCAAGAATCCTGGAGTGGGTTGCCATTCCCTTCTCTAGGGGATCTTCTTGACCCAGGGATCGAACCCACATCTCTCATGTCTCTTGCATTGGCAGGCGGATTCTTTACCACTGAGCCACTGGGGAAGACCCCTCAGCTTTTCCCAGCCATGTGCACTGAGGGTGCTGGGATTCCAGGGGTACAAACAGGACAACAAGATCTCCCTCAGTCTGGATCCACACTGGCTGAAAAAGTAGTTACCCAGACACGCCATACAGACAATGACTCTACACGTATATGAAGTAAAGCATTCAGTTCTCCAGTCACACCCACCATATTTCAAGTGCTCAGTAGTGTCATGTGGCCAGGTGCCATGGTGCTGGACAGAGCAGATGTTTAAAAAGTCCCATCATCACAGAGAATTCTACTGGACATTCCACTCCAGATCACTGAGGGCAGCAGAGAGAACACTTGCCCCAGCGAGGCTTTGAACATGTTGTGTTAATCCATTGATATTTGCATGTTTTGTCTGATTTGCTTCTTTTCACCAAAGCCAAGGATTTGAGAACCTTGGGCCTTTTAAGTTATCAAATGTTGGCACAATGTGGCTTCGCTCAACCAAGCGGAGGCCTGAAGAGTGTAACACCATGAGGACCCCGGTGTGAACTGAGCTGGCCAATGGGGTGAAGATCAAGCTCCACGGAGCCTTAGCTGCTTATTGAGCTCTCTGTGTGTGATGTCTCTCCTGGCTTAGAACTAAACCGCCCAAGAACTCTTTTACCAATAAACGTCAGGATCGCTTAAAGTGAAGACATTCTGGGTCTCCTGTGTTGCTACTGTCACTATTTCCATTTTTTCCCCCTGCTGCTGCTGCTAAGTCGCTTCAGTCGAGTCCGACTCTCTGCAACCCCATAGACGGCAGCCCACCAGGCTCCCCCGTCTCTGGGATTCTCCAGGCAAGAACACTGGAGTGGGTTGCCATTTCCTCCTCTAATGCATGAAAGTGAAAAGTGAAAGTGAAGTCGCTCAGTTGCAACCCCGTGGACTGCAGCTCACCAGGCTCTTCCATCCATAGGATTTTCCAGGCAAGAGTACTGGAGTGGGGTGCCACTGCCTTCTGCGTTTTTCCCCTAATTATCCTTATTTCTTTTTGGCATTTAGGTGCGGGGACCAGATGTCATAATCTTCCTTTTTCTGAATGTTCACAGTATGGACATGAACCCCAGTTATTCTTATATATCTTCTTTGAAAAAAAATAATTGAATGTTAGCATTTGATGCCTGCATTCTGCAGAATCTCAATACTTCAGCCAACTACAGAAGATGGGTTAACCTGGGTCATGGGTGTATTTCTGCTGTGTGGCACCAATGCCTGGTACATAGTAGGTGCTCTGCAATAATTTATGAACTGACCAAAGACGAGAAGTAAATTCCATTTCTGGAGGGGACTGGGAAAATAAACTTACGAGTCTTATTTGGAGCCAAACTGTCCAGGGCTGATTCAGAATGAGAACCTGAGTCCCACCTTCTGGAGCAGGGGGTTAGACCAGGCAGAAAGAAGAAGAGCTGAGACCTCATGTCTGGGCTGAGATGCTTCCTGAGCCCTGCCTGGAGACATCAGCCTGGGTCCATGGAGGGGCCACACCCTGTTGTGAGTCCATGGCCGTGGGAACCCTGAGGGGCGGTGGCAGCCCCCCAGGGACCACATCCTGTTTGTCCTCTAGGGCCCCGTGGTCTCCTCATCTGTACAGGGCGGGGGCAGGGGCAGCTGGGCACTCAGAGCTTCAGACATGCCTTCCATCTTCTCTGAACTTCTCCTTCTTGGCCAGTTGTGCAGAGCATGGAGGGCACCGCAGGAGGGCACGGGACGCCCACCCTGCCCCCAGTTCACAGGAACCTCAGGGTTCAGACAGCATAAGGGGCCAGTGATCCTGATGGGGAGAGAATCAGCCCAAGCTTTTGGTGGCAAATCTTTCACTTCCAGGGCTGAGTCTGGGCCAGAGGACCCCAAACGCTGCAGGTGAGCCCTCCTGGGTCTCCTGGGACCCATATCTCACTTGAGTCCCAGGAAGTTGGTAGGGGGTAAGGTTGGGGCACTGGGATTCTGAAGTGATGCTGGTGAAACCTGGAAGGGCTCATGAGCTGAGCTGGCGAATGAGGGGTGGGGAAGTTCTGGGACCCAGCCTCTGATTTCCTTCCAGGGACCTTCCACAAACCCACCATCTGGGCTAAGACTCTTTTGGGCAGCTCGGGGTGCACATGTGAATACACCCTATGCAGAGTTTGAATGTGAGAATGAGCACGCAGACCATCAGGGAGTATGCTGCAGTTGGCCTGCACTATTTGGAGAAGGAAATGGCAATTTATTCCAGTATTCTTGAGTGGAAAATGCCATGAACATTGGAGCCTGCCAGCCTATAGTCCATAGGGTTGCAGAGAGTCGGACATGACTGAGTGACTTCATTTTCTTTCCTTTCATTTTAAAATTTATTTATTTTACTGCTTCCATTTTTTAATCTCATCATATACATATTTTATTGAATATAGTTGACTTACAATGTTTCAGGTGCACAGAAAGGTGATTTTCAGTCATACAAGCACGCATACATTATTTTTCAGATTATTTTCCATTTTAGGTTATTACAAGATATTGACTATAGTTCTCCATGCTATACAGTAAATCTTTTTTGCTTGTTGCATACCTTTTAAAAAAATTAGAAATCTAGCATTGTATTCATTCTTCTATTTTTAAATTTATGGTATATTCCACGTCAGTGTTATGCTACACTGAGAGTGAAATCATGATGCCAAAATCCCACCATGTCCACGTTAAAAGTAATGGAAAACAATGGCAAGGTTAATTGTGGGACGAAATATTGAATTGCATTATGTTACTGGTTGGCTTTCCTGGTGACTCAGATGATAAAGAATCTGCCTGCAACACAGGAGACCTGAGTCAATCCCTTGGTTGGGAAGATCTCCTGGAAATGGAAATAGCAACCCACCCCAGCATTCTTGCCTGCAGAACCCCCATGGACAGAGGAGCCTGGCAGGTTGCAGCCCATGGGATCACAAAGAGTCAGACACGACTGAGGGACTAAACTATTCTCAAGGCTCTAAACTTAAAAGGTATAACACTTTCCCATTCGTATAGAGATAAAAGGTGACAGAACGGACAGAACCTTTTGTCTTGTCGGGGACTTAAAGGGACTTTATGACCAGACCTGCATGGACAGCTTCAAGAACAAAGGATTCCAGAATTAAAAGATTTCCACAGTGGAGGGGACGTAAGTATACCTATGGCTGATCCATGCTGATGTATGGCAGAAACCATCACAGTATTGTAATTGCCCTTTAATTAAACATAAATAAATTAAGGGGGAAAAAAGCTTGCAACAGGGCTTCCCTGGTGGTCCAGTGGTTGGGAATCTGCCTGCCCATGTGGGGGACACAGGCCCAATCCCAGGACAGAGAAGATTCCACATGCCTCGGGGCTGTTAAGCCCATGGACCTCAAGTCCATGTGCCTAGAGCGGGTGCTCCACAACAAGAGAAGCCACAGCGATAAGAGACCCTGCACACAGAAAACAGCAACCCCCACTTCCTGCAAATGGAGAAAGCCTGTGCACAGCGACATAGACCCAGCAGAGAAATTAATTAGTTAATTAAAACACTGTAACAACCAGCAACACCTCCTCTTTTAGTGTGTGTGTGTGTGTGTGTGTGTGTGTGTGTGTATAAGTGTGAAAGTGTGAGTTCACACATGAGTGTTTAATCTGTATTGTTCTCTTTTCTTGTAATTTTCTTCCCCACGGGCTAGGGTTATTTTATATTCAGCAAACACTGTTGGACCATCCCTCTCACTCCCCAAAAAGCCCATCTAAGTCCGGTAAGATGATACTTTGGGGCACAAGTTCACAATCTCCTTGGTCTGCTGGATTTCCAAATAAAGTCACTATTCCTTTCCTGAGGACCTCATCACTCTGTCCCTTGACAAACAACGTGAGGTTGGACTCAGAGCACATTCATGAGACATTAGCAGAGACGTCACTCATTTTAGCCAAAATCCATAGACGTCACTCTCACAGTTGATATCTGTGGTTTAAAAGAAGATACGCAGATGGCCCACAAGCATGTGAAAAGATGCTCAGCATTGCTCATTAGTAGAGAAAGGCAAATCGACACTGCAAGGAGGCACCACCTCACACCGATCAGAATGGCCATCATTAGACAGTTGATGAATAATAGATGCTGGAGGGTGTGGAGAAGAGGGAAACCCTCTTACACTGTTGCGGGAGTGCAAACTGGTGCAGCCACTGTAGAAAACAGTATGGAAGTTCCTCAAAAAAAGTAAAAGCAGAGTTTCCATATGATCCAACAATTCCAGTCCTGAGCATATATCTGGCAAAAAACTATACCTTTAAAAGATTCATACACCCCTATGTCCATAGCAGCAAAACTTACAATAGCCAAGACATGGGAACAGCCTAATTGTCCATCAACAGATGAATGGATAAAGAAGATGTATATGCTTATACACACAGAGAATGGAATACCACTCAGACATTTAAAAAATGAAATCATACCATTTGCAGAAGCATGGGTGAACCTGGAGATTAACACATTAAGTGAAGTAGACAGAAAGAGAAAGACAATTTTCTGTGATATCACCCATCTGTGGAATCTAAAAGGAACATATCAATGAAAGAGGAACAGACTCACAGACAGAGAATAGGCTTGTGGTTGCCAAGGAGGGAAGGACTGGGAGCTTGGGATTAGCAGATGAAATCTATTTATACGTAGAATGGATAAAGAATGAGGTCTACAGTATGGCACAGGGAATTTTATTCAGTATCTTGGCATAAATCATAATGGAAAAGAATATATATGTCAAGCTGAATCAACTTGCTGTACAGCAGAAATGATCTATACTTCAATAATTTTTTTAAATTTTTAAAAATTTGTGGTTTCTATATCTGCAATGAACCTTACATGACAGTAAAAATGCACAAACTGAAATGACAAAGAATACAGATCAATTCTGAAACATGATATTAAGTAAATAAGAGGAAATTTTAAGAAGGGTGACTGTACTGTTACTCCATTACATACATAAAGATCAAGAGGAGAACCAGATTTATTACTTAGGGAGCATCACTAATGTTAATGACCCCCACTGCCAGCAAAATGGTGTGGAATCACTGCCCTTACTGAGGTTCGTTTCCTGTCTATGAACAACAGCTGAATTGGCTGTATGTCTGCCCTTGGCATCCTGAAACTGGATGCCAAAGCTGGGCCATTTTGCCCCAGTTTGGAGTTGATTGTTGTGAACACGCCCCTCACTCAAGCAATCTGTAGCTTGGAAGTCCCTACTTGACATATTTTGTGTTCATCTGAGTATCTAGGAAGCAAGGTGGTCCACCTTTTCAGGCAGAACAAATCCCCTTCCCCCCAGAACACCACAGTCATCTTTACACACATTATCTTTGTGTACATGTGTGGTCCTTGGCTTAGAAAGGGAGGAAGAGAGACAGAGAGAGTGTCTGTGTGCAAAGTTTCCACTCACAGTCACGAAATAATTTCAGATGAAGAACAGTCAGAGAAAGACAAATATCACAAAGATATCATTTATTTGTGAAATCTAAAAAAATGAACTTATTTACAAAACAGATTCACAGAGAATGAACTTATGGTTACCACGGGGGATAGTGTCAGGGCGAGGTTAGATTGGAAGTTTGGGACTTACATATACACACGGCTATATAAAAAATGCATGACCACAAGGACCTACTGTATAAAACAGAGGATTCTACTTAATATTCTGTAACTACCTAAGTGGGAAAAGAATTTGAAAAGCAATAGATGCATGTATATATATAACTGAATCACTTTGTTGTACATCTGAAACTAACACAGTTAGTTTCTTAATCACATATATTACAATGTAGAATTTTAAAATATTTTCAAAGAACCACAATATGCATGTCTGGTCCTCTCATAAGAATGCAGAGTAAAAGTCTCTATTAATGAGTCTTTAATTGGCAACCTGCACTGAGCCTGACATACGAGGTGGGAACATGTGATTTCTCTTCTTTGAAGAGTTAAGGTTAATGAGATTTATCAAGAGCTTGAGAAAAGCATCCTGCATGGTATACACTGAATCACCATTTCTACTTCGTAAAGACAAAAAGTGAGGATTGGGTCATGAGGCGTGCTCCAGATGAGGCTCAGGTCAGACTTCCATCCCTGGCGTGAGAAGAGGCTGGCCATCTTCCCATGTGACATGACCCAGGCTGACTGTACCAATAGCACCACCCGCCTTCCGCATCCTGTGACTCTGTCAGTTTTACTCAGTTCTGCCTCCTGTCTCACAGAAGCAGAGCCATGTGCCCCACACTCCTCAGCCTCCTGAGTCTCGGTGAGTCCGGAAAGACACGGTAGGAGAGGGTTATGGTGGAAATCTGGGGGTCTTCACACCACTGACCAGGTTTCCTGGATGAGTGTGCAAGGAGCGTGGGGTCCATCAGGACAAGCCATCTCTGACATGCTTTTCCTTCTAGGATTCTGTGTGAGTCTGAAGATCTGGGCACTTATGGGTGAGTCCTCCCCATCCCTTATTTCTCTGTTGAGCAGAGTAGTTGGGGCTGATGCAGATGACACTGGGGGCTGGGGTGAGACGCCTGTCAGTACAGTGAGAGCGGCATGCCCTGTGGGTCCCAGGTCCTCCTATTGGCCTTGATAGTCATATTCACTCTCCCCAGAGGTTAGTCCAGCTCTGGACTCTGGATCTGAAGGCACAGTGTGAAGTCTGAGAGTTGGGAGCTAGGCCCACTGAGTGCCATTTCAATCATGAGAGGGGAGCAAGAGGCTGCAGCCCACAGACCCTCCCCTACAAGTAGACCCATGCCATCTCCAACCAACCCTTAACAACAGGATCTGTGGGTCCACCTGCTAGACCTGACCCCAGGGAAGGGTCTGGTCATTAGGCAGGGCTACATGGACCTTGTCACACATTTGATGTGTGATTGGAGGTTAGCTAAAAAGGAGGGAGGTTCAAGGTTTACTTCCTTCTTTTTAGTCAAGTGCCTTTTTCACTGCTTAGTTGTGTTAGTGTTAGAGTATCATGTCTAACTCCTTTCGACCCACGGACTGTAGGTCAACAGGCTCCCCTGTCCATGGGATTCTCCAGGCAAGAATACTGGAGGGGGTTGCCATTTCCTTGTCCAGGGGATCTTGCCAACTGAGGGACTGAACCCTGGTCTCCTGCCTTGCAGGAAGATTCTTTACCGTTTTGAGCTACAACAAATGCAACAGGGAAGTGCTTTCGCTTCTTGTCCATGCATCAATTTTTCTGTGGTGTTTTATTTGCCTTCATCGTGCAGCTTTCGGGATCTTAGTTCCCTGATCAGGGATCAACTCGGGCCCTTGGCAGAGAAAGTGCCAAGTCCTAACCACTGGACTGCCCAGGAATCCCCAGGTTTTTTTGTGTTTTGAGAGAAAGGTTTTCAACATTTTCTCAACCCAAAGAGTGATCCATGTCCTGAGAATTTCCATGATGTCCATCCTGGATTGACTGTGTCTCTGCCTGTCCCCAAGCCCCAGGTGTCCTTGAGCATCAGGGTGATGCAGTTTAGGGGAGGAGAGTTGGAAGAATTAAAGGGGAAGCCCACCCACGAGGGCAGTGGGGAGAGCTGACTGTTCCCATTTTCTTTTCAAAGCTTGTGTCTCCTTCTCTCCTAGGTGAATATGAGAAG
Source organism: Bos indicus x Bos taurus (assembly GCF_003369695.1). Taxonomy (NCBI): domain Eukaryota; kingdom Metazoa; phylum Chordata; class Mammalia; order Artiodactyla; family Bovidae; genus Bos; species Bos indicus x Bos taurus. The sequence goes on from NC_040093.1 coordinate 2,956,309, forward strand.
CTGTCTTTGTCAGCCTGGCCAAGCCCCGTGGTTCCCTTAGGACAGACTGTGACTCTTTGGTGTCACTCACGTTCTCCACTTAAGAGATTCACACTGTTCAAAACAGATGAGAGAAGGCATTTGCCTGAGCTCCAGGGACATTATGTCAACAACTTCACCCTTGGCCCTGTGACCAGAGAACATGCTGGGTTCTATATGTGTTCTCGAGCCTCTTGGTCTGCACCCAGTGACCCCCTGCAGATTGTGGTCTCAGGTAGGAGGGGTCCAGCCCAGCCCAGGATAGCCGTGCCTGCAGGCAACCCTTCCCTAGGTCCACGTCCCAGTGCAGCCCAAGACTTCCTCAGGACTACCAGCCAGGACCGAACGAGGGAAAGAGAACCCACTCTGAGAGTTTAAACTCAGGGTGTTGAATATAGGGATGGGGTGCCCCAGTGCAGGAAGGAGGAGCCTCCCTAGGCATTAGTTAGACAGGACGCTGCCACTGCCTGCCAGCAGGGAGGATGGGGCACGACCCTGATCCAGCACCTGCCACCCAGTAGGGAGCTGTAATCCAATATGAAGGAGCTGGAGCCCCAGGGAGGAGTCTCAGGAATGTCTCAGAGGCATGAGATGGGGTCACAGATAGGAAATGTTCCCTTTTCTCCACCTCCACCCCAACGTTCTGCAGTCATCACCCACATTCTAGATGAGTGTGAAGGGAGCCAGGGTATGCATCCTCAGACCCAACCCAGCCCCCACCACGTATATTAGGGATGGGATGAAGCTGAGAGCATAGCAATCCACTCAGTATTCTCAGCTGGAGAGTCCCATGGTCAGAGGAGCCTGGCTGGCTACAGTCCATGGAGTTGCACAGAGTTGGACTCAACTGAAGTGACTGAGTAAGCATGCATGGACCCGAGAGCAGATCCAAAAGCTAAAGAGCTTAGAATGAGCACAGAGGAGGCTGGAGGTCTTGAGCAAAGAGAAACATGAGCCAGAAGGAAAAACATGAGCCAGAGCCCGAGAACAAGGCTAAAGAGAATGCCACAAAACACACAGGAAGGGTAATTGGCTCCGCTGGCAAATGGGGAGGAGTTTTACAGCTTCAGCTCTCAAGGGAAGCACTGAAGCGGGGTGACTCACTGAAGCTCACAACCTCTTTGCTCCTAGGTGTGTTCACAAAACCCTCCATCTCAGCCCACCCAGGGCCCATCGTGCAGTGGGGAGAGAATGTGATCCTCCGCTGTCACTCACCGGTGGTGTTTGACAAGTTTATCCTGTACCAAGAAAGCAGCACAAGGCATTTCCAGAGACGTGGAGAGATGCTCACTGGTGGACATTGCACAGCTGACTTCGTCATTGGCCCCATGAGTTTGGCGAGTGTGGGCACCTACAGATGCTATAGCTCTCTCAGCAGCTCCCCCTATGAGTGGTCAGCCCCCAGCGATCCTGTGGACATAGTCATCACAGGTGAGTGTGGCCAGACCAGTCCCTTCTGCTCTCTGTGTCACAGAAGGTCTCGTGTCCAGTCCAGCATCAGTACTGGGAGAGAATGACAGGCATGCAGAGACACTCACAAGCTCAGGAGAGGGAACAAACCAGAGAGAGGAGGTGTGAAAGTGGAAGGGAAAAGAGAACAGAGTCCGTGCCATGTGCTAAGAAGACTCAGCTGGTGACAGAGTGAAGGAGCAAGAACGTGAAAGAATGACCAACAGAGAAAAATGTACCAGAGCAGGGACGCGGGCAATTCCCCTGCTCAGGCAGCCAATGACGGTTGGTTAAGGGGTTGGTTTCCCGCTTTGATGTCAGAGCTCCCTTCCTCTATCAGGAGCACACTGTGGTACCAGACGCCCTTGCAGTCTGGCCCCTGTGTGATCGAGTTGAATGTCATCACCCTGAAGTTGCTCAGCCTCGCAGTTTAACTCTCCTTCTGCACAAAGAGAGGGAGAGCTGTCCCTCCAACCCTCCCCGATAAGGAGTCCCTTCCAGCCCCTGGGGGTGGGCAGGGCAGCACTGAACATGCCCTCAAGAAAGAGGTGGTCAAAGATCCTGTGAGATTCTGGCAATTTTCACTCCATAATCTCTTCTTCTGGGTCAATGCCATGTTTTCTGATGGTCCCCAGCAGTAGTTAGTAGGTTCCGTTTATTTCAAGAGAACAGCACATCTGATTGATTTTTTAAATTTATTTTATCTTATTTATGTTTGTTGAAGTCTAGTGGATTTCAGATGTTGTTAATTCCTGTTGTACAACAGAGTGATTTAGTTATTCATATACATATATTCTTTCTTTTAAAAAGGATATTAAATGACACTCCATTTTTAAAGTTATTTCTGAAGTTTTCCCTGTGCTGGGTATCCCTTACTGTGGGGCTTTCTCTCCTGGCAGTGGGTGACCTTCTCATTGCAGTGCTTCTCTTGTGGCACACTTCTGGTTAGTCCTATACTTAGGACTAGAGTTATTTTGTGCTCTAAGTTCAAGGTCTCTTCCTTCCAGGTCTGTCCAAGAAACCCTCTCTCTCAGCCCAGGGGTGCCCCGTGGTGAGGTCAGGAGAGAATGTGACCTTGGTCTGCAGCTCCGAGAGTGCCTTTGACCAGTTCCATCTGCTCAGGGAAGGAGAGGACCTTGGGCGCCCGCTTGCTGGAGGGCAGGGCTCCCGCGGAGCACTCCAGGCAGAGTTCCCTCTGGGTCCTGGGACCCCAGCCCACAGTGGGATCTACAGGTGCTATGGCTCCTTCATTCACTCTCGCTACTTGTGGTCAGACTCCAGCGACCCACTGTTCCTGTCTGTCACAGGTGAGGAACCTCTTTCTGGCCCAGGCTTTGTTATTCCTGTTCAGATGCTGTGTTGTCCAGCCCTTTGCCACCTTGTGGACTGCAGCACAACAGAGTCCTCTGTCCTTCACTATCTCCTCCACATGGATCACAGCCCTGTAATGGTGAAGGGGCCTTCGTATCTCAGTGAAGCTATGAGCCAGTCATGCAGGGCCACCCAAGCCTGAAGGGTCATAGTAAAGAGTCCTGACAAAACGTGGTCCCCTGGAGGAGGAAGTGGCAACCCATTCCAGTATTCTTGCCTGGAGAACCCATGAAGAGTCCCATGCTTTACAATCTAGAAAATGAGATTGCACTGGGCAAAAAGTCCATTTGGGTTTTTGCATAACATGTTACTGTATGATGAGCCATATATCAAAGGCTCCTTGTTGGTGTTAGGGGAACCTTATGGCTTCTGGAGAAATGGAGGCAATGAGAATCAGAGAGAAGGAGAGATAGTAGATCCATCTCAACCCTCTTCCACTTCCTGTATGGATGCTCCACATCAGAGTCCTGTCTATCCATGCAAAAAAGGAAAAGAGCCAGGGTAGACCCTGGAGGAGGAGAGGCTAGGCACATTTGGAAAGATCAGAGATTGCATTGGCCACTTGCTCTTAATGTTTTCCCAGAAGCACCTCTGACATACAGGTGATATCCCAATTAAGGAGCACAGAAACTCATTCCAGGAGCAGAGAGAATGTCTTGCTTACAGCTGTCTTTCACCACCCGGCATATCTTTCCTGCCTCCTTCCACCATCCCTTCTCCAGGATGGAGGGTTTACTCAATGCATTCACGGGGAGGGACCAGAAGCTCTCCCCTCCACCATCAGTGCTCTGAGGGATGACGGAGTCAAGGGCAGGCAGGAGGTCAACCTTCCAGAAACAACATTCCACCTTCAGTCAGTATGAGGAAGGTTACTGTTCATCCCTTCTCTCTTTTTTTCCCCAAGGATCCACTACAAGTACTTGCCCATCAACCATGAATCCACACACCACAGAAGGTAAGCAAGACGGTGTCCTATCTCAGAAAATTTCTGAGAAGACAGAGGGTTCCTGTGTGTGTGTTGGCTCTGCCACCTCCCAGCTCTGTGACTTTGGGCTCCTCAATGTCCCTGTCATGTCAGCATTTAAGACTGTGATCTGCCTAGAACCAGAGGGGACATTGAGCTTCTCATGCTCTGTGACTGGGAATTTCTAAATTGAAGAAAGTGGATCAGAGTGACCTAACCCCATGTTTAAGGGAGATGCTTACCCTCCCTCCACCAGGATCTTTGGGGATGGATGGCAGTGCAAGTGGAGAATTTTAGGGAGCACCTTTATATGTATTATTCCTCTTAGCATTTTGTGAACTAAGCATTCCACAGGTCAGAAATAAAAGTGTCGTATCTTCTTGAGGATTCCATTCGAAGTCTATGTGGATGGAGGGGGAAATGTATTGTGGATTAAAGGGTCACATTCACCCAAAGACACCAAGCCTTGTCATATGGGGCAGCAGAGAAAAACTGCATTGGTGCCTGGGGGACCTTGTTTCAGACCTCTGCTGTTCTTGTGTGGCCTCCTTACTTCATCCACTGCTAGCATCTCTCCTGGATGCTTTGGTACCTCCTGGGAAGTGGAGGCCATAACTGATCAGGCTGACAGGTGCTGACACACTTTGACACAAGGAAACAATAACTCCTGTGTGTAGGGGCAGGGTGTATGCAACGAATAACCAGACCTTCTTCCCTTGGCTTGTTGGCAGAAGCACCGCTTCCTCAAGCAGACTCCAGCACATGGTACATTGTCCTTGGGCTCATCATAGCCGTCACCTCTACCAGCATCATCCTCGCTGCTCTTGTCTGTCACTGGTGTTCTACCCAAAATCGTAAGTCTGAAGGTGGTGAGCTCAGCATCATCTGACCCAGGGGGAGTGGGCTCATAGCAGAGAATGGTGTTTTCACTTCTTGTAGGTTAAAAACTGATTCCCGTTGTTGTAATCTCTGATGAAACATCTTCCAGAGACCCAGAGAACCCTGTAATTTTTATGAAAATATGTGTTGATTTATTCTTGGCTGCATCAGGTCTTGGCTGCAGCATGGGGGATCCTCATTGTGGTGCTGGGGTGCAGTTCAAGGCTACATAGCTCACGGGCTCAGCAGTTGCAGCACTAAGGATACTTGCTTCAAGGCATTTGGGATCTCAACTCTCCCACCAGGAATAGAACCCCTCTCCCTGAACTGATCCTCGGGTCACCAGGGACATTTCAAGCCCTGTTCTTCCCTTCCACTACAACCATGCATTTTTCTCCCCTACATGATCTTGGGAATCTGCTGATATGTAGAAGAGGATGGTCCATAACAGAAGATGTAGGATGGGTCCATGGGTTTGCACAGATTCCTGAGACAGTCTGTGAATGGCTGGGCTTGTTTATGGAATATTTTGTTTTGTTTTGTTTTCATCTAGTGGAGTAGACAGGCTCAGCAACCTGGGGCACACCCCTGCCTTTTTCTGGCTTTGATGTAACTATCAAAGTTACAGAGGTCTGGAATAACTGCCTCCACCCTGAAGAGCCTTGACTCTCTTCCATTTGCAGACGTTGCCATCATGGAAGGAGAGCCCATGGAAGACAGAACAGTGAATGGCGAGGTGAGTCCTCCCAGCCCAAACCCTTGCCATAGTCTGAGCCCCTCCAATGCCCAATGCCCCAGCCTTTGAAGATCACACCTCAGTCCATCATTCTCACCTCTCTCCTGTCAGGACTCTGCAGCAGAAGACGTGATATATGCTCACTTGGACCTCGGGACCCTCTCTGAGAGACGGTTCACTCCCACTCCCCTGAGGCCCATGCACCCCTCCACTGAGCCCATTATTTATGAGGAATTCAATGCAAACCAAGACTGTGCTGAGCCCTGAATTGGCCCCATCCTCTGAGCACACAGAGTGTTACCAATCGAGGACCTAGATCTCTTGTTAAAGGGGTTCCTCATGGACACTCCTTCTCCTCCAAAGCAGCCCAGCAACTCTGAGGTGAGGAGTGGAGTCTTAGAATTACAGTATCATCTTCAAAAATCCCACCACCTCTTAATGATCGCCTGGCTATTCTATGACTTTATTGTAACTATCTCACCTTTTGGGGATATGCTATAATCAATCGCTCATACTAGGTAGCTTATCATGATCATCCTACTTTTATACAATTCCAATAAAGCATAAAAAATTTGCCAGTTGATTCTTCAAATTATTCAGTTTAAAATAAAACAAAATGAATAAAATAAACCCCTCTATTCAGTAACATTTTACAAGGGTAAACTTATTTACAAGACTGAACCAGACTTGTAGACTTAGAGAACAAACTTAGAGTTACCAGAGGGGATGAGTTGAGAGTCAGATAGATTGGGAGTTTGGGATTGACATGTGCACACTGTTATATTGAAAATAAAATGCTTTCCATGGAAAAATAATAATGCTAGTTGGCAAAACAAAAAGATGAAGTATACTCTGAGATAGCCAGTATGGTGCCACTAACCCTATAAGGCTGAATACATGCATGCTACGTCAACTCAGTCATTTTTGAGACCCATGGTCTTTAACCACCCAGGCTCCTGTGTGCATGGGATTCTCCAGGCAAGAATACTGGAATCGGTTTCCATTCTTTTCTCCAGGGGATCTTCTCGACCCATCAAACTCAGGTCTCTCAGGTCTCTTGCAATGACAGGGAGATTCTTTACCACTGTGCCACCAGAGAAGCCCCCTCAGCTTTTTAATAAGAACAAACTCCTGACTTTTGAGAACATGGATTGACTTGGAGGTCATTATGCTTAGTGAAATAAGTCAGACAGGGAAAGAGAAATGCTGTATGTTTTCACTTATATGTGGAATCTAAAAATCAAAATAGTGATTTCTGTGATGGTCCAGTGACTAAGACTCTGGGTTCGCAATGCAGGGGGTCCAGGTTCAATCCCTGGTCAGAGAACTAGATCCCACAAGCTACAACTAAAAGGATACCACGTATCTCAGATCTGACACAGCCAGATAAACAAAAACAAGTATTAAGAAAATAAAAATAGATGGACAAATACAACAGAAGAGAATCAGGCTCACAGATTCAAAGAAGAAACAAGTGGTTACTAGAGGTGAGAGGGGTGGGTGTGAGGGGCAGCAGTGTATGTAGACTGGATTAAGAAATACCAACAACCATTTATAAAATAAATAAGTCACAGGGCTATAATGTCTGGCACAGGGAATATAGTCAATATTTTATAATATTTTGTACTGTGTGTAATCTATGAAAATACTGAATCACTATATGATACACCTGTAACTAATATAATATTGTGAGCCAACTATTCATAAATTTTTAAAAATTGTTACATGTTCAAGGAACTTGGCAGTGCATACATACAGAGAAAAGAAAATACTATGTAGGGAAATCCATAAATTTTAAAAAATCATGAAATTAGCATTTTCAATAAAGACATTTTTACTGTGGATATCATAGAGATGGTTGAACATTAAAGATAAAGTATAATGCTTGGAAATTTTTAAATATAGGAATGAAATAAGAAATTCTATGAAAATCATATCAAGAATGAAAACAGAAAATAATTCAGTGCCTCAAAGTCATAGCAGATTAGATATTGCAGCATACATTTTTGGTAAACTTGAAAATGTAGCCAAAGGTGGGTTGGGTCAGAGGTTGTGGTTCACATTTGTTAAACAATCTGAAGAGACAGCACTGGCATTAACATTTTCCAGGAAGCCCAATTCCTCCCTCAGCCAGGGCCCCCACACTCTGCCTTTTTTAAGGTAAGAAGAGCCTGTGTGAGTCACCTTTCCATCCTGTGGTCAGCTTGCACATGATGTTAGTTTGGGTGTCATCATAATATCCTGTGTACTCTTCAGGTCTGCAGAGCTGCTGCCTCCTGCTCATTAGGAGCAGCGCCATGCTGTCTGCCATCATCAACCTGACATGTCTTGGTGAGTCCTGGAACAGAACGAAGCCTGGTGCAAATATTGACCTGGAGCTCTGGGTCCACCCTAACAGAGAGCCCTGCCTCCATGACGGTGAGATGGACCCTGATGGTTGGGTTCATCAAGGCCGAGCAATATCCTTGCCAACGAGGCCCATAGAACAGGCTGGGGGAGTAGAAGGCCAGGTGTGACATGAGATGGATTGTCCATCATGAGTCTTTCTTTCCAGGTTTCTTCTTGATCCAGAGCATCTGGGCACAAGAGGGTGAGTCTTTCCTCCAAACCATGGTTCCATCCTCCTCAAGTAAGTCTCTCTTGTAATAAGAGGGGAGATGGCGCAGAAGATAGGGTGATGGGTCAACCATGGGAAGTCATAACCATATGAGAGTGGTCTTTTGGAAGTAGAAAATGAGAGCCCAGGGTGGCTTTGATGGTAGAGAGTCTGCTTGCATTGAGGGAGACCTGGGTTCAATCCCTGGGTCAGGAAGATCCCCTGGAGAAGGAAATGGCAAGCCACTCCCGTATTCTTGCCTGGACAATTCCATGGATACAGGAGTCTGGTGGGCTATAGCCCATGGGGTCACAAGGAGTCAGACATGACTGGTTGACTAACACTTTCAGGGAAATCTAGCCCCCAGTTCTGGCCCAGAGACCCTCCCCTAGATACTCTTCCCTCTGCTGAGCCAGGCCCTATGGGCACCTACAGGAGACTGTGATGCTCAGAGATGGGGTGACTGCAAGGGACTGGTGTTATCTGTAGACTGAGGGAAGGCAGCAGGACCAGGGACCACAGACCCTTGGAGGACAAGGTGATGACTCAAGCTCTCCAGCAGTTCCGTGGATAGGCATTGCAGAGAACTGCTGCTGCTGGCCTCTATTAGAAGAAGAGGAGAACCTATGCCCTGCCCCCTGAGATTCCAGAAGGTTCTACCACAGGCTCCATCATGTCCTGTGTTTCTCATGTGAGCTGACATCATTTCACTCACACAGGTTGTTCTTCCATTGGGTGTCTACTCCGTCTTGTTTTATAAAACAAATTTTACATTGTAAACATCCAGTAAGAATCTGTTAGTTGACATTTAAAATTCTCAGGCTTCCCGGGTAGCTCAGTGGTGAAGAACCTGCCAGCAATGCAGGAGCTGCATAAGATGTGAGTTCAATCCTGAGGTTGGAAGATCCCCTGGAGAAGGAAATGGCAGCCCACTTCAGTATTCTTGCCTGGAGAATCCCCATGCACAGAGGAGCCTGGCAGGCTACAGTCCATGGGGTCACGAGAGTCAGACATGGCTGAGCACACACACACACTCAAAATTCTCAGCAGATGTTTTTCATGTAGGGTGTCCTATACCTCTGTGGTGTGGGAATCTCCATGGAGCATGGATTCCCCTGGTTTGAAAAGGAGACTTAGAGATGTGGGAAAGGGGTGGGTCATCTGAGCCCAGTGAGAGGAAGGGGTTCCCCGTTTTCTACTGTAAACCATGCATTCTTTTCCCCCAGGTGATCACTACAAGCCCTCCCTGTAAGCCTGTCCAAGCCCTGTGATTCCTCAAGGACAGCATGTGACTCTCTGGTGTCACTCCCCCCTCAGGTTTGACAGTTTCAGGCTACACAAAAGTGACAGAACTGTTGTCCCTGAGCTCCAGGGCATCATATTCTGGAAGGACTTCATCATGGACCCCATGACCGAAGCACACGTGGGGACCTACAGATGTCATGGTCACTACAGTCATCTCCCCCTGCATGATCAAAACCCAGTGAACCCTGGAGATTGTGGTCACAGGTCAGAGAGCTCTTGTCCAGAGAGGCCACCCGTTGTACCAGTCTCCCGGACCCCAGAGATTTCTGGTGGGAGTGAGTCAGGGTCCAGTCAGAATGACAGGAAGTGCTCCAGGCATTCTAAATAAAAAGATATTTAACAGAGGAGATTGGGTTCCACAGTGGGCAGAATGATGGTGCCCCGTGATGCCCGCATCCTAAAACTGCAAATCTACGATTGCTACGTCCCATTCCAATGGAAATGTAACCACATGTGGAACTAAGGTTGGTAAGCAGGTGACCTTGAGACGAGGAGGTTTTCTTGCAGATGTTTCTGTGCTTTCGGTCTCTCCCACTCTGAGTAGTCAGCCCCTCAGTGACCCTCTGGACATGGTGATCACAGGTGAGAACGTCTAGAGCTGGCATACAGACTGGATGTACCAGGACAAGGAAGCCCCAGGTGGTGGTGTGGGAGATGAGAGAAGGGTGCTTTTCATGGAGAGACACTGACTTGGTGAGAGTTGCATGCAAGAGACAAAGAAAGAGGAGAAACTAGTACAGACCACCTGTTATGACAGAAAAGACAGGTGCAGGGGCAGAGACAGAGGAACTCAGAGATGGAGATAAAGAGTGAAGTAAGAGATACAGACAGAAAGGCAGGTAGCAGAGAGGGTGCCCTTCCACCCTGACTTTGCTCAGAGACCAGAAACAGTTTAGGAGCCTGGTTTCCATTTCAACTCTACATTCTCTTCTCTACTCAAAGAACCCAAGGATACACCATGTATCTACCCAGGACTTCATGGCCAGGTTGGTCTGTCTCAAGCTGTTTCCCCAGGAGCCCTGTGTCCTCATGCACTGGGTGATGCACAGATACTGTGTTCATTCAGATGTGGCTTCGTTCCAGGTGGTTGAGCCACACTGTGCCCCAGGACACCAAGGTCCCTGGTGACGGAGCCAAACGCCAGCTCCTGTATGTTGTGTGTTTCATGGGTTCTCATGCTGTATGCTCAGGCCCCCATGCAACTTCACACCAAACATTGTAAGATTATGGCGGTCAAAGCCCACAGAGATGGAATCAGAGAGAAAACAGAGTCAAAAAAGCAGAGGCAGAAACACAGTTGCTGTGCACACATGTAGAAAATAAGCCAGAGGGACTGGGGGCAGTGGGAGAAACATGAAAAAAATAAAGGTAAGTAGAAAAAGGGATAGAGAATTAATGAGAAAGAAAGGAGGGGACAGAGAAGCCCTAAAAATAAGAGACTTGGGAGGGTGGATGGGTGTAAAGATTGAGAAAGATGGTGATGTGCGGGTGGATAACAGAGATTACAAAAGAGACCCAGAGAGATGGAGAAGCAGAGGAAGTCATGGAAGTGGAAATAGATGATAGATAGATAGGTAAAATGGTGGATGAACATATACATAGATGATAAAATAGGTAGATAGATATATACATAGAAAGGTAGATAGATGTTGGAACGATGGATGGATATATAGATAGATGATAAGATGGGTAGATAGAATGGTGGATGGAGATATAGACAGATAATAGAATAGATAGATGAATAATGCTGAAAGATAGAGAGGAGATAGAGAATGATCACCTCAGAATAAAAGAAGACAGATCAAATCAACCAATCCAAGGAGAAGTAGAAAGAGTTAAAAAAAATACAAGAAGGAAAAACATTAGGAGGGAGGCAATTTCAGAGACATGTGGTACAATGACTCTACAGGTATATGAAATAACGAATTCAGTTATTTAGTCACACCCACCACATTTCAAGTGCTCAGTAGCGTCATGTGGCCAGGTGCCATGGTGTGGACAGAGCAGGTGTTTAAAAAGTCCCGTCATCACAGAGTATTCTACTGGACATTCCACTCCAGATCACTGAGGGCAGCAGAGAGAACACTTGCCCCAGGGAGGCTTTGTGTGTGTTGTGTTAATCCATTGATATTTGCATATTTTGTCTTTTTTGCTTCTTTTCTCCAAAGCCAAGAATTTGAGAATCTTGTGCCTTTTAAGTTATCAACTGGTGGCACAATGTGGCTTGGCTCAACCAAGCGGAGGGCTGAAGAGGATAACACCATGAGGATCCCGGTGTGAACTGAGCTGGCCAATGAAGTGAAAATCAAGCTCCACGGAGCCTTAGTTGCTCATTGAGCTCTCTGTGTGTGATGTCTCTCCTGGATTAGAGCTAAACTGGCCAAGAACTCTTTTACCAAGAAATTTTGGATCGCTTAAAGTGAAGATATTCTGGGGCTCCTGTGTTGCCTCTGTCACTGTTTCCATTTTTCCCCTAATTATCCTTTTTTTTTTTTTCTTGCCTCTAGGTTCAGGGACCAAATGACATGATCTTCATTTTTCTGAGTGTTCACAGTGTAGACATGAACTCCAGTTATTCTCAAATTACTTCTTTTGAAAAAAATAATTGAATGTTAGCATTTGATGCCTTCATTCTGCAGAATCTGAGTTCTTCAACCACACACAGAAGATGGGTTTACCTGGGTCATGGGTGTATTTCTGCTGTGTGGCACCAATGCCTGGTACACAGTAGGTGCTTTGCAATAATTTATGAATTGACCAAAGATGAGACGTAAATTCCATTTCTGGAGGGGACTGGGAAAATAAAGTTCTGAGTCCTATTTGGAACCAGACTGTCAAGGCTGACTCAGGACGAGAAATTGGGTCCCACCCTCTGGAGCAGAGGGTCAGACCAGCAGAAAGAGAAAGAGCTGAGACCTCAGGTCTGGGTTTAGATGCCTTTTGAGCCCTGCCTGGAGACATTGGAGCCAGGTCCACGGAGGGGCCGCCCCCTGCTGCGAGTCCATGGCCGAGGGAACCCCGAGGGGCGGTGGCAACCCTCCAGGGACCACATCCTGTTTGTCCTCTAGGGCCCTGTGGTCTCCTCATCTGTACAGGGTGGGGTCAGGGGCAGCTGGGCACTCAGAGCTGCAGACATGCCTTCCATCCTCTCTGAGCTTCTCTTCCTTGGCCAGATGTGCAGGGCAGGGAGGGGACTGCAGGAGGGCAAGGGACACCCACCCTGCCTCCAGCTCATGGGAACTTCAGGGCTCAGACAGCTTGAGGGGCCAGGGATCCTGATGGGGAGAGAATCAGCCCAAGCTTTCAGTGGCAAATCTCTCACTTCCATGGCTGAGTCTGGGCCAGAGACCCCTGAACCCTGCAGGTGGGTCCTCCTGGGTCTCCTGGGACCCATATCTCACTTGAGTCCCGGTAAGTTGGTAGGGGGCGAGGTGGGAGACCTGAGATTCTAGAGTGATGCTGGTGAAACCTGGAAGGGCTCCTGAGATGAGCTGGGGATTGAGGGGTGGGGAGGTCCTGGGACTCAGCCTCTGACTTCCTTCCAGGGCCTTCCAGAAACTCACCATCTGGGTTGAGACTCTTTTGGGCAGCTCAGGATGCCCATGTGAATACACCGTATTCAGAGTTGGAATGTGTGAGTGAGTACACAGACCATCAGGGAGTATGCTGCAGTTGGCATGCACTATTTGGAGAAGGAAATGGCAACGCACTCTAGTATTCTTGTCTGCAATATCCCATGAACTTTGGAGCCTGCCAGCCTACAATGCATAGGGTTGCAAAGAGTCGGACATGACTGAGTGACTTTTTTCTTTCATTTTGTTTTAAAATTTATTTATTTCACTGGTTCCATTTTTTAATCTCATAATAGATATATCTTATTGAAGTGTAGTTGACTTACAATGTTTCAGGTGCACAGCAAGGTGATTTTCAGTTATATAAACACACATACATTATTTTTCAGATTATTCTCCATTTTAGGTTATTACAAGATATTGACTATAGTTCCCATGCTGTACAGTATATCTTTGTTGTTTGTTTCATATATTTATTTTTTATTAGAAATCTAACATTGTATTTATACTTCTATTTTTAAATTTATGGTATATTCCACGTCAGTGTTATGCTACACTGAGAGTGAAAGCATGATGCCAAATCCCAACATGTCCATGATAAAAGTAAACGGAAAACAATGGCAATGTTAATTGTGGTAGGAAATATTAATTGCATTATGTTACTGGTGGGCTTTCCTGGTGACTCAGATAATAAAGAATCTGCATGCAATGCAGGAGACCTGAGTCGATCCCTTGGTTGGGAAGATCTCCTGGAGAAGGAAATGGCAACCCACCCCAGCATTCTTGCCTGGAGAACCCCTATGGACAGAGGAGTCTGGCGGGTCACAACCCATGGAATCACAAAGAGTCAGACACGACTGAGGGACTAAACTATTCTCAACGCTCTGAACTTGAAAGGTATAACACTTTCCCATTTGTATAGATATAAAAAGTGGCAGAACAGACAGAATCTTTTGTCTTGTCAGGGGCTTAAAGTGACATTATGACCAGACCTGCATGGACAGCTTTGAGAACAAAGGATTCCAGAATTAAACGATTTCTACCTTGAGGGATGTAAGTATAGCTATGGCTGATCCATGTTGATGTATGGCAGAAATTAACAATATTTTAGTTGTCCTTAAATTAAAAATAAATTAAGGGGGGAAAAAAAGCTTGCAACAGGACTTCCCTGGAGGTCCAGTGGTTGGGAAATCCCAGCAACGTGGGGGACACAAGCCAGGTCCCAGGACTGGGAAGATTCCACATGCCTCGGGGTAGTTAAGCCCATGGTCCACAAGCCCATGTGCCTAGAGTGGGTGCTTCACAACAAGAGAAGCCACGTCAATGAGAGACCCTGAACCACAGCAAAGGGCAGCCCCCTTCCCACAACTAGAGAAAACCTGTGCACAGCGACGAAGAGCCAGCACAGACATTAATTTGTTAATTAAAACACTGCAACAACCAGCCACTTCTCCTCCTCTTTTAGTATGTGTGTGTGTGTAAGTGTGAAAGTGTGAGTTAATACGTGGGTGTTTAATCTGTATTCTTCTGTCTTCTCCTTGGAATTTTATTCCCCATGGGCTAGGGTTATTACATTCAGTAAACACTGTTTGACCATCCCTCTCACTCCCCAAAAAGCCCATCTAAATCAGGTAAGATGATTCTTTGGGGCACAAGTTCACCATACATTGGTCTGCTGGCTTTCCAAATAAAGTCACTATTCCTTTCCTGAATACCTCATCACTCCGTCCCTTGACAAGCAACATGAAGTTGGAATCAGAGCACATTTATGAGACATTAGCAGAGGTGTCATTCATTTTAGCCAAAATCCATAAACATCACTCTCACAATTGATATTTGTGGTTTAAAAGAATATATGCAGATGGATATATACCTGTGGTGGATTCATTTTGATATTTGGCAAAACTAATACAATTATGTAAAGTTTAAAAATAAAATAAAATTAAAAAAAAATAAAAAATAAAAGAATATACGCAGATGGCCAACAGGCATATGAAAAGATGCTCAGCATTGCTCATTAGTAGAGAAAGGCAAATCGACACTGAAAGGAGGTACCACCTCATACTGATCAGAATGGCCATCATTAGACAGTTGATGAATACACACTGGAGAGGGTGTGGAGAAGAGGGAAACCCTCTTACACTGTTGGTGGAGTGTAAACTGGTGCAGTCACCACAGAAAACAGTATGGAAGTTCCTCAAAAAATGAAAAACAGTTTCCATATGATCCCAAAATTCCAATCCCAATCATATATCTGTAAAAAACTATACCTTGAAAAGATTCATGCACCCCTATGTTCATAGCAGCAAAACTTACGATAGCCGAGACATGGAAACAGCCTAATTGTCCATCGACAGATGAATGGATAAAGAAGATGTATATGCTTATACACACAGAGAATGGAACATCATTCAGATGTTTAAAAAATGAAATAATGTCATTTGCACCAGCATGGATGAACCTGGAGATTAACATATTAAGTGAAGAAGACAGAAAGAGAAAGACAATTTTCATGTGATATCACTCATATGTGGAATCTAAAAGGAACATATCAATGAAACAGGAACAGATTCACAAACATAGAGAACAGGCTTGTGGTTGCCAAGGAGGGAAGGACTGGAAGCTTGGGATTAGCAGAAAATCTATTTATACATAGAATGAGTAAAGCATGAGCTCCAGTTAAAATAAATAAATTTAAATTAAAAAATAAAAATAAAACTTCCCTTTAAATATGAAAAAAAAAATGAGGTCCTACACTATGGCACAGGGAATTCTTTCCAGTATCTTGCCATAAATCATAATGGAAAAGAATATAAATGTCAAGCTGAATCAATTTGCTGTACAAATGTTGTAAAGAAATTAGCCTCCAATTAAATAAATAAATTTATATTTAAAAATCGTAATAAAAATAAAAAATAATAAAATTAAAATTTTTTTAATTTTTAAAAATTTCTGGTTCATATATCTGCAATGAAAGTAAAAATGCACAAACTGAAATGACAAAGAATACAGATCAATTCTACAATATGATATTAAGCAAATAAAAGGAAATTTTAAGAAGGGTGATTGTACTGTTACTCCACTACATACATAATGATCAAGAGGAGACCAGATTTATTACTTAGGGAGCATCACTAATGTTAACGACCCCCACCGCCAGCAAAATGGTGTGGAATCACTGCCCTTACTGAGGTTCTTTCCTGTCTATGAACAACCACTGAACTGGGTGTATGTCTGCCTTGGAGTCCTGAAACAGCTGGGCCATTTTGCCCCACTTTGGAGTTGATTGATGTGGACACGCCCCTCACTCAAGCATTCTGGAGCTTAGAAGTCTCTACTTGACATATTTTGTGTTCATCTGAGTATCTAGGAAGCAAGGTGGTCCACCTTTTCAGGCAGAACAAATCCCCCTCACAAAAAACCACCACAGTCATCTTTACACACGTTATCTTTGTGTACATGTGTGGTCCTTGGATTGGAAAGGGAGGAAGAGAGAGAGACAGAGAGAGTGTTGTGTGTGCAAAGTTTCCACTCACAGTCACGAAATAATTTCATATGAGAAAGAGTCAGAGAAAGACAAATATCACATGATATCATTTATTTGTGACATCTGAAAAAATGAACTTATTTACAAAACAGACTCACAGAGAATGAACTTACAGTTACCAGGGGGGACAGTATCAGGGGGAGGTTAGACTGAAAGTTTGGAACTGACGTATACAGACAGCTGTATTAAATAGATAACCAACAAGGACCTACTGTATAAAACAGAGAGTTCTACTTAATATTCTGTAACTACCTAAGTGGGAAAAGAATTTGAGAAGCAATAGATGCATGTATATGAATAATTGAGTCACTTTGTTGTACACCTGAAACTAACACAGTTTCTTAATCACATATATTACAATGTATTTTCAAAGAGCCATATATGCATGTCTGGTCCTCTCAGAAGAATGCAGAATAAAAGTCTCTATTAATGAGTCTTTAATTGCCAACCTGCACTGAGCCTGAAATATGATGTGGGTACATGTGATTTCTCTTCTGCAGAGTTAAGGTTAATCAGATTATCATGAGCTTGGGAAAAGCATCCTGCACCACCCTGAATCACATGAATCACCATTACTACTTCCTAAAGGCAGCAAGATCTGTTCAAATCCTCTTAGGCTGATAGTGTTTCAGTTCAGTTCAGTTCAGTTCAGTCGCTCAGCTGTGTCCGAATCTTTGCAACCCCATGAATCACAGCACGCCAGGCGTCCCTGTCCATAACCAACTCCTGGAGTTCATTCAGACTCACGTCCATCGAGTCAGTGATGCGATCCAGTCATCTCATCCTCTGTCATCCCCTTATCCTCCTCCCCCCAATCCCTCCCAGCATCAGGGTCTTTTCCAATGAGTCAACTCTTCCTATGAGGTGGCCAAAGTACTGGAGTTTCAGCTTTAGCATCATTCCTTCCAAAGAAATCCCAGGGCTGATCTCCTTCAGAATGGACTGGTTGTATCTCCTTGCAATCCAAGGGACTATCAAGAGTCTTCTCCAACACCACAGTTCAAAACCATCAATTCTTCATGCTCAGCTTTCTTCACAGTCCGACTCTCACATCCATACATGACCACTGGAGAAACCATAGCCTTGACCAGATGGACATTTGTTGGCAAAATAATGGCTCTGCTTTTCAATATGCTATCTAGGTTGGTCATAACTTTCCTTCCAAGGAGTAAGCGTCTTTTAATTTCAAGGCTGCAGTCACCATCAGCAGTGATTTTGGAGCCCCCCAAAATAAAGTCTGACACTATTTCCACTGTTTCCCCACCTATTTCCCATGAAGTGATGAGACCAGATGCCATGATCTTCATTTTCTGAATGTTGAGCTTTAAGCCAACTTTTTCAGTCTCCTCTTTCACTTTCATCAGGAGGCTTTTGAGGTCCTCTTCACTTTCTGCCATAAGTGTGGTGTCATCTGCATATCTGAGGTTGATAGTGTTTAGGGAAACAATATGTGATGGTCGGGTCATGAGGCATGCTCAGTGATGTGGCTCAGGAGACTTCCATCCCTGGCGTGAGAAGAGGCTGGCCATCTTCCCATGTGACATGACCCAGGCTGACTGTACCAATAGCACTGCCTGCCTTCCACATCCTGTGACTCTGTCAGCTTTGCTCAGTTCTGCCTCCTGTCTCACAGAAGCAGAGCCATGTGCCCCAGACTCCTCAGCCTCCTGAGTCTCGGAGAGTCTGGAAAGACACAGTCAGAGAGGGTTATGGTGGAAATCGGGGGTCCTCGCACCACTGATGAGGTTCCCTGGATGAGGGTGCAAGGAACGTGGGATCCATCAGGATAATCCATCTCTGACAGGGTTTTCGTTCTAGGATTCTGTGAGAGTCTGAGGACCTGGGCAGCTGTGGGTGAGTCCTCCCCATCCCTTACTTCTCTGTTGAGCAGAGCAGTTGGGGCAGATGCAGAGGACACTGGGGGACTGGGGTGAGACCCCTGTCAGTACAGTGATAGCCACGTGCCCTTTGGATCCCAGGTCTCTTTTGACCCTGATACTCATCTTCACTCTCCCCAGAGGTTAGCCCAAGTCTGAGCTCTGGACCTGAAGGGACAGTGTGAAGTCTGTCAGCTGGGAGCTGGGCCCCCGAGTGCCATTTCAATCATGAGAGGGGAGCAAGAGCCTGCACCCCACAGACCCCTCTCCTACAAGGTGGTTCATGGCCTCTCCAACCAGCCCTTAACAACAGGATCTGCAGGAGCACCCACTAAAGCTGACCCCAAGGAAGTGTCTGGCCATCAGGCAGGGCCATTTGGACCTTGTCACAGATTTGATGTAGGTTAGCTAACAAAGGAACAAGGTTCAAGGTTTACTTCCTTCTTTTCAGGCAAGGGGCTTTTTCACTGCTTAGTTGTGTTAGCATTAGTCGCTCTGTCAAGTCCGACTGTTTGCAATCCCATGGACTGTAGCTCACCAGGCTTCTCTATCCATGGGATTCTCCAGGCAAGAATGCAGGAGTGGGTTGCCATTTCCTTGACCAGGAGATCTTGCCAACTCAGAGACTGAACCCTGCTCTCCTGCATTGCAGGAAGATTCTTTACCATTTGAGCTACAACAAATGCAACAGGGAAGTCCTTTCCCTTCTTGTCCATGCATCAATTTTTTTGTGATATTTTCTTTTGCCTGCATCACGAAGCTTGCAGGATCTTAGTTCCCTGGTCAGGGATTCAACTTGGGCCCTTGGCAGAGAAAGTGCTGAGTCCTAACCACTGGACCACCAGGGAATCTCCAGTGTTTTTTGTTTTGGGCTTCTCAACATTTTGTCAACCCAAGGAGTGATTCTTCTCCTGAGAAGAATCACTTCCAAGAATCATATTCTTAGAATATAAAATCTAAGAAATCTTAGAAAATAAAATCTAAGCATGATGTCCGTCCTGGGTTGACTGTGTCTCTGTCTGTCCCCAAGCACTATGTGTCCCTGAGCATCAGGGTGATGCACTTTAGGGGAGGAGAGTTGGAAGAATTGAAGGGGAAGCACCCACGAGGGCAGTGGGGAGAGGGGATCATTCCTATTTTTCTCTCAAAGCCTATGTCTCCTTCTCTCCTAGGTGAATATGAGAAGCCCTCTTTGTCAGCCTGACCATGCCCCGTGGTTCCCTTAGGACAGACTGTGACTCTTCAGTGTCACTCCGGTTCTCCATTTGTGATATTCAGACTGCTCAAAAGAGATGGGACCATTTTGCCCAAGCTCCAGGGATATCATTTCAACACCTTCACCACTGGCCCAGTGACCAGAATACATGCCGGGTCCTACACATGTCTCTCTCTGTGGGGTCCAATGTCAGTGACCCCCTGCAGATTATGGTCACAGGTAGGAGGGATCCAGCCCAGCTTGGGACACCTGTGCCTGCAGGCAATCCTACCCTAGGTCCAAGTGCCAGTGCAGCCAAAGACATCTTTAGGATTCCCAGCCAGAACCGAACCAAGGAAAGAGAACCAAGTCTGAGAGTTTAAACTCAGGGTGTTGAATAGAGGGATGTGTTGCCCTGGCTCAAGAAAGAGGAGCCTCCCTAGGCATTAGTTAGACAGGATGCTGCCACTGCCTGTCAACTCGGAGGCTGAGGGGGGACCCTGATCCAGTACCTGCCACCCAGTAGGGAGCTGTAATCCCATATGAAGGAGCTGAGGTCCCAGTTAGACCAAGTCAGCCCAGGAATGTTTCCAGAGGTGTGAAGTGGGGGTCACAGGTGGGGAAATGTTCCCTTTTTTCTCCACCTCCTTCCCAATATCCTGATAATCATCACCCACTTTCTAGGAGACGAGTGTGAAAGGAGCCAAGGTACGTATTACAACTGGTATATATTCTACCAGAGAAGCAGACCCACCCCAGCCTCCCACCATGCATATTAGAAATGGAATGAAGTTAAGAGCACTGCAACCCACTCCAGTATTCTCAACTGGAGAATCCCATGGACAGAGGAGCACTGTGGACTACAGTCCATGGAGCCCCACAGAGTTTGACCCAACTGAAGTGACTGAGTATGTATGCATGAAGCTGAGAGCAGATCGAACAGCTAAAAAGCTTAGAATAAACACAGAGAAGGCCTGAGGTCTTGAGCAAAGAGAAACAGAAAAGCATGAGCCAGAGCCTGAGAACAAGGCTAAAGAGAATGCAACAGAACAGATAGGAAGGGTAATTGGCTTTGCTGCTTCATGGGGAGGTGTTGCACACCTTCAGATGTCAGGGGAAGCACTGAGGTGGGGTGACTCACTGAAGCTCACAAGCTCTTTGCTACTAGGTGTGTTCACAAAACCCTCCATCTCAGCCCACCCAGGCCCCCTCGTGCATGTGGGAGAGAATGTGACCCTCCACTGTCACTCATCGATGCTGACTGACAAATTTATCCTGCACAAAAAAAGGATTTTTTTTTCCTAGAGACATGCAGAGATGCTCACTGGTGGGCATGCCCCAGCTGACATCTTCATTGGCCCCATGACTTTGGTGAGAGTGGGCACCTACAGATGCTACAGCTCTCTCAGCTGCTCCCCCTATGAGTGGTCAGCTCCCAGCGACCCTGTGGACATCATCATCACAGGTGAGTGTGGCCAGACAAGTCCCTTCTGTTCTCTGTGACACAGATGGTCAGGTGTTCAGTCCAGCATCAGTCCCGAGAGAGAATGACAGGTGTGCAGAGACACTCACAAACCTGGGAGAGGGAACAAACCAGAGACAGATGTGAACAAGGAAGGGAAAAGAGAACAGAGTGCCTGCCATGTGCTAAGGAGAAGACACAGCCAGTGAGAGACTGAAGGAGCAAGAACCAGAAAGAACGACCAATGGAGGAAAATGTACCAGAGCAGGGAACCGGGCAATTTCCCCCTCGGGCAGCCAACGATGGTTGGTTAAGGGGTTGGCTTCCTGCTTTCATGTCAGAGCTCCCTTCCTCTCTCAGCAGCACACTGTGCTACCAGATGCCCTTGCAGTCTGGCCCCTGGGTGATCGAGATGGAGGTCGACACCCTGAAGTTGCTCAGCCTCTTGGTTTAACGCGTCCTTCTGCACAAAGAGGCGGGGGTGGTCCCTCCAACCCTCCCATTAAGGAGTCCCTTCCAGCCCCTGGGGGTGGGCAGGGCAGCGCTGAACACACCCTCAAGAAAGAAGCAGTCAAAGATCGAATGAGATTCTGGCAATTTCCACTCCATAATCTCTTCTTCTGGGTCAATGCCATGTTTACTGATGGTCCCCAGCAGTAGTTAGTAGTTTCCGTTTATTTCAAGAGAACCACACATCTGGTTGATTTATAAAATTTATTTTATCTTATTTATGTTTGTTGAAGTCTAGTTGATTTCAGATGTTGTTAATTCCTGTTATACAACAGAGTGATTCAGTTATTCATATACATATATTCTTTCTTTAAAAAAGGATATTAAATGACAATCCATTTTATAAAAATTATTTATTTTTTAAAAGGATTTTAAATAACACTCCATTTTTATTTATTCTTTTGGAATTTCTTTTTTTAATATAAATTTATTTATTTTAATTAGAGGTTAATTACTTTACAATATTGTATTGGTTTTGCCATACATCAACATGAATCCGCCACAGGTATACACCTGTTCCCCATCCCAAACCCCTCTCCCTGCTCCCTCCCCGTACGATCCCTCTGGGTCGTCCCAGTGCACCAGCCCCAAGCAACCAGTATCATGCATTGAAATTGGACTGGCGATTCGTTTCATATATGATATTATACATGTTTCAATGCATTCTCCAAAATCATCCCACCCTCTCCCTCTCCCACAGAGTCCAAAAGACTGTTCTATACATCAGTGTCTCTTTTGCTGTCTCGTATACAGGGTTATCGTTACCATTTTTCTAAATTCCATAGATATGCATTAGTATACTGTATTGGTGTTTTTCTTTCTGGCTTACTTCACTCTGTATAATAGGTTCCAGTTTCATCCACCTCATTAGAACTGATTCAAATGTATTCTTTTTAATGGCTGAGTAATACTCCATTGTGTATATGTACCACAGCTTTCTTATCCATTCATCTGCTGATGGGCATCTAGGTTGCTTCCATGTCCTGGCTATTATAAACAGTGCTGCGATGAACACTGGGGTACACGTGTCTCTTTCAATTTCAGTCTCCTCGGTGTGTATGCCCAGCAGTGGGATTGCTGGGTCATAAGGCAGTTCTATTTCCAGTTTTTTTAAGGAATCTCCACACTGTTCTCCATAGTGGCTGTACTAGTTTGCATTCCCACCAACAGTGAAAGAGGGTTCCCTTTTCTCCACACCCTCTCCAGCATTTATTGCTTGTAGACTTTTGGATCACAGCCATTCTGACTGGCATGAAATGGTACCTCATAGTGGTTTTGATTTGCATTTCTCTGATAATGAGTGATGTTGAGCATCTTCTCATGTGTTTGTTAGCCATCTGTATGTCTTCTTTGGAGAAATGTCTATTTAGTTCTTTGGCCCATTTTTTGATTGGGTCGTTTATTTTTCTGGAGTTGAGCTGTAGGAGTTGCTTGTATATTTTTGAGATTAGTTGTTTGTCAGTTGCCTCATTTTCTATTATTTTCTCCCATTCTGAACAATACGCTGCTGAACAACCAACAATTCACAGAAGAGATCAGAAAGGAAATCAAAATATGCATAGAAACGAAAGAAAATGAAAACACAACAACCCAAAACCTGTGGGACACTGTAAAAGCAGTGCTAAGGGGAAAGTTCATAGCAATACAGGCACACCTCAAGAAACAAGAAAAAAGTTTAATAAATAACCTAACTCTACACCTAAAGCAACTAGAAATAGAAGAAATGAGGGACCATAGGGTTACTAGAAAGAAAGAAATCTTATAAATTAGGGCAGAAATAAATGCAAAAGAGACCATAGCAAAAATCAACAAAGCCAAAAGCTTGTTCTTTGAAAGGATAAATAAAAATCACAAACCATTAGCCAGACTCATGAAGAAACAAAGGGAGAAAAATCAAATCAATAAAATTAGAAACGAAAATGGAGAGATCACAACAGACAACACAGAAATACAAAGGATCATAAGAGACTACTATCAGCAATTATATGCCAATAAAATGGACAACGTGGAAGAAATGGACAAATTCTTAGAAAATACAACTTTCCAAAACTGAACCAGCAAGAAATAGAAAATCTTAACAGACCCATCACACGTGCAGAAATTGAAACAGTAATTAGAAATCTTCCAGCAAACAAAGCCCAGGTCCAGACGGCTTCACAGGTGAATTCTACCAAAAATTTAAAGAAGAGCTAACACCTATCCTACTCAAACTCTTCCAGAAAATTGCTGACGAAGGTCAACTTCCAAACTCATTCTGTGAGGCCACCATCACCCTAATACCAAAACCTGACAAAGATGCCACAAAAAAATAAAACTATAGGCCAATATCACTGATGAACATATGATCCTCTGCATAGAAAACCCTAAAGACTCCACCAGAAAATTCCTAGAGCTAATCAGTGAATATAGTAAAGTTGCAGGATATAAAATCAACACACAGAAATCCCTTGCATTCCTATACACTAATAATGAGAAAATAGAAGGAGAAATTAAGGAAACAATTCCATTCACCATTGCAAAGAAAAGAATAAAATACTTAGGAATATATCTACCTAAGGAAACTAAAGACCTATATATAGAAAACTATAAAACACTGGTGAAAGAAATCAAATAGGACACTAATAAATGGAGAAATATACCATGTTCATGGATCGGAAGAATCAATATACTGAAAATGAATTTAGTACCCAAAGCAATCTATAGGTTCAATACAATCCCTATCAAGCTACCAACGGTATTTTTCACAGAGCTAGGACACTCCATTTTTAAAGCTATTTCTGAACTTTTCCCTGTGCTGGCTACCCCTTAATGTGGGGCTTTCTCTCCTCGAAGTGGGCGGGCTTCTCATTGCAGTGCTGCTCTTGTGGCACACTTCTGGCTTAGTCCTATACTTAGGACTAGAGTTACTTTATGCTCTAAGATAAAGGTCTCCTCCTTCCAGGTCTGTCCAAGAAACCCTCTCTCTCAGCCCAGGAGGGCCCCGAGGTGAGGTCAGAAGAGAACGTGAACTTGGTCTGCAGCTCTGAGAGCGCTTTTGACCAGTTCCATCTGCTCAGGGAGGGGCAGAACCTTGGGCGCCCGCTCGCTGGACAGCGGAGCCCCCACAGAGCACTCCAGTCAGAGTTCCCTCTGGGACCCCAGACCACAGCGGGGTCTACAGGTGCTATAGCTCTTTCAGTCACTCTCCCTACTCGTGGTCAGACTCCAGCGACCCACTGTTCCTGTCCATCACAGGTGAGGAACCTCTTCCTGGCCCGTGCGTTGTTGTTCCTGTTCAGACACTATGTTGTGTCCAACTCTTTGCCACCCTGTGGACTGCAGCACGACAGACTCCTCTGTCCTTCACTACCTCCTCCACATGGATCACAGCCTTGTAGTGGTGAAGGGGCTTTCATACCTCAGTGAAGCTATGAGCCAGTCATGCAGGGCAACCCAAGCCTGACGGATCATAGTGAGGAGTCCTTACAAAACGTGGTCCCCTGAAGGAGGAAATGGCAACCCATTCCAGTATTCTTGCCTGGAGAACCCATGAAGAGTCCCATGCTTTACAATACACTAAATCACATTGAGGTGGCAAAAAGGCCGTTTGGCTTTTCCCATAATATCTTACTGTGTCACTGAGCTCTATCTCAAGGTCTCCGTGCTGGCATCAGGGGCCCTTAGGAATTCTGGAGAAATGGAGGCAATGAGAACCAGAGAGGAACACAGATCGTATATGGCATCTCAACCCTCTTTCACCTCCTGTATGGATGCTCCACATCAGAGTCCTGTCTATCCAGGCAAATAAAGAAAAAGTTCAGGGTAGATCCAGGAGGAGGAGAGGCTGGGCTCATTCGGGAGGATCAGAGATTGCATCGGCCCCTTGCTCTTACTGTTTTCCCAGTAGCACCTCTGACATACAGGTGATTTTCCAATTAAGGAGCATAGATACTCATTCCTGGTGCAGAGAGGATGTCTCTTGCTTACAGCTGTCTTTCATCACCAGGCATATCCTTCACGCCTCCTTCCACCATCTCTTTTCTGGGATGGAGGGTCTACTCAATGCAATCACTGTGAGGGACCAGAAGCTCTTCCCTCCCCCATCAGTGCTTGAGGGATGACAGAGTCAAAGAAAGGCAGGAGGCCAACCTTCCAGAAACAAGAGTCCTCCTATGGTGGTGTGAGGAAGGCTACTGTTCACCCCTTCTGGCTTTTTTCCCCCTAGAATCCACTACAAGAACTTGCCCATCAACTATGGATCCAGACACCACAGAAGGTAAGCAAGACGGTCTCCTATCTCAGCAAATTTCTGAGATGACAGAGAATCCCTGTGTGAGTGTTCATTCTACCACCTCCCAGTTCTGTGACTTTGGGTTCCTCAACATCCCTGTCATGTCAGCATTTGAGATCATGGTCTATTTTAGAACCAGAGAGGGCATTGAGTTTCTCAATCTCTGGGACTGGCAATTTCTAAATTGAACACAGTGAGACAGAGTGACTTGACCCCATGCTTAAGGGAGATGCTTACCTTCCCTCCACCAGTATCTTTGGGGAAGGACTGGGGGGACAAGAGGAGAATTTTAGGGAGCACCATCAATATGTGCTATTCCTCTGCTAGCGTTTTATGAACTAAACATTCAGAAATAGAAGTGTCGTGTCTTCTTGAGGATTCCGTTCCAGGTATATGTGGATGGAGGGGGAAATATATGCAGGATTAAAGCAGTCCCCATTCATGCAAAAACACCATGCCTTGTCATATGGGGCAGCAGAGAAAAACTGCATCGGTGCCTGGAGGACCTGGTTTCAGACCTCTGCTGGTCTTGCATGGCCTACTTACTTTATCCACTGCTAACATGTCTCCTTGATGCTTTGGTACGTCCTGGGAAGTGGAGACTATACTGATCAGGTTGAGAGCTGCTGACACACTTTGACACAAGGATACAATAACTCCTGTGTGTAGGGGCAGGGTGTATGCAATGAATAACCAGACCTTTTCCCCCTGACTTGTTGGCAGAAGCACAGCTTCCTCAAGGCCACTCCAGCCAGCTGCACCTTCTCCTTAGGCTCTCCGTAGCCTTCATCTATACCAGCATCTTCCTCGCTGTTCTTGTCTGTCACTGGTTACCCATAAACTAAGTATGAAGAGCCAAACTGTCACTGGTGGTCTACGCAAAATTGTAAGTTTGAAGGAGGGAAGCACAGTGTCATCTGACCCAGGGGGAGGTGGACTCATAGCAGAGAATGGCGTTTTCACTTCCTGTAGGTTAAAAACTGATTTCCATTGTTGTAGTCCGTGAATGAATATCTTCCAGAGACCCATGGGACCCTGTTCTTTTTATGAAACTATGTGTTAATTTATTCTTAGCTGCATCAGCTCTCTGCTGCAGCTTGGGGGATCCTCACTGTGGTGCTGGGGTGTAGTTCAAGGCTCCAGAGCTCGCGGGCTCAGCAGTAGCAGCATTGAAGATAGTTGCTTCAAGGCATGTGGGATCTCAGTTCTCCCACCAAAGACAGAACCCACGCTCCCTGAAATGGAAGGTTGACCCTTAATCCCTAGGCCACCAGGGACATTCCAAGCCCTGTTCTTCCTTTCAACCACAGCCATCTGTTCTTCTCCCTTGTATGAATTTGGGAATCTACTGATAAGCATTAGAGGATGGTCCATAATAGAAGATGTAGGATGGGCTCCATGGGTCTCCACACATTCCTCAGAGAGAGAGAGAGTCCATCAGTGCTGGGATTATATATGGAATGGTTTTTTTTTTTTTTTTTTTAATTTAGTGGAGTAGACAGACTTAGCAACCTGGGGCACACCCCTGCTTTTTTGGGCTTTGATGTCCCCACCAAAGATATGGAGGTCTAAAAGAATTGCCCCCACCCCAAGAGCCTTGACTCTCTTCCATTCTCAGATGCTGCCATCACAGAAGGAGAGCCCAAAGATGACAGAATAGTGAATGGTGAGGTGAGTCCTCCTAGGCCACCCTTGCCATAGCCTGAGCCCCTCCAATGCCCAATGCCGCCCCTTCAAAGATCACATTTCATTCCATCATTCACATCTCCTTCCTCTCAGGACCCATCAGCAGAGGATGTGATATTTGTCCACTTGAACTACAGGACCCTCTCTGAGAAATTGTTCACTCCCACTCCCCTGAACCATATGCACCTCTTTGCCGAGACCAGTATCTATGAGGAATTCGATGTAAATCAAGACCATGCTGACCCTGACCTGGCCCCATCCTTTGAGCACACAGAGTGTTATAAATTGAAGAGCTACATCTCTTTTTAGAGGGGTTCCTCCGTGGGCACTCCTTCTCCTCCTCCAAAGCAGCCCGGCAGCTCTGCAGTAAACAGTGCATTCCAAGAATTATAGGATCATCTTCAAAAATCCCACCAAATCTTAGTAATCCCCTGGCTATTCTACTACTCTATTTTAACTATGTAACCTTTTGGGAGAAGGTATTCTAATCAATTGCACATACTGGGTAGGTTACCATGATCATCCTACTTTTTTGAAAATTCCAGTAAAGCATAAAATTTGCAAGTTGATTCTTCAAATTATTCAGTTTAAAATAAAAGAAAGCCTTTAAAAAAACCTGTGTTCAGTAATAGTTTACAAGGATGAACTTGTTTACAAGACAGAAACAGACTTGTAGACTTAGAGAACAAATTTAGAGTTACAGAGGGAAAGGAGGGGGGGGAGGGATAGATTGGAAGTTTAAGAGTGACATGTGCACACTGCTATATTTAAAACAAAAAGCTTTCCATGAAACAATAATAAAAGCAATGCAAGAAAAAAAAACAAACAATGCAAGTTTGCCAAATAAAAAGATGAAGTATATTCTGTTTGAGATATCCAGTGTGGTGCCACTTGCCATATGAGGCTGTGTGTCTGCATGCTAAGTCGATTCAGTCATGTCCAATACTTTGTGAACCTATGAGGTTGTGGAGCTCGCTAGGCTCCTCTGTGCATTGGATTCTCCAGGCAAGAATCCTAGAGTGGGTTGCCATTCCCTTCTCGAGGGGATCTTCTTGACCCAGGGATCAAACCCACGTCTCTCACGTCTCTTGCATTGGTAGGCGGATTCTTTACCACTGACCCATCGGGGAAGCCCCTTCAACCTTTTCCAGCTGTGTGCACTGAGGGTGTTGGTGTTCCCGGGGTAGAAACAAGACAACAAGATCCCCCTCAGTCTGGATCCACATTGGCCAATAAAGTACTTACCCAGCCACCCGGTACAGACAATGACTCTACACGTATAGGAAGTAAAGCATTCAGTTCTTCAGTCACACCCACCACATTTCAAGTGCTCAGGAGCATCTTGTGGCCACGTGCTATGGTGCTGGACAGAGCAGATATTTAAAAAGTCCTGTCATCACAGAGAATTCTACTGGACATTCCACTCCAGGTCACTGAGGGCTGCAGAGAGAACACTTGCCCCAGGGAGGCTTTGTGTGTGTTGTGTTAATGCATCGATATTTGCATGTTTTGTCTCTTTTGCTTCTCTTCACCAAAGCCAAGGATTTGAGAATCTTATGCCTTTTAAGTTATCTACTGCTGGGACAATGTGGCTTGGCTCAACCAAGCGGAGGGCTGAACAGGATAACACCATGAGGACCCCGGTGTGAACTGAGGTCGCCAACGGGGTGAAAATCAAGCTCCATGGAGACTTAGTTGCTCATTGAGCTCTCTGTGTGTCATGTCTCTCCTGACTTACAACTAAGCCACCCAAGAACTCTTTTACCAAGAAATGTCAGGATCACTTAAAGTGAAGACATTCTGGGTCTCCTGTGTTGCTACTGTCACTGTTTCCATTTTCCCCCTAATTATCTTTTTTTTTTTTTCTTTTGGCCTTTAGGTGCAGAAACAGATGTCATGATCTTCATTTTTCTGAATGTTCACATTGTAGACATGAACCCCAGTTATTCTCATATATCTTCTTTTTAAATTATATTTGAATGTTAGCATTTGATGCCGCATTCTGCAGAATCTGAAATCTTCAAACAACTAAGGAAGATGGGTTTACCTGGGTCATGGGTGTCTTTCTACTGTGTGGCACCAATGCCTGGTACACAGTAGGTGCTCTGCAATAATTTATGAACTGACTGAAGATGAGAAGTAAATTCCATAACAGAACAGGTGCTATCCAAAAGTCTACAAGCAATAAATGCTGGAGAGTGTGTGGAGTAAATGGAACCCTCTTACACTGTTGGTGGGAATGCAAGCTAGTACAGCCACTATGCAGAACAGTGTGGAGATTCCTTCAAAAACTGGAAATAGAACTGCCTTATGACCCAGCAATCCCACTGCTGGGCATACACACCTAGGAAACCAAAATTGAAAGAGACACATGTACCCCAATGTTCATCGCAGCACTGTTTATAATAGCCAGGACATGGAAGCAACCTAGATGTCCATCAGCAGAGGAATGGATAAGAAAGCTGTGGTACATATACACAGTGGAGTATTACTCAGCAATTAAAAAGAATACATTTGAATCCGTTCTAATGAGATGGATGAAACTGGAGCCTATTATACAGAGTGAAGTAAGCCCGAGAGAAGAACACCAATACAGTATACTAACGCATATATATAAAATTTAGAAAGATGGTAACAATAACCCTGTATACGAGACAGCAAATGAGACACAGATGTATAGAACAGTCTTTTGCACTCTGTGGGAGAGGGCAAGGGTGGGATGATTTGGGAGAATGGCATTGAAACATGTATAATATCATATAAGAAACGAATCGCCAGTCCAGGTTCAATGCAGGATACAATATGCTCAGGGCTGGTGCACTGGGATGACCCAGAGGGATGGTATGGGGAGGGAGGTGTGAGAAGGGGGTTCAGGATGGGGAACATGTATACACCTGTGGTGAATTCATCTTGATGTATGGCAAAACCAATACAATATTGTATAGTTGACAAAAAAACATTATGTTCATTCCAAGTATTTAGAACTGAAATTTTAAAAAATACCATTTACAATAGCAATAAAAAATGAAATACCTAACTATAAATCTAACACGATATGCACATATCTATGTCCAGAAGACAATGAAACAGTGTGGAAAAAAATCAAATAAAATCTAAGTAAATGAAAAAAAAAAAAAACAATAAAATAAAATTTCCCCAAAAATAATAATTTATGAACTGACCCAAGATGAGAAGTAAATTCCATTTCTGGAGGGGACTGGGAAAATAAACTAATGAGTCCTAGCTGGAGCCAGACTGTCGACGCTGACTCAGGATGAGAACCTGGGTCCCACCCTCTAGAGCAGGCAGTCAGACTGGGCAGAAAGAGAAAGAGCTGAGACCTCAGGTCTGGGCTGAGATGTCTCCTGAGCCCTGCCTGGAGACATCTGCACTGGGTCCATGGAGGGGCTGCCCCCTGCTGCAGTTCCAGGGCTGTGGGAACCCTGAGGGGTGGCAGCAGACCCCCAGGAACCACATCCTGTTTGTCCTCTAGGGCCCTGTGGTCTCCTCATCTGTACAGGGCAGGGATGGGGGGCGGCTGGGCGCTCAGAGCTGCAGACATGCCTTCCATCCTCTCTGAGGTTCTCCTCCTTGGCCAGATGTGCAGGGCAGGGAGGGGACCACAGGAGGGCACGGGACACCCACCCTGCCCCCAGTTCATGGGAACCACAGGGCTCAGGCAGCTGGAGGGGCCAGGGATCCTTAAGGCAGGGAATCAGCCCAAGCTTTTGGTGGCAAATCTCTCACTTCCAGGGCAGAGTCTGGGCCAAGGGATGCTGATCCATGCAGGTGTGTTCTCGGGTCTCCTGGGACCCATATCTCACTTGAGTCCCAGGAACTTGGTGGGGGGCAAGGCAGGGCACTGGATTCTAGAATGATGCTGGTGAAATCCGGAAGGGCTCCTGAGCTGAGCTGGGGAGTGAGGGGTGGGGAAGTCCTTGGACTCAGCCTCTGACTTCCTTCCAGGGACCTTTCACAAACTCACCTCCTAGGCTGAGACTCTTTTGGGCAGCTCAGGGTGCCCATGTGAATACACCATATGCAGAGCTGGAATGTGAGAGTGAGTACACAGACCATCGGGGAGTATGCTGCAGTTGGCCTGCATTATTTGGAGAAGGAAATGGCAATGCATTCCAGTATTCTTTTCTGCAAAATCCCATGTACATTGGAGCTTGCCAGTCTACAGTCCATAGGATTATAAAGAGTCAGACATGAGTGAGTGACTTCATTTTCTTTCATTTTACCTTAAAATCTATTTATTTTACTGGTTCTATTTTTAATCTCATCGTATACATATTTTATTGAAGTGTAGTTGATTTATAATGTTTCAGGTGCACAGCAAGGTGATTTTCAATTATACAAATATGAATACATTATTTTTCACATTATTTTGCATTTTAGGTTATTACAAGATATTGACTACAGTTCCCCATGCTATACAGTAAATCTTTGCTGCTTGTTGCATATCTTTTTTAAAATTAGAAATCTAGCATTGTATTCATACTTCTATTCTTAAATTTATGATATAATCCACATCAGTGTTATGCTACACTTATAGTGAAAGCATGATGCCCAAATCCCACCATGTCCACGTTAAAGTAAATGGAAAACAATGGCAATGTTAATTGAGGGGAGGAAATACTGAATCGCATTATGTTACTGGTGGGCATTCCTGGTGACTCAGAGGATAAAGAATCTGCCTGCAATGCAGGAGACCTGAGTCAATCCCTCAGTTGGGAAGATCTCCCAGAGAAGGAAATGGCAACCCACCCCAGCATTCTTGCCTGGAGAAGCCCCATGGACTGAGGAGCCTGGCAGGTCACAGCCCATAGGATCACAAAGATTCACACACGACAGAGGGACTAAACTATTCTCAGGGGTCTGAACTTGAAAGGTATAACTGTTTCCCATTTGTATAGAGATAAAAAGTGGCAGAAGAGACAGAACCTTTTGTCTTGTCAGGGGCTTAAAGGGACTTTATGACCAGACCTGCAAGGACAGCTTCAAGAACAAAGGATTCCAGAATTAAAGGATTTCCACAGTGGAGGGGACATAAGTATAGCTATGGCTGATCTATGTTGATGTATTGCAGAAGCCATCACAGTACTGTAATTGTCCTGGAGCCAATTATACAGAATGAAGTGAGCCAGAAGGAAAAACACCAATACACTATACTAATGCATATATATGGAATTTAGAAAGATGGTAACCATAACCCTGTATGCAAAACAGCAAAAAAGACACAGATATATAGAACAGCCTTTTGGACTCTGTAGGAGAGGGAGGGCGGGATGATTTGGGAGAATGGCATTGACACATGTGTAATATTATATAAGAAACGAATTGCCAGTCCAGGTTTGATGCAGGATACAGGATGCTTGGGGCTGGTGCACTGGAATGACCCAGAGGGATGGTATGGGGAGGGAGGTGGGAGGAGGGTTCAAGATTGGGAACACGTGTATACCCGTGGCAAATTCATGTTGATGTATGGCAAAACCAATACAATATTGTAAATAATTAGCATCTAATTAAAATAAATAAATTTAAATTTAAAAATTAATTAATTAAGGGGAAACAAAGCTTGCAACAGGACTTCCCTGGTGGTCCACTGGTTGAGAATCTGCCTGCCTATGTGGGGGACATGGGCCCGATCCCGGGAATGGGAAGATTCCACATGCCTCGGGGCAGTTCAGCCCGTGGGCCACAAGCTCATGTGCCTAGAGCAGGTGCTCCACAACTAGAGAAGCCACAGTAATAAGAGACCCTGCACACAGCAAGGAGCAGCCCCCACTTCCTGAAAATAGAGAAAGCCTGTGTGCAGATTGATGACCCAGCACAGCCATTAATTAGTTAATTAAAACACTGCAACAACAAGCCACACTTCCTCCTCTTTTAGTGTGTGTGTGTGTGTGAAAGTGTGAGTTCACATGTGAGTATTTAATCTGTATTCTTCTCTCTTCTCCTTGGAATTTTCTTCCCCATGGGCTAGGGTTATTTTACATTCAATAAACACTGTTGGACCATCCCTCTCACTCCCCAAAAAGCCCATCTAACTCAGGTAAGAAGATTCTTTGGTGCACAAGTTCATGATCTCATTGGTCTGCTGGCTTTCCAAATAAAGTCACTATTCCTTTCCTGAAGACCTCATCACTCTGTCCCTGACAAACAACTCGAGGTTGGACTCAGAACACATTCATGAGATTAGCAGAGGTGTCATTCATTTTAGACAAAATCCGTAGACGTCACTCTCACAATTGATATCTGTGGTTTAAAAGAAGATACACAGATGGCCAACAGGCATATGAAAAGATGCTCAGCATTGCTCATTAGTAGAGAAAGGCAAATCGACACTGCAAGGAGGCACCACCTCACACCGATCAGAATGGCCATCATTAGACAGTTGATGAATAACATGCTGGAGAGGGTGTGGAGAAGAGGGAAACCCTCTTACACTGTTGGGGGAGTGGAAACTGGTGCAGCCACTGTAGAAAACAGTATGGAAGTTCCTCAAAAAAAGTAAAGCAGAGTTTCCATATGATCCAACAATTCCAGTCCTGAGCATATATCTCGAAAAAAAACCTATACCTGGGAAAGATTCATGCACCCCTATGTTCATAGCAGCAAAACTTACAATAGCCAAGACATGGGAACAGCCTAATTGTCCATCGACAGATGAATGGATAAAGAAGCTGTATATGCTTCTACAGACAGAGAATGGAATACCACTCAGACATTAAAAAAATGAAATAATGCCATTTTCAGCAGCATGGATGAACCAGGAGTTTAACATATTAAGTGAAGTAGACAGAAAGAGAAAGACAATTTTCTGTGATATCACCCATATGTGGAATCTAAAAGGTATATATCAATGCAACAGGAACAGACTCACAGACACAGAGAACAGGCTTGTGGTTTCCAAGGAGGGAAGGACTGGAGCTTGGAATTAGCAGATGAAATCTATTTATACATAGAATGGATTAAGAATGAGGTCCTACAGTATGGCACAGGGAATTCTATTCAGTATCTTGCCATAAATCATAATGGAAAAGAATATATATGTTGAGCTGAATCAATTTGCTGTACAGCAGAAATGAACTATACTTCAATAAATTTTTTTTAATTTTTAAAAATATGTGGTTTCTATATCTGCAATGAAACATTACATGGCAGTAAAAATGCACAAACTGAAATGACAAAGAACACAGATCAATTCTGTAACATGATATTAAGTAAATAAGAGGAAATTTTAAGAAGGGTGACTGTACTGTTACTCCATTACATACACAATGATCAAGAGGAGACCAGGTTTATTACTTATGAAGCATCACTAATCTTAATGACCCCCACCACCAGCAAAATGGTGTGGAATCGCTGCCCTTACTGAGGCTCTTTCCTGTCTATGAACAACAGCTGTACTGGGTGTATGTCTGCCCTTGGAGTCCTGAAACAGCTGGGCCATTTTGTCCCAGTTAGGAGTTGATTGCTGTGGACACACCCCTCACTCAAGCATTCTGGAGCTTGGAAATCTCTACTTGACATATTTTGTGTTCATCTGAGTATCTAGTAAGCAAGATTGTCCACCTTTTCAGGCAGAATAAATCCCCCTCCCCAAAAAACGCCACAGTCATCTTTACACACGTTATCTTGTGTATATGTGTGGTCCTTGGATTGGAAAGGGAGGAAGGGAGCGAGACAGAGAGAGTGTTGTGTGTGCAAAGTTTCCACTCACAGTCATGAAATAATTTCAGATGAGGAAGAGTCAGAGAAAGACAAATATCACATGATATTGTTTACTTGTGACATCTAAAAAAATGAGCTTATTTACAAAACAGACTCACAGAGAATGAACTTACTGTTACTCGGTGGGATAGTGTCAGGGGGAGCTTAGATTGGAAGTTTGGGACTGACATATACACACGGCTATATTAAAAATGCATGACCACAAGGACCTACTGCATAAAACAGAGAATTCTACTTAATATTCTGTAACTACCTAAGTGGGGAAAGAACTTGAAAAGCAATAGATGCATGTACATGTATAACTGAGTCACTTTGTTGTATACCTGAAACTAACACAGTTAGTTTCTTAATCACACATATTACAATGTAGAATATTTAAGTATTTTCAAAGAACCATAATTTGCAAGTCTGGTCCTCTCATAAGAATGCAGAATAAAAGTCTCTATTAATGAGTCTTTAATTGGCAACCTGCACTGAGCCTGACACACGAGGTGGGAACATGTGATTTCTCTTCTGCAAAGAGTTAAGGTTAATGAGATTTATAAATGGCTTGGGAAAAGCATCCTGCATGGTATACACTGAATCGCCGTTTCTACTTCCTAAAGGCAGCAAGATCTGTCTGAATCCTCTTAGGTTTACAGTGTTCAGGGAAACAAAAAGTGATGCTCGGGTCATGAGGTGTGCTGCGTGATGCGGCTCAAGTCAGAGTTCCATCCCTGGCATGAGAAGAGGCTGGCCATCTTCCCATGTGACATGAGCCAGGCTGACTGTACCGACAACACCGCCCGTCTTCCGCATCCTGTGACTCTGTCAGCTTTGCTCAGTTCTGCCTCCTGTCTCACAGAAGCAGAGCCATGTGCCCCACACTCCTCAGCCTCCTGAGTCTCGGTGAGTCCAGAAAGACACGGTTGGAGAGGGTTATGGTGGAAATCGGGGGGTCCTTGCATCACTGACCAGGTTCCCTGCATGAGGGTGCAAAGAGCATGGGGTCTATGGAGGCAAGCCATCTCTGACGTAGTTTTTTTTCCTAGGGTTCTGTGTAAGTCTCAGGATCTGGGCAGCTGTGGGTGAGTCCTTCCCATCCCTTATTTCTCTGTTGAGAAGAGCAGTTGGGGCTGAGGCAGATGACACTGGGGGATCAGGGTGAGACCCCTGTGAGTACAGTGAGAGCCGTGTGCCCTGTGGATCCTTGGTCCTCCTATTGGCCTTGATAGTCATCTTCACTCTCCCCAGAGATTAGCCCAGCTCTGGACTCTGGACCTGAAGGCATAGTGTGAAGTCTGGGAGCTGGGAGCTAGGCCCACTGAGTGCCATTTCTATCATGAGAGGGGAGCAAGTGGCTGTACCTCACAGACCCTCCCCTACAAGGTGGCTCATGGCATCACCAACCGGCCCTTAACAACAGGATCTGCAGGACGCCCACTGGACTGGACCCCAGGGAAGGGTCTGCTCATCAGGCAGGGCCACCTGGATCTTGTCACACATTTGATGTAGGTTAGCTAACAAAGGAGCCACGTTCAAGCTTTATTTCCTTCTTTTCAGTCAAGTGGCTTTTTCACTTGTTACCTGTGTTACTGTTACTCGCTCAGTCATGTCCAACTCTTTGCGACCCCACGGACTGTAGCTCACCAGGCTCCTCTGTCCATGGGATTCTCCGGGCAAGAATACTGGATGGGATTGCCATTTGCTTCTCTAGGGGGTCTTCCCTACCTGGGGACTGAACCCTGCTCTCCTGCCTTGCAGGAAGTTTCTTTACCGTTTGAGCTACAACAAATCCAACAGGGAAGCCCTCTCCCTTTTTTCCATGTGTCAGTTTTTTTGTGGTGTTTTCTTTTGCCTGCATCACACAGCATGCAGGATCTCAGTTCCATGATTAGGGATTCAACCCAGGCCCTTGGCAGAGAAAGTGCTGAGTCCTAATGACCAGACCACCCAGGAATCCTAGTGTTTTCTGTTCTGAGAGAGTTTTCAACATTTTGTCAACCCAAGGAGTTCTTCTCCTGATAAGAATCACTGCTGAGAATCATATTCTTAGAATCTCCGTGATGTCTGTCCTGGGTTGACTGTGTCTCTGTCTGTCCCCGAGCCCCAGGTGTCCTTGAGTATCAGGGTGATGCACGTTAGGGTTGGTGCCTTGGAAGAATTGAAGGGGAAGCACTCCAACAAGACCAGTGGGGGAGAGGGAACCATTCCTATTTTCCTCTCAAAACCTGTGCCTCCTTCTCTCCTAGGTGAATATGACAAGCCCTCTTTGTCAGCCTGGCCAAGCCCCATGGTTCCCTTAGGACAGACTGTGACTCTTCAGTGTCACTTCCGTTCTCCACTTAAGAGATTCAGACTGTTCAAAACAGATGGGACCAGTTTGCCCAAGCTCCATGGAAATCATTTCAACACCTTCACCCTTGGCCCGGTGACCAGAGAACATGCCGGGTCCTACACATGTTCCGGATTATCCAGGTCTCTCCCTGTGTTTTCCAGAAGCAGTGACCCCCTGCAGATTGTGGTCACAGGTAGGAGGGGTCCAGCCCAGCCCTGGACAGCCGTCTATGCAGGCAATCCCATCCTAGGTCCAAGTTCCTTACGCGGTCGAAGATTTACTCAGGATTTCCAGCCAGGAATGAACCAGGAATGAGAACCCACTCTGAGAGTTTAAACTCAGGGTGTTGAATAGATGGGGTGCTCCGGCAAAGGAAGGAGGAGCCTCCCTAGGCATTAGTTAGACAGGATGCTGCTACTGCCTGCCACCAGGGAGGATGGGGAACGACCCTGATCCAACACCTGCCACCCAGTAGGGAGCTGTAATCCCATATGAAGGAGCTGGAGCCCCAGGGAGGAGTCCCAGGAATGTCTCCAGAGGCATGAGGTGGGGTCACAGATGGGGAAATGTTCCCTTTTTTCTCCACCTCCTTTCCAATCTCCTGCCAGTCATCAGCCACATTCTAGATGAGTGTGAACAGAGCCAGGGAATGCATCGTCAGAATGACCCAGCTCCCCACCACACATATTAGGGACAGGATGAAGCTGAGAGCATGGCAACCCAGTCCAGTATTCTCGCCTGGAGAATCCTGTGGACAGAGGAGCCTGGCAGGCTATGGTTCATGGGGTTGCAGAGAGTTGGACAGGACTGAAGTGTCTGAGTATGCATGCATGAAGCTGAGAGCAGATCCAACAGCTAAACAGTGTAGAATAAACACAAAAGAGGCTGGAGGTCTTGAGCAAAGAGAAACAGAAAAGCATGAGCCACAGCCCGAGAACAAGGCTAAAGAAAATGCAACAAAACACACAGGAAGGGTAATTGACTTTGATGGTTCACGGGGACATTTTTCACACCTTCAGATGTCAGGGGGAGCGCTGAGGTGTGGTGACTCACTGAAGCTCACAAGCTCTTTGCTCCTAGGTGTGTTCACAAAACCCTCCATCTCAGCCCACCCCAGCCCCCTTGTGGGTGCAGGAGAGAATGTGACGCTCCGCTGTCACTCACCGCTGTTGGACAAATTTATCCTGCACCAAGAAAACAGCACAGGGCATTTCCAGAGACGTGGAGAGATGCTCACTCGTGGGCATGCCCCAGCTGACTTCGTCATTGGCCCCATGACTTTGGCGAGTGCAGGCACCTACAGATGCTACGGCTCTCTCAGACACTCCCCCTATGAGTGGTCAGCTCCCAGTGATCCTGTGGACATCG
The DNA here is from genome assembly GCF_003369695.1 of Bos indicus x Bos taurus. Classification (NCBI taxonomy): domain Eukaryota; kingdom Metazoa; phylum Chordata; class Mammalia; order Artiodactyla; family Bovidae; genus Bos; species Bos indicus x Bos taurus. The sequence continues at coordinate 2,995,171 of NC_040093.1, forward strand.
TCATCACAGGTGAGTGTGGCCAGACCAGTCCCTTCTGCTCTCTGTGTCACAGATGGACTGGTGTCTAGTCCAGTATCGGTACCGGGAGAGAATGACAGGCATGCAGATACACTCACACTCGGGAGAGGGAACAAACCAGAGAGAGAGGAGGTGTGAAAGCGGAAGGGAAAAGAGAACAGAGCCCCTGCCATGTGCTAAGGAGAAGACACAGCTGGTGAGAGAGTGAAGGAGCAAGAATGTGAAAGAATGATCAATGGAGAAAAATGTACAAGAGCAGGGACACGGGCAATTCCCCATTCAGGCAGCCAACCATGGTTGGTTAAGGGGTTGGTTTCCCACTTTCACATCAGAGCTCCCTTGCTCTGTCAGCAGCACACTGTGGTACCAGACACCCTTGCAGTCTGGCCCCTGGGTGATCGAGATGGAGGTTGACACCCTGAAGTTGCTCAGCCTTGTGGTTTAATGCATCCTTCTGCACAAAGAGGGGGGAGTGGTCCCTCCAACCCTCCCACTAAGGAGTCATGTCCAGCCCCTGGGGTTGTGCAGGATAGCACTGAACACTCCCTTAAGAATGAGGTGGTCAAAGATCCTGTGAGATTCTGGCAATTTCTACTCCATAATGTCTGCTTCTGGGTCAATACCATGTTTTCTGATGGTCCCAGGTTACATACTAACTACTGCTGGGACCATCAGAAAACATGGTATTTCAAGAGCAGCCCAATTTGGTTGATTTTTTAAATCTATTTTTTCTTATTTATTTTTCTTGAAGTTTAGTTGATTTAAGATGTTGTTAATTCCTGTTGTACAACAGAATGATTCAGCTATTCATATACATATTTTTTTTTTAAAAAAAGGATATTACTAGTGTTCATTCCCACCAACAGTGTAAGAGGTTTCCCTTTTCTCCCCACCCTCTCCAGCATTTATTGTTTGTAGACTTTTGGATAGCAGCCATTCTGACTGTATGAAATGGTTCCCCATTGTGGTTTTGATTTGCATTTCTCTGATAATGAGTGATGTTGAGCATCTTTTCATGTGTTTGTTAGCCATCTGTATGTCTTCTTTGGAGAAATGTCTGTTTAGTCCTTTTTGGCCCATTTTTTGATTGGGTCCTTTATTTTTCTGGAATTGATCTGCAGGAGCTGTTTGTCTGTTTTTGAGATTAATTCTTTGTCAGTTGCTTCATTTGCTATTATTTTCTCCCATTCTGAAGGCTGTCTTTTCACCTTGCTTATAGTTTCCTTTGTTGTGCAGAAGCTTTTAATTTTAATTAGGTCCCATTTGTTTATTTTTGCTTTTATTTCCAATATTCTGGAAGATGGGTCATAGAGGATCCTGCTGTGATTTATGTCGGAGAGTGTTTTGCCTATGTTCTCCTCTAGGAGTTTTATAGTTTCTGGTCTTATGTTTAGATCTTTAATTCATTTTGAGTTTATTTTTGTGTATGGTGTTAGAAAGTGTTCTAGTTTCATTCTTTTACAAGTGGTTGACCATTTTTCCCAGCACCACTTGTTAAAGAGATTGTCTTTTCTCCATTGTATATTCTTGCCTCCCTTGTCAAAGATAAGGTGTGCATAGGTGTGTGGATTTATCTCTGGGCTATTTTGTTCCATTGGTCTATATTTCTGTCTTTGTGCCAGTACCATACTGTCTTGATAACTGTGGCTTTGTAGTAGATCCTGAAGTGAGCCAGGGTGATCCCTCCAGTTCAATTCTTCTTTCTCATGATTGCTTTGGCTATTCAAGGTTTTTTGTATTTCCATACAAATTGTGAAATTATTTGTTTTAGCTCTGTGGTATGGGGAGGGAGGAGGGAGGAGAGTTCAGGATGGGGAACACATGTATACCTGTGGTGGATTCATTTTGATATTTGGCAAAACTAATACAATTATGTAAAGTTTAAAAATAAAATAAAATTAAAAAAAAAAAGAAAAATACCCTTGATTGCTCGATAGGAATGCATTGAATCTATAGATTGCTTTGGGTAGTATACTCATTTTCACTGTATTGATTCTTCTGATCCATGACCACAGATATATTTCTCCATCTATTTGTGTCCTCTTTGATTTCTTTCACCAGTGTTTTATAGTTTTCTATATATAGGTCTTTTGTTTCTTTAGGTAGGTATATTCCTAAGGATTTTATTCTTTTCATTGCAATGGTGAATGGAATTGTTTCCTTAACTTCTCTTTCTATTTTCTCATTATTAGTGTATAAGAATGCAAGGGATTTCTGTGTGTTGATTTTATATCCTGCAACTTTACTATATTCCTTGATTGGCTCAGGTAATTTTCTGGTGGAGTCTTTAGGGTTTTCAATGTAGAGGATCATGTCATCTGGAAACAGTGAGAGTCTTACTTCTTTTCCAATTTGGATTCCTTTTTTTTCTTTTTCTGCTCTGATTGCTGTGGCCAAAACTTCCAAAGCTATGCTGAATAGTAGTGCTGAAAGTGGGCACCCTTGTCTTGGTCCTGACTTTAGTGAGAACAGTGTGAAGATTCCTTAAAAAACTGGAAATAGAAATGCCATACAACCCAGCAATCCCACTGCTGGGCATACACACTGAGGAAACCAGAAGGGAAAGAGACACGTGTGCCCCAGTGTTCATCGCAGCACTGTTTATAATAGCCAGGACATGGAAGCAACCTAGATGTCCATCAGCAGATGAATGGATAAGAAAGCCATGGTACATATACACAATGGAGTATTACTCAGCCATTAAAAAGAATATATTTGAATCAGTTCTAATGAGGTGGATGAAACTGGAGCCTATTATACAGAGTGAAATAAGCCAGAAAGAAAAACACAAATACAGTATGCTAACGCATATCTATGGAATTTAGAAAGATGGTAACGATAACTCTGTATGTGAGACAGCAAGAGAGACACAGATGTATAGACAGTCTTTTGGACTCTGTGGGAGAGGGCGAGGGTGGGATGATTTGGGAGAATGGCATTGAAACATGCATAATATCATATAAGAAATGAATCGCCAGTCCAGGTTCAATGCATGATACAGGATGCTCATGATACATGATATAGGATACAGGTCTGGTGCACTGGGATGACCAGAGGGATGGTATGGGTAGGGAGGTGGGAGGGGGGCTCAAGATGGGGAACACGTGTACACCCATGGCGGATTAATGTTGATGTATGGCAAAACCAATACAATATTGTAAAGTAATTAGCCTCCAATTAAAATAAATGAATTTATATTAAAAATTTTTTTAAAATATCAGTTCTGGAAACAGATGATAAAAAAAAGGATATTAAATGACACTCCATTTTAAAAATTATGTATTTTTTAAAAGGATTTTAAATGACACCCGTATTTAGAGTTATGTTTGAATTTTTGCCTGTGCTGGGTATCTGTTACTGTGGGTCTTTCTCTCCTGCCAGTGGGCGCCCTTCTCATTGCAGTGCTCCTCTTGTTGTACACTTCCGGCTTTAGTCCTATACTTAGGACTAGAGTTACTTTGTGCTCTAAGATGAGGGTCTCCTCCTTCCAGGTCTGTCCAAGAAACCCTCTCTCTCAGCCCAGGGGGGCCCCGTGGTGAGGTCAGGAGAGAACGTGACCTTGGTCTGCAGCTCCGAAAGCGCCTTTGACCAGTTCCATCTGCTCAGGGATGGGGAGAACCTTGAGTGCCCACTTGCTGGAGGGCAGAGCCCCCATGGAGCACTCCAGGCAGAGTTCCCTCTGGGTCCTGGAACCCCAGCCCACAGCGGTGTCTACAGGTGCTACGGCTCCTTCACTCACTCTCCCTACTCGTGGTCAGACTCCAGCGACCCACTGTTCCTGTCTGTCACAGGTGAGGAACCTCTTCCTGGCCCATGCTTTCTTGTTGCTGTTCCAGCTTGCTGTCACTAAGCTGTGTCCAATTCTTTGCGACCCCCTGGACTGCAGCACAACAGACTCCTCTGTCCTTCACTATCTCCACTTCATGTATCACAGCCTTGTCCTGGTGAAGGGGCTTGTGTAACTCAATGAAGCTATCAGCCATGTCGTGCAGGCCCACCAAGACTGACGGGTCATAGTGAAGAGTTTAGACAACACGTATTCCCCTAGAAGAGGAAATGGCAACCCACTTCAATATTCTTGTCTCCAGAACCCCAATAAGATTCCCATGCTTCACAATGCACTAAATCACATTGCATTGGCCAAGAAGTCCATTTGGGTTTTTCCATAACATCTTACTCTATCACTGAGCTCTACCTCTAGGCTCTGTGCTGGTGTTAGGGGAATGTTAGGGCTTCTGGAGAAATGGAGGCAATGAGAACCAGAGAGGAAGAGAGATGGTAGATGGGATCTCAACCCTCTTCCACCTCCAGTATGGATGCTCCACATCAGAATCATGTCTATCCAGGCAATAAAGAAAAAGGTCAGAGTAGACCCAGGAGGAGGAGAGGCTGGGCTGATTTGGGAAGATCAGAGATTGCATTGGCTCCTTGCTCTTAGTCTTTTCTCTGAAGCAGCTCTGACATACAGGTGATTTCCCAATTAAGGAGCATAGACATTCATTCCTGGAGCAGAGAGAATGTCTCTAGCATACAGCTGTCTTTCACCACCAGGCATATCCTTCCACATCCTTCTACCATCACATCTCCAGGATGGAGGGTCTACTCAACGCATTCACAGGGAGGAGCCAGAAGGTCTCCCCTCATCCCATCAGTGCTCTGAGGGATGACAGAGTCAAGGACAGCCAGGAGGTCAACCTTCCAGAAAGAATAGTCCTCATTCAGTCAGTATGAGGAAGGTTACTTGTTCACCCCTGTCTTTTTTCTCCTAGGATCCACTACAAGTACTTGCCCATCAACCATGGATCCACATACCACAGAAGGTAAGCAAGACGGTCTCCTATCTCAGCAAATTTCTGAGAAGACAGAGGGTTCCTGTGTGAGTGTTGGCTCTGCCACCTCCCAGCTCTGTGACTTTGGGCTCCTCAACGTCCCTGTTAAGTTAGCATTTGAGACCATGGTCTGCAGGAGACCCACAGGGGGCATTGAGCTTCTCATGCTCTGTGACTGGGAATTTCTAAACTGGACAAAGTGAGTCAGAGTGACCTGATCCCATGCTTAAGGGAGAAGCTTACCTTCCCTCCACCAGGATCTTTGGAAATGAATGTGGGGTGAAAAGGGGAGAATTTTAGGGAGCACCTTAAATATGTGTTATTTCTATGTTAGTGTTTTATGAACTAAACATTCCACAGTTCAGATATATAAGTGTCGTGTCTTCTTGAGGATTCCATTACAGGTCTATGTGGATGAAGGGGAAATGTATTGTGGATTAACGTGGTCTCCATTCTTGCAAAAATGCCATGGCTTGTCATACAGGGCAGCAGACAATAACTGCTTCGATGCCCAGGAGACCTTGATTCAGACCTCAGCTGGTCTTGCACAGCCTCTTTACTTTATCCACTGCTAGCATCTCTCCTGGATGCTTTGGTACCTCCTGGAAAGTGGAGACCATAACTGATCAGGTTGACAGATGCTGACAGTTTGACACAAGGATACAATAAATCCAGTGTGTAGGCACACAGCCTACTCAACAAATAACCAGATTTTCTTCCTTTTGCTTGTTGGTAGAAGCACTGCTTCCTCAAAAACACTCCAGCACGTGGTACATTTTCCTTGGGCTTGGGCTTGTCATAGCCTTCACCTCTACCAGCATCATCCTCGCTGCTCTTGTCTGTTACTGGTCTTCTACCCAAAATCGTAAGTCTGAAGGTGGCGAGCTCAGCATCATCTGACCCAGTGGGAGGTGGACTCATAGGAGAGAATGGAGTTTTCACTTCCTGTAGGTTAAAAACTGATTTCTGGTGTTGAGATCCCAGATGGAACATCTTCCAGAGACCCATGGAACCCTGTTCTTTTTATGAAAATATGTGTTGATTTATTCTTGGCTGCATCAGGTCTTGGCTGCAGCATGGGGGATCCTCATTGTGGAGCTGGGGTGCAGTTCAAGGCTGCAGAGCTCGTGGGCTCAGCAGGTGAAGCACGTGGGGCTTAGTTGCTTCAAGGCAGGTGGGATGATAGTTCTCCCACCAGGGATAGAGCCCGCGGCCCCTGCACTGGATAGGGGGTGGGGGTCTTAATCCCCGGGCCACCAGGGACATTCCAAACCCTGTTCTTCCCTTCAACCACAGCCATCTGTTCTTATTCCCTACATGATCTTGGGAAACTGCTGTTACACAGAAAAGGATGGTCCATAACAGAAGACATAGGATGGGTCCATGGGTTTGCACAGGTTCATGAGACAGTCCGTGAATGGCTGGGCTTGTATATGGTTGTGTGTGTGTGTGTGTGTGTGTGTGTGTGTGTAGTAGACAGTCTCTACACCTGGGGTATACCCCTGACATTTTCTGGCTTTGATATCCCCATCAAAGATACGGAGGTCTGGAATAACTGCCTCCACCCTGAAGAGCCTTGACTCTCTTCCATTCGCAGATGTTGCCAACATGGAAGGAGAGCCCAATGAAGGCCAAACAGTGAACGGCGAGGTGAGTCCTCCCAGGCCAAACCCTTGCCATAGCCTGAGCCCTTCCAATGCCCAATGCCCCAGCCTTCGAAGATCACATCTCAGTCGATCATTTACACCTCCTTTCTCTCAGGATCCTGCAGCAGAAGATGTGATATACGCCCACTTGAACCTCGGGACCCTCTCCGAGAGACTGTTCACTCCCGCTCCCCTGAGTCACATGCACCCCTTCACAGAGCCCATTATCTATGAAGAATTCAATGTAAACCAAGACCATGCTGAGCCCTGACCTGGCCCCAGGCTGTGAGCACATAGAGTGTTACAAATTGAGGACTTAGATCTCTTTTTTAAGGGGTTCCTCCATGGACACTCCTCCTCCTCCAAAGCAGCCCAGCAACTCTGAGGTAACAGTGCAGTCCAAGAATTATAGGATTGTCTTAAAAAATCCCACAACCTCTTCGTAATCTCCTGCCTATTTTAGGACTACATTTTATCTATCTCACTATTTGGGGAGAAGGTATAATCAATCACCCATCTGGGTAGGTTACTATGATCATCCTACTTTTTCTAAAATTCCAATAAAGCATAAAAAATTTGCCAGCTGATTCTTCAAATTATTCAGTTAAAAAAAATAAAATGTCTATTCAGTAATACAAGACAGAAACAGACTTGTAGACTTAGAGAACAATCTTAGAGTTACGGAAGGGAAGGGTGGGGGGAGAGATAGATTGGAAGTTTAAGATTGACATGTGCATACTGTTGTATTTAAAATAAAATGCTTTCCATGAGGAATAATAAAATCAATGCTAGATGAAACTGGAGCCTATTATACAGAGTGAAGTAAGCCAGAAAGAAAAACACCAATACAGTATACTAATGCATATATATGGAATTTAGAAAGATGGTAACAATAACCCTGTGTACGAGATAGCAAAAGAGACACTGATGTATAGAACAGTCTTATGGACTCTATGGGAGAGGGAGAGGGTGGGAAGATTTGGGAGAATGGCATTGAAACATGTAAAATATCATGTATGAAACGAGATGCCAGTCCAGGTTCGATGCACGATACTGGATGCTTGGGGCTAGTGCACTGGGACGACCCAGAGGGATGGTATGGGGAGGGAGGAGGGAGGAGGGTTCAGGATGGGGAACACATGTATACCTGTGGCAGATTCATTTTGATATTTGGCAAAACTAATACAATTATGTAAAGTTTAAAAATAAAATAAAAATTTAAAAAAATGCTAGATGGCCTTTTAAAAGATGAAGTATATCCTGTTTGAGATATCCAGTGTGAATATCACATGTACTATCCACGTGAAGCTGCGTGTGTGCGTGCTAAGGCGATTCAGTCATGTCCAACTCTTTGTGAACCCATGGATGGTGTGTAGCTTGCTAGGCTCCTCTGTCCATGGGATTCTCTAGGCAAGGATACTGGAGTGGGTTGCCATTCCCTTCTCGAGGGGATCTTCTTGACCCAGGGACTGAACCCATGTCTCTTGCGTTGGCAGGCGGATTCGTTATCACTGAGCCATTGGGGAAGCCCCCTCAACCTTTCCCAGCCGTGTGCACTGAGGGTGCTGGGTTCCAGGGGTAGAAACATGACAACAAGATCCCCCTCAGTCTGGATCCGCAGTGGCCGATAAAGTAGTTCCCCAGGCACGTGGTACAATGACTCTACACGTATATGAAGTAAAGCATTCAGTTCTTCAGTCACACCCACCACATTTCAAGTGCTCAGTAGCGTCCTGTGGCCAGGTGCTATGGTGCTGTACAGAGCAGATCTTAAAAAAGTCCTGTCATCATATTCTGTTAATATATGCATCTGTCCTTGGTCAGGAGCTCTGACAAGGACCATTCTTGTCTGACCCTGGAGTCTTTGTTGGTTGAAGAGGAGAGCAACATGCAGCATCAAAGGATGCTTTGAAGAGACAAAAATGACTCACATGCTTCCCCTCAAGGGGACAGAGACAAAATCTGCTTTTTACAGATACTGGCCTGTCACTGGGAGAAATAAAGCCTGCCCTTTGGGCCCAAGAGGAAGAGTTGTGCTTTCTTGTGGGAGCAGAGTGTACAAAACTCTCCAGCCCTCCTCGCTTGCCCACCCCTCAGTTCACCAGGTCTCTGAGGGCATCGCTGAAGGTAACACTCAACACCTCCACTCTTACATCTTGTATTCAATCACACAGTAAAAGAGTTCAGCCTCCAGGGTCGCCCTGGCCCCTGATGTTTTCTCCATCTACAGAGTCCACCCACAGCCACACCTGGATCCCAGCCACAACCTGCCTGGGTTCTGAGTTCCAGACCCACACTCCCATCTCCAGTTCACCCTCCACATTTCATCTTTCTAACTCACATTTCAGAAGCTGCTTTCTGCCCCCAATCCTTCCATGGTGCCCACATCTTCAGGTCAAACTCCAAACTCTTCTATCCAAATTCAATCCTGTTCATGGTCCTCCAGAGTTGACTCCCCGCCCCCAACCTCAGCTCTCACCTTTTCTTCCCTCCAAATGATACTGGTACAATTACACCACACACACACACACACACGGAAAATGGGCCATTTAACATTTGTGTGCTCTCTCATATCAACTCTTCTGAGAACACTCAGACTCAACAAGTTCCTTTTGTACTCCCAATTGAAAGTAGACACAAAGGTAGACACTATCATTTCCATCACTTGTTAATGGGTTTTTGCCTTCTTAAGGGGCAATTTTCATAAGAAAAATCCACATAAATCATTTAGAATGCTGGTTGACATACCCATATCAGAATAATTGAAGGTCAAATTATTTATTTTTAATTAAAGAAATTAAACTTATAGTCTCATTTCCCTTTTCTCTACAGCAGCTAATATAATATGACCTTCATAAAGTTTTCTTATCATACAGTTTCTTGCTTATATCTTCCATTTTTTCTTAAAAATAAAATATCATCCTTCAACAGTGGACAGTACTGTACATGACCATCATCAAATCCCCTTGTCCCCCTTGAGTAAGCCCCTGTGTCCCAGGGTTCTATGGAATGTTCTTTTCTCTCTAGAATGTACCTGCTCCTACCCATGGCTCTCCACATCCTCAAGCAGCCATTCTCTCAAGTACAGTGTAGACGTTGTTGTCGTTGTTCGGTCACTAAGTCATGTGTGACTTTTGCAACCCCATCGACTGCAGCATGCCAGGCTTCTCTGTCCTTCACTGTCTCCCAGAGTTTGCTCAAACTCAAGTCCATTGGGTCTTGATGTCATCCAACCATCTCATCCTCTGTCGCCCTCTTCTCCTCTTGCCCTCATTCTTTCCCAGCATCAGGGTCTTTTCCAATAGTCAGTTCTTTGCATCATGTGGTCAAACTATTGCAGCTTCAGCTTTAGCATCAGTCCTACCAATGAATATTCTCGGGATTGATTTCCTTTAGGATTGATAGGTTTGATCTCCTTGCTGTTCATGAGAGTCTCAAAAGTCTTCCCCAGCATTACAGTCTAAAAATGTGTTCTTCTGTGTTCAGCCTTCTTTATATCCAACTCTCACATCCATATATGCCTACTAGAAAAACCATAGCTTTGACTATAAGGAACTGTGTTGGCACAGCACTTTCTAATACGGTGTCTAGGTTTGTCACAGCTTTTCATCATAGGAGAAGGGTCTTTTAATTTCATGGCTGCTGTCACTATCCACAGTAGTTTTGGAGCCCAAGAAAAGAAAATCTGTCACTGTTTCCACTTTTTCCCTAATATTTTTTTTTTTCCTTTTTTGCCATGAAGTGCTTGGACCAGAGTTCAGGAGCTTAATTTTTAAGATGTTTAGAATGTAGACATGGAACCCAGTTATTCTCTTGTTTCTTCTTTTTAAAAAATGATTGTTAGCATTTGATGCCCACATTGAGCAGAATCTTAGTTCTTCAAGAACCTACAGAAGATGGGTTTCCCTGGGTCATGGGTGTATTTCTGCTGTGTGGCACCAATGTGTGGTACAGAGTAGGTGCTATGCAATAATTTACGAACTGACCAAAGACAAGAAGTAAATTCCATTTCTGGAGGGGACTGGGAAAATAAAGTTCTGAGTCCTATTTGGAGCCAGACTGTCCGGGGCTGACTCAGGACGAGAAGCTGGGTCCCACAGTCTAGAGCAGGCGGTCAGACTGGGCAGGAAAAGAAAGAGCTGAGACCTCAGGTCCGGGCTGAGATGCCTCCTGAGCCCTGCCTGGAGACATTGGCGCCATGTCCACAGAGGGGTCGCCCCTTTGCTGCGGGGCCATGGCCGTGGGAAACCCAAGGGGTGGTGGCAGCCCCCCAGGGACCACTTCCTGTTTGTCCGCTAAGGCCCCACGGTCCCCTCATCTGTACAGGATGGGGGCGGGGGCGGCTGGACACTCAGAGCTTCAGACATGCCTTCCATCCTCTCTGAGGTTCCCCTCCTCGGTCAGATGTGGACTGCAGGAAGGGGACCACAGGAGGGCACGGGACGCCCACCCGGCCCCCAGTTCATGGGAACCTCAGGGCTCAGGCTTCTGGAGGGGCCAGGGATCCTTATAGGAGAGAATCAGCCCAAGATTTTGGTGGCAAATCTCTCACTTCCAGGGCTGAGTCTGTGCCAGAGGGCTGCAAACCCTGCAGGTGAGCCTTCCCAAGGCTCCTGGGTCCCCATGTCTCACTTCAGTCCCAGGAAATCAGTGGGGGATGAGGTGGGGGCACTGGGATTCTAGAGTGATGCTGGTGAAACCTGGATGGGCTCCTGAGCTGAGCTGGGGAGTGAGGAGTGGGGAAGTCCAGGGACTCAGCCTCTGACTTCCTTCCAGGGACCTTCCACAAACTCACCATCTGGGCTGAGACTCTTTTGGGCAGCTCAGGGTGCCCATGTGAATACACTGTATGCAGAGTTGGAATGTGAGAGTGAGTACACAGACCATCGGGGAGTATGCTGCAGTTGGCCTGCACTATTTGGAGAAGGTAATGGCAATGCATTCCAGTATTCCAGCCTGGAAAATCCCATGAACATTGGAGCTTTCCAGTCTACACTCCATAGCATCGCAAAGAGTCAGACATGACTGAGTGAATTCATTTTCTTTCATTTTATTTTAAAATTTATTTATTTTACTGGTTCCATTTTTATTCTCATAATATTTATATTTTATTGAAGTGCAGTTGACTTACAATGTTGCAAGTGCATAGCAAGGTGATTTTAAGTTATACAAATATGCATACATTATTTTTCAGATTATTTTCCATTTTAGGTTATTACAAGATATTGACTATAGTTCTTCATGGTATGCAGTAAATCTTTTTTGCTTGTTGCATACCTTTTTTTTTTTTTCAATTTGAAATCTAGCATTGTATTCATTCTTCTATTTTTAAATTTATGGTATATTTCACGTCAGTGTTATGCTACACTTAGAGTGAAAGTATGATGCCCAAATCCCACCATGTCCATGATAAAAGTAAATGGAAAACAATGGCAATATTAATTGTGGGATGAAATATTGAATCACATTATGTTACTGGTGGGAATTCCTGGTGACTCAGATGATAAAGAATCTGCCTGCAATGCAGGAAGATCTCCTGGAGAAGGAAGTGGCAACCCACCCCATCGTTCTTGCCTGGAGAACCCCCATGGACAGAGGAGCCTGGCGGGTCACAGCCCATGGGATCACAAAGAGTCAGACACGACTGAGGGACTAAACTATTCTCAAGGCTCTGAACTTGAAAGGTATAACACTTTCCCATTCATATAGAGATAAAAAGTGGCAGAACAGACAGAGCCTTTTGTCTTTTCAGGGGCTTAAAGAGACATTATAACCAGACCTGCATGAACAGCTTCGAGAACAGAGGATTCCAGGATTAAAAGATTTCCCAGTGGAGGGGACATAAGTATAGCTATGGCTAATCCATGTTGATGTATGGCAGAAACTAACAATATTATTCAGTTCAATTCAGCCGCTTAGTGGTGTCCGACTCTTTGCAACCCCATGAATTGCAGCACGCAGGGCCCCAATGGCCATCACCAAGGAATATTACTCAGCCATTAAAAAGAATGCATTTGAATCAGTTCTAATGAGATGGATGAAACTGGAGCCTATTATACAGAGTGAAGTAAGTCAGAAACTAAAACACCAATACAGTGTACTAACACACAAATATGGAATTTAGAAAGACAGTAATGATGACCCTATATGAGAGACAGCAAAAGCGACACAGATGTAAAGAACAGTCTTTTGGACTCTGTGGGACAGGGCAAGGGTGGGATGATTTGAGAAGGTAACGTTGAAACGTGTGTATTATCATATGTGAAGCGGATCACCAGTCCAGGTTCGATGTATGAGGCAAGGTGCTCAGGGCTGGTGCACTGGGATGACTCTGGGAGATGGGATGGGGAGGGAGGTGAGAGGAGGGTTCTGGATGGGGAATACATGTATGCCCGTGGCTGATTCATGTCGATTTTTGGCAAAAACCACTACAATATTGTAAAGTAATTAACCTCCAATGCAGAGTTCCTAAGAATAGCAAGGAGAGATAAGAAAGCCTTCCTCAGTAATCAGTGCAATGAAATAGAGGAAAACAATAGAATGGGAAAGACTAGAGATCATTTCATGCAAAGATGGGCTCAATAAAGGACAGAAATGGTATGGACCTAATAGAAGCAGAAGATATTAAGAAGAGATGGCAAGAATACACAGAAGAACTGTACAAAAGAAGATCTTCATGATCCAGAAAATCACGCTGGTGTGATCACTCACACTCACCTAGAGCCAGACATCCTGGAATGTGAAGTCAAGTGGGCCTTAGGAAGCATCACTACGAACAAAGCTACTGGAGGTGATGGCATTCCAGTTGAGCTATTTCAAATCCTGAAAGATGATGCTGTGAAAGTGCTGCACTCAATATGCCAGCAAATCTGGAAAACTCAGCAGTAGCCACAGGACTTGAAAAGGTCAGTTTTCATTCCAATCCCAAAGAAAGGCAATGCCAAAGAATGCTCAAACTACCACACAATTGCACTCATCTCATACATTAGTAAAGTAATGCTCAAAATTCTCCAAGCCAGGCTTCAGCAATACGTGAACCATGAGCTTCCAGATGTTCAAGCTGGTTTTAGAAAAGGCAGAGGAACCACAGATAAAATTGCCAACATCTTCTGGATCATAGAAAAAGCAAGAGAGTTCCAGAAAAACATCTACTTCTGCTTTATTGACTATGCCAAAGCCTTTGACTGTGTGGATCACAATAAACTGTGGAAAATTCTGAAAGAGATGGGAATATCAGACCACCTGACTTGCCTCTTGAGAAACCTGTGTGCAGGTCAGGAAGCAACAGTTAGAACTGGACATGGAACAACAGACTTGTTCCAAATAGGAAAAGGAGTATGTCAAGGCTGTATATTGTCACCCTGCTTATTTAACTTATATGAAGAGTATATCATGAGAAACGCTGGGCTGGAGGAAGCACAAGCTGGAATCAAAATTGCTGGGAGAAATATCAATAACCTCAGATACGCAGATGACACCACCCTTAATGGCAGAAATGAAAGAACTAAAGAGCCTCTTGATGAAAGTGAAAGAGGAGAGTGAAAATGTTGGCTTAAATCTCAACATTCAGAAAACTAAGATCATGGCATCCAGTCCCATCACTTCATGGCAAATAGATAAGGACATAGTGGAAACAGTGTCAGACTTTATTTTTCTGGGCTCCAAAATCACTGTAGATGGTGACTGCAGCCATGAAATTAAAAGACGCTTACTCCTTGGAAGGAAACTTATGACCAGCCTAGACAGCATATTAAAAAGCAGAGACATTACTTAGTCAACAAAGGTCCATCTAGTCAAGGCTATGGTTTTTCCAGTGGTCATATATGCATGTGAGAGTTGGACTATAAATAAAGCTGAGCACTGAGGAATTGATGCTTTTGAACTGTGGTGTTGCAGAAGACTCTTGAGAGTCCCTTGGACTGCAAGGAGATCCCCCCAGTCCATCCTAAAGGAGATCAGCCCTCAGTGTTCATTGGAAGGCCTGATGTTGAAGCTGAAACTCCAATACTTTGGCCACCTGATGCAAAGAGCTGACTCATTTGAAAGGACCCTGATGCTGGGAAAGATTGAAGGCAGGAGGAGAAGGGGACAACAGAGGATGAGATGGTTGGATGGCATCACTGACTCAATGGACATGGGTTTGGATAGACTCCAGGAGTTGGCAATGGACAGGGAGGCCTTGCGTGCTGTGATTCATGTGGCCGCAAAGAGACACGACTGAGCAACTGAACTGAACTGAAAATAAATAAATTAATTTTTAAAAAATGAATCTTTCTGGCTTACTTCACTCTGTATAATCAGCTCCAGTTTCATCCACCTCATTAGAACTGATTCAAATGGTATGGGGAGGGAGTTGGGAGGGGGGTTCAGGAGTGGGAACATGTGTACACCCGTGATGGATTCATGTTGATGTGTGGCAAAACCAATACAATATTGTAAAGTAATTAGCCTCTAATTAAAATAAATAAATTTAAGTTAAAAAAAAATCCTCTCTGGCACCACAGTCCAAAAGCAGCAATTCTTCAGCACTCAGCCTTTTTCAGTGCTTGGGCAGCTGGAGGGACCAGGGATCCTGATTGGGAGAGAATCAGCCCAAGCTTTCAGTGGGAAATCTCACTTCCAGGGCTGAGTCTGGGCCAGAGGACCCCGAACCCTGCAGGTGAGTCCTCCTGGGGCTCCCAGGACCCATGTCTCACTTGAGTCCCGGGAACTTGGTGGCAGGTGAGGTGGGGGCACTGGGATTCTAGAGTGATGCTGGTGAAACATGGAAGGGTTCCTGAGCTGAGCTGGGGACTGAGAGGTGGAGAGGTCCTAGGACTCAGCCTCTGACTTCCTTCCAGGGACCTTTCACAAACCACCATCAGGGCTGAGCCTGTTTTGGGCAGTTTCAAATTGCCCATGTGAATACACCGTATGCAGAGTTGCAATGTACAAGTGAGTACATAGAACATCAGGGAGTATGCTGTAGTTTGCTTGCACTATTTGGAGAAGGAAATGGCAAGGCATACCAGTATTCTTGCTTGGAAAATCCCATGGATGGAGGAGTCTGCCAGGCTAGAGTACATGGGGTCTCAAAGAGTCAGACACGACTGGAAAACTTTACTTTCTTTCATTTCATTTTAAAATTTATTTATTTTGCTAGTTACATCTTTAAATTTCATAATATATGCATTTTATTGAAGTGTAACTGACTTACAATGTTCCAGGTGCACAGTAAGGTGATTCAGTTATACATATACACACAGTTTTTTTCAGATTATTTTCCATTTTGGTTATTACAAGATATTGACCACAGTTCCCTGTGCTATGCAGTAAATCTTTGTTGTTTGTTGCATATCAATTTTTAGTTTAATTAGAAAGCTAGCATTCTATTCATACTTCAGTTTTAAAATTTAAGGTATATATTCCACATCAGTGTTATGCTACACTGATAGTGAAAAGCATGATGCCAAAATCCCACCACGTCCACGTTAAAAGTAAGTGGAAAGCAATGGCAATGTTATGTGGGAGGAAATATTGAATCGCTTTATGTTACTGGTGGGCTTCCCTGTTGACTCAGATGATAAAGAATCCGCCTGCAATGTGGGCGACCTGAGCTCAAGCCCTTGGTTGAGGAAGATCCCCCATGGAAGGAAATGGCAACCCACCCCAGTATTCTTGCCTGGAGAATCCCTACTGACAGAGGAGCCTGGCGGGCTGCAGCCCATGGGATCACAGACAGTCAGGCACAACTGAGCGACCAAGCACAAGCACAATGTTACTGGTGGGAGGACAAGTGATTGCAGTAGTTGGGGAGCTGATAACATTTATCCGTTCAAAGGGAGAGCCACACATCTCTGGACCTGACTTCCCATTGCATCTGTTCCTTCAGCTCTAACCCTTGCGCTCTGCTGTCTGTGCTTAGTCATGCTGACTCTTTGGTAAAAGAATGTTGCCTAGAGCTTGTAATATAGGAGAACCCATTCTCAAGGCTGGAGAAGTAAATGGCAGCACACTCTAATATTCCTGCCTGGAGAATTCCATGGACAAGGAGCCTGGTGGCCTACAATCCACAGGGTCGCAAAGAATTGGACGTGACTGAGGGACTAAGACTATTTTCAAGGTTCTGAACTTGAAAGGTATAACACTTTCCCATTCCTATAGAGATAAAAAGTCACATAACAGACAGAAACTTCTGTCTTGTTGGGGGCTTAAAGGGCTATTATGACTAGACCTGCATGGACAGCTTCGAGAACAAAGGATTGCAGCGTTAAAAGTTTTCCACAGTGGTGGGGACATAAGTATAGCTATGGCTGATCCATGTTGATGTATGGCAGAAGCCATCACACTATTGTAATTGTCCACCTAAAAGTTTTCATCTCATTTATATATTTATATATATATATATATAAAGAGTTACCTTTTTGTTGACAAATTTAGTTTATCTTAAACCTAGGCATAATAAAAGTATTATATAATGTTGATTATATAGATTATATATATATATATTAATTAGATTAGCAAATAATTATATTTAAATTATATTTATATTTAAATAAACATTATATTTAATATTGAATATTTTTCAGTTCACGTGAACTTGAATTTAAATAGAGCTCATTAATTTCATATTATCCAAAAACAAAGACATATATTGAGACATAGATAATTTTAGATAGACAGACAGATAGTTTTCTGTTTGAAACACCTTTTCCACTTTAAAATATCTTTTTAATATGTATATATATATATTTTTTCTACCAATTTGCTTATGGCTGGAGTCCCAGATAAAGTGGGTTGTGTATCCCAAGGACATGATAAGAGTTAACTTTAGGGTTTTTTTTAGGCCTGTGTTTGTTTCCCAGGCAGAACTGGAGCTCCAAAACAGTATTTTAAGAAGTTAACCTTTTCTTAACTGCACGTGTAAGAAGAATCGGTTTTGCAATTTCAAAAAAAAATTTATTTTAATCAGTTTTCTATGGAGTCTAAAGAATATTAGAATAAAGAATAAAATCAGTGTCAAAAATATTATTTCTCCTTTTTGTAGTTATAGTATATTATTAATGATATATGCATGAAGGAATTGCCTCACATTGGATGTAAAGCCTTGGCTACAAAATTTTGACAAATAGTAGGACTGTTAAGCATACCTTGAGGTAATATAGTCTACTGAAATCTTTTATGAGGCCCGATATGATTAGGATAAGGGAGAGAGAAAGTGAATCTCTCCCGGTCTAAAGGATGTAAAGGTATATTTAACAAGCAATCTTGTAAATCAGTAATAATAATGTGCCAATTTTGAGGAATAGTAATAGGTGATGCTATCTCTGGCTTTAATGCACCCGTAGGTTTCATAGATTTATTAACTTTTTTAAGGTCTGTTAAGAGACACCATTTGTCAGATTTCTTTTTTATAATAAAAATAGGAGAATTCTAAGGAGAGTAAGATTCCTCAACATGTTTTAATTTTAATTGTGTGTCTATAAGTTCTTTAGTAGCCTGTAATTTTTCTTTCATAAGGGGCCATTGTTCTGTCCAAATAGGCTCATCATTTTTCCAAGTTATTTTAATAATTGCTTTGTTTGTTAAATGAGCAGTGGCCCTTAGGAAAAATGTGGAATGTATATCTGAGTTTGCCATAGCATAAGTCCCTTCCTATTAGATTAAGGGGTGCATCTATCACATAAGGTCTTAATGTTGTGGGCTGGCCTTTTGGTTTTTCATATGGGTACGTTTGAACATTTTGATAAACTTCTTGTACTTTGGCTTGAGAAATTTCTGCAATTTGGCAAGAGATTTTTTGTATAGGCCAGGATTTGGGCTATGCTGCTGCTGCTGCTAAGTCGCCTCAGTCCCGTCCGACCCTGTGTGACCCCATAGACAGCAGCCCACCAGGCTCCCCCGTTCCTGGGATTCTCCAGGCAAGAACACTGGAGTGGGTTGCCATTTCCCTCTCCAATGCATAAAAGTGAAAAGTGAAAGTGAAGTCGCTTAGTCGTGTCCAACTGTTTGCGACCCCATGGACTGCAGCCTACCAGGCTCCTCCATCCATGGGATTTTCCAGGCAAGAGTACTGGAGTGGGGTGCCATTGCCTTCTCTGGATTTGGGCCATAAGTGTTTGGAAATAATAGTAATATCAGATCCAGTGTCGAGGACACCAGAAAATCTTTTACCATTAATTTGGTATTTATATTTGGTCTGGCATATTCAGATACCAATGATGTCCATAAAGATTGTTTTTGATCTGTACTGTTGAATCTGCCTCTCTGTATATCATTAGAGGAGTTAATAGAAATGTAAGGCAAAAGAAGTATTTGAGCAATTTTGTCCCCCTTTTTGAATTGCCATAGAATCTGAGATGACATCATAATTTGAATCTCTCCTTTATAATTTGAATCAATGATTCCAGGGAGAACAGTAATTCCTTTAGAAGTCAAACTAGATTGGCCAAGTAAAAGACAGAAGGCTTGTGGGGGCAAGGGTCCAAAAAGTGTGGTAGGTATTCTAGAAGGGACTACTTGAGGGTAAAGGAGAAAAGGTGGAATTTGTCCCTGGTTTTCATTGACAGAGGCCTGGGGGGTCTCCTGTTTGGAGTTTTCTGGAATAGGTTTCTTTCAGTACCAAACTTAGATTTACAATCTTTGGCCCAATGTATTCCTTAAGGCAGTGAGGGCAAATTCTTGGAGGTTTTTTATTAGCCTTCTTAGGGCAGTCCCTTTTTAAATGGTTTTATCGCCACATGCAAAGCATCCTTCATTTCCCTTTCTAAAGGTAGGAGCCATTGTCCTGGTTAGCATTTGCATCTTTTGAGTTTCTGATCCTAGATTGTGACAAGCCTTCAAATAATCAATAATAGTCCCAGGCTCACAAATTGGAGCAATAGCTCTTTGACATTCCTAATATGCATTCTCATAAGCAAGTAATTTCTGTAGCTGTTTCTTGGTTTCTTCTCTGATTACAGTACAGGAAATAGCAGTTTCTAATCTAGCTAAAAAATCAGCATAACTTTCATTGCTGCTAAGTCGCTTCAGTCCTGTTCGACTCTGTATGACCCCATAGACGGCAGCCCACCAGGCTCCCCTGTCCCTGGGATTCTCCAGCCAAGAACACTGGAATGGGTTGCCATTTCCTTCTCCAATGCATGAAAGTGAAAAGTGAAAGGGAAGTCACTCAGTCATGTCAGACTCTTAGTGACCCCATGGACTGTAGCGCACCAGGCTCCTCTGTTCATGGGACTTTCCAGGCAAGAGTACTGCAGTGGGGTGCCATTGCCTTCTCCGTAACTTTCATTAGGTTCTAACAAAGGAGAGACTTTTGGAGTTGTGCCTGATGACAGAGGAGGAGCATTTGGAGCACCCAGGGGAGGGCTAGTAAGAAAATTTTGAAATATTTTATGTTGTTCTAATTGGGCCTTTTGTAAAGTTTTATCATTTAATTTATATTCATGTAATAAGTCTTCTGTCTGTTGTTGAATATTGCAAGGGCTAGAATTTACCTTGAAATTGCAGATTTACAGCTTTAATGTGACCGCATAGGAGCCAGATATCAATTGGAATGTTTTTTCCTTGCTTGGCGACTCATTCAACATTTTCTTTGACCTGGTGCCAAATTTCTAAATCAAAACTGCATTTATAAGGGAACCAAGGATTACATTTAACCAGTGTTTGAAAGTAAGCCTCTATTCATTGGCGTGAAACCAAAAGTCCCTGAGCTTTAAACAAAAGGTGAAGTAAAATAGAGAAATGATGGGGTTTTCTAGCCACTCTACCCATGTCTTAGTACTTACTGACCTCAGTAGGCCCTGACCTCAATAAGCCTGGAGTCACTCTGTCCGAAATGCCACATATAACAGTGTCCATGTTCTGGGCACCACTTGTTGGGGTCCTTTAATGGACCGGAACCTGATGGTCCAGAGTCGACAATAAGAAAGTGAAAGAGAGAGCCGGAGGGAGGGAGGGAGGGAGGGAGGGAGAGGGAGAGAGAGAGAGGGAGGGGGAGAGAGAGAGAGAGAGAGAGAGAGAGAGAAATAAACAAAGAAAGAAAGACAGACAAGGGGACCCAAGTTCTGATGGGGCAAAGGTGCTTTAATGATCTTTCTGTGAGTATATATAGGCTGATGTACAAGAAATTTCTTTCGACAATGATAAAAATCAGAAAACCAAACGTGCAGCAACCATTACCAAGGGAACAAGGGATTAATAATGGTCACAAGGTCAGAAGACAATCCATATCTCAAGAAAGAGGATCAAGACTGGGCAGTTTTGTCCTAAGGAGAACGTTTACTGAAGGGGACCCAAGCCTGTCTCACACAATGATCTCAGTCCTGAGAGCTGAGTGCAGTTCTACTCGCCTCTGGCAGAAGCTGATAAGGAACAGAGGATTTATGAGAAACAGCACGTAGGAGTCCTCCCATTAAACATTCCCTGACACAGGCAGAGTTCCCCCTGGGTCCTGGGACCCCAGCCCACAGCGGGGTCTACAGGTCTATGGCTCCTTCACTTGCTCTCCCTACTCCTGGTCAGACTCCAGAGACCCACGGTTCCTGTCTGTCACAGGTGAGGAACCTCTTCCTGGCCCATGCTTTCTTGTTGCTGTCCAGTTGCTAAGCTGTGTCTAATTCTTAGAGACCTGTGGACTGCAGCACGACAGACTCCTCTGTCCTTCACCATCTCCCCTTCATGGATCACAGCCTTGTCCTGGTGAAGGTGCTTGCACAACTCAGTGAAGCTGTAAGCCATGTTGTGCAGGGCCACCCAAGACTGACGGGTCATGGTGAAGAGTTTTGACAAAACGTGGTCCCCTAGGAGGAAATGGCAACCCACTCCAGTGTTCTTGCCTGGAGAACCCATGAAGAGTCCCATGCTTCACAATGCACTAAACCACATTACATTGGCCAAGAAGTCCATTTGGCTTTTTCCATAACTTCTTACTCTATCACTGGCCTCTAGCTCAGGGGCTCTGCACAGGTTTCAAGGGAGCCTTAGGGCTTCTGAAGAAATGGAGGCAATGAGCACCAGAGAAGAAGAGAGATGGTAGATGGCATGTCAGCCTTCTTCCCCACCCTATACGGATGCTCCACATCAGAGTCCTGTCTATCCAGGCAAATAAAGAAAAGGGTCAGGGTAGATCCAGGGGGAGGAGAGGCTGATCTGCTTTGGGAAGATCAGAGATTGCATCAGCCCCTTGCTTTTAGTATTCTCCCAGAAGCAGCTCTGACATACAGGTGATTTCCCAATTAAGGAGCATAAATACTCATTCCAGGAGCAGAGAGAATGTCTCTTGCTTACAGCTGTCTTTCACCACCAGGCATATCCTTCCTGCCTCCTTCACCATCCCTTCTCCAGTATGGAGGGTGTACTCAGTGCATTCACAGGGAAGGACCAGAAGCTCTCCCCTCCCCCATCAGTGCTCTGAGAGATGACAGAGTCAAGGACAGCCAGGAGGTCAGCCTTCCAGAAAGAACAATCCTCCTTCAGTGGGGCAATGAAGGTTACTTGCTCACCCCATCTGTCTTTTTTTCCCCTAGGGTCCACTACAGTACTTGCCCATCACCCGTGTTTCCACACACCGCAGAAGGTAAGCAAGAGGGTCTCCTATCTCAGCAAATTTCTGAGAAGACAGAGGGTTCCTGTGTGAGTGTTGGCTCTGCCGCCTCCCAGCTCTGTGACTTTGGGCTCCTCAACATCCCTCTTAAGTTAGCATTTGAGACCATGGTCTGCAGGAGACCCACAGGGGGCATTGAGCTTCTCATGCTTGGGGACTGGGAATTTCTAAACTGGACAAAGAGGGTCAGAGTGACCTGATCCCATGCTTAAGGGAGATGCTTACCCTCCCTCCACAGGATATTAAGGGGATGGGTGTTGGGGGGAAGGGGAGAATTTTAGGGAACACCTTAAATACGTGTTATTCCTCTGTTAGTGTTTTATGAAGAAAACATTCCAGAGTTCAGATATAAACGTGTCATGTGTACTGTGGATTAACGTAGTCTCCATTCATGCAAAAGTGCCATGGCTTGTCATATGGTGAGGCAGACAAAAACGGCATTGTGTCTGGGGGACCTTGGTTCAGACCTCAGCTGGTCTTGCATGGCCTCCTTACTTCATCCACTGCTAGCATCTCTCCTGGATGCTTTGGTACCTCCTGGGAAGTGGAGACCATACTGATCAGATTGAGAGCTGCTGGCATACTTTGACACAAGGATACAATAACTCCTGTGTGTAGGGGCAGGGTGTATGCAATGAATAACCAGACCTTCTTCTGTTGGCTTTTTGGCAGAAGCATGGCTTCCTCAAGGCCACTCCAGCCAGCTGCACCTTCTCCTTAGGCTCTCCGTAGCCTTCATCTATACCAGCATCTTCCTCGCTGTTCTTGTCTGTCACTGGTTACCCATAAAGTAAGTATGACGAGCCAGACTGTCACTGGTGGTCTACGCAAAATCGTAAGTATGAAGGAGGGAAGCACAGTGTCATCTGACCCAGGGGGAGGTGGACTCATAGCAGAGAATGGTGTTTTCACTTCCTGTAGGTTAAAAACTGATTTCCATTGTTGTAATCCCTGAATGAATATCTTCCAGAGACCCATGGGACCCTGTTCTTTTTATGAAAATCTGTGTTAATTTATTCTTAGCTACATCAGGTCTCAGCTGCAGCATGGGGGATCCTCACTGCAGTGCTGGGGTGCAGTTCAAGGCTCCAGAGCTCGCAGGCTCAGCAGTTGCAGCATTGAGGATAGTTGCTTCAAGGCATGTGGGATCTCAGTTCTCCCATCAGAGACAGAACCCATGCTCCCTGAACTGGAAGGTTGACCCTTACTCCCTAGGCCACCAGGGACATTCCAAGCCCTGTTCTTCCTTTCAACCACAGCCATCTGTTCTTCTCCCATGTATGATCTTGGGAATCTACTGATACGCATTAGAGGATGGTCCATAACAGAAGATGTAGGATGGGCTCCATGGTTTTCCACACATTCCTGAGAGAGAGAGTCCATCAGTGCTGGGATTATATATGGAATGTTGTGTGTGTGTGTGTGTGTGTGTGTGTGTGTGTGTGTGTGTTTTAATTTAGTGGAGTAGACAGACTTAGCAACCTGGGGCACACCTCTGCTTTTTTGGGTTTTGATGTCCCTACCAAAGATATGGCGGTCTAAAAGAATCGCCCCCACCCCAAGAGCCGTCTCTCTTCCATTCCCAGATGTTGCCATCATGGAAGGAGAGCCCAAATAAGACAGGACAGTGAATGGCGAGGTGAGTCCTCCTAGCCCACCCTTGTCATAGCCCAAACCCCTCCAATCCCCAATGCCCCCACCTTCAAAGATCACATTTCATTAAATCATTCACATCTCCTTCCTCTCAGGACCCATCAACAGAGGATGTGATATTCGTCCACTTGAACTACAGGACCCTCTCCGAGAGATTGTTCACTCCCACTCCCCTGAACCACATGCACCTCTTCGCTGAGACCAGTATCTATGAGGAATTCGATGTAAACCAAGACCACGCTGACCCTGACCAGGCCCCATCCTTTGAGTGCACAAAGTGTTATAAATTGAAGAGCTAGATCTCTTTTTAGAAGGGTTCCTCCGTGGGCACTCCTTCTCCTCCTCCAATGCAGCCCCGCAGCTCTGCAGTCAAGAGTGGATTCCAAGAATTATAGGATCGTCTTCAAAAATCCCACCAAATCTTAGGAATCCCCTGGCTATTCTACTACTCTATTTTAACTATGTAACCTTTTGGGAGAAGTTATTCTAATAAATTGCACATACTGAGTAGATTACCATGATCATCCTATTTTTTTGAAAATTCCAGTAAAGCATAAAAACTGCAAGTTGAGTCTTCAAATTATTCAGTTTAAAATAAAAGAAAGCCTTTTTTAAAAAAAACCTGTGTTCAGTAATAGTTTACAAGGATGAACTTGTTTACAAGACAGAAACAGACTTGTAGACTTGGAGAACAAATTTAGAGTTACAGAGGGAAAGGATGAGGGGAGAGATAGATTGGAAGTTTAAGAGTGACATGTGCACACTGCTATATTTAAAACAAAATGCTTCCCATGAAACAATAATAAAAGCAATGCAAGAAAGAAAAAGCAATGCAAGTTGGCCAAATAAAAAGATGAAGTATATTCTGTTTGAGATATCCAGTGTGGTGCCACTTGCCATATGAGGCTGTGTGTCTGTGTGCTAAGTCGATTCAGTCATGTCCGACGCTTTGCAAACGTATGAGGCTGTGGAGCTGGCTAGGCTCCCTGTGCATGGGATTCTCCAGGCAAGAATCCTGGAGTGGGTTGCCATTCCCTTCTCAAGGGGACCTTCTTGACCCAGGGGTCTAATCCACGTCTCTCATGTCTCTTGCATTGGCAGGCGGATACTTTACCACTGACCCATCAGGGAACCCCCTTCAACCTTTTCCAGCTGTGTGCACTGAGGGTGTTGGGGTTCCCGGGGTAGAAACAAGACAACAAGATCCCCCTCAGTCTGGATCCGCACTGGCCGATAAAGTACTTACCCAGCCACCCGGTACAGACAATGACTCTACACGTATAGGAAGTAAAGCATTCAGTTCTTCAGTCACACCCACCACATTTCAGGTGCTCAGGAGCATCTTGTGGCCACGTGCTATGGTGCTGGACAGAGCAGATGTTTAAAAAGTCCCCTCATCACAGAGAATTCTACTGGACATTCCACTCCAGATCACTGAGGGCTGCAGAGAGAACACTTGCCCCAGGGAGGCTTTGCGTGTGTTGTGTTAATGCATCGATATTTGCATGTTTTGTCTCTTTTGCTTCTCTTCACCAAAGCCAAGGATTTGAGAATCTTGGGCCTTTTGAGTTATCAACTGTTGGCACAATGTGGCTTGGCTCAACCAAGCAGCAGGCTGAACAGAATAACACCATGAGGACCCCAGTGTGAACTGAGCTGGCCAATAGGGTAAAAATCAAGCTCCATGGAGCCTTAGTTGCTCACTGAGCTGTCTGTGTGTGGTGTCTCTCCTGGCTTAGAACTAAGCCACCCAAGAACTCTTTTACCAAGAAATGTTAGATCACTTAAAGTGAAGACATTCTGGGTCTCCTGGGTTGCTACTGTCACTGTTTCCATTTTTCCCCTAATTATCTTTTTTTTCCCTTTGGGCCTTTAGGTGCAGGAACAGATGTCATGATCTTCATTTTTCTGAATGTTCACAGTGTAGACATGAACACCAGTTATTCTCATATATCTTCTTTTTAAAATATATTTGAATGTTAGCATTTGATGCCGCATTCTGCAGAATCTGAATTCTTCAAACAGCTAAAGAAGATGGGTTTACCTGGGTCATGGGTGTCTTTCTACTGTGTGGCACCAATGCCTGGTACACAGTAGGTGCTCTGCAATAATTTATGAACTGACTGAAGATGAGAAGTAAATTCCATAACAGAATAGGTGCTATCCAAAAGTCTACAAGCAATAAATGCTGGAGAGTGTGTGGAGTAAATGGAACCCTCTTACACTGTTGGTGAGAATGCAAGCTACTACAGCCACTATGCAGAACAGTGTGGAGATTCCTTCAAAAACTGGAAATAGAACTGCCTTATGACCCAGCAATCCCACTGCTGGGCATACACACCGAGGAAACCAAAATTGAAAGAGACACATGTACCCCAATGTTCATCGCAGCACTGTTTATAATAGCCAGGACATGGAAGCAAACTAGACGTCCATCAGCAGACAAATGGATAAGAAAGCTGTGGTACATATACACAGTGGAGTATTACTCAGCCATTAAGAAGAATACATTTGAATCCATTCTAATGAAGTGGATGAAACTGGAGCCTATTATACAGAGTGAAGTAAGCCGGAAAGAAGAACACCAATACAGTATACTAACGCATATATATGGAATTTAGAAAGATGGTAATGATAACCCTATATGCAAGACAGCAAAAGAGACACAGATGTATAGAACAGTCTTTTCGACTCTGTGGGAGAGGGCGAGGGTGGGACGATTTGGGAGAATGGCATTGAAACATGTATAGTATCATATAAGAAACGAATCACCAGTCCAGGTTCGATGCATGATACAGGATGCTTGGGGCTAATGCACTGTGATGACCCAAAGGGATGGTATGGGGAGGGAGGTGTGAGGGGGGGTTCAGGATGGAGAACATGTGTACACCCATGGTGGATTCATGTTGATGTATGGCAAAACCAATACAATATTGTATAGTTGACAAAAAACATTATGTTTGTTCCAAGTATTTAGAACTGAAATTTTAAAAAATACCATTTACAATAGCAACAAAAAATGAAATACCTAATTATAAATCTAACATGATATGCACATATCTATGTCCAGAAGACGATCAAACAGTGTGGGAAAAAATCAAATAAAATCTAAGTAAATGAAGAAAAAATAAAATAAAATTTCAAAAAAATAATAATAATTTATGAACTGACCCAAGATGAGAAGTCAATTCCATTTCTGGAAGGAACTGGGAAAATAAACTTATGAGTCCTAGTTGGAGCCAGACTGTCGACGCTGACTCAGGATGAGAACCTGGGTCCCACCCTCTAGAGCAGGGGGTCAGACCAGCAGAAAGAGAAAGAGCTGAGACCTCAGGTCTGGGCTGAGATGTCTCCTGAGCCCTGCCTGGAGACATCTGTGCTGGGTCCATGGAGGGGCTGCCCCCTCTGCAGCTCCACGGCTGTGGGAACCCCAAGGGGTGGCAGCAGCCCCCCAGGGACCACATCCTGTTTGTCCTCTAGGGCCCTGTGGTCTCCTCATCTGTACAGAGCAGGGGCGGGTGGGGCGGCTGGGCGCTCAGAGCTGCAGACATGCCTTCCATCCTCTCTGAGGTTCTCCTCCTTGGCCAGATGTGCAGGGCAGGGAGGGGACCGCAGGAGGGCACGGGACACCCACCCTGCCCCCAGTTCACGGGAACCACAGGGCTCGGGCAGCTTGAGGGGCCAGGGATCTTTTTTGGGAGAGAATCAGCCCAAGTTTTCAGTGGCAAATCTCTCACTTCCAGGGCTGAGTCTGGGCCAAGGGACCCTGAACCCTGCAGGTGTGTTCTCCCGGGTCTCCTGGGACCCATATCTCACTTGAGTCCCAGGAACTTGGTGGGGGGCAAGGCAGGGCACTGGGATTCTAGAGTGATGCTGGTGAAATCTGGAAGGACTCCTGAGCTGAGCTGGGGAGTGAGGGGTGGGGAAGTCCAGGGACTCAGCCTCTGACTTCCTTCCAGGGACCTTTCACAAACTCACCATCTGGGCTGAGACTCTTTTGGGCAGCTCAGGGTGCCCATGTGAATACACTGTATGCAGAGTTAGAATGTGAGAGTGAGTACACAGACCATCAGGGAGTATGCTGCAGTTGGCCTGCACTATTTGGAGAAGGAAATGGCAATGCATTCCAGTATTCTTGCCTGGAAAATCCCATGTACATTGGAGCCTGCCAGCCGACAGTCCATAGGGTTACAAAGAGTCAGACACGACTGAGTGACTTCATTTTCTTTCATTTTATTTTAAAATTTATTTATTTCACTGGTTCCATTTTTAATCTCATCGTATACATATTTTATTGAAGTGTAGTTGACTTACAATGTTTCAGGTGCACAGCAAGGTGATTTTCAATTATACAAATATGCAGACATTATTTTTCAGATTATTTTCCATTTTAGGTGATTCCAAGATATTGACTATAGTTCCCCATGCTATACAGTAAATCTCTGTTGCTTGTTCCATATCTTTTTTTAAAATTAGAAATCTAGCATTGTATTCATACTTCTATTTTTAAATTTATGGTATATACCACTTCTGTGTTATACTACACGGAGAATGAAAGCATGATGCCAAAATCCCACCATGTCCATGTTAAGGTAAATGGAAAACAATGGCAATGTTAATTGAGGGGAGGAAATACTGAATCTCACTATGTTACTGGTGGGCATTCCTGGTGACTCAGGGGATAAAGAATCTGCCTGCAACGCAGGAGACTTGAGTCAACCCCTCAGTTGGGAAGATCTCCCAGAGAAGGAAATGGCAACCCACCCCAGCATTCTTGCCTGGAGAACCCCCATGGACAGAGGAGCCTGGCAGGTTGCAGCCCATGGGATCACAAAGAGCCAGACACGACTGAGGGACTAAACTATTCTCAAGGGTCTGAACTTGAAAGGTATAACACTTTCCCATTCGTATAGAGATAATAAGTGGCAGAACAGACAGAACCTTTTGTCTTGTCAGGGGCTTAAAGGGACATTATGACCAGACCTGCAAGGACAGCTTCAAGAACAAAGGATTCCAGAACTAAAAGATTTCCCCAGTGGAGGGGACATAAGTATAGCTATGGCTGATCCATGTTGATGTATGGCAGGAGCCATCACAGTACTGTAATTGCCCTGGAGCCAATTATACAGAGTGAAGTAAGCCAGAAAGAAAAACAGCAATACAGTACAATAACGCATATATATGGAATTTAGAAAGATGGTAACGATAACCCTGTATGCGAGACAGCAAGAGACTCAGATACATAGAACAGCCTTTTGGACTCTGCGGGAGAGGGAGGGTGGGATGATTTGGGAGAACGGCAATGAAACATGTGTAATATCATGTAAGAAATGAATCGCCAGTCCAGGTTTGATGCAGGATACAGAATGCTTGGGGCTGGTGCACTGGGATGACCCAGAGGGGTGGTATGGGGAGGGAGGTGGGAGGGGGGTTTAGGATTGGGAACACGTGTACACCCGTGGCAGATTCATGTTAATGTATGGCAAAACCAGTACAATATTGTAAAGTAATTAGCCTCTAATTAAAATAAATAAATTTAAATTTAAACATTAATGAATTAAGGGGAAACAAAGCTTGCAACAGGACTTCCCTGGTGGTCCACTGGTTGAGAATCTGCCTGCCTATGTGGGGACATGGGCCCGATCCCGGGAATGGGAAGATTCCACATGCCTCGGGGCAGTTCAGCCCGTGGGCCACAAGCCCACATGCCTAGAGCGAGTGCTCCACAACAAGAGAAGCCACGGTGATGAGAGACCCTGCACACAGCAAAGAGCAGCCCCACTTCCTGCAAATAGAGAAAGCCTGTGCGCAGATTGATGACCCAGCACAGCCATTAATTAGTTAATTAAAACACTGCAACAACCATCAACACCTCCTCCTCTTTTAGTGTATGTGTGTGTGTGTAAGTGTGAAAGTGTGAGTTCATGTGTGGGTATTTAATCTGTATTGTTCTCTCTTCTCCTTGGAATTTTCTTCCCCATGGGCTAGGGTTATTTTACATTCAGTAAACACTGTTGGACCATCCCTCTCACTCCCAAAAAAGCCCATCTAACTCAGGTAAGATGATTCTTTGGGGCACAAGTTCACAATCTCATTGGTCTGCTGGCTTTCCAAATAAAGTCACTATTCCTTTCCTGAGGACCTCATCACTCTGTCCCTTGACAAACAATCTGAGGTTGGACTCAGAACACATTCATGAGATTAGCAGAGGTGTCATTCATTTTAGACAAAATCCATAGACGTCACTCTCACAATTGATATCTGTGGTTTAAAAGAAGATACGCAGATGGCCAACAGGCATATGAAAAGATGCTCAGCATTGCTCATTAGTAGAGAGGCAAATCAACACTGCAAGGAGGTACCACCTCACACTGATCAGAATAGCCATCATTAGACAGTTGATGAATAACATGCTGGAGAGGGTGTGGAGAAGAGGGAAACCCTCTTACACTGTTGAGGGGACTGGAAACTGGTGCAGCCACTGTAGAAAACAGTATGGAAGTTCCTCAAAAAAAGTAAAAACAGAGTTTCCATATGATCCAACAATTCCAATCCCGAGCATATATCTCGAAAAAACTATACCTTGAAATGATTCATGCACCCCTATGTTCATAGCAGCAAAACTTACAATAGCCAGGACATGGAAACAGCCTAATTGTCTAATTGTCTCAGACATTTAAATGAATACCACTCAGACATTTGAAAAATGAAATCATGCCATTTACAGCAGCATGGAAGAACCTGGAGATGAACATATTAAGTGAAGTAGACAGAAAGAGAAAGACAATTTTATGTCATATCACCCATATGTGGAATCTAAAAGGAACATATCAATGAAACAGGAACAGACTCACAGACATAGAGAACAGGCTTGTAGTTGCCAAGGAAGGAAGCACTGGGAGCTTGGGATTAGCAGATGAAATCTATTTATACATAGAATGGATAAATAATGAGGTCCTACAGTATGCCACAGGGAATTTTATTCAGCATCTTGGCATAAACCATATTGGAAAAGAATATATATGTCAAGCTGAATCAATTTGCTGTACAGCAGAAATGGACTATACTTCAATAATTTGTTTTAATTTTTAAAAATTTGTGTTATCTATATCTGCAATGAAACATTACATGGCAGTAATAATGCACAAACAGAAAGGACAAATAATGCAGGTCAATTCTGAAAAACGATATTAAGTAAATAAAAGGAAATTTTAAGAAGTGCGATTGTACTGTTACTCCATTACATACATAATGATCAAGAGGAGACCAGATTTATTACTTACAAAGCATCACTAATCTTAACGACCCCCACCCCCAGTAAAATGGTGTGGGATTGCTGAGGCTCTTTCCTGTCTATGAACAACAGCTGAACTGGCTGTGTGTCTGCCCTTGGAGTCCTGAAACAGCTGGGCCATTTTGTCCCACTTTGGAGTTGATTGTTCTGGACACGCCCCTCACTCAAGCATTCTGGAGTGTGGAAGTCCCTACTTGACATATTTTGTGTTCATCTGAGTATCTAGGAGGCAAGGTGGTCCACCTTTTCAGGCAGAACAAAGCCCCCTCCCATAAAAACACCACAGTCACCTTTACACACGTTATCTTTGTGTACATGTGTGGTCCTTGGATTGGAAAGGGAGGAAGAGAGAGAGACAGAGAGAGTGTTGTGTGTGCAAAGTTTCCACTCAGAGTCATGAAATAATTTCAGATGAGGAAGAGTCAGAGAAAGACAAATATCACATGATATCATTTATTTGTGACATCTAAAAAAATGAACTTATTTGCAAAACAGACTCACAGAGAATGAACTTACAGTTACCAGGGGGGATAGTGTTAGGGGGAGGTTAGATTGGAAGTTTGGGTCTTACATATACACACGGCTATATTAAAAATGCATAACCACAGGGACCTCCTGTATAAAACAGATTTTCTACTTAATATTCTATAACTACCTAAGTGGGAAAAGAATTTGAAAAGTAATAGATGCTTGTATATGTATCACTGATTCACTTTGTTGTACATCTGAAACTAACACAGTTAGTTTCTTAATCACATATATTACAATATAGAATTTTTTCATATTTTCAAAGAGCCATAATATGCATGTCTGGTCCTTTCATAAGAATGCAGAATAAAAGTCTCTATTAATGAGTCTTTAATTGGCAACCTGCACTGAGCCTGACATATGAGGTGGGAACATGTGATTTCTCTTCTTTGAAGAGTTAAGGTTAATGAGATTTATCATGAGCTTGGGAAAAGCATCCTGCATGGTATACACTGAAGCACCGTTTCTACTTCCTAAGGCAGCAAGATCTGTCTGAATCCTCTTAGGTTTACAGTGTTTAGGGAAACAAAAAGTGATGATTGGGTCATGAGCCATGCTCCATGATGCGGCTCAAGTCAGAGTTCCATCCCTGGAGTGAGAAGAGGCTGGCTATCTTCCCATGTGACATGACCAAGGCAGACTGTATCAACACCTCCCGCTTCCGCATCCTGTGACTCTGTCAGCTTTGCTCAGTTGTGCCTCCTGTCTCAAAGAAGCAGAGCCATGCGCCCCACACTCCTCAGCCTCCTGAGTCTCGGTGAGTCCAGAAAGACACGGTCAGAGAGGGTTATGGTTGAAATTGGGAGGTCCTCACACCACTGACCAGGTTCTCTGGATGAGGGTGCAGGGAGCATGGGGTCCATCAGGACAAGCAATCTCTGACATGCTTTTCTTTCTAGGATTCTGTGTGAGTCTGAGGATCTGGGCAACTGTAGGTGAGTCCTCCCCATGCCTTATTTCTCTGTTCAACAGAGCATTTGGGGCTGATGAAGATGACACTGGGGGCTGGGGTGAGACACCTGTCAGTACAGTGAGAGCTGCATGCCCTGTGGATCCCAGGTCCTCCTATTGGCCTTGATACTCATCTTCACTCTCCCCAGAGGTTAGCCCAGCTCTGGACTCTGGACCTGAAGGCACAGTGTGAAGTCTGGGAGCTGGAAGCTAGGCCCACTGTGTGCCATTTCTATCATGAGAGGGGAGCAAGAGGCTGCATCCCACAGACCCTCCCCTACAAGCTGGCTCCTGGCACCTCCAACCAGCCCTTAACAACAGGGTCTGCAGGACCGCCTGCTAGACCTAACCCCAGGGAAGGGTCTGGTCATCAGGCAGGGCCACCTTGACCTTGTCCCACATTTTATGTGTGATTGTAGGTTAGCTAACAAAGGAGCGAGGTTCAAGGTTTACTTCCTTCTTTTTAGTCAAGTGGCTTTTTCACTGCTTAGTTGTGTTAGTGTTAGTCGGTCGAGTCTGACTCCTTTCTACCCCACGGACTGTAGCTCACCAGGCTCCTCTGTCCATGAAATTCTCCAGGCAAGAATATGGAGGTGGTTGCCATTTCCTTGTCCAGGGGATCTTGCCATCTCAGGGACTGAACCCTGGTCTTCTTTGCAAGAAGATTCTTTACCGTTTTGAGCTACAACAAATGCAACAGGGAAGCCCTTTAGCTTCTTGTCCATGCATCAGTTTTTCTGTGGTGTTTTATTTGCCTTCATCATGCAGCTTGCGAGATCCGAGATCTTAGTTCCCTGATCAGGGATCAACTTGGGCCCTTGGCAGAGAAAGTGCCAAGTCCTAACCACTGTACTGCCCAGGAATCCCCAGGTGTTTTGTGTTTTGAGAGAAAGGTTTTCAACATTTTGTCAACCCAAAGAGTGATTCATGTCCTGAGAATTTCCATGATGTCCATCCTGGATTGACTGTGTCTCTGTCTGTCCCCAAGCCCCAGGTGTCCTTGAGCATCAGGGTGATGCATTTTAGGGGAGGAGAGTTCAAAGAATTAAAGGGGAAGCCCACCCACGAGAGCAGTGGGGAGAGCTGACTGTTCCCATTTTCTTCTCAAAGCCTGTGTCTCCTTCTCTCCTAGGTGAATATGAGAAGCTGTCTTTGTCCGCCTGGCCAAGCCCCGTGGTTCCCTTAGGACAGACTGTGACTCTTCGGTGTCACTCCCGTTCTCCACTTAAGAGATTCAGACTGTTCAAAACAGATGGGAGAAGGGGTTTGCCTCAGTCCCAGGGATATTATTTCAACAAGTTCACCCTTGGCCCTGTGACCAGAGAACATGCCGGGTCCTACACATGTTCTGGAGCCTACCGGTTTGCACGCAGTGATCCCCTGCAGATTGTGGTCACAGGTAGGAGGGGTGCAGCCCAGCCGGGTACAGGCGTGCCTGCAGGCAACCCTTCCCTAGGTCCACGTCCCAGTGCAGCCGAAAACTTCCTCAGGATTCCCAGCCAGGACCGAACCAGGAAAGAGAACCCACTCTGAGAGTTTAAACTCAGGGTGTCGAATAGAGGGATGGGGTGCCCCAGCTCAGGAAGGAGGAGCCTCCCTAGGCATGAGTTAGACAGGATGCTGCCACTGCCTGCCAGCAGGGAGGATGGGGCACGACCCTGATCCAGCACCTGCCACCCAGTAGAGAGCTGTAATCCCATATGAAGGAGCTGAAGCCCCAGGGAGGAGTCCCAGGAATGTCTCCAGAGACATGAGGTGGGGTCACAGGTGGGGAAATGTTCCCTTTTCTCCACCTCCACCCCAACGTCCTGCAGTCATCGCCCACATTCTAGATGAGTGTGAAAAGAGCCAGGGTATCATCCTCAGACCCACCCCAGCCCCCACCACGTATATTAGGGATGGGATGAAGCTGAGAGCATGGCCACCCACTCAGTATTCTCAACTGGAGAATCCCATGGGCAGAGGAGCCTGGCTGGCTACAGTCCATGGAGTTGCACAGAGTTGGACTCAGCTGAAGTGACTGAGTAAGCATGCATGAACCCAGGAGCAGGTCCAACAGCTAAAGAGCTTAGAATGAGCACAGAGGAGGCTGGAGGTCTTGAGCAAAGAGAAACATGAGACAGAAGGAAAAACATGAGCCAGAGCCCGAGAACAAGGCTAAAGAGAATGCAACAAAACACACAGGAAGGGTAGTTGGCTCCGCTGGTAAATGGGGAGGAGTTTTACACCTTCAGATGTCAGCGGAAGGGCCAAGGTGGGTGACTCACTGAAGCTCACAACCTTTTGTTCCTAGGTGTGTTCACAAAACCCTCCATCTCAGCCCACCCAGGACCCCTCGTGCAGGTGGGAGAGAATGTGACCCTCCGCTGTCACTCACCGGTGGTGTGTGACAAGTTTATCCTGCACCAGGAAAGCAGCACAGGGCATTTCCAGAGACGTGGAGAGATGCTCACTAGTGGGCATGCCCCAGCTGACTTTGTCATTGGCCCTATGACTTTGGCAAGTGCGGGCACCTACAGATGCTACAGCTCACTCAGCAGCTCCCCCTATGAGTGGTCAGCCCCCAGCGACCCTGTGGACATTGTCATCACAGGTGAGTGTGGCCAGACCAGTCCCTTCTGCTCTCTGTGTCACAGAAGGTCTGGTGTCCAGTCCAGCATCAGTCCCGGGAGAGAATGACAGGCGTGTAGCGACACTCACAAACTCGAGAGAGGGAACAAACCAGAGAGAGGAGGTGTGAACACGAAAGGGAAAAGAGAACAGAGACTGTGCCATGTGCTAAGGAGAAGACACAGCCGGTGACAGAGTGAAGGAGCAAGAACGTGATAGACGACCAGCAGAGAAAAATGTACCAGAGCAGGGACCCGGGCAATTCCCCGGCTCAGGCAGCCAATGATGGTTGGTTGAGGGGTTGATTTCCTGCTTTCATGTCAGAGCTCCCTTCCTCTGTCAGCAGCACACTGTGGTACCAGATGCCCTTGCAGTCTGGCCCTTGTGTGATCGAGTTGAATGTCAACACCCTGAAGTTGCTCAGCCTCGTGGCTTAACTGTCCTTCTGCAGAAAGAGATGGGGAGATATCCCTCCAACCCTCCCCGCTAAGGAGTCCCTTCCAGCCCCTGGGGGTGGGCAGGGCAGTGCTGAACATGCCCTCAGAAAGAGGTGGTCCAAGATCCTGTGAGATTCTGGCAATTTTCACTCCATTATCTCTTCTTCTGGGTCAATGCCATGTTTTCTGATGGTCTCCAGCAGTAGTTAGTAGGTTCCGTTTATTTCAAGAGAACCGCACATCTGGTTGATTTTTAAAATTTATTTTATCTTATTTATGTTTGTTGAAGTTTAGTTGATTTCAGATGTTGTTAATTCCTTTTGTACAACAGAGTGATTCAGTTATTCATATACATATATTCTTTCTTTTAAAAAGGATATTAAGTGACACTCCATTTTTAAAGTTATTTCTCTATTTTTCCCTGTGCTGGGTCTCCCTTAGTGGGGCTTTCTCTCCTGGCGGTAGGCGGCCTTCTCATTGCAGTGCTTCTCTTGTTACACAGTTCCGGTTAGTACTATACTTAGGACTAGAGTTATTTTGTGCTCTAAGGTCAAGGTCCTCCTTGTCCTCCTTGTCCTCCTTCCAGGTCGGTCCAAGAAACCCTCTCTCTCAGCCCAGGGGGGCCCCGTGGTGAGGTCAGGAGAGAACGTGACCTTGGTCTGCAGCTCCGAGAGAGCCTTTGACCAGTTCCATCTGCTCATGGAGGGTGAGGACCTTGGGCGACTGCTCGCTGGAGGGCGGGGCCACCGCGGAGCCCTCCAGGCAGAGTTCCCTCTGGGTCCTGGGATCCCGGCCCACAGCGGGATCTACAGGTGCTATGGCTCTTTCACTCACTCTCCCTACTTGTGGTCAGACTCCAGCGACCCACTGTTCCTGTCTGTCACAGGTGAGAAACCTTTTCCTGTCCCATGCTTTGTTGTTCCTGTTCAGTCGCTATGTTGTCCAACCCTTTGCCACCTTGTGGACTGCAGCACGACAGACTCCTCTGTCCTTCACTATCTCTTCCACATGGATCACAGCCTTAAGTGGTGAAGGGGCCTTTCGTACCTTACTGAAGCTATGAGCCAGTCATGCAGGGCCACCCAAGCCTGAAGGGTCATAGTGAAGAGTCCTGACAAAATGTGGTCCCCTGGAGTTAAAAGTGGCAACCCATTCCAGTATTCTTGCCTGGAGAACCCATGAAGAGTCCCGTGCTTTACAATATAGAAAATGAGATTGTACTGGGCAAAAAGTCCATTTGGGTTTTTGCATAACATGTTACTGTATGATGAGCTCTATATCAAGGGCTCCATGCTGGTGTTAGGGGAACCTTTGGGCTTCTGGAGAAATGGAGGCAATGAGAACCAGAGAGGAACACAGATCGTATATGGCATCTCAACCCTCTTTCACCTCCTGTATGGATGCTCCACATCAGAGTCCTGTCTATCCATGCAAATAAGGAAAAGGGTCAGAGTAGACTTAGGAGGAGGAGAGGCTGGGCTCATTCGGGAAGATCAGAGATTGCATTGGCCACTTGCTCTTAAAGTTTTCCCAGAAGCATCTCTGACATACAGGTGATTTCCCAATTAAGGAGCATAAATACTCATTCCTGGAGCAGAGAGAATGTCTCTTGCTTACAGCTGTCTTTCAGCACCAGGCATATCTTTCCTGCCTCCTTCCACCATCCCTTCTCCAGGATGGAGGGTCTACTCAACTCATTCACAGGGAGGGACCAGAAGCTCTCCCCTCCACCGTCAGTGCTCTGAGGGATGACAGAGTCAAAGGCAGGCAGGAGGTCAACCTTCCAGAAACAACATTCCTCCTTCAGTTAGTATGAGGAAGGTTACTGTTCATCCCTTCTCTCTTTTTTTCCCCAAGGATCCACTACAAGTACTTGCCCATCAACCATGCAACCACACACCACAGAAGGTAAGCAAGATGGTCTCCTATCTCAGCAAATTTATGAGAAGACAGAGGGGTCCTGTGTGAGTGTTGGCTTGCCACCTCCCAGCTCTGTGACTTTGGGCTCCTCAATGTCCCTGTCATGTCAGGATTTAAGACTGTGGTCTGCCTAGAACCAGAGGGGACATTGAGCTTCTCATGCTCTGTGACTGGGAATTTCTAAATTGAAGACAGTGGATCAGAGTGACCTAACCCCATGCTTAAGGGAGATGCTTACCCTCCCTCCACCAGGATCTTTGGGGATGGATGGCGGGGCAAGCAGAGAATTTTAGGGAGCGCCTTATATATGTGTTATTCCTTAGTTTTTGTGAACTAAGCATTCCACAGGTCAGAAATAAAAGTGTCATAACTTCATGAGTTTCCATTCAAGATCTATGTGGATGGAGGGGAAAATGTATTGTGGATTAAAGGGTCACATTCATTCAAAAACACAAGGCCTTGTCATATGGGGCAGCAGAGAAAAACTGCATTGGTGCCTGGGAGACCTTGTTTCAGACCTCAGCTGGTCTTGCGTGGCCTCCTTACTTCATCCACTGCTAGCATCTCTCCTGGATGCTTTGGTACCTCCTGGGAAGTGGAGGCCATAACTGATCAGGTTGACAGATGTTGACGCACTTTGACACAAGGAAACAATAACTCCTGTGTGTAGGGGCAGGGTGTATGCAACGAATAACCAGACCTTCTTCCCTTGGCTTGTTGGCAGAAGCACAGCTTCCTCAAGCACACTCCAGCACATTGTACATTTTCCTTGGGCTCATCATAGCCTTCACCTCTACCAGCATCATCCTCGCTGCTCTTGTCTGTCACTGGTTTTCTACCCAAAATCGTAAGTCTGAAGGGGGTGAGCTCAGCATCATCTGACCCAGGGGGAGTGGGCTCATAGCAGAGAATGGCGTTTTCACTTCTTGTAGGTTAAAAACTGATTTCCGTTGTTGTAATCCCTGATGGAACATCTTCCAGAGGCCCATGGAACCCTGTTATTTTTTATGAAACTATGT
Source organism: Bos indicus x Bos taurus (assembly GCF_003369695.1). Taxonomy (NCBI): domain Eukaryota; kingdom Metazoa; phylum Chordata; class Mammalia; order Artiodactyla; family Bovidae; genus Bos; species Bos indicus x Bos taurus. Next base: position 3,033,659 of record NC_040093.1, read on the forward strand.
GTTGATTTATTCTTTGCTGCATCAGGTCTTGGCTGCAGCATGGGGGATCCTCATTGTGGTGCTGGGTGCAGTTCAAGGCTCCAGAGCTCACGGGCTCAGCAGTTGCATCATTGAGGATACTTGCTTCAAGGCATTTGGGATCTCAATTCTCCCACCAGGGATAGAACCTGCGCTCCCTGAACTGGAAGGTTGACTCTTAATCCCTGGGCCACCAGGGACATTTCAAGCCCTGTTCTTCCCTTCCAGTACAACCATCCATTTTTCTCCCCTACATGGTCTTGGGAATCTGCTGATATGTAGAAGAGGATGGTCCATAACAGAAGACGTAGGATGGGTCCGTGGGTTTGCACAGAATCCTGAGACAGACTGTGAATGGCTGGGCTTGTTTATGGAATGTTTTGTTTTGTTTTGTTTTCATTTAGTGGAGTAGACAGGCTCAGCAACCTGGGGCACACCCCTGCCTTTTTTTGGCTTTGATGTAACTATCAAAGTTATGGAGGCCTGGAATAACTGCCTCCACCCTGAAGAGCCTTGACTCTCTTCCATTTGCAGATGTTGCCATCATGGAAGGAGAGCCCATGGAAGACAGAACAGTGAATGGCGAGGTGAGTCCTCCCAGCCCAAACCCTTGCCATAGTCTGAGCGCTTCCAATGCCCAATATCCCAGCCTTTGAAAATCACATCTCAGTCCATCATTCTCACCTCTCTCCTCTCAGGACTCTGCAGTAGAAGATGTGATATACGCTCACTTGGACCTCGGGACCCTCTGTGAGAGACGGTTCACTCCCACTCCCCTGAGGCCCGTGCACCCCTCCACTGAGCCCATTATTTATGAGGAATTCGATGCAAACCAAGACCATGCTGAGCCCTGAATTGGCCCCATCCTCTGAGCACACAGAGTCTTACAAATCAAGGACCTAGATCTCTTGTTAAAGGGGTTCCTTCTCCTCCAAAGCAGCCCAGCAGCTCTGAGGTGAGGAGTGGAGTCCAAGAATTACAGTATCGTCTTCAAAAATCCCACCACCTCTTAATGATCTCCTGGCTATTCTGGGACTCTATTGTAACTATCTCACCTTTTGGGGAGATGCTATAATCAATCGCTCATACTAGGTAGCTTATCATGGTCACCCTACTTTTTCTACAATTCCAATAAAGCATAAAAAGTTTGCCAGTTGACTCTTCAAATTATTCAGTTTAAAATAAAACAAAATGAATAAAAGTAAACCCCTCTATTCAGTAACATTTTACAAGGGTAAACTTATTTACAAGACTGAAACAGACTTGTAGACTTAGAGAACAAACTTAGAGTTACCAGAGGGGAGGAGTGGTGGGACAGATAGTTTGGGAGTTTGGGATTAACATGTGCACACCGTTATATTTAAAATAAAATGCTTTCCATGGAAAAATAATAATGTTAGTTGGCAAAACAAAAAGATGAAGTATACTCTGAGATAGCCAGTATGGTGCCACTAACCATAATAGGCTGAATACATGCATGCTAAGTCAACTCGGTCATTTTTGCGACCCATGGTCTGTAGCCGCCCAGGCTCCTGTGTGCATGGGATTCTCCAGGCAAGAATACTGGAATCGGTTTCCATTCCTTTCTCCAGGGGATCTTCTCGACCCATCGAACTCAGGTCTCTCAGGTCTCTTGCAATGATAGGCAGATTGTTTACCACTGTGCCACCAGAGAAGCCCCCTCAGCTTTCTAAAAAGACCAAAATCCTGACTTTTGAGAACATGGATTGACTTGGAGGTCATTATGCTTAGTGAAATAAGTCAGACAGGGAAAGAGAAATGCTGTATATTTTCACTTCTATGTGGAATCTAAAAATCAAAATAGTGATTTCCGTGATGGTCCAGTGACTAAGACTCTGGGTTTGCAATGCAGGGGGTCCAGGTTCAATCCCTGGTCAGAGAACTAGATCCCACAAGCTACAACTAAAAGGATACCACGTATCTCAGATCTGACACAGCCAGATAAACAAAAACAAGTATTAAGAAAATAAAAATAGACGAACAAATATAACAAAAGAGAATCAGGCTCACAGATTCAAAGAAGAAACTAGTGGTTACCAGAGGGGAGAGGGGTGGGTGTGAGGGGCAGCAAAGTTTGTAGACTGGATTAAGAAATACCAACAGCAATTATTTATAAAATAAATAAGTCACAGGGCTATAATGTCTGGCACAGGGAATATAGTCAATATTTTATAATATTTTGTACTGTGTGTAATCTATGAAAATACTGAATCACTATGTAATACACCTGTAGCTAATATAATATGGTAAGCCAACTATTCATAAATTTTTACAAATTGTTACATGTTCAAGGAAATTGGCAGTGCACACATACAGGGAAAAGAAAATACAATATAGGAAAATCCATAAATTTTAAAAAATCATGAAATTAGCATTTTAAATAAAGACATTTTTACTGTGGATGTCATAGAGATGGTTGAACATTAAAGATAAAATATAATGCTTGGAAATTTTTTAATATAGGAATGAAATAAGAAATTCTATGAAAATCATATCAAGAATGAAAACAGAAAATAATTCAGTGCCTCAAGGTCGTCACAGATTAGATATTGAGGCATACATTTTTGGTAAACTTGAAAACGTGGCCAAAGGTGGGTTGGGTCAGAGGTTGTGGTTCAAGTTTGTTAAACAATCTGAAGAGACAGCACTGGACTTAACATTTTCCAGGAAGCCCAATTCCTCCTTCAGCCATGACCCCCACACACTGCCTTTTTTAAGGTACGAAGAGCCTGTGTGAGTCACCTTTCCATCCTGTGGTCAGCTTGCACACGATGTTAGTTTGGGTGTCATCATAACATCCTGTGTACTCTTCAGATCTGCAGAGCTGCTGCCTCCTGCTCATTAGGAGCAGCACCATGCTGTCTGCCATCGTCAGCCTGACATGTCTTGTTGAGTCCGGGAACAGAATGAAGCCTGGTGCAAATATTGACCTGGAGCACTGGGTCCACCTTAACAGAGAGCCCTGCCTCCACAGGGGCAAAGTGGACCTTGATGGTTGGGTTCATCAAGGCCGAGCAACATCCTTGCCGATGAGGCCCATAGAACAGGCTGGGGGAGTAGAAGGCCAGGTCTGACATGAGATGGATCATCCATCATGAGTCTTTCTTTCCAGGTTTCTTCTTGATCCAGAGCATCTGGGCACAAGAGGGTGAGTCTTTCCCCCAAACTGTGGTTGCCATCCTCCTCAAGTAAGACTCTCTTGTAATAAGAGGGGAGATGGTACAGAAGGTAAGGTGATGGGTCAACCATGGGAAGTCATAACCATATGAGGGTGGTCTTTTGGAAGTAGAAAATGGGAGTCCAAGGTGGCTTTGATGGTAAAGAGTCTGCTTGCAGAGAGGGAGACCTGGGCTTGATACCTGAGTCAGGAAGATCCCCTGGAGAAGGAAATGGCAAGCCACTCCCGTATTCTTGCCTAGACAATTCCATGGATACAGGAGTCTGGTGGGCTATAGCCCATGGGGTCACAAGAAGTCAGACACGACTGGTTGACTAACACTTTCAGGGAAATCTAGCCCCCAGTTCTGGCCCAGAGACCCTCCCCCAGATACTCTTCCCTCTGCTGAGCCAAGCCCTATGGGCACCTACAGGAGACTGTGATGCTCACAGCTGGGGTGACTGTGAGGGACTGCTGTTATCTGTAGACTGAGGGAAGGCAGCAGGGCCAGGAACCACAGACCCTTGGAGGACAAGGTGATGACTCAAGCTCTCCAGCAGTTCCATGGATAGGCATTGCAGAGAACTGCTGCTGCTCTCCATTCAGAAGAAGACGAGAATCTATGCCCTGCCCCCTTGAATTCCAGAAGGTTCTAATCTAGCACAGGCTCCATCATGTCCTGTGTTTCTCATGTGAGCTGACATCATTTCACCCACACAGGTTGTTTTTCCATTGGGTGTCTACTCTGTCTTGTTTTATAAAACAAATTTTACATTATCAACATCCAGGAAGAATCTGTTAGTTGACACTCAAAATTCTCAGGCTTCCCGGGTAGCTCAGTGGTGAATAACCTGCCTGCAATGCAGGTGCTGCAGAAGATGTGGGTCCAATCTTGGGGTTGGAAGATCCTCTGGAGAAGGAAATGGCAAGCCACTTCAGTATTCTCACCTGGAGAATCCCCATGCACAGAGGAGCCTGGTGGGCTACAGGCCATGGGGTCACAGACATGGCTGAGCACACACACACGCTCAAAATTCTCAGCAGATGTTTTTCATGTAGGGTGTGCTATGCCTCTGTGGTGTGGAAATCTCCATGGAGCATGGGTTCCCCTGGTTTGAAAAGGAGCCTTAAAGATATGGGAAAGGGTGGGTCATCTGAGCCCAGTGAGAGGAAGGGGTTCCCCATTTTCTACTGTAAACCATGCATTCTTTCCCCCCCAGGTGATCACTACAAGCCCTCCCTGTAAGCCTGTCCAAGCCCTGTGATTCCTCAAGGACAGCATGTGACTCTCTGGTGTCACTCCCCTCGCGGATTTGACAGCTTCAGGCTGCACAAGGGTGACAGAACTGTTGTCGCTGAGCTCCAGGGCATCATATTCTGGAAGGACTTCATCATGGACCCCATGACCGAAGCACACGTGGGGACCTACAGGTGTCATGGTCACTACAGTCATCTCCCCTCTGCGTGATCAAAACCCAATGAACCCTGGAGATTGTGATCACAGGCCAGAGAGCTCTCTTCCAGAGAGGCCACCCATTGTCCGAGTCCCCCAGACCCCAGAGATTTCCGGTGGGAGTGTGAGTCAGGGTCCAGTCAGAACGACAGGAAGTGCTCCAGGCATTCTAAATAAAAGGATATTTAACAGAGGAGATTGGGTCCCACAGTGGGCAGAATGATGGTGCCCCATGATGCCCGCATCCTAAAATCCCAAATCTACGATTGCTACGTCCCATTCCAAGGGAAATGAAACCGCATGTGGAACTAAGGTTGGTAAGCAGGTGACCTTGAGACGAGGAGGTTTTCCTGCAGATGTTTCTGTGCTTTCGATCTCTCCCACTCTGAGTGGTCAGCCCCTCAGTGACCCTCTGGACATGGTGATCACAGGTGAGAATGTCAAGAGCTGGCATACACTGGATGTACCAGGACGTGGAAGCCCCAGGTGGTGGTGTGGGAGATGAGAGAAGGGTGCTTTTCATGGAGAGAAACTGACTTGGTGAGAGTTGCATCTGAGAGGCAAAGATAGAGGAGAAGCAAGTATAGACCACCTGTTATGACAGAGAAGACAGAGGCAGGGGCTGAGAGAGAGGAACTCAGAGATGGAGATAAAGAGTGAAGAGACACAGACAGAAAGGTAGCAGAGAGGGTGCCTTTCCACCCTGACTTTGCTCAGAGACAAGAAACAGTTTAGGAGCCTGGTTTCCATTTTAACTCTACACTCTCTTCTCTACTCAAAGAACCCAAGGATACACCATGTATCTACCCAGGACTTCATGACCAGGTTGGTCTGTCTCAGGCTGTTTCCCCAGGAGCCCTGTGTCCCCATGCCCCGGGTGATGCACAGATACTGTGTTCACTCAGATGTGGCTTCGTTCCAGGTGGTTGAGCCACACTGTGCCCCAGGACACCAAGGTCCCTGGTGACGGAGCCAAACGCCAGCTCCTGTATGAGTTCTCATGCTGTATTTTCAAGCCCACGTGCAAGGTCACACCAAACGTTGTAAGATTATCATGGTCAAAGCCCACAGAGAGATGGAATCAGAGAGAAAACAGAGTCAATGAAAAGCAGAGGCAGAAACACAGTTGCTGTGTGCACACACAGAAAATAAGCCAGAGGGACTGGGGGCTGTGGGAGAAACATGAAAAAATAAAGGTAAATAGAAAAAGGGATAGAAAATTAATGAGAAAGAAGGGATGGTTCTTTGGCCCATTTTTTGATTGGGTCATTTATTTTTCTGGAGTTGAGCTGTAGGAGTTGCTTGTATATTTTTGAGATTAGTTGTTTGTCCGTTGCTTCATTTGCTATTATTTTCTCCCATGCTGAAGGCTGCCTTTTCACCTTGCTAATAGTTTCCTTTGTTGTGGAGAAGCTTTTAATTTTAATTAGGTCCCATTTGTTTATTTTTGCTTTTATTTCCAATATTCTGGGAGGTGGGTCATAGAGGATCCTGCTATGATGTATGTCGGAGAGTGTTTTGCCTATGTTCTCCTCTAGGAGTTTTATAGTTTCTGGTCTTACGATGAGATATTTAATCCATTTTGAGTTTATTTTTGTGTATGGTGTTAGAAAGTGTTCTAGTTTCATTCTTTTACAAGTGGTTGACCAGTTTTCCCAGCACCACTTGTTAAAGAGATTGTCTTTAACCCATTGTATATTCTTGCCTCCTTTGTCAAAGATAAGGTGTCCATATGTGCATGGATTTATCTCTGGGCTTTCTATTTTGTTCCATTGATCAATATTTCTGTCTTTGTGCCAGTACCATACTGTCTTGATGACTGTGGCTTTGTAGTAGAGCCTGAAGTCAGGTAGGTTGATTCCTCCAGTTCCATTCTTCTTTCTCAAGATCGCTTTGGCTATTCAAGGTTTCTTGTATTTCCATATAAATTGTGAAATTATTTGTTCTAGCTCTGTGAAGAATACCGTTGGTAGCTTGATAGGGATTGAATTGAATCTATAAATTGCTTTGGGTAGTATACTCATTTTCACTATATTGATTCTTCCAATCCATGAACATGGTATATTTTTCCATCTATTAGTGTCCTCTTTGATTTCTTTCACCAGTGTTTTATAGTTTTCTATATATAGGTCTTTGGTTTCTTTAGGTAGATATATTCCTAAGTATTTTATTCTTTCCATTGCAATGGTGAATGGAATTGTTTCCTTAATTTCTCTTTCAGTTTTCTCATTATTAGTGTATAGGAATGCAAGGGATTTCTGTGTGTTGATTTGATATCCTGCAACCTTACTATAATCATTGATTAGTTCTAGTAATTTTCTGGTGGAGTCTTTAGGGTTTTCTATGTAGAGGATCATGTCATCTGCAAATAGTGAGAGTTTTACTTCTTCTTTTCCAATTTGGATTCCTTTTATTTCTTTTTCTGCTCTGATTTCTGTGGCCAAAACTTCCAAAACTATGTTGAATAGTAACGGTGAAAGTGGGCACCCTTGTCTTGTTCCTGACTTTAGAGGAAATGCTTTCAATTTAGAAGACATACAGATGGCTAACAAACACATGAAAAGATGCTCAACATCACTCATTATCAGAGAAATGCAAATCAAAACCACTATGAGGTACCATTTCATGCCAGTCAGAATGGCTGTGATCCAAAAGTCTACAAGCAATAAATACTGGAGAGGGTGTGGAGAAAAGGGAACCCTCTTACACTGTTGGTGGGAATGCAAACTAGTACAGCCACTATGGAGAACAGTGTGGAGATTCCCTAAAAAACTAGAAATAGAACTGCCTTATGATCCAGCAATCCCACTGCTGGGCATACACACTGAGGAAACTAGAAGGGAAAGAGACACGTGTACCCCAATGTGCATCGCAGCACTGTTTATAATAGCCAGGCCATGGAAGCAAACTAGATACCCATCAGCAGATGAATGGATAAGAAAGCTGTGGTACATATACACAATGGAGTATTACCCAGCCATTAAAAAGAATACATTTGAATCAGTTCTAATGAGATGGATGAAACTGGAACCTATTATACAGAGTGAAGTAAGCCAGAAAGAAAAACACCAATACAGTATACTAACGCATATATATGGAATTTAGAAAGATGCTAACAACAACCCTGTGTACGAGACAGCAAAAGAGACACTGATGTATAGATCAGTCTTATGGACTCTGTGGGAGAGGGAGAGGGTGGGGAGATTTGGGAGGATAGCAGTGAAACATGTATAATATCATGTATGAAACGAGTCGCCAGTCCAGGTTCAATGCACGATACTGGATGCTTGGGGCTGGTGCACTGGGACGACCCAGAGGGAGGGTATGGGGAGGGAGGAAGGAGGAGGGTTCAGGATAGGGAACACAGGTATACCTGTGGCAGATTCATTTTGATATTTGGCAAAACTAATACAATATTGTAAAGTTTAAAAATAAAATAAAATTTAAATAAAGGGGGGATGGGACAGAGAAGCCCTAAAAATAAGAGACTTGTAAGGGTGGATGGGTGTAAAGATTGAGAAAGATGGTGATGTGGGGTGGATAATAGGGATAACAAAAGAGACCCAGAGAGACAGAGAAGCAGAGGAAGTCATGAAAGTGGAAATAGATGATAGATAGATAGGTAAAATGATGGATGAACATATACATAGATGATAAAATAGGTAGATAGATACATACATAAAAAGGTAGATAGATGGTGGAACGATGGATGGATATATAGATAGATAATAAGATGGGTAGATAGAACGGTGGATGGAGATATAAACAGATAGTAGAATAGATAGATGAATAATGCTGAAAGATAGAGACGAGATAGAGAATGAGCACCTCAGAATCAAAGAAGACAGATCAAATCAACCAATCCAAGGAGAAGTATAGAGAGTTAAAAAAAAATACAAGAAGGAAAAATATTAGGAGGGAGGCAATTTCAGAGACCTAGAGAGAGAAAGTAGGAGAGAGATAGGGGAGAATTACAGAGTGAGAGCAAGAGAGAGAGAGAGAGTTGAGAAGAACCAAGGGTGTGAATTTTCAGTTCAGGGGTGAAGGACATGGGATTCGGGAAGAGACTGTCTCACGAAAGTGCCTCTCCTTCTTCTAGGTCTGTCCAAAAAACCCTCTCTCTCAGCCCAGAGGGGCCGGTGGTGAGGTCAGGGGAGAATGTGACCTTGGTCTGCAGCTCTGAAAGCGCCTTTAACCAGTTTCATCTGCTCAGGGAGTGGGACGAACTTGGGCGACTGCTCGCTGGAGGGTGGGGCTCCCATGGAGCACTCCAGGCAGAGTTCCCTCTGGGTCCTGGGACCCCAGCACACAGCGGGGTCTACAGGTGCTACGGCTCCTTCACTCGCTCTCCCTACTCGTGGTCAGACTTCAGCGACCAACTATTCCTGTCTGTCACAGGTGAGGAACCTCTTCCTGGCCCATGCTTTGTTGTTCCTGTTCAGTCGCTAAGATGTGTCTCACTCTTTGTGACCCCATGGACTGCAGCACAACAGACTCCTCTGTCCTGCATGACAAACTTCTCTGTCCTTCACTTTTCCCCCTCATGGGTCGCAACTTTGTCATGGTGAAGGGGCTTGTGCAACTCAATGAAGCTATGAGCCATGTCGAGCAGGGCCACCCAAGCCTGACGGGTCATAGTGAAGAGTTCTGACAAAATGTGGTCAGTTTTGTTGTGCAGTATTCTTGCCTCCAGAACCCCATGAAGAGTCCCATGCTTTACAATACACTAAATCACATTGTGGTGGCCCAAAAGGCAGTTTGACTTTTCCCACAACATCTTACTGTATCACTGAGCTCTACCTCAAGGGATCCATGCTGGCATCAGGGGACCTTAGGGCTTCTGGAGAAATGGAGGCGATGAGAACCAGAGAGGAAGAGAGATGGTAGATGGCATCTCAACCCTCTTGCACCTCCTGTATGGATGCTCCACATCAGAGTCCTGTCTATCCAGGCAAATAAAGAAAAGGTTCCGGGTGGACCCAGGAGGAGGAGTGGGTGGGCTCATTTGGGAGGATGAAGATTGCATTGGCCCCTTGCTCTTAATGTTTCCCAATAGCACCTATGACATACAGGTGATTTTCCAATTAAGGAGCATAGATACTCATTCCTGGTGCAGAGAGGATGTCTCTTGCTTATAGCTGTCTTTCATCACCAGGCATATCCTTCACGCCTCCTTCCACCATCTCTTCTCTGGGATGGAAGGTCTACTCAATGCATTGACGAGGAGGGGCCAGATTTCCTTTCCCCCATCAGTGCTCTGAGAGATGACAGAGTCAAGGACAGGCAGGAGGTCAACCTTCCAGAAACAAGAGGCCTCCTATGGGGTGGGGGGCGGCGAGGAAGGTTACTGTTCACCCCTTCTGGCTTTTTTCCCCTAGGATCCACTACAAGGACATGCCCATCAACCATGGATCCACACACCACTGAAGGTAAGCAAGACGGTTTCCTGCTCAGCAAATTTCTGAGAAGAAAAGGGTCCCTGTGTGAGTGTTGGTTCTACTACCTCCCATTTCTGTGACTTTGGGCTCCGCAACGTCCCTGTCATGTCAGCATTTGAGATCATAGTCCGTATGAGAACCAGAGGGAGTATTGAGTTTCTCATTCTCTGGGACTGGGAATTTCTAACTTGAACAGAGTGACACAGAGTGACTTGACCCCATGCTTAAGGGAGATGCTCACCCTCCCTCCACCAGTATTTTTGGGGAAGGATGCAGGGGACAAGGGGAGAGTTTTAGGGAGCACCTTCAATATGTGCTATTCCTCTGTTAGTATTTTATGAACTAAACATCCCACAGTTCAGAAATAGAAGTGTCGTGTCTTCTTGAGGATTCCATTCCAGGTATATGTGGATGGAGGGGGAAATATATGCAGGATTAAAGCAGTCCCCATTCATGCAAAAACACCATGCCTTGTCATATGGGGCAGCAGAGAAAAACTGCATGGGAACCAGGGGGACCTGGTTTCAGACTGCTGCTGGTCTTGCATGGCCTCCTTATTTCATCCACTGCTAACATCTCTCCTGGATGCTTTGGTACCTCCTGGGAGGTGGAGACCATAATGATCAGGTTGAGAGATGCTGACACACTTTGACACAAGGATACAATAACTCCTGTGTGTAGGGGCAGGGTGTATGCAACGAATAACCAGACCTTCTTCCGTTGGCTTGTTGGCAGAATCACAGCTTCCTCAAGGCCACTCCAGCCAGCTGCACCTTCTCCTTAGGCTCTCCGTAGCCTTCATCTATACCAGCATCTTCCTCGCTGTTCTTGTCTGTCACTGGTTACCCATAAAGTAAGTATGAAGAGCCAAACTGTCACTGGTGTTCTACGCAAAATCATAAGTCTGAGGAGGGAAGCACAGCGTAATCTGACACAGGGGGAGGTGGGCTCATAGCAGAGAATGGCATTTCACTTCCTGTAGGTTAAAAACTGATTTCCATTGTTGTAAACCCTGAATGAATATCTTCCAGAGAACTATGGAACCCTGTTCTTTTTATGAAAATATGTGTTAATTTATTCTTAGCTGCATCAGGTCTCAGCTGCAGCATGAGGGATCCTCACTGCTGTGCTGGGGTGCCGTTCAAGGCTCCAGAGCTCGCGGGCTCAGCAGTTGCAGCATTGAGGATAGTTGCTTCAAGGCATGTGGGATCTCAGTTCTCACACCCAGGATAGAATGCACACTCTCTGCACTGGAAGGTTGACCCTTAATCCCTGGGCCACCAGGGACATTCTAAGGCCTGTTCTTCCCTCCAACCACAGCAATCTGTTCTTCTCCACTCTATGATCTTGGGAATCTGCTGATACACATTAGAGAATGGTCCATAACAGGAGATGTAGGATGGGCTCCGTGGATTTCCACAGATTCCTGAGAGAGTCCGTCAGTGGCTGGGCTTGTATATGGGATGTTGACTTTTTTTTTTTTAATTTAGTGGAGTAGACAGACTCAGCAACCTGGGGCACACCCCTGCTTTTTTTGGCTTTGATGTCCCGACAAAGATATAGAGGTCTACAAGAATCACCCCCATCCCAAGAGTCTTGACTCTCTTCCATTCTCATATGTTGCCATCATGGAAGGAGAGCCCAAAGAAGATAGAACAGTGAATGGTGAGGTGAGTCCTCCCAGACTAAACCCTTGCCATAGCCCGAGCCCCTCCAATGCCCAATGCCCCAGCCTTCGAAGATCACATTTCATTCCATCATTCACATCTCCTTCCTTCAGGACCCATAAGCAGAGGATGTGATATTCACCCACTTGGATCACAGGACCCTCTCTCAGACAGTGTTCACTCCCACTCCCCTGGGCCTCTTGCACCTCTTCGCCAAGACCAGTATCTATGAGGAATTCGATGTAAACCAAGACCATGCTGACCCTGACCTGGCCCCATCCTTTGAGCACACAGAGTGTTATAAATTGAAGAGCTACATCTCTTTTTAAAGGATGTGCCCTCTTTTTAAACGGCACTCCTTCTCATCCTCCAAAGCAGCCCAGCAGCTCTGAAGTTAAGAGTGGAGTCCAAGAATTATAGGATCGACTTCAAAAATCCCACCACCTCTTAGTAATTCCTGGCCTTTCTAATACTCTATTTTAACTATCTAACCTTTTGGGAGAATTTATTCTAATCAATTGCACATACAGGGTAGGTTACCATAATTATCCTACTTTTTTGAAAATTCCAGTAAAGCATAAAAATTTAGAAGTTGAGTCTTCAAATTATTCAGTTTAAAATAAAAGAAAGCCAATTAAAAAAAAACCTGTGTTCAGTAATAGTTTACAAAAATAAACTTGTTTACAAGACAGAAACAGATTTGTAGACTTACAGAACAAACAGTTACAGAGGGGAAGGATGAGGGGGAGAGATAGACTGGAAGTTTAAGATTGACATGTGCAGACTGCTATATTTAAAACAAAATGCTTTCCATGAAACAATAACAAAAGCAATGCAAGTTGTCCAAATAAAAGATGAAGTATATTCTGTTTGAGATATCCAGTGTGGTGCCACTTGCCACAGGAGGCTGTGTGTGTCTTCATGCTAAGTCGATCAGTCATGTCCGACTCTTTGCGAACCCATGACGTTGTGTAGCTCGCTAGGCTCCTCTGTGCATGGGATTCTCCCAGTAAGAATCCTGGAGTGGGTTGCCATTCCCTTCTCTAGGGGACCTTCTTGACCCAGGGATCGAACCTACGTCTCTCATGTCTCTTGCATTGGCAGGAGGATTCTTTACCACTGAGCCATCGGGGAAGGCCCCTCAACTTTTTCCCAGCTGTGTGCACTGAGGGTGCTGGGATTCCAGGGGTACAAGCAGGACAACAAGATCCCCCTCAGTCTGGATCTGCACTGGCCGATAAAGTACTTACCCAGCCACGTGGTACAGACAATGACTCTACGTGTATATGAAGTAAACCATTAAGTTCTTTAGTCACACCCACCACATTTCAAGTGCTCAGTAGCATCATGTGGCCAGGTGCCATGGTGCTGGACAGAGCAGATGTTTTAAAATTCCCATAATCAGAGAGAATTCTACTGGTCATTCCACTCCAGATCACTGAGGGCTACAGAGAGAACAGTTGCCCCAGGGAGGCTTTGCACATGTTATGTTAATCCATCAATATTTGCATGTTTTGTCTTTTTTGCTTCTTTTCACCAAAGCCAAGGATTTGAGAATCTTGTGCCTTTTAAGTTATCAACTGTTGGCACAATGTGGCTTGGCTAAACCAAGCGGGGGCCTGAAGAGGATAACACCATGAGGACCCCGGTGTGAACTGAGCTGGCCAATGGGGTGAAAATCAAGCTCCACGGAGCCTTAGTTGCTCATTGAGCTCTGTGTGTGTGAAGTCTCTCCTGGCTTAGAACTAAACCACCCAAGAACTCTTTTACCAAGAAATGTCAAGATTGCTTAAAGTGAAGACATTCTGGGGCTCCTGTGTTGCTACTATCACTGTTTCCATTTTTTCCCCCTAATTATCCTTATTTGTTTTTGGCCTTTAGGTGCAGGTACCAGATATCATAATCTTCCTTTTTCTGAATGTTCACAGTGTAGACATGCACCCCAGTTATTCTTATATATCTTCTTTTAAAAAAATAATTGAATGTTAGCATTTGATGCCTATATTCTGCAGAATCTAAGTTCTTCAACCAACTACAGAAGATGGGTTAACCTAGGTCATGGGTGTATTTCTGCTGTGTGGCACCAATGCCTGGTACATAGTAGGTGCTCTGCAATAATTTATGAAATGACCCAAGATGAGAGGTAAATTCCATTTCTGGAGGGGACAGGGAAAATAAAGTTCTGAGTCCTATTTGGAGCCAAACTGTCCAGGGCTGATTCAGAATGAGAACCTGGGTCCCACCCTCTGGAGCAGGGGATTAGACCAGGCAGAAAGAGAAAGAGCTGAGACCTCATGTCTGGGTGAGATGCCTCCTGAGCCCTGTCTGGAGACATCAGCACTGGGTCCAGAGAGGGGCCACACCCTGTTGTGAGTCTATGGCTGTGTGAGTCCTGAGGGGTGGCAGCAGCCCCCCAGGGACCACATCCTGTTTGTCCTCTAGGGCCCCGTGGTCTCCTCATCTGTACAGAGCAGGGAGGGGGGCAGCTGGGCACTCAGAGCTGCAGACATGTCTTCCATCTTCTCTGAGCTTTTCCTCCTCGGCCAGTTGTGCAGAGCAGGGAGGGCACCACAGGAGGGCACGGGACACCCACCCTGCCCCCAGTTCATGGGAACCTCAGGGTTCAGACAGCGTGAGGGGCCAGGGATCCTGACGGGGAGAGAATTAGCCCAAGCTTTCGGTGGCAAATCTTTCACTTGAGGGCTGAGTCTGGGCCAGAGGACCCCGAACCCTGCAGGTGAGTCCTCTCACTTGATTCCCAGGAACTTGGTGGGGGCAAGGCAGGGCACTGGGATTCTAGAGTGATGCTGGTGAAACCTGGAAGGGCTCATGAGCTGAGCTGGGGAGTGAGGGGTGGGGAAGTCCTGGGACTCAGCCTCTGATTTCCTTCCAGGGACCTTCCACAAACCCACCATCTGGGCTGAGACTCTTTTGGGCAGCTCAGGGTGCCCATGTGAATACACTGTATGCAGAGTTGGAATGTGAGAGTGAGTACACAGACCATCAGGGAGTATGCTGCAGTTGGCCTGCATTATTTGGAGAAGGAAATGGCAGTGCATTCCAGTGTTCTTGCATGCAAAATCCCATGAACATTGGAGCCTGCCAGCCTACAGTCCATAGGGTTGCATAGAGTCAGACACGGCTGAGTGACTTCATTTTCTTTCATCTTGTTTTAAAATTTATTTATTTACTGGTTCCATTTTTTAATCTCATCATACACATATTTTATTGAAGTATAGTTGGCTTACAATGTTTCAGTTGCACAGCAATGTGATTTTCAGTTATACAAACACCATATATTATTTTTCAGATTATTTTCCATTTTAGGTTATTACAAGATATTGACTATAGTTCTCCATGCTATACAGTAAATCTTTTTTGCTTGTTGCATACCTTTTTTTTAAATTAGAAATCTAGCATTGTATTCATACTTCTATTTTTAAATTTATGGTATATTCCACGTCAGTGTTATGCTACACTGAGAGTGAAAGCATGATGCCAAAATCCCACCATGTCCATGATAAAAGTAAATGGAAAACAATGGCAATGTTAACTGTGGGAGGAAATATTGAATCCCATTATTTTACTGGTGGGCTTTCCTAGTGACACAGATGATAAAGAATCTGCCTGCAATACAGGAAACCTGACTCAATCCCTTGGTTGGGAAGATCTCCTGAAAATGGAAATAGCAACCCACCCCAGCATTCTTGCCTGGAGAACCCCCATGGACAGAGGAGCCTGGCAGGTCACAGCCCATGGGATCACAAAGAGTCAGACTATTCTCAAGGCTCTGAACTTAAAAGGTGTAACACTTTCCCATTCGTATAGAGATAAAAAGTGACAGAACGGACAGAACCTTTTGTCTTGTTAGGGGCTTAAAGGGACATTATGACCAGACCTGCATGGACAGCTTCAAGAACAAAGGATTCCAGTATTAAAAGATTTCCCCAGTGGAGGGGACATAAGTATAGCTATGGCTGATCCGTGTTGATGCATGGCAGAAACCATCACAGTATTATAATTGCCCTTAATTAAACATAAATAAATTAGGGGGGAAAAAAGCTTGCAACAGGGCTTCCCTGGTGGTCCAGTGCTTGTAAATCTGCCTGCCCATGTGGGGGACACAGGCCCGATCCCAAGACCGAGAAGATTCCACATGCCTCAGGGCTGTTAAGCCTGTGGGCCTCAAGCTCATGTGCCTAGAATGGGCGCTCCACAACAAGAGAAACCGCAGCGAAAAGAGACCCTGCACACAGCAAAGAGCAGCCCCTCTTCCCACAACTAGAGAAAGCCTGTGCACAGTGACAAAGACCCAGCACAGCCATTAACTAGTTAATTAAAACACTGCAACAACCAGCAACACCTCCTCCTCTTTTAGTGTGTGTGTATGTGTGTGTGTGTGTATAAGTGTGAAAGTGTGTGTTCACACATGGGTGTTTAATCGGTATTGTTCTCTTTTCTGGAATTTTCTTCCCCATGGGCTAGGGTTATTTTACATTCAGTAAACACTGTTGGAACATCCCTCTCACTCCCCAAAAAGCCCATCTAAGTCAGGTAAGATGATTCTTTGGGGCACAAGTTCACAATCTCCTTGGTCTGCTGGCTTTCCAAATAAAGTCACTATTCCTTTCCTGAGGACCTCATCACTCTGTCCCTTGACAGACAACATGAGGTTGGACTCAGAGCACGTTCATGAGACATTAGCAGAGACGTCATTCATTTTAGACAAAATCCATAGACGTCACTCTCACAATTGATATCTGTGGTTTAAAAGAAGATACGCAGATGGCCAACAGGCATATGAAAAGATGCTCAGCATTGCTCATTAGCAGAGAAAGGCAAATCAACACTGCAAGGAGGCACCACCTCACACCGATCAGAATGGCCATCATTAGACAGTTGATGAATAACATGCTGGACAGAGTGTGGAGAAGAGGGAATCCCTCTTACACTGTTGGAGGAGTGGAAACTGGTGCAGCCACTGTAGAAAACAGTATGGAAGTTCCTCAAAAAAAGTAAAAACAGTTTCCATATGATCCAACAATTCCAGTCCCTAGCATATATCTGGAAGAAAAAAAAACTATACCTTGAAGATTCATACACCCCTATGTCTATAGCAACAAAACTTACAATAGCCAAGACATGGGAACAGCCTAATTGTCCATCAACAGATGAATGGATAAAGAAGATGTATATGCTTATACAGACAGAGAATGGAATACCACTCAGACATTAAAAAAATGAAATCATACCATTTGCAGCAGCATGGGTGAACCTGGAGATTAACATATTAAGTGAAGTAGACAGAAAGAGAAAGACAATTTTCTGTGATATCACCCATGTGTGGAATCTAAAAGGAACATATCAATGAAACAGGAACAAACTCATAGAGAATAGGCTTGTGGTCGCCAAGGAGGGAAGAACTGTGATCTTGGGATTAGCAGATGAAATCTATTTATACATAGAATGGATAAAGAATGAGGTCTACAGTATGGCACAGGGAATTTTATTCAGTATCTTGCCATAAATCACAATGGAAAAAATATATATGTCAAGCTGAATCAATTTGCTGTACAGCAGAAATGAACTATACTTCAATAATTTTTTTTAATTTTTTAAAATTTGTGGTATCTATATCTGCAATGAAACATTACATGGCAGTAAAAATGCACAAACTGAAATGACAAAGAATACAGATCAATTCTGAAACATGATATTAAGTAAATAAGAGGAAATTTTAAGAAAGTTGACTGTACTGTTACTCCATTACATACATAATGATCAAGAGGAGACCAGATTTATTACTTACAAAGCATCACTAATCTTAACAACCCCCACCCCCAGTAAAATTGTGTGGAATCGCTGCCCTTACTGAGGTTCTTTCCTGTCTATGAACAACAGCTGAACCGGATGTATGTCTGCCCTTGGAGTCCTGAAACAGCTGGGCAATTTTGCCCCAGTTTGGAGTTGATTGCTGTGGACACACCCCTCACTCAAGCATTCTGGAGCTTGGAAGTCTCTACTTGACATATTTTGTGTTCATGAGTATCTAGTAAGCAAGGTTGTCCACCTTTGAAGGCAGAACAAATCCCCCTCCCAAAAAAACGCCACAGTAATCTTTACACACATTATCTTTGTGCACATGTGTGGTCCTTGGATTGGAAAGGGAGGAAGAAAGAGAGATAGAGAGAGTGTTGTGTGTGCAAAGTTTCCACTCACAGTCACGAAATAATTTCAGATGAAGAAGAGTCAGAGAAAGACAAATATCACATGATATCATTTATTTGTGACATCTAAAAACATGAACTTATTTACAACACAGACTCACAAAGAATGAACTTAATGTTACCAAGGGAGATAGTGTCAGGAGGAGGTTAGATTGGAAGTTTGGGACTTACATATACACACGGCTATATTTAAAATGCATGACCACAAGAACCTACTGTATAAAACAGAGAATTCTACTTAATATTCTGTAACTCCCTAAGTGGGAAAAGAACTTGAAAAGCAATAGATGTATGTACATGTATAACTGAGTCACTTTGTTGTACACCTGAAATTAACACAGTTAGTTTCTTAAACACACATATTACGATGTAGAATTTTTAAATATTTTCAGAGAACCATAATTTGCAAGTCTGGTCCTCTCATAAGAATGCAGAATAAAAGTCTCTATTAATGAGTTTTTAATTGGCAACCTGCACAGAGCCTGACATACGAGGAGGGAACATGTGATTTCTCTTCTGCAAAGAGTTAAGGTTAATGAGATTTATCAAGAGCTTGGGAAAAGCATCCTGCATGGTATACACTGAATCACCATTTCTACTTCCTAAAGGCGGTAAGATCTGTTTGAATCTTCTTAGGTTAACAGTGTTTAGGGAAACAAAAAGTGATGTTTGGATCATGAGGTGTGCTCCGTGATGCGGCTCAAGTCAGACTTCCATCCCTGGCATGAGAAGAGGATGGTCATCTTCCCATGTGACATGAGCCAGGCGAAATGTACCAACACCGCCCACCTTCTGCTCAGTTCTGCCTCCTGTCTCACAGAAGCCGAGCCATGTGCCCCACACTCCTCAGCCTCCTGAGTCTCAGTGAATCCAGAAAGACACGGTTGGAGAGGGTTATGGTGGAAATCGGGGGATCCTCGCATCACTGACCAGGTTCCCTGCATGAAGGTGCAAGGAGTGTGGGGTCCATCAGGACAAGCCATCTCTGACATGCTTTTCCTTCTAGGATTCTGTGTCAGTCTCAGGATCTGGGCAGCTGTGGGTGGGTCTTCCCCATCCCTTATTTCTCTATTGAGCAGAGTAGTTGGGGCTGATGCAGATGACACTGGGGGCTGGGGTGAGTCCCCTGTCGATGCAGTGAGAGCCGTGTGCCCTGTGGATCCCAGGTCTTCCTATTGGCCTTGATACTCATCTTCACTCTCCCCAGAGGTTAGCCCACCTCTGGACTCTGGACCTGAAGGCACATTGTGAAGTCTGGGAGCTGGGAGCTAGGCCCACTGGGTGCCATTTCTATCATGAGAGGGGAGCAAGAGGCTCCACTCCACAGACCCTCCCCTACAAGCTGGCTCCTGGCATCTCCAACTGGCCCTTAACAACAGGATCTGCAGGACCGCCTGCTAGACCTGACCCCAGGGAAGGATCTGCTCATCAGGCAGGGCCACCTGGACCTTGTCACACATTTGATGTAGGTTAGCTAACAAAGGAGCCATGTTCAAGCTTTATTTCCTTCTTTTCAGTCAAGTGGCTCCATCACTTGTTACCTGTGTCACTGTTAGTCACTCAGTCGTGTCCGACTCTTTGCGACCCCACGGACTGTAGCTCACCAGGCTCCTCTGTCCATGGGATTCTCCAGGCAAGAATACTGGACGGGGTTGCCATTTGCTTCTTCAGGGGATCTTCCCTACCTGGGGACTGAACCTGCTCTCCTGCCTTGCAGGAAATTTCTTTACCGTTTGAGCTACAGAAAATCCAACAGGGAAGCACTCTCATTTCTTTTCCATGTGTCAGTTTTTTTGTGGTGTTTTCTTTTGCTTGCATCGCACAGCATGCAGGATCTCAGTTCCATGATTAGGGACTCAACCTGGGCCCTTAGCAGAGAAAGTGCTGAGTCCTAATGACCGGACCACCCAGGAATCCCCAGTGTTTTGTGTTCTGAGTGAGTTTTCAACATTTTATCAACAAAACAAAACAAAAAACAACAACAACAACAAAAAAAAAACATTTTGTCAACCCAAGGAGTTATTCTTCTGATAAGAATCACTGCTGAGAAACATATTCTTAGAATCTCCGTGATGTCTGTCCTGGGTTGACTGTGTCTCTGTCTGTCCCCAAGCCCCAGGTGTCCTTGAATATCAGAGTGATGCATTTTAGGGTTGGTGCCTTGGAAGAATTGAAGGGGAAGCACTCTAACAAGACCAGTGGGGAGAGGGGACCATTCTTGTTTTCCTCTCAAAACCTGTGCCTCCTTCTCTCCTAGGTGAATATGACAACCTCTCTTTGTCAGCCTGGCCAAGCCCCATGGTTCCCTTAGGACAGACTGTGACTCTTCAGTGTCACTTTCGTTCTCCACTTAAGAGATTCAGACTGTTCAAAACAGATGGGACAAGTTTGCCCGAGCTCCAGGGACATCATTTCAACACCTTCACCCTTGGCCCGGTGACCAGAGAACATGCAGGGTCCTACACATGTTCCGGATTGTCCAGGTCTCTCCCTGTGTTTTCCAGAAGCAGTGACCCCCTGCAGATTGTGGTCACAGGTAGGAGGGGTCCAGCCCAGCCTGGGACAGCCATCTATGCAGGCAATCACATCCTAGGTCCAAGTTCCTTATGTGGTCCAAGATTTACTCAGGATTTCCAGCCAGGAATGAACCAGGAAAGAGAACCCACTCTGAGAGTTTAAACTCAGGGTGTTGAATAGATGGGGTCCTCCAGCAAAGAAAGGAGGAGTCTCCCTAGGCATTAGTTAGACAGGATGCTGCTACTGCCTGCCACCAGGGAGGATGGGGAACGACCCTGATCCAGCACCTGCCACCCAGTAGGGAGCTGTAATCCCATATAAAGGAGCTGGAGCCCCAGGGAGGAGTCCCAGGAATGTCTCCAGAGGCATGAGATGGGGTCACAGATGGGGAAATGTTCCCTTTTTTCTCCACCTCCTTTCCAATCTCCTGCCAGTCATCACCCACATTCTAGATGAGTGTGAACAGAGACAGAGAATGCATCGTCAGAACCACCCAGCTCCCCACCACACATATTAGGGACAGGATGAAGCTGAGAGCATGGCAACCCAGTCCAGTATTCTCGCCTGGAGAATCCTATGGACAGAGGAGCCTGGCAGGCTATGGTTCATGGGGTTGCAGAGAGTTGGACAGGACTGAAGTGTCTGAGTATGCATGCATGAAGCTGAGAGCAGCTCCAACAGCTAAACAGTTTACAATAAATATAAAAGAGGCTGGAGGTCTTGAGCAAAGAGAAACAGAAAAGCATGAGCCAGAACCTGAGAACAAGGCTAAAGAAAATGCAACAAAACACACAGGAAGGGTAATTGACTTTGATGGTTCACAGGGACATTTTTCACACCTTCAGATGTCAGGGGAAACGCTGAGGTGGGGTGACTCACTGAAGCTCACAAGCTCTTTGCTCCTAGGTGTGTTCACAAAACCCTCCATCTCAGCCCACATCAGCCCCCTCATGAGTGCAGGAGAGAATGTGACCCTATGCTGTCATTCACAGCTGTTGGACAAATTTATTCTTCACCAAGAAAACAGCACAGGACATTTCCAGAGACATGGAGAGATGCTCACTCATGGGCATGCCCCAGCTGACTTCGTCATTGGCCCCATGACTTTGGCGAGTGCAGGCACCTACAGATGCTACGGCTCTCTCAGACACTCCCCCTATAAGTGGTCAGCTCCCAGCGATCCTGTGGACATCGTCATCACAGGTGAGTGTGGCCAGACCAGTCCCTTCTGCTCTCTGTGTCACAGATGGTCTGGTGTCTAGTCCAGCATCGGTACCGGGAGAGAAGGACAGGCATGCAGATACACTCACACTCGGGAGAGGGAACAAACCAGAGAGAGAGGAGGTGTGAAAGCAGAAGGGTAAAGAGAACAGAGTCCCTGCCATGTGCTAAGGAGAAGACACAGCTGGTGAGAGAGTGAAGGAGCAAGAATGTGAAAGAATGACCAACGGAGAAAAATGTACCAGAGCAGGGACCCGGGAAATTCCCCACTCAGGCAGCCAATGATGGTTGGTTAAGGGGTTGGTTTCCTGCTTTCATGTCAGAGCTCCCTTGCTCTGTCAGCAGCACACTGTGGTACCAGACGCCCTTGCAGTCTGGCCCCTGTGTGATCGAGATGGAGGTTGACACCCTGAAGTTGCTCAGCCTTGTGGTTTAATGCATCCTTCTGCACAAAGGGGGGGGGGTGGTCCCCCCAACCCTCCCACTAAGGAGTCATGTCCAGCCCCTGGGATCGTGCAGGACAGCACTGAACACTCCGTTAAGAATGAGGTGGTCAAAGATCCTGTGAGATTCTGGCAATTTCCACTCCATAATGTCTGCTTCTGGGTCAATACCATGTTTTCTGATGGTCCCAGCTGTAGTTAGTAGGTTGTTTTTCAAGAACAGCCCATTCTGGCTGATTTTTTAAATCTATTTTTTCTTACTTATTTTTGTTGAAGTTTAGTTGATTTAAGATGTTGTTAATTCCTGTTGTACAACAGAATGATTCAGCTATTCATATACATATATTTTTTTTTAAAAAAAGGATATTATTAGTTTGCATTCCCACCAACAGTATAAGAGGTTTCCCTTTTCTCCACACCCTCTCCAGCATTTATTGCTTGTAGACTTTGGGATAGCAGCCTTGCCGGGGTCCAGCCCTGGTGGACCCAGGGAAATTCGAAGGGGAGACGGCTTCAGAGATCAGGAAACAATAGGTCAATTAAGCGTTTATTAAAGATATAAAGAGTGGTTAAATAGGGATAGCTCAGTGAGAAAATTCAGTGGAGAAAAGAGGCTGAATAACTTGGTTTACGTGGAAAGCTAATAAAATCCCAAAATAAGGAATTTATGTCACCTACACAGGCCACAGGCATCCTTCCATTCTCCTGAAGGAGAGGAGACACTAAGGCCTCCCCGGTCAGATCTTAGAACCCCAGGCATAATTAGTAGGCTTGACGAGCCTCCACGTTCCAGATGGGGATTCAGCCAGAAGGTGAGAGAAAGAACGACATGGGGAGACCAGTCTTTCGAGGAACTGATCCCATTTTTTATTTTTCCAGGGTCTGTTTTTATACACTGAGATGTTATACAAAAGTCACACGGGGTAAACTGTCCTGATTTTTATTTAAGTCAGGTGCTTCATACAAATGTATACAGAGGTCTTAGGGGTGTTACATCATCTTCTGGCCAGGGGGCCTGCTGACGATTTATGACCCTCTCCTTGTGACAGCGGCCAGTCAACCAGAACACTTATTTCTCCAGGGGTGATTATTTTTAAAACAGACACCACCTTCCGAAGGTACCAGATAAAATTACATTCCTATAGGGTGAGGGTGTAGTGGGTTATAATTAAGGAAAGAATTTGCTTAGCCTAAGGTCTAACGTGATTCATATCAAAGGTTAATACTTATTTCTTCTATATATTCATTAATGTGTATAAGGGCAGGGGATGTGGAGACTTAGCAGCAAACATTGGCTCAACAAATGAAAAACCCTTCACCAATACAATTTCTAATCAGCCCACTATACTTATACTAATAGTTTTCTAACTTCTCT
This sequence comes from Bos indicus x Bos taurus, assembly GCF_003369695.1. Lineage (NCBI taxonomy): Eukaryota > Metazoa > Chordata > Mammalia > Artiodactyla > Bovidae > Bos > Bos indicus x Bos taurus. Next base: position 3,057,196 of record NC_040093.1, read on the forward strand.
AAAAACCTGTTTTTAGAAGGTTTAAAGCATCTCATGCCTATCACGGTTGGGAGGCTGTGAACAATCACATATGGCCGGACAAGCCTGTCAGGCAGGCTAGAGAACCTTCAGAGGAGTTTGTAGGTTGAAACACTCCTATCATGCCCAGGAATTATTATTAACTGGAGCTCTAAGTTAACTCCTTCTCCAAAAGAGATGGTGGGGGACAGCCCCTCGTAAAGTCAGAGGTGTAGGTGAGAGCACAAGGTAGTAAAGTAGGCAGACTCTGGTTTTGGGGGTAGATGCTCGAGAATTTCCAGGGGGACTCCTCAGGCTCGATCCCGCCTTTGCTTATGCCAAGCCTCCTTCCTCATGACCTTTGCCACGGGCGGAGTTCCTCACTCTGGCTCCCCGGCAGCAGCCATTCTGACTGTATGAAATGGTTCCCCATTGTGGTTTTGATTTGCATTTCTCTGATAATGAGTGATGTTGAGCATCTTTTCATGTGTTTGTTAGCCATCTGTATGTCTTCTTTGGAGAAATGTCTATTTTGTTCTTTGGCCCACTTTTTGATTGGGTCCTTTATTTTTCTGGAATTGAGCTGCAGGAGCTGCTTGTCTGTTTTTGAGATTAATTCTTTGTCAGTTGCTTCATTTGCTATTATTTTCTCCCATTCTGAAGGCTGTCTTTTCACCTAGCTTATAGTTTCCTTTGTTGTGCAGAAGCTTTTAATTTTAATTAGGTCCCATTTGTTTATTTTTGCTTTTATTTCCAATATTCTGAAAGGTGGGTCATAGAGGATCCTGCTGTGATTTATGTCGAAGAGTGTTTTGCCTATGTTCTCCTCTAGGAGTTTTATAGTTTCTGGTCTTACGTTTAGATCTTTAATTCATTTTGAGTTTATTTTTGTGTATGGTGTTAGAAAGTGCTCTAGTTTCATTCTTTTACAAGTGATTGACCAGTTTTCCCAGCACCACTTGTTAAAGAGATTGTCTTTTCTCCATTGTATATTCTTGCCTCCCTTGTCAAAGATAAGGTGTGCACCCCGATGATCTCCTCACTTGGAGACAAATAAAAGCCCTACTAATCAAGCTGAAAATTTGGTCTCTCAACAGGGGTTGCCTCCGAGTCCTGAATACATTCTCCTGGCAATGTTCAGTCTTTTGGCCTGTACCTCCCCCTGCTCAAGCTCGGACTAACACCCAACCCCCCTCTATTACAGGTGGTCGAATGGACGAAGAGAGGACCAATCATTTCAACTAATGACTCTATACATATGCTTTCTCCCTAGTACATGAAAGGGCCTTCACACCCTGGGAAGGAAAGAAAACTAATTAATATTTCTCTAGGCTATGAAGTCCTTCCCTTGTGCAATGGGCCCAGCAAAATTGTGCATAAACGTCAGCCGACAAATTTGGGCTTTCGTCCTGCCTCCAAAAGAAGACTTTCAGACACTGCTTGGATTATTTACTGCCCTTTCTTTGTCTGTAAACCATGTTTATATTATTGAAACTTTAGGGAAAGAGTTAGGGAAAGAACAAAGAACTTTATGCAAAGGGTTTACTTATAAAAACTTTACTTATACTCCCATTCCTTGGGACAAATGTCAAACCAAATCAAGAAAATCAATGTTTGTGGCTAATCATACTATTGTTGATTGGGGACCCCATGGTATGTGGTTATCTGACTGCTCAGATGATATTAACAACACTGTGTGTGATATGGAAGGTCACTGACACTATGATGGAACATTACTATTACAAACGACTTCTTGAGTGGCTTGACCGTGGATTAGCCCCACCTCCTCCTAAGATCGTCCCCAATAAACAGAGTGGGCCTGAACAATGGGCCACTTGGAAACTTGCTGCAAGCATCAGAGCACAGAAGAACTTGGAACTTGGACCGGACATTTCATAAGGACCAGTCGTCATAGTACCTATTTCTTTCGCTACAGTCAGTCATATTTTATACAGGCCTGTGTCCCAAATCCTTTTGTTATAGCCATAGAAAATTTACAATTTAATAAGACTTTTGCGTTCTGTAACTTGTATTAATTGCAAACTATATACTTGTATTAAAAAAAAAAGATAAGGTGTGCATAGGAGTGTGGATTTATCTCTGGGCTTTCTATTTTGTTCCATTGATCTATATTTCTATCTTTGTGCCAGTACCATACTGTCTGGATGACTGTGGCTTTGTAGTAGATCCTGAAGTCAGGCAGGGTGATTCCTCCAGTTCCATTCTTCTTTCTCATGATTGCTTTGACTATTCGAGGTTTTTTGTATTTCCATACAAATTGTGAAATTATTTGTTCTAGCTCTGTGAAAAATACCCTTGATAGCTCGATAGAATTGCATTGAATATATAGATTGCTTTGGGTAGTATACTCATTTTCACTATATTGATTCTTCCAATCCATGACCACAGTATATTTCTCCATCTATTTGTGTCCTCTTTGATTTCTTTCACCAGTGTTTTATAGTTTTCTATATATAGGTCTTTTGTTTCTTTAGGTAGATATATTCCTAAGTATTTTATTCTTTTCATTGCAATGGTGAATGGAATTGTTTCCTTAACTTCTCTTTCTATTTTCTCATTATTATTGTATAGGAATGGAAAGGATTTCTGGGTGTTGATATTATATCCTTAAACTTTATTATATTTCTTGATTGGCTCTAGAAATTTGCTGGTGGAGTCTTTAGGGTTTTCTATGTAGAGGATCATGTCATCTGCAAACAGTGAGTTTTACTTCTTCTTTTCCAATTTGCATTCTTTTATTTCTCTTTCTGCTCTGATTGCTGTGGCCAAAACTTCCAAAACTATGTTGAATAGTAGTGTTGAAAGTGGGCACCCTTGTCTTGTTCCTGACTTTAGTGAGAACAGTGTGGAGATTCCTTAAAAAACTGGAAATAGAACTGCCTTATGACCCAGCAATCCCACTGCTGGGCATACACACCGAGGAAACCAGAATTGAAAGAGACACGTGTGCCACAGTGTTCATCACAGCACTGTTTATAATAGCCAGGACATGGAAGCAACCTAGATGTCCATCAGCAGATGAATGGATAAGAAAGCTGTGGTACATATACACAATGGAGTATTACTCAGCCATTAAAAAGAATACAATTGCATCAGTTCTAATGAGGTGGATGAAACTGGAGCCTATTATACAGAGTGAAGTAAGCCAGAAAGAAAAACACCAATACAGTATACTAATGCATATCTATGGAATTTAGAAAGATGGTAACAATAACCGTGTATACGAGACAGCAAAAGAGACACAGATGTATAGACAGTCTTTTGGACTCTGTGGGAGAGGGCGAGGGTGGGATGATTTGGGAGAATGGCATTGAAACATGTATAATATCATATAAGAAATGAATCGCCAGTCCATGTTCAATGCATGATACAGGATGCTCATGATACATGATATAGGATACAGGGCTGGTGCACTGGGATGACCAGAGGGATGGTATGGGGAGGGAGGTGGGAGGGAGGCTCAGGATGGGGAACACGTGTACACCTATGGCGGATTCATGTTGATGTATGGCAAAACCAATACAATATTGTAAAGTAATTAGCCTCCAATTAAAATAAATGAATTTATATTAAAAAAATTAAAAAAATCTCAGTTCTGGAAACAGATCATTAAAAAAGGATATTAAATGACACTCCATTTTAAAAATTATTTATTTTTTTTAAAAAGGATTTTAAACGACACCCATATTTAAAGTTATGTTTGAATTTTTCCCTGTACTGGGTATCTGTTACTGTGGGTCTTTCTCTCCTGCCAGTGGGTGGCCTTCTCACTGCAGTGCTTCTCTTGTTGCACACTTCCGGCTTTAGTCCTATACTTAGGACTAGAGTTACTTTGTGCTCTAAGATCAAGGTCTCCTCCTTCCAGGTCTGTACAAGAAACCCTCACTCTCAGCCCAGGGGGGCCCCGTGGTGAGGTCAGAAGAGAATGTGACCTTGGTCTGCAGCTCCGAAAGTGCCTTTGACCAGTTCCATCTGCTCAGAGAGGGGCAGAACCTTGGGTGCCCACTTGCTGGAGGGTGGAGCCCCCATGGAGCACTCCAGGCAGAGTTCCGTCTTGGTCCTGGGACCCCAGCCCACAGCGGTGTCTACAGGTGCTACGGCTCCTTCACTCACTCTCCCTACTCGTGGTCAGACTCCAGCGACCCACTGTTCCTGTCTGTCACAGGTGAAGAACCTCTTCCTGGCCCATGCTTTCTTGTTGCTGTTCCAGCTTGCTGTCGCTAAGCTGTGTCCAATTCTTAGCGACCCCCTGGACTGCAGCACAACAGACTCCTCTGTCCTTCACTATCTCCACTTCATGTACCACAGCCTTGTCCTGGTGAAGGGGCTTGCGTAACTCAATGAAGCTATCAGCCATGTCCTGCGGGGCCACCAAGACTGACGGGTCATAGTGAAGAGTTTGAACAACATGTAGTCCCCTACAGGAGGAAATGGCAACCCACTCCAATGTTCTTGTTTCCAGAACCCCAAGAAGATTCCCATGCTTCACGATGCACTAAATCACATTGCGTTGGCCAAGAAGTCCATTTGGGTTTTTCCATAACATCTTACTCTATCACTGAGCTCTATCTCTAGGGCTCTGTGCTGGTGTCAGGGGAACGTTAGGGCTTCTGGAGAAATGGAGGCAATGAGAACCAGAGAGGAAGAGAGATGGTAGATGGGATCTCAATCCTCTTCCACCTCCAGTATGGATGCTCCACATCAGAATCCTGTCTATCCAGGCAATAAAGAAAAAGGTCAGGGTAGACCCAGGAGGAGGAGAGGATGGGCTGATTTGGGAAGATCAGAGATTGCATTGGCTCCTTGCTCTTAGTCTTTTCCCAGAAGCAGCTCTGACACACAGGTGATTTCCCAATTAAGGAGCATAGACATTCATTCCTGGAGCAGAGAGAATGTCTCTAGCTTACAGCTGTCTTTCACCACCAGACATATCCATCCCACATCCTTCCACCATCACATCTCCAGGATGGAGGGTCTACTCAACGCATTCACGGGGAGGAGCCAGAAGGTCTCCCCTCATCCCATCAGTAGTGCTCTGAGGGATGACAGAGTCAAGGACAGCCAGGAGGTCAACCTTCCAGAAAGAATATTCCTCATTCAGTCAGTATGAGGAAGGTTACTTATTCACCCCTATCTTTTTTCTCCTAGGATCCACTACAAGTACTTGCCAATCAACCATGGATCCACATACCACAGAAGGTAAGCAAGACGGTCTCCTATCTCAGCAAATTTCTGAGAAGACAGAGGGTTCCTGTGTGAGTGTTGGCTCTGCCACCTCCCAGCTCTGTGACTTTGGGCTCCTCAACATCCCTGTTAAGTTAGCATTTGAGACCATGGTCTGCAGGAGACACACAGCGGGCATTGAGCTTCTCATGCTCTGTGACTGGAAATTTCTAAACTGGACAAGTGGGTCAGAGTGACCTGATCCCATGCTTAAGGGAGATGCTTACCTTCCCTCCACCAGGATGTTTGGAGATGGATGTGGGAGGACAAGGGGAGAATTTTAGGGAGCACCTTAAATATGTGTTATTCCTCTGTTAGTGTTTTATGAACTAAACATTCCACAGTTCAGATATATAAGTGTCATGTCTTCTTGAGGATTCCATTCCAGGTCCATGTGGATGGAGGGGAAATGTATTGTGCATCAACGTGGTCTCCATTCATGCAAAAATGCCATGCCTTGTCATACGGGGCAGCAGACAATAATTGCTTTGATGCCCAGGAGACCTTGATTCAGACCTCAGCTGGTCTTGCACAGCCTCTTTACTTTATCCACTGCTAGCATCTCTCTTGGATGTTTTGGTACCTCCTGGGAAGTGGAGACCATAACTGATCAGGTTGACAGATGCTGACAGTTTGACACAAGGATACAATAAACCCAGTGTGTAGGCACACAGACTACTCAACAAATAACCAGATTTTCTTCCTTTTGCTTGTTGGTAGAAGCACTGCTTCCTCAAAAACACTCCAGCACGTGGTACATTTTCCTTGGGCTTGTCATAGCCTTCACCTCTACCAGCATCATCCTCGCTGCTCTTGTCTGTCACTGGTTTTCTACCCAAAATCGTAAGTCTGAAGGTGGCGAGCTCAGCATCATCTGACCCAGTGGGAGGTGGACTCATAGGAGAGAATGGAGTTTTCACTTCCTGTAGGTTAAAAACTGATTTCTGGTGTTGAGATCCCAGATGGAACATCTTCCAGAGACCCATGGAACCCTGTTCTTTTTATGAAAATATGTGTTGATTTATTCTTGGCTGCATCAGGTCTTGGCTGCAGCATGGGGGATCCTCATTGTGGAGCTGGGGTGCAGTTCAAGGCTGCAGAGCTCGTGGGCTCAGCAGGTGCAGCACGTGGGGCTTAGTTGCTCCAAGGCAGGTGGGATCATAGTTCTCCCACCAGGGATAGAGCCTGTGGCCCCTGCACTGGATGGGGGGGGGGTGTCTTAATCCCCGGGCCACCAGGGACATTCCAAGCCCTGTTCTTCTCTTCAACCACAGCCATCTGTTCTTATTCCCTACATGATCTTGGGAATCTGCTGTTACACAGAAAAGGATGGTCCATAACAGAAGACATAGGATGGGCCCATGGGTTTGCACAGGTTCATGAGACAGTCCGTGAATGGCTGGGCTTGTATATGGTTGTTTGTGTGTGTGTGTGTGTGTGTGTGTGTGTGTGTGTGTGTGTGTGTAGTAGACAGTCTCTACACCTGGGGTATACCCCTGCCTTTTTCTGGCTTTGATATCCCCATCAAAGATACGGAGGTCTGGAATAACTGCCTCCACCCTGAAGAGCCTTGACTCTCTTCCATTCGCAGATGTTGCCATCATGGAAGGAGAGCCCAATGAAGACCGAACAGTAAACAGCGAGGTGAATCCTCCCAGGCCAAACCGTTGCCATAGCCTAAGCCCTTCCAATGCCCAATGCCCCAGCCTTCGAAGATCACGTCTCAGTCCATCATTCACACCTCCTTCCTCTCAGGATCCTGCAGCAGAAGACGTGATATACGCCCACCTGAACCACGGGACCGTCTCCAAGAGACTGTTCACTCCCGCTCCCCTGAGCCACATGCATCCCTTCACTGAGCCCATTATCGATGAATAATTCAATGTAAACCAAGACCATGCTGAGCCCTGACCTGGCCCCAGGCTGTGAGCACATAGAGTGTTACAAATTGAGGACTTAGATCTCTTTTTTAAGGGGTTCCTCCGTGGAAACTCCTACTCCTCCAAAGCAGCCCAGCAACTTTGAGGTAACAGTGCAGTCCAAGAATTATAGGATCGTCTTCAAAAATCCCACAACCTCTTAGTAATCTCCTGGCTATTCTAGGACTACATTTTATCTATCTCACCATTTGGGGAGAAGGTATAATCAATCACACATCTGGTAGGTTACTATGATCATCCTACTTTTTCTAAAGTTCCAATAAAGCATAAAAAAATTGCCAGTTGATTCTTCAAATTATTCAGTGGAAAAAAAACAAAACCAAAAAATAAAATGTCTATTCAGTAATGTTTTACAAGGATGAACAAATTTACAAGACAGAAACAGACTTGTAGACTTAGAGAACAATCTTAGAGTTACAGACGGGAAGGGTTGGGGGAGCAATAGATTGGAAGTTTAAGATTGACATGTGCAGTGTTATATTTAAAATAAAATGCTTTCCATTAAGAATAATAAAATCAATGCTAGATGGCCTTTAAAAAGATGAAGTATGTTCTGTTTGAGATATCCAGTGTGGTGGCACTAGCCATGTGAGGCTGTGTGTGTACGTGCTAAGGCAATTCAGTCATATCTGACTCTTTGAAAAGCCATGGATGATGTGTAGCTCGTTAGACTCCTCTGTCCATGGGATTCTCTAGGCAAGGATACTGGAGTGGGTTGCCATTACCTTCTTGAGGGGATCTTCTTGACCCAGGGATTGAACCCATGTCTCTCAGGTCTCTTGCGTTGGCAGGCAGATTCGTTATCACTGAGCCATTGGGGAAGTCCCCTCAACCTTTCCCAGCTGTGTGCCCTGAGGGTGCTGGGTTCCAGGGGTAGAAACATGATAACAAAATCTCCTTCAGTCTGGATCCACAGTGGCCAATAAAGTAGTTACCCAGCCACGCTGTACAATGACTCTACATGTATATGAAGTAAAGCATTCAGTTCCTCACTCACATCCACCACATTTCAAGTGCTCAGTAGCGTCATGTGCCCAGGTGCTATGGTGTTGTTCAGAGCAGATGTTTAAAAAGTCCAGTCATCACAGAGAATTTTACTGGACATTCCACTCCAGATCACTGAAAGGCTGCAGAGACAACACTTGCCCCAGGGAGGCTTTGCATGTGTTGTGTTAATCTATCAATACTTGTACATTTTTTTCTTTTTTGCTTCTTTTCACTGAAGCAAATGATTTGAGAATCTTATGCCTTTTAAATTATCAACTATTGGCACAATATGGCTTGGCTCAACGAAGAGGAGGGCTGAAGAGCATAACACCATGAGGACCCCAGCATGAACTGAGCTGGCAAATGGGATGAAAATCAAGCTCCATGGAGCCTTAGTTGCTCCCTGAGGTTGTGCATGTGATCTTTCCCCTGGCTTAGAACTAAATCACCCAAGAACTGTTTTACCAAGAGAAATGTCAGGATCGCTAGAAGTGAAGACATGCTGGGGCTTCTGTGTTGCTGCTGTGAGAGAGCATATACCACACTGCTGTGTGATATATCTGAACATGCATTCATTTCATAATATATGTAAGTCAGGTCATTACCTTGGATACCACACGGCTCTATGTCAATTATAACTCTGTGAAACTGGATAGATAGACGATACATGTGCTTAGTTGCTCAGTCATATCCAACTCTTCGTGACCCTTTGGACTGAAACCTTATAGGGTCCTCTGTCCATGGGATTCTCCAAGCAAGAATACTGGAGTGGTTGGCATTTCATTCTCCATGATGATATGTAGACAGACACATAGATAGATCAATAGATTTCAGTGGTTGCAATACCACTTCCTGAGGCAGTTGATGACTTTAGCAGGCTATTTCCTGTCTTTCTTAAATTTTGCTTCATGGAAGTATATCATATGTATTAATATATGCATCTGTCCTTGATCAGGAGCTCTGACAAGGTCCATTCTTGTCTGACCCTGGAGTCTTTGTTGGTTGAAGAGGAGAGCAACATGCAGCATCAAAGGATGCTTTGAAGAGACAGAAATGACTCACATGCTTCCCCTCAAGGGGACAGAGACACAATCTGCTTTTTACAGACATTGGCCTGTCACTGGGAGAAATAAAGCCTGCCCTCTGGGCCCAAGAGGAAGAGTTGTGCTTTCTTGTGGGAGCAGAGTGTACTTTGAAAAACTCTCCAGGCCTCCTTGCTTGTCCACCCCTTGGTTCACCAGTTCTCTAAGGGCATCGCTGAAGGTCACACTCAACACCTCCACTCTTACATCTCATATTCAATCACACAGTAAAAGAATTCAGCCCCCAGGGTCCCCCTGGCCCCTGCTGTCTTCTCCATCCACAGAGTCCACCCACAGCCACACCTGGATTCCAGCCACAACCTCCCTGGGTTCTGAGCTCCAGACCCACACTCCCATCTCCAGTTCACCCTCCACATTTCATCTTTCTAACTCACATTTCAGAATCTGCTTTCTGCCCCCAAATCCCTCCATGGTGCCCACATCTTCAGGGCAAACTCCAAACTCTTCTATCTAAATTCAATCCTGTTCATGGTCCTCCAGAGTTGACCCCCACCCCCAACCTCAGCTTGCACCTTTTCTTCCAAACGATACTGGTACAATTACACCACACACACACACACACACACACGGAAAATGGGCCATTTAACATTTGTGTGCTCTCTCACATCAGCTCTTCTGAGAACACTCAGACTCAACAAGTTCCTTTTGTATTCCCAATCGAAAGTAGACACAAAGGTAGACACTATCATTTCCATCACTTGTTAATGGGTTTTTGCCTTATTAAGGGGCAATTTTCATAAGAAAAATCCACATAAATCATTTAGAATGCTGGTTGACACACCCATATCAGAATAACTGAAGGTCAAAATTATTTATTTTTAATTAAAAAAATTAAATTTATACTGTCATTTCCCTTTTCTCTACAGCATCTAATATAATATGACCTTCATAAAGTTTTCTTATCATACAGTTTCTTGCTTATATCTTCCATTTTTTCTTAAAAATAAAATCATCACCCTTGAACAGTGGACAGCACTGTACATGACCACATCAATTCCCCCTGTCCCCTTCAGTAAGCCCCTGTGTCCCAGGGTTCTATGGAATGTTCTTTTCTCTCTAGAATGTACCTGCTCCTACCCATGGCTCTCCAGCTCCTCAAGCAGCTGTTCTCTCAAGTAGTGTAGACGTTGTTGTCATTGTTCGGTCACTAAGTCATGTGTGACTTTTGCAACCCCATGGACTGCAGCATGCCAGGCTTCTCTGTCCTTCACTATCTCCCACAGTTTGCTCAAACTCAAGTCCATTGGGTCTTGATGTCATCCAACCATCTCATCCTCTTTCGCCCTCTTCTCCTCTTGCCCTCAATCTTTCCCAACATCAGGGTCTTTTCCAATAGTCAGTTCTTTGCATCATGTGGTCAAATTATTGCAGCTTCAGCTTTAGCATCAGTCCTACCAATGAATATTCTCAGGGTTGATTTCCTTTAGGATTGATCGGTTGGTCTCCTTGCTGTTCATGAGAGTCTCAAAAGTCTTCCCCAGCATTACAGTCTAAAAACGTGTTCCTCAGTGCTCAGCCTTCTTTATGTCCAACTCTTACATCTATATATGCCTACTACACACACCATAGCTTTGACTATAAGGAATTGTGTTGGCACAGCACTTTCTAATACAGTGTCTAGGTTTGTCACAGCTTTTCATCAAAGGAGAAGGGTCTTTTAATTTCATGGCTGCTGTCACTGTCCACAGTAATTTTGGAGCCCAAGAAAAGAAAATCTGTCACTGTTTCCACTTTTTCCCTAATATTTTTTTTTCTTTTTTTGCCATGAAGTGCTTGGACCACAGTTCAGGAGCTTCATTTTTTAAAATGTTTACAGTGTAGACATGGAACCCAGTTATTTTCTTGTTTCTTCTATTTTAAAAATAATTGATTATTAGCATTTGATGCCCTCATTCTGCAGAATCTGAGTTCTTCGAGCACCTACAGAAGATGGGTTTACCTGGGTCATGGGTGTATTTCTGTTGTGTAGCATCAATGCCTGGTACAGAGTAGGTGCTCTGCAATAATTTGTGAGCTGACTGAAGATGAGAAGTAAATTCCATTTCTGGAGGGGACTGGGAAAATAAAGTTCTGAGTTGTATTTGGAGCCAGACTGTCCGGGACTGACTCAGGGCGAGAACCTGGGTCCCACCCTCTAGAGCAGGCAGTCAGACTGGGCAGAAAAAGAGCTGAGACCTCAGGTCTGGGCTGAGATGCCTCCTGAGCCCTGCCTGGAGACATCGGCGCCAGGTCCATGGAGGGGCAGCCCTGTTGCTGCAGGTCCACAGCTGTGGGAACCCTGAAGGGCTGCAGTCGCCCCCCAGGGACCACATCCTGTTTGTCCTCTAAGGCCCCATGGTCTCTTCATCTGCACAGGGCGGGGGCAGCTGGGAGGCCAGAGCTGCAGACATGACTTTTATCCTCTCTGAGCTTCTCCTCCTTGTCCAGATGTGATGGGCAGGGAGGGAACCGCATGAGGGCACGGGATGCCCACTCCACCCCCAGTTCATGGGAACCTCAGTGCTTGAGCACTGGAGGAGCCAGGGATCCTGACGGGGAGAGAATCAGCCCAAGCTTTTGGTGGCAAATCTCTCACTTTCAGGGCTGAGTCTGGGCCAGAGGACCCCAAGCCCTGCAGATGAGTCTTCTCATGGCTCCTGGGTCCCCATGTCTCACTTCAGTCCCAGGAAATCGGTGGGGGAGGAGGTGGGGGCACTGGGATTCTAGAGTGATGCTGGTGAAACCTGGAAGGGCTCCTGAGCTGACCTGGGGAGTGAGGGGTGGGGAGGTCCTTGGACTCAGCCTCTGACTCCCTTCCAGGGACCTTCCACAAACTCACCATCTGGGCTGAGAATCTCTTGGGCAGTTCAGGGTGCCCATGTGATACACCATATGCACAGATGGAATGTGAGAGTGAGTACGCAGACAATCAGAGATTATACTGCAGTTGGCCTGCACTATTTGAAGAAACAAATGGCAATGCATTCCAGTATTCTTGCCTGGAAAATCCCATGAATATTGGAGCCTGCCAGCCTACAGTCCATACGGTTGCAAAGAGTTGGACATTACTGAGTGACTTCATTTTCTTTCATTTTATTTTAAAATTTATTTGTTTTACTGGTTCCATTTTTTAATCTCATAATATTTATATTTTATTGAAGTGTAGTTGACTTACAATGTTTCAGGTGCACAGCAAGGTGATTTTCAGTTATACAAGTATGCATATATTATTTTGCAGATTACTTTCCATTTTAGGTTATTGCAAGATATTGACTATAGTTCCCCATGCTATACAGTAAATCTTTGTTGCTTGTTGCATATCTTTTTTTTTTTAATTAGAAATCTAGCATTGTATTCGTACTTCTATTTTTAAATTTATGGTATATTCCACATCAGTGTTATGTTACACTAAAAGTAATGTTTTATGTTATGTACATTAAAAGTAAACGGAAAACAATGGCAATGTTAATTGTGGGAGGAAATATTGACTCGCATTATGTTACTGGTGGGCTTTCCTGGGGACTCAGATGATAAAGAATCTGCCTGCAGCACAGAAAGATCTCCTGGAGAATGAAATGGCAACCCACCCCAGCATTCTTGCCTGGAGAAGCCCCATGGACAGAGGAACCTGGCGGGTTGCAGCCCATAGGATCACAAAGAGTCAGACACGACTGATGGACTAAACTATTCTCAAGGCTCTGACTTGAAAGGTATAACACTTTCCCATTCATATAGAGATAAAAAGTGGCAGAACAGACAGAACCTTTTGTCTTGTCAGGGGCTTAAAGGGACATTATGACCAGACATGCATGGACAGCTTCAAGAACAGAGGATTCCAGGATTAAAAGATTTCCCAGTGGAGGGGACGTAAGTATAGCTATGGCTGATCCATGTTGATGTATGGCAGAAACTAACAATATTATTCAGTTCAGTTCAGTCGCTCAGTCGTGTCCGACTCTGCGACCCCATGAATTGCAGCACTCCAGGCCCCCGTGTCCATCACCAAGGAGCATTACTCAGCCATTAAAAAGAATGCAGTTGAATCAGTTCTAATGAGATGGATGAAACTGGAGCCTATTATACAGAGTGAAGTAAGTCAGAAACTAAAACACCAATACAGTGTACTAACACACAAACATGGAATTTAGAAAGATGGTAATGATGACCCTATATGTGAGACAGCAAGAGACACAGATGTAAAGAACAGTCTTTTGGACTCTGTGGGAGAGGGTGAGGGTGGGATGCTTTGAGAGGGTAATGTTGAAACGTGTATATTATCATATGTGAAGTGGATCACCAGTCCAGGCTTGATGCATGAGACAGGGTGCTCAGGGCTGGTGCACTGGGATGACTCTGGGGGATGGGATGGGGAGGGAGGTGAGAGGAAGGTTCCAGATGGGGAATACATGTGCGCCCATGGCTGATGCATGTCAATTTTTTGCAAAAACCACCACAATATTGTAAAGTAATTAGCTTCCAATGCAGAGTTCCTAAGAATAGCAAGGAGAGATAAGAAAGCCTTCCTTAGCAATCAATGCAATGAAATAGAGGAAAACAACAGAATGGGAAAGACTAAATATCTCTTCAAGAAAATTAGAAAGGCCAAGGGAACATTTCATGCAAAGATGGGCTCGGTAAAGTACAGAAATGGTATGGACCTAACAGAAGCAGAAGATATTAAGAAGAGGTGGCAAGAATACACAGAAGAACTGTAGAAAAAAAAGATCTTCACGACCCAGAAAATCATGCTGGTGTGATCACTCATACTCACCTAGAGCCAGACATGCTGGAATGTGAAGTCAAGTGGGCCCTAGGAAGCATCACTATCAACAAAGCTAGTGGAGGTGATGGAATGCGGGGAGCTGCCCATGAGAACGGGGTCCTTTGTCTGAAGGACACAGCTCTGGGAGCTGCCTCAGTCCTTGAGGGTTTGCTTGCAAACATAGCTCTCTGTCCCGCCACCCCCAGAGATTAGGCGACTATCTACTGCAGACACCTGGAGTTCTGGGCAAACTTCTCATGCACAGGGAAATGTTATCTGGTGTAAGAAATAATAACAGGGTGCCATTCCCATGCTCTCAAGATTTCTTGTGACTTTTTGTAAGATGTATAGGTCAACCAAGAAAAAAGTTAACTGTCTTGTCTTTCTCACGCTCTCCTGTATAAATATGAGATGCTGAATAAAGTCGTGGTCAGACTGCTTCCCTTTGTGGAGACGTGTCTGAACCTCTCGACCGCATCTTTGTTGTAGAATTTCTTTTGCTGTAGTTTTCTTTCTCAGCCACGCCGTGCACGTTCTCGGGACCTGATTGACTTTGCCGGCTGGCTCCGGCAATGGAATTCCAGTTGAGCTATTTCAAATCCTAAAAGATGACACTGTGAAAGTGCTGCACTCAATATGCCAGCAAATCTGGAAAACTCAGCAGTGGCCACAGGACTCGAAAAGTTCAGTTTTCATTCCAATCCCAAAGAAAGGCAATGCCAAAGAATGCTCAAACTACTATTGCACTCATCTCATCCACTAGTAAAGTAATGCTCAAAATTCTCCAAGTCAGGCTTCAGCAATGCATGAACTGTGAATTTCCAGATGTTCAAGCTGGTTTTAGAAAAAGCAGAGGAAACAGAGATCAAACTGCCAACATCTGCTGGATCATTGAAAAAGCAAGAGACTTCCAGGAAAAAACATCTGCTTTATTGACTATGTCAAAGCCTTTGACTGTGTGGATCACAATAAACTGTGGAAAATTCTGAAAGAGATGGGAATATGAGACCACCTGACCTACCTCTTGAGAAACCTGTGTGCGGGTCAAGAAGCAACAGTTAGAACTGGACATGGAACAACAGACTGGTTCCAAATAGGAAAAGGAGTATGTCAAGGCTGTATATTGTCACCCTGCTTATTTAACTTATATGCAGAGTACATCATGAGAAACACTGGGCTGGAGGAAGAACAAGCTGGAATCAAGATTTCTGGGAGAAATATCAATAACCTCAGATATGCAGATAACACTACCCTTATGGTCAAAATTGAAGAAGAACTAAAGAGCCTCTTGATGAAAGTGAAAGAGGAGAGTGAAAATATTGACTTAAAGCTCAACATTCAGAAAACTAAGATCATGGCATCCGGTCCCATCACTTCATGGCAAATAGATAAGCAGATAGTGGAAACAGTGTCAGACTTTATTTTTCTGGGCTCCAAAATCACTGTAGATGGTGATTGCAGCCATGAAATTAAAAGACACTTACTCCTTAGAACGAAAGTTCTGACCAACAAAGACAGCGTATTAAAAAGCAGAGACATTACTTAGTCAACAAAGGTCCATCTAGTCAAGGCTATGGTTCTTCCAGTAGTCATGTGTGGATGTGAGAGTTGGACTATAAAGAAAGTTAAGCGCCAAAGAATTGATGCTTTTGAACTGTGGTGTTGCAGAAGACTCTTGAGAGTCCCTTGGACTGCAAGGAGATGCAACCAGTCCACCCTAAAGGAGATCAGCCCTCGGTGTTCATTGGAAGGCTTGATGTTGAAGCTGAAACTCCAATACTTTGGCCACCTGATGCGAAGAGCTGACTCATTTGAAAGGACCCTGATTCTGGGAAAGATTGAAGGCAGGAGGAGAAGGGGATAACAGAGGATGAGATGGTTAGATGGCATCACTGACTACAATGGGCATGGGTTTGGGTAGACTCCGGGAGTTGGTGATGGACAGGGAGACCTGGCGTGCTGTGATTCATGAGGTCACAAAGAGTCAGACATGACTGAGCAATTGAACTGAACTGAACTGAAAATAAATAAACTAATTAAAAAAAAAAAGAAGAAGAAGAAGAATCCTCTCCAGCACCACAGTCCGAAAGCATCAGTTCTTCAGCACTCAACCTGTTTCAGTGCTTGGGCAGCTGGAGGAACTGGGGACCCTGATTGGGAGATAATCAGCCGAAGGTTCCAGTGGGAAATCTCACTTCCAAGGCTGAGTCTGGGCCAGAGGACCCCGAACCCTGCAGGTAAGTCCTCCTGGGGCTCCCAGAACCCATGTCTCACTTGAGCCCTGGAAACTTGGTGGTGGGTGAGGTGGGGTTACTGGGATTCTAGAGTGATGCTGGTGAAACCTGGAAGGGCTCCTGAGCTGAGCTGGGGACTGAGGGGTGGAGAGGTCCTAGGACTCAGCCTCTGACTTCCTTCCAGGGACCTTTCACAAACCACCATCTGGGCTGAGCCAGTATTGGGCAGTTTCAAGATGCCCATGTGAATACACTGTATGCAGAGTTGGAATGTACAAGTAAGCACATAGAACATCAGGGAGTATGCTGTAGTTTGCTTGCACTATTTGGAGAAGGAAATGGCAAGGCATACCAGTATTCTTGCTTGGAAAATCCCATGGATGGAGGAGCCTACCAGGCTAGAGTACATGGGGTCTCAAAGAGTCAGACACAACTGGAAAACTTTACTTTCTTTCATTTCATTTTAAAATTAATTTATTTTGCTAGTTACATCTTTAAATTTCATAATATATGCATTTTATTGAAGTGTAACTGACTTAGAATGTTCCAGGTGCACAGTAAGGTGATTCAGTTATACATATACACACATAGTTTTTTCAGATTATTTTCCATTTTGGTTATTACAAGATATTGACCATAGTACCCTGTGCTATGCAGTAAATCTTTGTTGTTTGTTGCATATCAATTTTTAGTTTAATTAGAAAGCTAGCATGCTATTCATACTTCAATTTTAAAATTTAAGATATAAATTCCACATTAGTGTTATGCTACACTGATAGTGAAAGCATGATGCCAAAATCCCACCACGTCCACGTTAAAAGTAAGTGGAAAGCAATAGCAATGTTATGTGGGAGGAAATATTGAATCTCATTATGTTACTGGTGGGCTTCCCTGTTGACTCAGATGATAAAGAATCCGCCTGCAATGTGGGCGACCTGAGCTCAAGCCCTCGGTTGAGGAAGATCCCCCATGGAAGGAAATGGCAACCCACCCCAGTATTCTTGCCTGGAGAATCCCCATTGACAGAGGAGCCTGGCGGGCTGCAGCCCATGGGATCACAGAGAGTCAGACACGACTGAGCGACCAAGCACAAGCACAATGTTACTGGTGGAAGGACAAGTGATTGTAGTAGTTGGGGAGTCGATAACATTTATCCGTTCAAAGGGAGAGCCACACATCTCTGGACCTGACTTCCCATTGCATCTGTTCCTTCAGCTCTAACCCTTGCGCTCTGCTGTCTGTGCTTAGTCATGCTGACTCTTTGGTAAACGAATGTTGCCTAGAGCTTGTAATATAGGAGAACCCATTCTCAAGGCTGGAGAAGTAAATGGCAGCACACTCTAATATTCCTGCCTGGAGAATACCATGGACAAGGAGCCTGGTGGCCTACAATCCACAGGGTCGCAAAGAATCGGACGTGACTGAGGGACTAAGACTATTCTCAAGGCTCTGAACTTGAAAGGTATAACACTTTCCCATTCGTATAGAGATAAAAAGTTACATAACAGACAGAAACTTTTGTCTTGTTGGGGACTTAAAGGGATATTACGACCAGATGTGCATGGACAGCTTCGAAAACAAAGGATTCCAGCATTAAAAGTTTTCCACAGTGGTGGGGACGTAAGTATAGCTATAGCTGATCCATGTTGCTGTATGGCAGAAGTCGTCCCAGTATTGTAATTGTCCTTTAATTAAAAATAAATAAATTAAGGGGGGGGGGAAAGCTTGGACAGGAATTCTCTGGTGGTCCAGTGGTTGGGAATCTGCCTGCCCAAGTAGGGGACACTGGTTCAATCCCCAGAAGGGGACTATTCCACATCCCATGGGGCAAGTAAGCCCGTGGGCCACAAGTCCATGTGCCTATAGTGGGTGCTCCACAACAAGAGAAGCCACAGCGATGAGAGACTCTGCACCACAGCAAAGAGCTGCCCCCCTTCCTGCAACTAGAGAAAGCCAGTGCACAGTGATGAAGACCCAGCACAGCCATTAATTAGTTAATTAGAACACTGCAACAACCAGCTACACCTCTTCCCCTTTTAGTGTGTGTGTGTGTGTGTGTGTGTGTGTAAGTGTGAAAGTATGAGTTCACAGGTGGGTATTTAACTTGTATTTTTCTCTCCTCTCCTTGGAAAATTCTTCCCCATAGGGTTATTTTACATTCAGTAAACACTGTTGGACCATCCCACCCCTTCAAAAAAAAGCCCATCTAACTCAGATAAGATGATTCTTTGGGGCACGAGTTCACCATCTTTTTGGTCTGCTGGCTTTCCAAATAAGGTCACTATTCCTTGCCCAAAGACCTCATCATTCTGCCCAATGACAGGCAACGTGAGGTTGGACTCAAAGCACATTCATGAGACATTGGCAGAGGTGTCATTCATTGTAGACAAAATCCATAGACGTCACGCTCACAATTGGTATGTGTGGTTTAAAGAAGATATACAGATTGCCAATAGGCATATGAAAAGATGCTCAGCATTGCTCATTAGTAGAGAAAGGCAAATCGACACTGCAAGGAGGTACCACCTCATACCAATCAGAATGGCCATCATTAGACAGTTGATGAATAATAGATGCTGAGAGGGTGTGGAGAAGAGGGAAACCCTCTTACACTGTTGGTGGAGTGGAAACTGGTGCAGCCACTGTGGAAAACATTATGGAAGTTCCTCAAAAAACCAAAAACAGAATTTCCACATGATCCAACAATTCCAATCCAGAGCATATATTTGGGGAAAAAACTATACCTTGAAAAGATTCATGCACCCCTATGTTCATAGCAGCACAACTTATAATACCCAAGACATGGAAACAACCTAAATGTCCATCGACAGATGAATGAGTAAAGAAGATGTTGTATGTGCCTACACACACACACAATGGAATACTACTCAGGCATTTTAAAAATGAAATTATGCCTTTTGCAGCAGCATGGATGGACCTGGAGATTAACATATTAAGTGAAGAAGACAGAAAGAGAAAGACAATTTTCAGGTGATATCACCCATATGTGAAATCTAAAAGGAACATATCAATGAAACAGGAACAGACTCAGAGACAGAGAATAGGCTTGTGGTTGCCAAGGAGGGAAGGACTGGGAGCTTGGGATTAGCAGATGAAATCTATTTATACATAGAATGGATAAAGAATGAGGTCCTACAGTATGGCACAGGGAATTCTATTAGGTATCTTGCCATAAGTCATAATGGAAAAGAATATACATGTCAAGCTGAATCCATTTGCTGTACTGCAGAAATGAACTATACTTCAATAATTTGTCTTAATTTTTTAAAATTTGTGGTTTCGACATCTGCAGTGAAACATTACATGGCAGTAAAAATGCACAAACTGAAAGGACCAAGAATACACATCAATTCTGAAACATGATATTAAGTAAATAAGAGGAAATTTTAAGAAGGGTGACTGTACTGTTACTCCATTACATAGATAATAATCAAGAGGAGACCAGATTTATTACTTAGGGAGCATCACTAATCTTAACAACCCCCACCCCCAGCAAAATGGTGTGGAATCGCTGCCCTTACTGAGGTTCTTTCCTGTCTATGAACAACAGCTGAACTGGGTGTATGTCTGCCCTTGGAGTCCTGAAACAGCTGGGCCATTTTGCCCCAGTTTGGAGTTGATTGTTGTGGACACGCCCCTCACTCCAGCATTCTGGAGCTTGGAAGTCCCTAGTTGACATATTTTGTGTTCATCTGAGTACTTAGGAAGCAAGGTTTTTCAGGCAGAACAAATCCCCCTCCCAAAAAAAACACCACAGTCATCTTTACACACATTATCTTTGTGTACATTGTGGTCCTTGGATTGGAAAGGGAGGAAGAGAGAGAGACAGAGAAAGTGTCTGTGTGCAAAGTTTCCACTCACAGTTAGGAAATAATTTCAGATGAAGAAGAGTCAGAGAAAGACAAATATCACATGATATCGCTTACTTGTGACATTTAAAAAAATGAACTTATTTACAAAACAGACTCACAGAGAATGAACTTACGGCTACCAGGGGGAATAGTGTCAGGGGAAGATTGGATTGGAAGTTTGGGACTCACATATACACACGGCTATATTAAAAATGGATGACCAGTTACTTTAAAATATGTGTTGGTTTTGCCATACATCAACCTGAATCTGCCATGGGTGTACACGTGTTCCCCATCCTGAACCCCCCTCCCACCTCTCTACCGTACCAGCCCTCTGGGTCATCACAGTGCACCAGCCCCAAGCATCCTGTATCCTGCATTGAGCCTGGACTGGTGATTCGTTTCTTATATGATATTATACATGTTTCAATGCCATTCTCCCAAATCATCCCACCCTCTCCCTCTCCCACAGAGTCCAAAAGACTGTTCTACACATCTGTGTCTCTTTTGCGGTCTCACATACAGGGTTATCGTTACCATCTTTCTAAATTCCATATATGTGCAATAGTGTACTGTATTGGTGTTTTTCTTTCTGGCTTACTTCACTCTGTATAACAGGCTCCAGTTTCATCCACCTCATTAGAACTGATTCAATTGTATTCTTTTTAATGGCTAATACTCCATTGTGTGTATGTACCACAGCTTCCTTATCCATTCATCTGCTGATGGACATCTAGGTTGCTTCCATGTCCTGGCTATTATAAACAGTGCTGCGATGAACACGGGGGTACACGTGTCTCTTTCCCTTCTGGTTTCCTCAGTGTGTATGCCCAGCAGTGGGATTTCTGGGAGCCTGTGAGCTCAACTGCTGACCACCTGCTGCAACCACTGAAGCCCACGCACCCTAGAGCCTGTGCTCCACAAGAGAAGCCACTGCAATAAGCAGCCCGCACACCACAGCTGGAAAGTAACTACCACTCACTGCAAGTAGCAAAAACCCAGTGCAGCAATGAAGACCCAGCACAACCGAAAATAAATTAAAAAAAATTTTTAAGATAAAAAAAATGGATGACCAACAAGGACCTACTGTATAAACAGAGAATTCTACTTAATATTCTGTAACTACCTAAGTGGGAAAATAATTTGAAAAGCAATAGAGGCATGTATCTGTATAATTGATTCACTTTGTTGTACACCTAAAATTAACACAGTTTCTTAATCACAAACATTACAATATAGAAGTTTTTCATATTTTCAAAAAGCCATAATATGCATGTCTGGTCCTCTCATAAGAATGCAGAATAAAAGTCTCTATTAATGAGTTTTTAATTGGCCACCTGCAGTGAGCCTGACAAACGAGGTGGGAACACATGATTTCTCTTTTTTGAAGAGTTAAGGTTAATGAGATTTATCATGAGCTTGGGAAAAGCATCCTGCATGGTATACACTGAATCACCGTTTCTACTTCCTAAAGGCAGCAAGATCTGTCTGAATCCTCTTAGTTTTACAATATTTAGGGAAACAAGGTGACGATTGGGTCATGAGGTGTGCTCCATGATGTGGCTCAGGTCAGACTTCCATACCTGGCGTGAGAAGAGGCCGGCCATCTTCCCATGTGACATGACCCAGGCTGACTGTACCAACAGCACCACCCACCTTCCACATCCTGTGACTCTGTCAGCTTTGTTCAGTTCTGCCTCCTGTCTCACAGAAGCAGAGCCATGTGCCCCACACTCCTCAGCCTCCTGAGTCTCGGTGAATCCAGAAAGACACAGTAGGAGAGGGTTATTGTGGAAACCAGAGGGTCTTCACACCACTAACCAGAATCCCTGGATGAAGGTGCAAGGAGTGTGGGGTCCATCAGGACAAGCCTTCTCTGACATGCTTTACCTTCTAGGATTCTGTGTGAGGATCTGGGCAGCTGTGGGTGAGTCCTCCCCATCCCTTATTTCTCTGTTGAGCAACACAGTTGGGGCTGATGCAGATTACACTGAGGGCTGGGGTGAGACCCCCTGTCAGTACAGCGAGAGCCATCTACCCTGTGGATCCCCGGTCCTCCTATTGGCAATGATACTCATCTTCACTCTCCCCAGAGGTTACCCCAGCTCTAGACTCTGGACCTGAAGGCACAGTGTGAAGTCTGGGAGCTGGGAGCTAGGCCCACTGAGTGCCATTTCTATCATGAGTGGGGAGCAAGAGGCTGCAGCCCACAGACCCTCCCCTACAAGCTGGCTCCTGGCATCTCCAACTGGCCCTTAACAACAGGATCTGCAGGACTGCCCACTAGACCTGACCCCAGGGAAGGGTCTGGTCATCAGGCAGGGCCACTTGGACCTTGTCACACATTTGATCTAGGTTAGCTAACAAAGGAGCGAGGTTCAAGGTTTACTTCCTTCTTTTTAATCAAGTGGCTTTTTCACTGCTTAGTTGTGGTAGTGTTAGTGGGTCGTGTCCGACTCCTTTCAACTCCATGGACTGTAGCTCACCAGGCTCCTCTGTCCATGGGATTCTCCAGGCAAGAATATGGAGGTGGTTGCCATTTCCTTAACCAGGGGATCTTGCCATCTCAGGGACTGAACCCTGGTCTCCTGCCTTGCAGGAAGATTCTTTACCATTTTGAGCTACAACAAATGCAACCGGGAAGTCCTTTTGCTTCTTCTCCATGCATCAATTTTTCTGTGGGGTTTTATTTTGCCTTCATCGTGCAGCTTGCGGGATCTTAGATCCCTGATCAGGGTTTCAACTCGGGCCCTTGGCAGAGAAAGTGCCAAGTTCTAACCACTGGACTGCCCAGAAATCCCAAATTTTTTGTGTTTTGAGAGATAGGTTTTCATTATTTTGTCAACCCAAGAAGTGATTCATGTCCTGAGAGTTTCCATGATGTCTCTCCTGGATTGACTGTGTCTCTGTCTGTCCCCAAGCCCCAGGTGTCCTTGAGCATCAGGGTGATGCACATTAGGGGAGAAGAGTTCGAAGAATTAAAGGGGAAGCCCACCCACGAGGGCTGTGGGGAGAGCTGAGTGTTCCCATTTTCTACTCAAAGCCTGTGTCTCCTTCTCTCCTAGGTAAATATGAGAAGCTGTCTTTGTCCTCCTGGCCAAGCCCCGTGGTTCCCTTAGGACAGACTGTGACTCTTCAGTGTCACTCCCATTCCCCACTTAAGAGATTCAGACTGTTCAAAACAGATGGGAAAAGGTGTTTGCCTGAGTTCCAAGGACATCATTTCAATAACTTCACCCTTGGCCCGGTGACCAGAGAACATGCCGGGTCCTACACATGTTCTGAAACCTACTGGTCTGCACCCAGTTGACCCCCTGCAGATTGTGGTCTCAGGTAGGAGGGGTCCAGCCCAGCCCAGTACAGCCGTGCCTGCAGGCAACCCTTCCCTAGGTCCATGTCCCAGTGCAGCCCAAGACTTCCTCAGGATTCCCAGGCACCACTGAACCAGGGAAAGAGAACCCACTCTGAGCGTTTAAACTCAGGGTGTTGAATAGAGGGATGGGGTGCCCCAGTGCAGGAAGGAGGAGCCTCCCTAGGCATGAGTTAGACAGGATGCTGCCACTGCCTACCCGCAGGGAGGATGGGGCAGGACCCTGATCCAGCACCTGCCACCCGTTAGGGAGCTATAATCCCATTTGAACGAGTTGGAGCCCCAGGGAGGAGTCTCAGGAATGTCTCAGAGGCATGAGGTGGGGTAACAGGTGGGAAATGTTCCCTTTTCTCCACCTCCATCCCAACGTCCTGCAGTCATCACCCACATTCTAGATGAATGTGAAGGGAGCCAGGGTATGCATCCATAGACCCACCCCAGCCCCCACCACACATATTAGGGATGGGATGAAGCTGAGAGCATGGCAACCCACTCCAGTATTCTCAACTGGAGAATCCCATGGGCAGAGGAGCCTGGCTGACTACAGTCCATGGAGTTGCACAGACTCAACTGAAGTGACTGAGTAAGTATGCATGAACCCCAGAGCAGGTCCAACAGCTAAAGAGCTTAGAATGAGGACAGAGGAGGCTGGAGATCTTGAGCAAAGAGAAACATGAGCCAGAAGGAAAAACATGAGCCAGAGCCTGAGTACAAGGCTAAAGAGAATGCAACAAAACACACAGGAAGGGTAACTGGCTCCTCTGGCAAATGGGGAGGAGTTTTACACCTTCAGATGTCAGGGGAATGGCCAAGGTGGGGTGACTCACTGAAGCTCACAAGCTCTTTGCTCCTAGGTGTGTTCACAAAACCCTCCATCTCAGCCCACCCACGGCCCCTCATGGAGGTGGGAGAGAATGTGACCCTCCGCTGTCACTCACCGCTGTTGTTTGACAAGTTTACCCTGCACCAGGAAAGCAGCACAGGGCATTTCCAGAGACCTGGAGAGATGCTCACTCGTGGGCATGCCCCAGCTGACTTCTCCATTGGCCCCATGACTTTGGCAAGACCGGGCACCTACAGATGCTCTGGCTCTCTCAGCCAGTCCCCCTATGAGTGGTCAGCTCCCAGCGACCCTGTGGACATCATCATCACAGATGAGTGTGGCCAGACAAGTCCCTTCTGCTCTCTGTATCACAGATGGTCTGGTGTCCAGTCCAGCATCAGTCCCGGGAGAGAATGACAGGCTGCAGAGACACTCACAAACTCAGGAGAGGGAACAAACCAGAGAGAGAGGAGGTGTGAGCACGGAAGGGAAAAGAGAACAGAGCCCCTGCCATGTGCTAAGGAGAAGACACAGCCGGTGACAGAGTGAAGGAGCAAGAACGTGAAAGAACGACCAATGGAGAAAAATGTACCAGAGCAGGGACCCGGGAAATTCCCCGCTCAGGCAGCCAACGATGGTTGGTTAAGGGGTTGGTTTCCTGCTTTCATGTCAGAGCTCCCTTCCTCTGTCAGCAGCACACTGTGGTACCAGACGCCCTTGCAGTCTGGCCCCTGGGTGATCAAGACGGATGTTGACACCCTGAAGTTGCTCAGCCTCTTGGTTTAACATGTCCTTCTGCACAAAGAGGGGGGAGTGGTCCCTCCATCCCTCCCACTAAGGAGTCCCTTCTAGCCCCTGGGGGTGGGCAGGGCAGCACTAAACACGCCCTCCAGAGGGATGATATGGGGAGGGAGGAGGGAGGAGGGTTCAGCATGGGGAACACATGTATACCTGTGGCGGATTCATTTTGATATTTGGCAAAACTAATACAATTATGTAAAGTTTAAAAATAAAATAAAACTTTTTAAAAAATGGGTTAAAAAAAGAAAAAAGAAAGAGGTGGTCAAAGATTAAATGAGAGTCTGGCAATTTCCATTCCATAATCTCTTCTGCTGGGTCAATGCCATGTTTTCTGATGGTCCCCAGCAGTAGTTAGTAGGTTGCGTTTATTTCAAGAGATCAGCACATCTGGTTGATTTTAAAATTTATTTTATCTTATTTATGTTTGTTGAAGTCTAGTTGATTTCAGATGTTGTTAATTCCTGTTATACAACAGAGTGATTCAGTTATTCATATACATATATTCTTTCTTTTAAAAAAGATATTAAATAAAATCCATTTTATAAAAATTATTTATTTTTTAAATGATATTCCATTTTTATTAAATTTTTTTGCAATTTCTTTTTTTAATATAAATTTATTTATTTAGTTGGAGGTTAATTACTTTAAAATATTGTATTGGTTTTGCCATACATCAACATGAATCCGCCACAGGTGTACACGTGTTCCCATCATGAACCCCCCTCCCTGCTCCCTCCCTGTACCATCCCTCTGGGTCATCCCAATGCACCAGCCCCAAGCAACCAGTATCATGCATTGACCTTGGACTGGTGATTCTTTACTTATATGATATTATACATGTTTCAGTGCCATTCTCCCAAATCATCCCACCCTCTCCATCTCCCACAGAGTCCAAAAGACTGTTCTATATATCTGTGTCTCTTTTGCTGTCTCACATACAGGGTTATCGTTACCATCTTTCTAAATTCCATAGATATGCAATAGTATACTGTATTGGTGTTTTTCTTTCTGGCTTACTTCACTCTGTATAAAAACCTCCAGTTTCATCCACCTCATTAGAACTGCTTCAAATGTATTCTTTTTAATGGCTGAGTAATACTCCCTTGTGTATATGTACCACAGCTTTCTTACCCATTCATCTGCTGATGGACATATAGGTTGCTTCCATGTCCTGGCTATTATAAACAGTGCTGTGATGAACATTGGGGTACACATGTTTCTTTCAATTCTGGTTTCCTCGGTGTGTATGCCCAGCAGTGGGATTGCTGGATCATAAGGCAGTTCTATTTCCAGTGTTTCAAGGAATCTCCACATTGTTCTGCATAGTGGCTATACTAGTTTGCATTCCCACCAACAGTGTAAGAGGGTTTCCTTTTCTCCACACCCTCTCCAGCATTTATTGATTATAGACTTTTGGATCGCAGGCATTCTGACTGTCGTGAAATGGTACCTCATTGTGCTTTTGATTTGCATTTCTCTGATAATGAGTGATGTCGAGCATCTTTTCATGTGTTTGTTAGCCATCTGTATGTCTTCTTTGGAGAAATGTCTATTTAGTTCTTTGGCCCATTTTTTGATTGGGTCGTTTATTTTTCTGGCATTGAGCTGTAGGAGTTGCTTGTATATTTTTGAGATTAGTTGTTTGTCAGTTGCTTCATTTGCTATTATTTTCTCCCATTCTGAACAACATGCTGCTGAATAACAAAAAATCACAGAAGAGATCAAAAAAATAAAAATCAAAATATGCATAGAAATGAATGAAAATGAAAACACAACAACCCAAAACCTGTGGGACATTGTAAAAGCAGTGCTAAGGGGAAAGTTCATAGCAATACAGGCATACCTCAAGAAACAAGAAAAAAGTCAAATAAGTAACCTAACTCTACACCTAAAGCAACTAGAAAAGGAAGAAATGAAGAACCCCAGGGTTAGTAGAAGGAAAGAAATCTTAAAAATTAGGGCAGAAATAAATGCAAAAGAGACCATAGCAAAAATCAACAAAGCCAAAAGCTGGTTCTTTGAAAGGATAAATAACATTGACAAACCATTAGCCAGACTCATCAATAAACCAAGGGAGAAAAATCAAATCAATACAATTAGAAATGAAAATGGAGACATCACAACAGACAACACAGAAATACAAAGGATCATAAGAGACTACTATCAGCAATTATATGCCAATAAAATGGACAACGTGGAATAAATGCACAAATTCTTAGAAAAGTACAACTTTCCAAAACTGAACCACAAAGAAATAGCAAATCTTAACAGACACATCACAAGCACAGAAATTGAAACTGTAATCAGAAATCTTCCAGCAAACAAAAGCCCAGGTCCAGACGGCTTCACAGGTGAATTCTACCAAAATTTTAGAGAAGCGCTAACACATATCCTACTCAAAATCTTCCAGAAAAATGCAGAGGTAGGTAAACTTCCAAACTCATTCTATAAGGCCACCATCACCCTAATACCAAAACCTGACAAAGATGCCACAAAAAAAAAAAAAAAAAAAAAGGAAAACTACAGGCCAATATCACTGATGAACATACATGCAAAAACCCTTAACAAAATTCTAGCAATCAGAATCCAAGAACAAATTAAAAACATCATACACACTGACCAAGTGGGCTTTATCCCAGGGATGCAAGGATTCTTCAATATCTGCAAATCAATCAATGTAATACACCACATTAACAAATTGAAAAATAAAAGCCATATGATTATCTCAATAGATGCAGAGGAAGCCTTTGACAAAATTCAACATCCATTCATGATAAAAACTCTCCAGAAAGCAGGAATAGAAGGAACATACCTCAACATAATAAGAGCTATATATGACAAACCCACAGCAAACATTATCCTCAATGGTGAAAAAGTGAAAGCATTTCCCCTAAAGTCAGGAACAAAACAAGGGTGCACACTTTCACCACTACTATTCAACATAGTTTTGGAAGTTTTGGCCACAGAAATCAGAGCAGAAAAAGAAAAAAAAGGAATCCAAATTGGAAAATATGATGTAAAACTCTCACTGTTTGCAGATGACAAGATCCTCTACATAGAAAACACTAAAGATGCCACCAGAAAATTCCTAGAGCTAATCACTGAATATAGTAAAGTTCCAGGATATAAAATCAACACACAGAAATCCCTTGCATTCTTATACACTAACAATGAGAAAATAGAGAAATTAAGGAAACAATTCCATTCACCATTGCAACGAAAAGAATAAAATACTTAGGAATATATCTACCTAAAGAAACTAAAAACCTATATATAGAAAACTATAAAACACTGGTGAAAGGAATCAAAAAGGACACTAATGGATGGAGAAATATACCATGTTCATGGGTCGGAAGAATCAATATAGTGAAAATGAGTATAGCACCCAAAGCAATCTATAGATTCAATGCAATCTCTATCAAGCTACCAACGGTATTTTTCACAGAGCGAGGACACTCCATTTTTAAAGTTATTTCTGAACTTTTCCCTGTGCTGGGTACCCCTTACTGTGGGGCTTTCTCTCCTGGCAGTGGACGGGCTTCTCATTGCAGTGCTGCTCTTGTGGCACACTTTGGGCTTTAGTCAAACTGTCACTGGTGTTCTACACAAAATCATAAGTTTGTAGGAGGGAAGCACAGCGTCATGTGACACAGGGGGAGGCGGGCTCATAGCAGAGAATGGCGTTTTCACTTCCTGTAGGTTAAAAACTGATTTCCATTGTTGTAATCCCTGAATGAATATCTTCCAGAGAGCCATGGAACCCTATTCTTTTTATGAAAATATGTGTTAATTTATTCTTAGCTGCATCAGGTCTCAGCTGCAGCATGGGGGATCCTCATTGTGGTGCTGCGGTGCAGTTCAAGGCTCCAGAGCTCACGGGCTCAGCAGTTGCAATATTGAGGATAGTTGCTTCAAGGCATGTGGGATCTCAGTTCTCCCACCCAGGATAGAACCCACATTCTCTGCACTGGAAGGTTGACCCTTAATCCCTGGGCCAGCTGGGACATTCCAAGCCCTGTTCTTCCCTTCAACCACAGGCATCTGTTCTTCTCCACTTTATGATCTTGGGAATCTGCTGATTCACATTAGAGGATGGTCCATAATAGAAGATGTAGGATGGGCTCCATGGGTTTCCACAGATTCCTGACAGAGTCCGTCACTGACTGGTCTTATATATGGAATGCTTTTCTTTTTTCTTTTTTTTAATTAGGTTGGAGTAGACAGACTCAGCAACCTGGGGCACACCCATGCATTTTTTTGGCTTTGATGTCCCCACCAAAGATATGGAGGTCTAGAAGAATCGCCCCCACCCCAAGAGCCTTGATTCTCTTCCATTTGCACATGTTGTCATCATGGAGGGACAGCCCAAAGAAGATAGAACAGTGAATGGAGAGGTGAGTCCTCCCGCCCAAACCCTTGCCATAGCCTGAGCCCCTCCAATGCCCAATGCCCAAGCCTTCGAAGATCACATTTCATTCCATCATTCACATCTCCTTCCTCTCAGGACCCATCAGCAGAGGGTATGATATTCGCCCACTTGAACCACAGGACCCTCTCTGAGAGACTGCTCACTCCCACTCCCCTGAGCCCCATGCACCTCTCCGCCGAGACCAGTATCTATGAGGAATTTGATGTAAACCAGATCATGCTGACCCTGACCTGGCCCCATCCTTTGAGCACACAGAGTGTTATAAATTGAAGAGCTAGACCTCTTTTTAAAGGGGTTCCTCCGTGGGCACTCCTTCTCCTCCTCCAAAGTAGCCCCGCAGCTCTGAAGTTAAGAGTGGAGTCCAAGAATTATAGGATCATCCTCAAAAATCCCACCAGCTCTTAGTAATCCCTGGCTATTCTAACACTCTATTTTAACTATCTAACCTTTTGGGGGAAGTTATTCTAATCAATTGCACTTACTGGGTAGGTTACCATGATCATCCTACTTTTTCAAAAATTCCAGTAAAGCATAACAATTTGCAAGTTGAGTCTTCAAATTATTCAGTTTAAAATAAAATAAAGCCAATTTAAAAAAAACCTCTGTTCAGTAATAGCTTACAAAAATGAACTTGCTTACAAGACAGAAACAGACTTGTAGACTTAGAGAACAAACTTAGAGTTACAGAGAGGAAGGATGAGGGGAGAGATACTTTGGAAGTTTAAGATTGACATGTGCAGACTGCTATATTTAAAACAAAATGCTTTCCATGAAACAATAACAAAAGCAATACAAGTTGACCAAATAAAAAGATGAAGTATATTCTGTTTGAGATATCCAGTGCGGTGCCTCTTGTCCCATTAGGCTGTATGTCTGCTTGCTAAGTCAATTCAGTCATGTCCAACTCTTGGCAAACCCATGACGTTGTGTAGCTCGATAGGCTCCTCTGTGCCTGGGATTCTCCAGGCAGGAATCCTGGAGTGGGTTGCCATTCCCTTCTCGAGGGAATCTTCTTGACCCAGGGATTGAACCCATGTCTCTCATGTCTCTTGCATTGGCAGGCGGATTCTTTACCACTGAGCCATCAGGGAAGGCCCCTCAACCCTTTTCCAGTCATGTGCACTGAGTGTGCTGGGGTTCCAGGGGTACAAACAGGACTACAAGATCCCCCTCAGTCTGGATCCACACTGGCCGATAAAGTAGTTACCCAGCCATGACTCTACACGTATATGAAGTAAAGCATTCAGTTCTTCAGTCACACCCACCACATTTCAAGTGCTCAGGAGCATCATGCAGCCAGGTGCCATGGTGCTGGACAGAGCAGATGTTTAAAAAGTCCCCTCATCACAGAGAATTCTACTGGATATTCCACTCCAGATCACTGAGGGCTGCAAAGAGAACACTTGCCCAGGGAGGCTTTGAACATGTTGTCTTAATCCATCGATATTTGCGTGTTTTGTCTTTTTTGCTTCTTTTCACCAAAGCCAAGGATTTGAGAATCTTGTGCCTTTTAGGTTATCAACTGTTGGCACAATGTGGCTTGGCTCAACCAAGCGGAGGCCTGAAGAGGATAACACCATGAGGACCCCAGTGTGAACTGAGCTGGCCAATGGGGTGAAAATCAAGCTCCACAGAGCCTTAGTTGCTCACTGAGCTCTCTGTGTGTGATGTCTCTCCTGGCTTAGAACTAAACCCTCCAAGAACTCTTTTACCAAGAAATGTCAGGATCGCTTAAAGTGAAGACATTCTGGGGCTCCTGTGTTGCTACTGTCACTGTTTCCATTTTTTCCCCTAATTATCCTTATTTGTTTTTGGCCTTTAGGTTCGGGGACCAGATGTCATAATCTTCCTTCTTCTGCATGTTCACAGTGTAGACATGAACCCCAGTTATTCTTATATATCTTCTTTTAAAAAAATAATTGAATGTTAGCATTTGATGCCTGCATTCTGCAGAATCTCAATTCTTCAGCCAGCTATAGAACATGGGTTTACCTGGGTCCTGGGTGTATTTCTGCTGTGTGGCACCAATGCCTGGTACAGAGTAGGTCTCTGCAATAATTTATGAACTGATCAAAGGTGAGAAGTAAATTCCATTTCTGTAGGGGACAGGGAAAATAAAGTTCTTTTTTTTTTTTTTTTTTTACTTCTCTAATTTTATTTTATTTTTAAACTTTACATAATTGTATTAGTTTTGCCAAACATCAAAATGAATCCGCCACAGGTATACATGTGTTCCCCATCCCGAACCCTCCTCCCTCCTCCCTCCCCATACCATCCCTCTGGGCCGTCCCAGTGCACCAGCCCCAAGCATCCAGCATCATGCATCGAACCTGGACTGGCAACTCGTTTCCTACATGATATTTTACATGTTTCATTGCCATTCTCCCAAATCTTCCCACCCTCTCCCTCTCCCACAGAGTCCATAAGACTGTTCTATACATCAGTGTCTCTTTTGCTGTCTCGTACACCGGGTTATTGTTACCATCTTTCTAAATTCCATATATATGCGTTAGTATACTGTATTTATGTTTTTCCTTCTGGCTTACTTCACTCTGTATAATAGGCTCCAGTTTCATCCACCTCATTAGAACTGATTCAAATGTATTCTTTTTAATGGCTGAGTAATACTCCATTGTGTATATGTACCACAGCTTTCTTATCCATTCATCTGCTGATGGACATCTAGGTTGCTTCCATGTCTTGGCTATTATAAACAGTGCTGCAATGAACATTGGGGTACACGTGTCTCTTTCCCTTCTGGTTTCCTCAGTGTGTATGCCCAGCAGTGGGGTTGCTGGATCATAAGGCAGTTCTATTTCCAGTTTTTTAAGGAATCTCCACACTGTTCTCCATAGTGGCTGTACTAGTTTGCATTCCCACCAACAGTGTAAGAGGGTTCCCTTTTCTCCACACCCTCTCCAGCATTTATTATTTGTAGACTTTTGGATCGCAGCCATTCTGACTGGTGTGAAATGGTACCTCATAGTGGTTTTGATTTGCATTTCTCTGATAATGAGTGATGTTGAGCATCTTTTCATGTGTTTGTTAGCCATCTGTATGTCTTTTTTGGAGAAATGTCTATTTAGTTCTTTGGCCCATTTTTTGATTGGGTCGTTTATTTTTCTGGAGTTGAGCTGTAGGAGTTGCTTGTATATTTTTGAGATTAGTTGTTTGTCGGTTGCTTCATTTGCTATTATTTTCTCCCATTCTGAAGGCTGTCTTTTCACCTTGCTAATAGTTTCCTTTGATGTGCAGAAGCTTTTAAGGTTAATTAGGTCCCATTTGTTTATTTTTGCTTTTATTTCCAATATTCTGGGAGGTGGGTCATAGAGGATCCTGCTGTGATGTATGTCGGAGAGTGTTTTGCCTATGTTCTCCTCTAGGAGTTTTATAGTTTCTGGTCTTACGTTTAGATCTTTAATCCATTTTGAGTTTATTTTTGTGTATGGTGTTAGAAAGTGGTCCAGTTTCATTCTTTTACAAGTGGTTGACCAGATTTCCCAGCACCACTTGTTAAATAGATTGTCTTTAATCCATTGTATATTCTTGCCTCCTTTGTCGAAGATAAGGTGTCCATATGTGCGTGGATTTATCTCTGGGCTTTCTATTTTATTCCATTGATCAATATTTCTGTCTTTGTGCCAGTACCATACTGTCTTGATAACTGTGGCTTTGTAGTAGAGCCTGAAGTCAGGTAGGTTGATTCCTCCAGTTCCATTCTTCTTTCTCAAGATCGCTTTGGCTATTCGAGGTTTTTTGTATTTCCATACAAATTGTGAAATTATTTGTTCTAGCTGAGTCTTATTTGGAGCCAAACTGTCCAGGGCTGATTCAGAACGAGAACCTTGGTCCCACCCTCTGGAGCAGGGGGTTAGACCAGGCAGAAAGAGAAAGAGCTGAGACCTCATGTCTGGGCTGAGATGCCTCCTAAGCCCTGCCTGGAGACATCAGAGCAAGGTCCACGGAGGGGCCACACCCTGTTGTGAGTCCATGGCCGTGGGAACCCTGAGGGGTGGTGGCAGCCCCCCAGGGACCACATCCTGTTTGTCCTCTAGGGCCCCGTGGTCTCCTCATCTGTACAGGGCAGGGGCAGGGGCAGCTGGGCACTCAGAGCTGTAGACATGCCTTCCATCTTCTCTGAGCTTCTTCTCCTTTGCCAGTTGTGCAGAGCAGGGAGGGCACTGCAGGGGGGCACATGATGCCCACCCTGCCCCCAGTTCACGGGAACCTCAGGGTTCAGACAGCGTGAGGGGCCAGGGATTCTGATGGGGAGAGAATCGGCCCAAGCTTTTGGTGGCAAATCTTTCACTTCCAGGGCTGAGTCTGGGCCAGAGGACCCCTAACCCTGCAGGTGATTCCTCCTGGGTCTCCTGGGACCCATATCTCACTTGAGTCCCAGGAAGTTGGTAGGGGGCAAGGTCAGGGCACTGGGATTCTAGAGTGATGCTGGTGAAACCTGGAAGGGCTCATGAGATGAGCTGGGGAGTGAGGGGTGGGGAAGTCCTGGGACTCAGCCTCTGATTTCCTTCCAGGGACCTTCCACAAACCCACCATCTGGGCTGAGACTCTTTTGTGCAGCTCGGGTTCCCATGTGAATACACCCTAGGCAGAGTTGGAATGTGAGAGTGAGTACACAGACCATCAAGGACTATGCTGCAGTTGGCCTGCATTATTTGGAGAAGGAAATGGCAGTGCATTCCAGTATTCTTGTCTGCAAAATCCCATGAACATTGGAGCCTGCCAGCCTACCGTCCATAGGGTTGCAAAAAGTCGGACACGGCTGAGTGACTTCATTTTCTTTCATCTTGTTTTAAAATTTATTTATTTTACTGGTTCCATTTTGTAATCTCATCATATACATATTTTATTGAAGTGTAGTTGACTTACAATGTTTCAGGTGCACAGCAAGGTGATTTTCAGTTATAAAGCACACAAACATTATTTTTCAGATTATTTTCCATTTTAGGTTATTACAAGATATTGACTATAGTTCTCCATGCTATACAGTAAATCTTTTTTGCTTGTTGCATACAGTTTTTAAAAAATTAGAAATCTAGCATTGTATTCATACTTCTATTTTTTTTCTTTTTTTTATTTTATTTTTAAACTTTACAATATTGTATTAGTTTTGCCAAATATCGAAATGAATCCACCACAGGTATACCACGTCAGTGTTATGCTACACTGAGAGTGAAAGCATGATGCCAAAATCCCACCATGTCCATGATAAAAGTAAATGGAAAACAATGGCAATGTTAATTGTGGGAGGAAATATTGAATCACATTATTTTACTGGTGGGCTTTCCTGGTGACTCAGATGATAAAGACTCTGCCTGCAACACAGGAGACCTGAGTCGATCCCTCAGTTGGGACAATCTCCTGGAGCTGGAAATAGCAACCCACCCCAGCATTCTTGCCTGGAGAACCCCCATGGACAGAGGAGTCTGGTGGGTTGCAGCCCATGGGATCACAAAGAGTCAGACATGACTAAGGGCCTAAACTATTCTCAAGGCTCTGAACTTAAAAGGTATAACACTTTCCCATTCGTATAGAGATAAAAAGTGACAGAACAGACAGAACCTTTTGCATTGTCAGGGGCTTAATGACCAGATCTGCATGGACAGCTTCAAGAACAAAGGATTCCAGGATTAAAAGATTTCCACAGTAGAGGGGACGTAAGTATAGCTATGGCTGATCCATGCTGATGTATGGCAGAAACCATCACAGTATTGTAATTGCCCTTTAATTAAACGTGAATAAATTAAGGGGGGAAAAAGCTTGCAACAGGGCTTCCCTGCTGGTCCACTGGTTGGGAATCTGCCTGCCCATGTGGGGGACATGGGCCCGATCCCAGGACAGAGAAGATTTCACATGCCTTGGGGCTGTTAAGCCAGTGGGCCTCAAGCCCATGTGCCTAGAGCAGGTGCTCCACAACAAGAGAAGCCACAGCGATAAGAGACCCTGCACACAGCAAAGAGCAACCCCCCTGCCCACAACTAGAGAAAGCCTGTGCACAGCGAAGAAGACCCAGCACAGCCATTAACTAGTTAATTAAAACACTGCAACAACCAGCAACACCTCCTCCTGTTTTAGTGTGTGTGTGTCTGTGTGTGTGTGTAAGTGTGAAAGTGTGAGTTCACACATGGGTGTTTAATGTGTATTGTTCTCTTTTCTTGGAATTTTCTTCCCCATGGGCTAGGGTTATTTTGCATTCAGTAAACACTGTTTGACCATCCCTCTCACTCCCCAGAAAGCCCATCTAAGTCAGGTAAGATGATTCTATGGGGCACAAGTTCATGATCTCCTTGGTCTGCTGGCTTTCCAATAAAGTCACTATTCCTTTCCTGAAGACCTCATCACTCTGTCCCTTGACAAACAATGTGAGGTTGGACTCAGAGCACATTCGTGAGACATTGGCAGAGGTGTCGTTCATTTTAGAGAAAATATGTAGACGTCACTCTCACAATCGATATCTGTGGTTTAAAAGAAGATACGCAGATGGCCAACAGGCATATGAAAAGATGCTCAGCATTGCTCATTAGTAGAGAAAGGCAAATCGGCACTGCAAGGAGGCACCACCTCATAGTGATCAGAATGGCCATCATTAGACAGTTGATGAATAACATGCTGGAGAGGGTGTGGAGAAGAGGGAAACCCTCTTACATTGTTGGGGGAGTGGAAACTGGTGCAGCCACTGTAGAAAACAGTATGGAAGTTCCTCAAAAAAAGTAAAAACAGAGTTTCCATATGATCCAACAATTCCAGTACCAAGCATATATCTGGAAAAAAACTATACCTTGAAATGACTCATGCACCCCTATGCCTATAGCAGCAAAACTTACAATAGCCAAGACATGGGAACAGCCTAATTGTCCATTGACAGATGATTGGATAAAGAAGATGTATATGCTTATACAGACAGAGAATGGAATACCACTCAGACATTAAAAAAATGAAATCATGCCATTTTCAGCAGCATGGATGAACCTCGAGATTAACATATTAAGTGAAGTAGACAGAAAGAGAAAGACAATTTTCTGTGATATCACCCATGTGTGGAATCTAAAAGGAACATATCAATGAAACAGGAACAGACTCACAGACATAGAGAACAGGCACAGACATACAGAACAGGCTTGTGGTTGCCAAGGAGGGAAGGACCGGGAGCTTGGGATTAGCAGATGAAATCTATTTATACATAGAATGGATAAAGAATGAGGTCCTACAGTATGGCACAGGGAATTTTATTCAGTATCCTGGCATAAATCTTAAAGGAAAGAATATATATGTCGAGCTGAATCACTGTGCTATACAGCAGAAATGAACTATACTACAATAACTTTTTTAATTTTTAAAAATTTGTGGTTTCTATATCTGCAATGAAACATTAATGGCAGTAAAAATGCACAAACTGAAATGACAAAGAATACAGATCAATTCTGAAACATGATATTAAGTAAATAAGAGGAAATTTTAAGAAAAGCGACTGTACTGTTACTCCATTACATACATAATGATCAAGGGGAGACCAGATTTATTACTTACAAAGCATCACTAATCTTAACGACCCCCAACCCCAGTAAAATGGTGTGGAATCACTGCCCTTACTGAGGTTCTTTCCTGTCTATGAACAACAGCTGAACTGGGTGTATGTCTGCCCTTGGAGTCCTGAAACAGCTGGGCCATTTTGCCCCAGTTTGGAGTTGATTGTTCTGGACACGCTCCTCACTCAAGCATTTTGGAGCTTGGAAGTCTCTACTTGACATATTTGTGTACCTTTGAGTATCTAGGAAGTAAGGTTGTCCACCTTTTCAGGCAGAACAAATCCCCCTCCCAAAAAAACACCACAGTCATCTTTACACACATTATCTTTGTGTACATGTGTGGTCCTTGGATTGGAAAGGGAGGAAGAGAGAGAGAGAGAGAGTGTTGTGTGTGCGAAGTTTCCACTCACAGTCACGAAATAATTTCAGATGAAGAAGAGTCAGAGAAAGACAAATATCACATGATATCATTTATTTGTGACATCTAAAAAAATGAACTTATTTACAACACAGACTCACAGAGAATGAACTTACGGTTACCAGGGGAATAGTGTCAGGGGGAGGTTAGATTGGAAGTTTGGGACTGACGTATACACAAGGCTATATTAAAAACGCATGACCACAGGGACCTACTGTATAAAACAGAGAATTCTACATAATATTCTGTAACTACCTAAGTGGGAAAAGAATTTGAAAAGCAATAGATGCATGTATATGTATCACTGATTCACTTTGTTGTACATCTGAAACTAACACAGTTAGTTTCTTAATCACATATATTACAATATAGAATTTTTTCATATGTTCAAAGAGCCATAATATGCATGTCTGGTCCTCCCATAACCCAGCGGGATGGTATGGGGAGAAGGAGGGTTCAGGATAGGGAACACGTGTACCTGTGCCAGATTCATGTTGATATATGGCAAAACCAATACAATATTGTAAAGTTAAAAAATAAAAGAAAATAAAGGGGAAAATAGGGGGGAAAAAGAATGCAGAATAAAAGTATTAATGAGTCTTTAATTGGCAACCTGAACTGAGCCTGACATACGAGGTGGGAACATGTGATTTCTCTTCTTTGAAGAGTTAAGGTTAATGAGATTTATCATGAGCTTGGGAACAGCATCCTGCATGGTATACACTGAATCACCGATACTACTTCCTAAAGGCAGTAAGATCTGTCTGAATCCTCTTAGGTTTATAGTGTTTAGGGAAACAAAAAGTGACGATCGGGTCATGAGGCATGCTCTGTGATGCGGCTCAGGTCAGACTTCCATCCCTGGAGTGAGAAGAGGCTGGCCATCTTCCCATGTTATGACATGACCCAGGCTGACTGTAACAACAACACCGCCCGCTTCCGCATCCTGTGCCTCTGTCAGCTTTGCTCAGTTCTGCCTCCTGTCTCACAGAAGCAGAGCCATGTGCCCCACACTCCTCAGCCTCCTGAGTCTCGGTGAGTCCAGAAAGACACAGTCGGAGAGGGTTATGGTGGAAATCGGGGGGTCTTCACACCACTGACCAGGTTCCCTGGATGAAGGTGCAAGGAGCGTGGGGTCCATCAGGACAAGCCATTTCTGACAGGCTTTTCCTTCTAGGATTCTGTGTGAGTCTAAGGATCTGGGCAGCTGTGGGTGAGTCCTCCCCATCCCTTATTTCTCTGTTGAGCAGAGTAGTTGGGGCTGATGCAGATGACACTGGGGGCGGGGGTGAGACCCCTGTCAGTACAGCGAGAGCCGTGTGTCCTGTGGATCCCAGGTCCTCCTATTGGCCTTGATAGTCATCTTTGCTCTCACCAGAGGTTAGCCCAGCTCTGGACTCTGGACCTGAAGGCACAGTGTGAAGTCTGGGAGCTGGGAGCTAGGCCCACTGAGTGCCATTTCTATCATGAGAGGGGAGCAAGAGGCTGCAGCCCACAGACCCTCCCCTACAAGCTGGCTCCTGGCATCTCCAACTGGCCCTTAACAACAGGATCTGCAGGACCGCCCGCTAGACCTGACCCCAGGGAAGGGTCTGGTCATCAGGCAGGGCCACTTGGACCTTGTCACACATTTGATGTAGGTTAGTTAACAAAGGAGCGAGGTTCAAGGTTTACTTCCTTCTTTTTAGTCTAGTGGCTTTTTCACTGCTTTGTTGTGTTAGTGTTAGTCAGTCATGTCCTACTCCTTTCGACTCCATGGACTGTAGCTCACCAGGCTCCTCTGTCCATAGGATTCTCCAGGCAAGAATATGGAGGTGGTTGCCATTTCCTTATCCAGGGGATCTTGCCATCTCAGGGACTGAACCCTGTTCTCCTGCCTTGCAGGAAGATTCTTTACCATTTTGAGCTACAACAAATGCAACAGGGAAGTCCTTTTGCTTCTTCTCCATGCATCAATTTTTCTGTGGTATTTTATTTTGCCTTCATTGTGCAGCTTGTGGGATCTTTCCAGGATCAGGGTTTCAACTTGGGCCCTTGGCAGAGAAAGTGCCAAGTCCTAACCACTGGGCAGCCCAGGTTTTTTGTGTTTTGAGAGAAAGGTTCTCAACATTTTGTCAACCCAAGGAGTGATTCATGTCCTGAGAATTTCCATGATGTCCGTCCTGGATTGACTGTGTCTCTGTCTGTCCCCAAGCCCCAGGTGTCCTTGAGCATCAGTGTGATGCACTTTAGGGGAGAAGAGTTCGAAGAATTAAAGGGGAAGCCCACCCACGAGGGCTGTGGGGAGAGCTGACTGTTCCCATTTTCTTCTCAAAGCCTGTGTCTCCTTTTCTCCTAGGTAAATATGAGAAGCTGTCTTTGTCCGCCTGGCCAAGCCCCGTGGTTCCCTTAGGACAGACTGTGACTCTTCAGTGTCACTCCCATTCCCCACTTAAGAGATTCAGACTGTTCAAAACAGATGGGAAAAGGCGTTTGTCTGAGCTCCAAGGACATCATTTCAATAACTTCACCCTTGGCCCGGTGACCGGAGAACATGCCGGGTCCTACACATGTTCTGAAGCCTACTGGTCTGCACCCAGTGACCCCCTGCAGATTGTGGTCTCAGGTAGGAGGGGTCCAGCCCAGCCCAGTACAGCCGTGCCTGCAGGTAATCCTACAC
Organism: Bos indicus x Bos taurus; assembly: GCF_003369695.1. Taxonomy (NCBI): domain Eukaryota; kingdom Metazoa; phylum Chordata; class Mammalia; order Artiodactyla; family Bovidae; genus Bos; species Bos indicus x Bos taurus. The sequence continues at coordinate 3,097,358 of NC_040093.1, forward strand.
TAGGTCCACTTGCCCATGCAGAGCAAGACTTCCTCAGGACTCCCAGCCAGGACCAAACCTGGGAAAGAGAACCCACTCTGAGTGTTTAAACTCAGGGTGTAGAATAGAGGGATGGGGTGCCCCAAGGCAGGAAGGAGGAGCCTCCCTAGGCATGAGTTAGACAGGATGCTGCCACTGCCTACCAGCAGGGAGGATGGAGCAGGACCCTGATCCAGCACCTGCCACCCGTTAGGGAGCTATAATCCCATTTGAAGGAGCTGAAGCCTCAGGGACAAGTCCCAGGAATGTCTCAGAGGCATGAGGTGGGGACACAGATGGGGAAATGTTCCCTTTTCTCCACCTCCACCCCAATGTCCTGCAGTCAGCGCCCACATTCTAGATGAGTGTGAAGGGAGCCAGGGTATGCATCCTCAGACCCACCCCAGCCCCCACCACACATATTAGGGATGGGATGAAGCTCAGAGCATGGTAACGCACTCCAGTATTCTCAACTGGAGAATCCCATGGGCAGAGGAGCCTGGCTGGCTACAGTCCATGGAGTTGCACAGAGTCGGACTTAACTGAAGTGACTGAGTAAACATGCATGAACCCGAGAGCAGATCCAACAGCTAAAGGGCTTAGAATGAGCACAGAGGAAGGGGAGGTCTTGAACAAAAAGAAACATGAGCCAAAACCCGAGAACAAGGCTAAAGAGAATGCAACAAAACACACAGGAAGGGTAGTTGGCTCCGCTGGTAAATGGGGAGGAGTTTTACACCTTCAGATGTCAGCGGAAGGGCCAAGGTGGGTGACTCACTGAAGCTCACAACCTTTTGTTCCTAGGTGTGTTCACAAAACCCTCCATCTCAGCCCACCCAGGGCCCCTCGTGCAGCAGGGACAGAATGTGACCCTCCGCTGTCACTCACTGGTGATGTTTGACAAGTTTATCCTGCACCATGAAAACAGCACAGGGCATTTCCAGAGACGTGGAGAGATGCTCACTGGTGGGTATGCCCCAGCTGACTTCTCCATTGGCCCCATGACTTTGGCGAGTGCCGGCACCTACAGATGCTACGGCTCTCTCAGAAGATCCCCCTATGAGTGGTCAGCCCCCAGCGACCCTGTGGACATCATGATCACAGGTGAGTGTGGCCATACGTCCCTTCTGCTCTCTGTGTCACAGAAGGTCTGGTGTCCAGTCCAGCATCAGTACTGGGAGAGAATGACAGGCGTGCAGAGACACTCACAAACTCAGGAGAGGGAACAAACCAGAGAGAGAGGAGGTGTGAACACGGAAGGGAAAAGAGAACAGAGTCCCTGCCCTGTACTAAGGAGAAGACACAGCCGGTGACAGACTGAAGGACCAAGAACATGAAAGAACGACCAATAGAGAAAAATGAACCAGAGCAGGGACCCAGGAAATTCCCCGCTCAGGCAGCCAACGATGGTTGGTTAAGGGGTTGGTTTCCCGCTTTCATGTCAGAGCTCCCTTCCTCTGTCAGCAGCACATTGTGGTACCAGACGCCCTTGCTGTTCAGCCCCTGGGTGATCGTGATGGAGGTTGACACCCTGACATTGCTCAGGGTCGCGGTTTAACGCGTCCTTCTGCACAAAGAGGCGGGGGGAGTGGCCCCTCCAACCATCCCTGCTAAACCATCCCTTCCAGCCCTTGGGGGTGGGCAGGGCAGCGCTGAACACGCCCTCAAGAAAGAGGTGGTCAAAGATTAATGAGATTCTGGCAATTTTCACTCCATAATCTCTTCTTCTGGGTCAATGCCATGTTTGCTGATGGTCCCCAGCAGTAGTTAGTAGTCTATTTAGTAGTAGTCTGCTTATTTCAAGAGAATGGCACATCTGGTTGATTTTTATAATTTATTTTATCTTATTTATGTTTGTTGAAGTCTAGTTGATTTCAGATGTTGTTAATTCCTGTTGTACAACAGAGTGATTCAGTTATTCATATACATATATTCTTTCTTTAAAAAAGAATATTAAATGACAATCCATTTAAAAAATTATGTATTTTTTAAAAGGATTTTAAATGACACTCCATTTTTAAAGTTATTTCTAAGTTTTCTTTTTTTATTTATTATTTTTTTAACTTTACAGTATTGTATTGGTTTTGCCATATATCAACATGAATCCACCACAGGTATACATGTGTTCCGCACCCTGTAGCCTCCTCCTTCCTCCCTCCCCATACCATCCCTCTGGGTCGTCCCAGTGCACCAGCCCCAAGCATCCAGTATCGTGATTCGAACCTGGACTGGTGACTCGTTTCATATATGATATTATACATGTTTCAATGCCGTTCTCCCAAATCAACCCACCCTCTCTGTGCTGGGTACCCCTTACTGTGGGGCTTTCTCTCCTGGCGGTGGGCGGCCTTCTCATTGCAGTGCTGCTCTTGTTGCACTCTTCAGGCTTTAGTCCTCTACTTAGGAGTAGAGTTACTTTGTGCTCTAAGATCAAGCTCTCCTCCTTCCAGGTCTGTCCAAAAAAACCCTCTCTCTCAGCCCAGAGGGGCCCCATGGTGAGGTCAGGAGAGAACGTGACCTTGGTCTGCAGCTCCGAGAGTGCCTTTGACCAGTTCCATTTGCTCAGGGAGGGGGTGAACCTTGGACGCCATCTCGCTGGAGGGCAGAGCCCCCGCAGAGCACTCCAGGCAGAGTTCCCTCTGGGTCCTGGGACCCCAGCCCACAGCGGGGTCTATAGGTGTTACGGCTCTTTCACTCGCTCTCCCTACTCGTGGTCAAACTCCAGCGACCCACTGTTCCTGTCTGTCACAGGTGAGCAACCTCTTCCTGGCCCATGCTTTGTTGTTCCTGTTCAGACGCTATGTTGTCCAACCCTTTGCCACCCTGAGGCCTGCAGCACAACAGACTCCTCTGTCCTTCACTATCTCCTCCACATGGATCACAGCCTTGTAGTGGTGAAGGGGCCTTCGTACCTCAGTGAAGCTATGAGCCAGTCATGCAGGGTCACCCAAGCCTGACAGATCATAGTGAATAGTTACTGTTCACCCCTTCTGGCTTTTTTCTCTAAGGATCCACTACAAGTACTTGCCCATCAATCATGGATCCACACACCACAGAAGGTAAGCAAGACGGTCTCCTATCTCAGCAAATTTCTGAGAAGACAGAGGGTCCCTGTGTGAGTGTTCATTCTACCACCTCCCAGTTGTGACTTTGGGCTCCTCAACATCCCTGTCATGTCAGCATTTGAGATCATGGTCTGTATTAGAACCAGAGAGGGCATTGAGTTTCTCATTCTCTGGGACTGGGAATTTCTAAAGTGAACAAAGCGAGACCAAGTGATTTGACCCCATGCTTAAGGGAGATGCTTACCCTCCCTCCACCAGTATCTTTGGGGAAGGATGCAGGGGACAAGGGGAGAGTTTTAGGGAGCACCTTCAATATGTGCTATTCCTCTGTTAGTGTTTTATGAAGTAAACATTTCACAGTTCAGAAATAGAAGTGTCATGTCTTCTTGAGGATTCCATTCCAGGTATATGTGGATGGAGGGGGAAATATATGGAGGATTAAAGCAGTCCCCATTCATGCAAAATTACCATGCCTTGTCACATGGGGCAGCAGAGATAAACTGCATTGGTGCCTGGGGGACCTGGTTTCAGACCGCTGCTGGTCTTCCATGGCCTCTTTACTTCATCCACTGCTAGCATCTCTCCTGGATGCTGTGGTACCTGCTGGGAAGTGGAGACCATACTGATCAGGTTGAGAGCTGCTGACACACTTTGACACAAGGATACAATAACTCCTGTGTGTAGGGGCAGGGTGGATGCAACGAATAACCAGACCTTCTTCCCTTTGATCGTTGGCAGAAGCACGGCTTCCTCAAGGCCACTCCAGACAGCTGCACCTTCTCCTTAGGCTCTCCGTAGCCTTCATCTACACCAGCATCTTCCTCGCTGTTCTTGTCTGCACTGGTTACCCATAAAGTAAGTATGAAGAGCCAAGCTGTCACTGGTGTTCTCCCACAATCATAAGTCTGAAGGAGGGAAGCACAGTGTCATCTGACACAGGATGAGGTGGGCTCATAGCAGAGAATGGCGTTTTCACTTCCTGTAGGTTAAAAAGTGATTTCCATTGTTGTACTCCCTGAATGAATATATTCCAGAGACCCATGGAACCCTGTTCTATTTATGAAAATATGTGTTAATTTATTCTTAGCTGAATCAGGTCTCAGCTGCAGCATGAGGGATCCTCACTGCTGTGCTGGGGTGCAGTTCAAGGCTCCAGAGCTCGTGGGCTCAGCAGTTGCAGCATTGAGGATAGTTGCTTCAAGGCATGTGGGATCTCAGTTCTCCCACCTAGGATAGAACCCATACTCTCTGCACTGGAAGGTTGACCCTTTATCCCTGGGTCCCCAGGAACATTCCAAGGCCTGTTCTGCCCTTCAACCACAGCCATCCATTCTTCTCCCCTTTATGATCTCGGGAATCTGCTGATACGCATTAGACGATGGTCCATAACAGAATATGTAGGATGGACTTCTTGGGTTTCAACAGATTCCTGAGAGAGTCTGTCAGTGGCTGGGCTTGTATAGGGGATTTTTTTTTAATTTAGTGGAGTAGACAGACTCAGCAACCTGGGGCACACCCCTGCTTTTTTTGGCTTTGATGTCTCCACCAAAGATATGGAGGTCTAGAAGAATCGCCCCCACCCCAAGAGCCTTGACTCTCTTCCATTCGCAGATGTTGCCATCATGGAAGGAGAGCCCAAAGAAGACAGAACAGTGAATGGTGAGGTGAGTCCTTCCACCCAAACCCTTGCCATAGCCTGAGCCCCTCCAATGCCCAATGCCCCAGCCTTCGAAGATCACATTTCATTCCATCATTCACATCTCCTTCCTCTCAGGACCCATCAGCAGAGGATGTGATATTCACCCACTTGAACCACAGGACCCTCTCTGAGACAGTGTTCACTCCTGAGCCTCATGCACCTCTCTGCCGAGACTACTATCTATGAGGAATTCGATGCAAACCAAGACCATGCTGACCCTGACCTGGCCCCATCATTTGAGCACACAGAATGTTAAAAATTGAAGAGCTACATCTCTTTTTAAAGGGGTTCCTCCATGGGCACTCCTTCTCCTCCTCCAAAGCAGCCCTGCAGCTCTGAGGAGAACAGTGGAGTAAAACAATTATAGGATAGTCTCCAAAAATCCCACCACCTCTTAGTAATCCCCTGGGTATTCTAATAGTCTGTTTTAACTATGTAACCTTTTGGGAGAAGTTATTCTAATCAATTGCACATACTGGGTAGCTTACCATGATCGTCCTACTTTTTCAAAAATTCCAGTAAAGCATAACAATTTGCAAGTTGAGTCTTCAAATTATTCAGTTTAAAATAAAATAAAGCCAATTTTAAAAAACCTCTGTTCAGTAATAGCTTACAAAAATGAACTTGTTTACAAGACAGAAACAGACTTGTAGACTTAGAGAACAAACTTAGAGTTACAGAGGGGAAGGATGAGGGGAGAGAGAGATTGGAAGTTTAAGATTGACATGTGCAGACTGCTATATTTAAAACAAAATGCCTTCCATGAAACAATAACAAAAGCAATGCAAGTTGGCCAAATAAAAAGATGAAGTATATTCTGTTTGAGATATCCAGTGTGGTGCCTCTTGCCACACGAGACTGTGTGTTTGCATGCTAAGTCATTTCAGTCATGTCCGACTCATGGCGGACCCATGACATTGTGTAGCTCTTTAGGCGCCTAGGTGCATGCGATTCTCCAGGCAAGAATCCTGGAGTGAGTTGCCATTCCCTTCTCAAGGGGATCTTCTTGACCCAGAGATCAAACCCACGTCTCTCATATCTCTTGCATTGGCAGGCGGATTCTTTACCACTGAGCCATCGGGGAAGGCCCCTCGGCCTTTTCCCAGCCGTGTGCACTGAGGATGCTGGGGTTCCAGGGGTAGAAACAAGACAACAAGATGCCCCTAGTCTGGATCTGCACTGGCCGATAAAGTACTTACCCAGCCACGAGGTACAGACAATGACTCTACGAAGTAAAGCATTCAGTTCTTCAGTCACACCCACATTTCAAGTGCTCAGGAGCATCATGTGGCCAGGTGCCATGGTGCTGGACAGAGCAGATGTTTTAAAAGGCCCTCATCACAGATAATACTACTGGACATTCCACGCCAGATCACTGAGGGCTGCAGAGAGAACACCTGCCCCAGCGAGGCTTTGCACATGTTGTGTTAATCCATCGATATTCACATGTTTAGTCTTTTTTGCTTCTTTTCTCCAAAGCCAAGGATTTGAGAATCTTGTGCCTTTTAAGTTATCAACTGTTGGCAAAATGTGGCTTGGCTCAACGTGGCTTGGCTCAACCAAGCAGAGGGCTGAAGAGGATAACACCATGAGGACCCCGGTGTGAACTGAGTGGCAAATGGGATGAAAATCAAGCTCCACGGAGCCTTAGTTGCTCACTGAGCTCTCTGTGTGTGATGTCTCTCCTGGCTTAGAACTAAACCACCCAAGAACTCTTTTACCAAGAAATATCAGGATCGCTTAAAGTGAAGACATTCTGGGGCTCCTGTGTTGCTACTGTCACTGTTTCCATGTTTCCCCTAATTATCCATTGGTTTTTTTTCCCCCCCCTTTTTTTTCCTTGCCTCTAGGTGAGGGACCAAAGTCATGATCTTCATTTTTCTGAATGTTCACAGTGTAGATTTGAACCCCAGTTGTTCTCAGATTACTTCTTTAAAAAAAAAAAAATTGAATGTTAGCATTTGATGCCTTCATTCTGCAGAATCTGAGTTCTTCAACCACACACAGAAGATGGGTGTACCTGGGTCATGGGTGTATTTCTGCTGTGTGGCACCAATGCCTGGTACACAGTAGGTGCTCTGCAATAATTTATGAACTGACTGAAGATGAGAAGTAAATTCCATTTCTGGAGGGGACTGGGAAAATAAAGTTCTGAGTCTTATTTGGAGCCAGGCTGTCACAGCTGACTCAGGACGAGAAACTGGGTCCCACCCTCTGGAGCAGGGGGTCAGACCAGGCAGAAAGAGAAAGAGTTGAGACCTGAGGTCTGGGCTGAGATGCCTCTTGAGCCCTGCCTGGAGACATCAGAGCCAGGTCCACGGAGGGCCTGCCCCCTGCTGTGAGTCCACAGCCGTGGGAACTCTGAAGGGTGGCGGCAGGCCTCCAGGGACCACATCCTGTTTGTCCTCTAGGGCCCCGTGGTCTCCTCATCTGTACAGTGTGGGGGCGGCGGTGGCTGGGCGCTCAGAGCTGCAGACATGCCTTCCGTCCTCTCTGAGCTTCTCCTCCTTGGCCAGATGTGCAGGGCAGGGAGAGGACTGCAGGAGGGCACAGGACGCCCACCCTGCCCCCACTTCACGGGAACTTCAGGGCTCAGACAGCTTAAGGGGCCAGGGATCCTGATGGGGAGAGAATCAGCCCAAGCTTTCAGTGGCAAATCTCTCACTTGCAGGGCTGAGTCTGGGCGAGAGGCCCAGAACCTTGCAGTTGGGTCCTCCCGGGTCTCCTGGGACCCATATGTCACTTGAGTCATGGGAAGTTGGTAGGGGGCAAGGTGGGAGACCTGAGATTCTAGAGTGATGCTGGTGAAACCTGGAAGGGCTCCTGAGATGAGCTGGGGAGTGAGGGGTGGGGAGATTCTGGGACTCAGCCTCTGACTTCCTTCCAGGGCCTTCCACAAACTCACCATCTGGGTTCAGGCTCTTTGGGGCAGCTCAGGGTGCCCATGTGAATACACCCTAGGCAGAGTTGGAATGTGAGAGTGAGTACACAGACCATCAGGGAGTATGCTGCAGTTGGCATGCACTATTTGGAGAAGGAAATGGCAACGCACTCTAGTATTCTTGCCTGGAAAATCCCATGAACATTGGAGCCTGCCAGCCTACAGCGCATAGGGTTGCAAACAGTTGGACACGACTGAGTGACTTCATTTTCTTTCATTTTGTTTTAAAATTTATTTATTTCACTGGTTCCATTTTTTAATCTCATCATATACATATTTTATTGAAGTGTAGTTGACTTACAATGTTTCAGGTGCACAGCAAGGTGATTTTCAGTTATACAAACATGCATACATAATTTTTCAGATTATTCTCCTTTTTAGGTTATTACAAGATATTGCATATAGTTCCTGTGCTATATAGTAAATCTTTGTTGCTTGTTGCATATCTTTATTGTTTTATTAGAAATCTAGCATTGTATTCATACTTCTATTTTTAAATCTATGGTATATGCCACATCAGTGTTATGCTACACTGAGAGTGAAAGCATGATGCCAAAATCCCACCATGTCCATGATAAAAGTAAATGGAAAACAATGGCAATGTTAATTGTGGGAGAAAATATTGAATCACATTATGTTACTGGTGGGCTTTCCTGGTGACTCAGATGATAAAGAATATGCCTGCAGCATAGGAGACCTGAGTCGATCCTTGAGTTGGGAAGATCTCCTGAAGCAGGAAATGGCAACCCACCTCAGCATTCTTGCCTGGAGAACCCCCATGGAAAGAGGAGTCTGGTGGGTTGCAGCCCATGGGATCACAAAGAGTCAGACACGGCTGAGGGACTATTCTCAAGGCTCTGAACTTAAAAGGTATAACACTTTCCCATTCATATAGAGATAAAAAGTGGCAGAACAGACAGACCTTTTGTCCTGTCAGGGGTTTAAAGGGACATTATGACCAGACCTGCATGGATAGCTTCAAGAAAAAAGAATTCCAGAAATAAAAAATTTCCCCAGTGGAGGGGACATAACTATAGCTATGGCTGATCCATGTTGATGTATGGCAGAAACTAACAATATTGTAGTTGTCCTTAAACTAAAAATAAATAAATTAGGGGGAAAAAAAAGCTTGCAACAGGGCTTCTCTAGTGGTCCAGTGGTTGGGAAATGCTTGTCAATGTGGGGGACACAGGCCCAATCCCGGGACTGGGAAGACTCCCCATGCCGCGGGGTAGTTAAGTCCGTGGGCCACAAGCCCATGTGCCTAGAGCAGGTGCTCCACAACAAGAGAAGCCACGGTGGTGAGAGATCCTGAACCACAGAAAAGGGCAGCCCCCTTCCTACAACTAGAGAAAGCCTGTGCACAGCAACGAAGAGCCAGCACAGCCATTAATTAGTTAATTAAAACACTGCAACAACCAGCCACACCTCCTCCTCTTTTAGTGTGTGTGTGTGTGTGTAAGTGTGTGTGTAAGTGTGAAAGTGTGAGTTCACATGTGGGTGTTTAATCTGTATTCTTCTCTCTTCTCCTTGGAATTTTCTTCCACATGGGCTAGGGTTATTTTACATTCAGTAAACACTGTTGGACCATCCCTCTCACTCCCCCAAAAGCCCATCTGCCTCAGATAAGACGATTCTTTGGGGCAGAAGTTCGCCATACCTTGGTCTGCTGGCTTTCCAAATAAAGTCACTATTCCTTTCCTGAAGACCTCATCACTCTGTTCCTTGACAAGCAACATGAGGTTGGAATCAGAGCACATCCATGAGACATTAGCAGAGGTGTCATTCATTTTAGCCAAAAATCCATAGACATCACTCTCACAGGTGATATCTGTGGTTTAAAAGAAGATATGCAGATGGCCAACAGGCATATGAAAAGATGCTCAGCATTGCTCATTAGTAGAGAAAGGCAAATCGACACTGCAAGGAGGTACCACCTCATACCAATCAGAATGGCCATCATTAGACAGTTGATGAATAACATGCCGGAGAGGGTGTGGAGAAGAGGGAAACCCTCTTACACTGTTGGGGGAGTGGAAACTGGTGCAGTCACCATGGAAAACAGTATGGAAGTTCCTCAAAAAACCAAAAACAGAGTTTCCATATGATCCAACAATTCCAATCCCGAGCATATATCTGTAAAAAAAACTATTCTTTTGAAAAGGATAAGAAAGCTGTGGTACATATACACAATGGAGTATTACTCAGCCATTAAAAAGAATACATTTGAATCAGTTCTAATGAGATGGATAAAACTGGAACCTATTATACAGAGTGAAGTAAGCCAGAAAGAAAAACACCAATACAGTATACTAACACATATATATGGAATTTAGAAAGATGGTAACAATAACCCTGTGTACGAGACAGCAAAAGAGACACCGATGTATAGATCAGTCCTATGGACTCTGTGGGAGAGGGAGAGGGTGGGGAGATTTAGGAGAATAGCATTGAAACATGTATAATATCATGTATGAAACGAGTCGCCAGTCCAGGTTCGATGCACGGTACTGGATGCTTGGGGCTGGTGCACTGGGACCACCCAGAGGGAGGGTAGGGGAGGGAGGAGGGAGGAGGGTTCAGGATGGGGAACGCGGGTATACCTGTGGCGGATTCATTTCCATATTTGGCAAAACTAATACAATTATGTAAAGTTTAAAAATAAAATAAAATTTAAAAAAAAAGAAAAGAAGAGATTCATACACCCATATGTTCGTAGCAGCAAAACTTATGATAGCCAAGACATGGGAACAGCCTAATTGTCCATTGAGAAATGAATGGATAAAGAAGATGTATATGCTTATATACACAGAGAATGGAATACCATTCAGACGTTTAAAAAATGAAATACTTCTTCTTTTCCAATTTGGATTCCTTTTATTTCTTTTTCTGCTCTGATTGCTGTGGCCAAAACTTCCAAAAGTATGTTGAATAGTAATGGTGAAAGTAGGCACCCTTGTCTTGTTCCTGACTTTAGAGGAAATGCTTTCAATTTTCACCATTGAGGATAATGTTTGCTGTGGGTTTGTCATGTATAGCTTTTATTATGTTGAGGTATGTTCCTTCTATTCCTGCTTTCTGGAGAGTTCTTATCATAAATGGATGTTGAATTTTGTCAAAGGCTTTCTCTGCATCTATTGAGATAATCATATGGTTTTTGTTTTTCAATTTGTTAATGTGGTGTATAACATTGATTGATTTATGGATATTGAAGAATCCATGCATCCCTGGGATAAAGCCCACTTGGTCATGGTGTATGATCTTTTTAATGTATTGTTGGATTCTGATTGCTAGAATTTTGTTAAGGATTTTTGCATCTATGTTCATCAGTGGTATTGGCCTGTAGTTTTCTTTCTCCAAAGAAGACATACAGATGGCTAACAAACACATGAAAAGATGCTCAACATCACTCATTATCAGAGAAATGCAAATCAAAACCACTATGAGGTACCATTTCACGCCAGTCAGAATGGCTGCAATCCAAAAGTCTACAAGCAATAAATGCTGGAGAGGGTGTGGAGAAAAGGGAACTCTCTTACACTGTTGGTGGGAATGCAAACTAGTACAGCCACTATGGAGAACAGTGTGGAGATTCCTTAAAAAACTGGAAATAGAACTGCCTTATGATCCAGCAATCCCACTGCTGGGCATACACACTGAGGAAACCAGAAGGGAAAGAGACACGTGTACCCCAATGTTCATCGCAGCACTGTTTATAATAGCCAGGACATGGAAGCAACCTAGATGCCCATCAGCAGATGAATGGATAAGAAAGCAGTGGTACATATACACAATGGAGTATTACTCAGCCATTAAAAAGAATACATTTGAATCAGTTCTAATGAGATGGATAAAACTGGAACCTATTATACAGAGTGAAGTAAGCCAGAAAGAAAAACACCAATACAGTATACTAACACATATATATGGAATTTAGAAAGATGGTAACAATAACCCTGTGTACGAGACAGCAAAAGAGACACCGATGTATAGATCAGTCCTATGGACTCTGTGGGAGAGGGAGAGGGTGGGGAGATTTGGGAGAATAGCATTGAAACATGTATAATATCATGTATGAAATGAGTCGCCAGTCCAGGTTCGATGCATGGTACTGGATGCTTGGGGCTGGTGCACTGGGACGACCCAGAGGGAGGGTAGGGGAGGGAGGAGAGAGGAGGGTTCAGGATGGGGAACGCGGGTATACCTGTGGCGGATTCATTTAGATATTTGGCAAAACTAATACAATTATGTAAAGTTTAAAAATAAAATAAAATGTAAAAAAAAAAGAAATAATGTCATTTGTAGCAGCATGGATGAACCTGGAGATTAACATATTAAGTGAAGAAGACAGAAAGAGAAAGACAATTTTCATGTGATATCACCCATATGTGGAATCTAAAAGGAACATATAAATGAAACAGGAACAGACTCACAGACATAGAGAACAGGCTTGTGGTTGCCAAGGAGGGAAGAACTGGAAGCTTGGGATTAGCAGATGAAATTTATTTATACATAAAATGAGTAAAGCGTGCTGCTGCTGCTAAGTCACTTCAGTCGTGTCTGACTCTGTGCGACCCCATAGATGGCAGCCCACCAGGCTCCCCCATCCCTGGGATTCTCCAGGCAAGAACACTGGAGTGGGTTGCCATTTCCTTCTCCAACGCATGAAAGTGAAAAGTGAAAGTGAAGTCACTTAGTCGTGTCCGACTCTATCGACCCCCTGGACTACAGCCCACCAGGCTCCTCCGTCCAAGGGATTTTCCAGGCAAAAGTACTGGAGTGGGGTGCCATTGCCTTCTCCGGAGTAAAGCATGAGCACAAATTAAAATAAATAAATTAAAAAAAAATAAAAATAAAACCTACCTTTAAATATGAAAAAAAAAGAATGAGGTCCTACAGTATGGCACAGGGAATTCTATCCAGTATCTTGCCACAAATCATAATGGAAAAGAATATAAATGTCGAGCTGAATCAATTTGCTGTACAAATACTGTAAAGAAATTAGCCTCCAATTAAATACATTTATATTTAAAATAATAATAAAAATAATAAAATTAAATTTTTTAATTTTTAAAAAGTTCTGGTTTATATATCTGCAATGAAAGTAAAAATGCACAAACTGAAATGACAAAGAATACAGATCGATTCTGAAAAATGATATTAAGTAAATAAAAGGAAATTTTAAGAAGGGTGACTGTACTCTTACTCCATTACATAAGTAATGATCAAGGGGAGACCAGATTTATTACTTGCGAAGCATCACTAATCTTAACGACCCCCAACCCCAGTAAAATGGTGTGGAATCGCTGCCCTTACTGAGGTTCTTTCCTGTCTATGAACAACAGCTGAACTGGGTGTATGTCTGCCCTTGGAGTCCTGAAACAGCTGGGCCATTTTGCCCCAGTTTGGAGTTGATTGTTGTGGACACGCCCCTTACTCAAGCCTTCTGCAGCTTGGAAGTTTCTACTTGACATATTTTGTGTTCATCTGAGTATCTAGGAAGCAAGGTGGTCCACCTTTTCAGGCAGAACAAATCCCCCTCCAAAAATATACTACAGTCATCTTTACACACATTATCTTTGTGTACATGTGTGGTCCTTGGATTGGAAAGGGACGAAGAGAGAGAGAGAGACAGAGAGAGTGTTGTGTGTGCAAAGTTTCCACTCACAGTCACGAAATAATTTCAGATGAGGAAGAGTCAGAGAAATACAAATATCACATGATATCATTTATTTGTGACATCTAGAAAAATGAACTTATTTACAAAACAGACTTACAGAGAATGAAGTTATGGTTACCAGAGGGGATAGTGTCAGGGGGAGGTTAAATTGGAAGTTTGGGACTGACATATACATACAGCTGTATTAAAATGGATGGTATGGGGAGGGAGGAGGGAGGAGGTTCAGGATGGGGAACACATGTATACCTGTGGCGGATTCATTTTGATATATGGCAAAACCAATACAATATTGTAAAGTTAAAAAATAAAATAAAAAGATAAAGAAGATCTTCAACATAAAAAAAAAAGGATGAGCAAGAAGGACCTACTGTATAAAACAGAGAATTCTACTTAATATTCTGTAACTACCTAAGTGGGAAAAGAATTTGAGAAGCAATAGATGCTTGTATATGTATAACTGAATCACTTTGTCGTACACCTGAAACTAATAGTTAGTTTCTTAATCACATGTATTACAATATACTTTCAAAGAGCCATATATGCATGTCTGGGCCTCTCATAAGAATGCAGACACAAAGTCTCTATTAATGAGTCTTTAATTGCCAACCTGCACTGAGCCTGAAATATGATGTGGGTACATGTGATTTCTCTTCTACAAAGACTTAAGGTTAATCAGGTTTATCATGAGCTTGGGAAAAGCATCCTGCATGATATACACTGAATCACCGTTACTACTTCCTAAAAGCAGCAAGATCTGTTCTAATAGTCTTAGGCTGATAGTGTGTCAGTTCAGTTCAGTTCAGTTCAGTTGCTCAGTCGTGTCCGAATCTTTGCAACCCCATGAATCGCAGCACGCCAGGCCTCCCTGTCCCTCACCAACTCCCAGAGTTCACTCAGACTCACGTCCATCGAGTTAGTGATGCCATCCAGCCATTTCATTCTTTGTAATCCCCTTCTCCTCCTCCCCCCAATCCCTCCCAGCATCAAGGTCTTTTCCAATGAGGCAAATCTTAGCATGAGGTGGCCAAAGTACTGGAGTTTCAGCTGGATTCTAAACTGGAGTTTAGAATCATTCCTTCCAAAGAAATCCCAGGGCTGATCTCCTTCAGAATGGACTGGTTGGATCTCCTTGCAGTCCAAGGGACTCTCAAGAGTCTTCTCCAACACCACAGTTCAAAGGCATCAATTCTTTGGCACTCAGCTTTCTTTACAGTCCAACTCTCACATCCATATGTGACCACTGGAAAAACCATAGCCTTGACCAGACGGACCTTTGTTGGCAAAGTAATGTCTCTGCTTTTCAATATGCTATCTAGGTTGGTCATAACTTTCCTTCCAAGGAGTAAGCATCTTTTAATTTCATGCAGTCACCATCTGCAGTGATTTTGGAGCCCCAAAAAATAAAATCTGACACTGTTTCCACTGTTTCCCCATCTATTTGCCATGAAGTGATGGGACCAGATGCCATGAACTGATGGAACCAGATGCCAAGATCTTCATTTTCTGAATGTTGAGTTTTAGGCCAACTTTTTCAGTCTCCTCTTTCACCTTTATCAAGAGGCCTTTGAGGTCCTCTTCACTTTCTGCCATAAGGGTGGTATCATCTGCATATCTGAGGTTGATAGTGCTTAGGGAAACAAAATGTGACGGTCGGGTCATGAGGCGTGCTCTGTGATGTGGCTCAGGTCAGACTTTAATCCCTGGAGTGAGACGAGGCTGGCCATCTTCCCATGTGACATGAACCAACTGACTGTACCAACAGCACCGCCCACCTTCCTCATCCTGTGACTCAGTCAGCTTTGCTCAGTTGTGCCTTCTGTCTCACAGAAGCAGAGCCATGTGCCCCACACTCCTCAGCCTCCTGAGTCTCAGTGAGTCCGGAAAGACACAGTCAGAGAAGGTTATGGTGGAAATCGGGGGGGCTCTCGCACCACTGAACAGGTTCCCTGGATGAGGGTGCAAGGAACGTGGGATCCATCAGGACAAGCCATCTCTGACAGGGTTTTCCTTCTAGGATTCTGTGAGTCTGAGGATCTGGGCAGCTGTGGCTGAGTCCTCCCTATCCCTTATTTCTCTGTTGAGCAGAGCAGTTGGGGCTGATGCAGAGGACACTAGGGAACCAGGGTGAAACCCCTGTCAGTACAGTGAGAGCCGCGTGCCCTGTGGATCCCTTATCTCTTCTGACCTTGATACTCATCTTCACTCTCCCCAGGGGTTAGCCCAGGTCTGGACTCTGGACATGAAGGCACAGTGAGAAGTCTGTCAGCTGGGAGCTGAGCCCCCAAGTGCCATTTCAATCATGAGAGGGGAGCAAGAGGCTGCACCCCACAGACCCCTCTCCTACAAGGTGGTTCGTGGCCTCTCCAACCAGCCTTTAACAACAGGATCAGCAGGAGCACACACTAAAGCTGACCCCAGGGAAGGGTCTGGCCATCAGGCATGGCCACTTGGACCTTGTCACAGATTTGATGTAGGCTAGCTAACAAAGGAGCAAGGTTCAAGGTTTACCTCCTTCTTTTCAGGCAAGTGGCTTTTTCACTGCTCAGTTGTGTTAGTGTTAGTCGCTCTGTCAAGTCCGACTGTTTGCGACCCCGTGGACTGTAGCTCACCAGGCTACTCTATCCATGGGATTCTCCAGGCAAGAATGCAAGAGTGGGTTGCCATTTCCTTGACCAGGAGATCTTGCCAACTCAGAGACTGAACCCTGCTCTCCTGCATTGCAGGAAGATTCTTTACCATTTGAGCTACAACAAATGCAGGGAAGCATACAACAGGGAAGCCCTTCACCTTCTTGTCCATGCATCAATTTTTTGCTGTTGTTTTCTTTTGCCTGCATTGTGCAGCTTGCAGAATCTTAGTTCCCTGATCAGGGATTCAACTTGGGCCCTTGGAAGAAAAAGTACTGAGTCCTAACCACTGGACCAACAGGGAATCCCCAGTGTTTTGTGTTTTCAGAGAAAGTTTCTCAACATTTTGTCAACCCAAGAACCACTTCCAAGAATCGTATTCTTAGATCCTCATGATGTCCGTCCTGGGTTGACTGTGTCTCTGTCTGCCCCAGGCCCCAGGTGTCCCTGAGCATCAGGGTGATGTGCTTTAGGGGAGGAGAGTTGGAAGAATTGAAGGGGGAGCACCCACGAGGGCAGTGGGGAGAGGGGATCATTCCTATTTTTCTCTCAAAGCCTGTGTCTCCTTCTCTCCTAGGTGAATATGAGAAGCCCTCTTTGTCAGCCTGGCCAAGCCCTGTGGTTACCTTAGGACAGACTGTGACTCTTCAGTGTCACTTCGGTCCTCCATTTGTGATATTCAGACTGCTCAAAAGAGATGGGACCATTTTTCTCAAGCTCCAGGAATATCATTTCAACACCTTCACCACTGGGCCAGTGACCAGAAAACATGCCGGGTCCTACACATGTCTCTCTCTGTGTGGTCCTATGTCAGTGACCCCCTGCAGATTATGGTCACAGGTAGGAGGGGTCCAGCCCAGCTTGGGACACCTGTACCTGCAGGCAATCCTACCCTAGGTCCACGTGCCAGTGCAGCCAAAGACGTCCTCAGGATTCCCAGCCAGAACCGAACCAAGGAAAGAGAACCAAGTCTGAGAGTTTAAACTCAGGGTGTTGAATGGAGGGATGTGTTCCCCTGGCTCAGGAAAGAGGACCCTCCCTAGGCATTAGTTAGACAGGATGCTGCCACTGCCTGTCAACTGGGAGGCTGAGGAGGAACCCTGATCCAGCACCTGCCACCCAGTAGGGAGCTGTAATCCCATATGAAGGAGCTAGGGTCCCAGTTAAGACCAAGTCAGCCCAGGAATGTTTCCAGAGGTGTGAAGTGGGGATCACAGGTGGTCCCTTTTTTCTCCACCTCCTTCCCAACCTCCTGCCAATCATCACCAACTTTCTAGGAGATGAGTGTGAAAGGAGCCAAGGTACGTATTACACCTGGTATGTATTCTACCAGAGAAGCAGACCCACCCCAGCCCCCCACCATGCATATTAGGAATGGGATGAAGTTAAGAGCACTGCAACCCACTCCAGTATTCTCAACTGGAGAATCCCATGGACAGAAGAATACGGTGGGCTATAGTCCATAGGACCCCACAGAGTCTGACACAACTGAAGTGACTGAGTATGTATGGAAGCTGAGAGCAGATCGAACAGCTAAAGAGGTTAGAATAAACACAGTGGAGGCCGGAGATCTTGAGCAAAGAGAAACAGAAAAGCATGAGCCAGAGCCCGAGAACAAGGCTAAAGAGAATGCAACAGAACAGACAGGAAGAGTAATTGGCTTTGCTGCTTCATGGGGAGGTTTTTCACACCTTCAGATGTCAGGGGAAGCACTGAGGCGGGGTAACTCACTGAAGCTCACAAGCTCTTTGCTTCTAGGTGTGTTCACAAAACCCTCCATCTCAGCCCACCCAGAGCCCCTCATGCAGGTGGGAGAGAATGTGACCTTTCGCTTTCACTCATCAATGCTGCATGACAAATTTATCCTGCAGGAAAAAAGCAGCACAGGGCATTTCCAGAGACATGGAGAGATGCTCACTGGTGGGCATGCCCCAGCTGACTTCTTCATTGGCCCCATGACTTTGGCAAGACCGGGCACCTACAGATGCTCTGGCTCTCTCAGCCACTCCCCCTATGAGTGGTCAGCTCCCAGCGACCCTGTGGACATCATCATCACAGATGAGTGTGGCCAGACAAGTCCCTTCTGCTCTCTGTGTCACAGATGGTCTGGTGTCCAGTCCAGCATCAGTCCCGGGAGAGAATGACAGTTTGCAGAGACACTCACAAACTCAGGAGAGGGAACAAACCAGAGAGAGAGGAGGTGTGAACACGGAAGGGAAAAGAGAACAGAGTCCCTGCCATGTGCTAAGGAGAAGACACAGCCGGTGATAGGCTGAAGGAGCAAGAACGTGAAAGAACGACCAATGGAGAAAAATGTACCAGAGCAGGGACCCGGGAAATTCCCCGCTCAGGCAGCCAATGATGGTTGGTTAAGGGGTTGGTTTCCTGCTATCATGTCAGAGCTCCCTTGCTGTGTTAGCAGCACACTGTGGTACCAGACGCCCTTGCAGTCTGGCCCCTGGGTGATCAAGACGGATGTTGACACCCTGAAGTTGCTTAGCCTCTTGGTTTAACGCATCCTTCGGCACAAAGATGGGGGAGTGGTCCCTCCATCCCTCCCACTAAGGAGTCCCTTCTAGCCCCTGGGGGTGGGCAGGGCAGCGCTAAACACGCCCTAAATAGACATTTCTCCAAAGAAGACATACAGATGGCTAACAAACACATGAAAAGATGCTCAACATCACTCATTATCAGAGAAATGCAAATCAAAACGACAATGAGGTACCATTTCATGACAGTCAGAATGGCTGCAATCCAAAAGTCTACAAATAATAAATGCTGGAGAGGGTGTGGAGAAAAGGGAACCCTCTTACACTGTTGGTGGGAATGCAAACTAGTACAGCCACTATGGAGAACAGTGTGGAGATTCCTTAAAAAACTGGAAATAGAACTGCCTTATGATCCAGCAATCCCACTGCTGGGCATACACACCGAGGAAACCAGAAGGGAAAGAGACACATGTACCCCAATGTTCATCACAGCACTGTTTATAATAGCCAAGACATGGAAGCAACCTAGATGTCCATCAGCAGATGAATGGATAAGAAAGCAGTGGTACATATACACAATGGAGTATTACTCAGCCATTAAAAAGAATACATTTGAATCAGTTCTAATGAGATGGATGAAACTGGAGCCTATTATACAGAGTGAAGTAAGCCAGAAGGAAAAACACCAATACAGTATAATAACACATATATATGGAATTTAGAAAGATGGTAACGATAACCCTGTATACGAGAAAGCAAAAGAGACACTGACGTATAGAACAGTCTTATGGACTTTGTGGGAGAGGGAGAGGGTGGGAAGATTTGGGAGAATGGCATAGAAACATGTAAAATATCATGTATGAAACGAGATGCCAGTCCAGGTTCAATGCACGATACTGGATGCTTGGGGCTAGTGCACTGGGATGACCCAGAGGGATGGTATGGGGAGGGAGGAGGGAGGAGGGTTCAGGATGGGGAACACATGTATACCTGTGGTGGATTCATTTTGATATTTGGCAAAACTAATACAATTATGTAAAGTTTAAAAATAAAATAAAATTAATTAAAAAAAAAAAAGAATACATTTGAATCAGTTCTAATGAGGTGGATGAAACTGGAGCCTATTATACAGAGTGAAGTAAGCCAGAAGGAAAAACACCAATACAGTATAATAACACATATATATGGAATTTAGAAAGATGCTAACAATAACCCTGTGTACGAGACAGCAAAAGAGACACTGATGTATAGAACAGTCTTATGGACTCTGTGGGAGAGGGAGAGGGTGGGAAGATTTGGGAGAATGGCATTGAAACATGTAAAATATCATGTATGAAACGAGTTGCCAGTCGAGGTTCGATGCACGATACTGGATGCTTGGGGCTCGTGCACTGGGACGACCCAGAGGGATGGTATGGGGAGGGAGGAGGGAGGAGGGTTCAGGATGGGGAACACATGTATACCTGTGGTGGATTCATTTTGATATTTGGCAAAACTAATACAATTATGTAAAGTTTAAAAATAAAACAAAATTTAAAAAATAAAATAATATAATATAAAATTAAATTAAATTTAAAAAAATAAAATAAAATTTATTTTATCTTGTTTATGTTTGTTGAAGTCTAGTTGATTTCAGATGTTGTTAATTCCTGTTATACAACAGAGTGATTCAGTTATTCATATACATATATTCTTTCTTTAAAAAAGATATTAATTGACAATCCATTTTATAAAAATTATTTATTTTTTAAATGATGTTCCATTTTTAAATTTTTTTGCAATTTCTTTTTTTAATAGAAATTTATTTATTTTAGTTGGAAGTTAATTACTTTAAAATATTGTATTGGTTTTACCATACATCAACATTAATCCACCACAGGTGTACACGTGTTCCCCATCATGAACCCCCCTCCCTGCTACCTCCCTGTACCATCCCTCTGGGTCATCCCAATGCACCAGTCCCAAGCAACCAGTATCATGCATCGAACTTGGACTGGTGATTCTTTTCTTATATGATATTGTACATGTTTCAATGCCATTCTCTCAAATCATCCCACCCTTTCCCTCTCCCACAGAGTCCAAAAGACAGTTCTGTATATCTGTGTCTCTTTTGCTGTCTCGTATACAGGGTTATCGTTACCATCTTTCTAAATTCCATATATATGTGTTATTATACTGTATTGGTGTTTTTCCTTCTGGCTTACTTCACTCTGTATAATAGGCTCCAGTTTCATCCATCTCATTAGAACTGATTCAAATGTATTCTTTTTAATGGCTGAGTAATACTCCATTGTGTATATGTACCACTGCTTTCTTATCCATTCATCTGCTGATGGACATCTAGGTTGCTTCCAGGTCCTGGCTATTATAAACAGTGCTGCAATGAACATTGGGGTACACGTGTCTCTTTCAATTCTGGTTTCCTCAGTGTGTATGCCCAGCAGTGGGATTGCTGGGTCATAAGGCAGTTCTATTTCCAGTTTTTTAAGGAATCTCCACACTGTTCTCCATAGTGGCTGTACTAGTTTGCATTCCCACTAACAGTGTAAGAGGGTTTCCTTTTCTCCACACCCTCTCAAGCATTTATTGCTTGTACACTTTTGGATCGCAGCCATTCTGACTGTCATGAAATGGTACCTCATTGTCGTTTTGATTTGCATTTCTCTGATAATGAGTGATGTTGAGCATCTTTTCATGTGTTTGTTAGCCATCTGTATGTCTTCTTTGGAGAAACGTCTGTTTAGTTCTTTGGCCCATTTTTTGATTGGAATTTTATTTTTCTGGAATTGAGCTGTAGGAGTTGCTTGTATATTTTTGAGATTAGTTGGTTGTCAGTTGCTTCATTTGCTATTAATTCTCCCATTCTGAACAACATGCTACTGAATAACAAAAAATCACAGAAGAGATCAAAAAAGAAATCAAAATATGCATAGAAATGAATGAAAATGAAAACACAACAACCCAAAACCTGTGGGACATTGTAAAAGCAGTGCTAAGGGGAAAGTTCATAGCAATACAGGCATACCTCAAGAAACAAGAAAAAAGTCAAATAAGTAACCTAACTCTACACCTAAAGCAACTAGAAAAGGAAGAAATTAAGAACCCCAGGGTTAGTAGAAGGAAAGAAATCTTAAAAAATACAGCAGAAATAAATGCAAAAGAGACCATAGCAAAAATCAACAAAGCTAAAAGCTGGTTCTTTGAAAGGATAAATAAAATTGACAAACCATTAGCCAGACTCATCAAGAAACAAACAGAGAAAAATCAAATCAATAAAATTAGAAATGAAAATGGAGAGATCACGACAGACAACACAGAAATACAAAGGATCATAAGAGACTACTATCAACAATTATATGCCAATAAAATGGACAAGGTGGAAGAAATGGACAAATTCTTAGAAAAGTACAACTTTCCAAAACTGAACCACAAAGAAACAGCAAATCTTAACAGACACATCACAAGCACAGAAATTGAAATTGTAATCAGAAATCTTCCAGCAAACAAAAGCCCAGGTCCAGATGGCTTCACAGGTGAATTCCACCAAATTTTTAGAGAAGCGCTGACACATATCCTACTCAAAATCCTCCAGAAAAATGCAGAGGAAGGTAAACTTCCAAACTCATTCTATAAGGTCACCATCACCCTAATACCAAAACCTGACAAAGATGCCACACACACAAAAAAGGAAAACTATAGGCCAATATCACTGATGAACATAGATGCAAAAACCCTTAATAAAATTCTAGCAATCAGAATCCAACAACACATTAAAAAGATCATACACCATGACCAAGTGGGCTTTATCCCAGGGATGCAAGGATTCTTCAATATTCGCAAATCAATCAATGTAATACACCACATTAACAAATTGAAAAATAAAAACCATATGATAATCTCAATAGATGCAGAGAAAGCCTTTGATGAAATTCAACATCCATTTATGATAAAAACTCTCCAGAAAGCAGGAATAGAAGGAACATACCTCAACATAATAAAAGCTATATATGTCAAACCCACAGCAAAGATTATCCTCAATGGTGAAAAAGTGAAAGCATTTCCCCTAAAGTCAGGAACAAGACAAGGGTGCCCACTTTCACCACTACTATTCAACATAGTTTTGGAAGTTTTGGCCAGAGCAATCAGAGCAGAAAAAGAAAAAAAAGGAATCCAAATTGGAAAAGATGATGTAAAACTCTCACTATTTGCAGATGACATGATCCTCTACATAGAAAACACTAAAGACTCCAGCAGAAAATTCCTAGAGCTAATCACTGAATATAGTAAAGTAACAGGATATAAAATCAACACACAGAAATCCCTTGCATTCCTATGCACTAACAATGAGAAAATAGAAAGAGAAATTAAGGAAACAATTCCATTCACCATTGCGATGAAAAGAATAAAACACTTAGGAATATATCTACCTAAAGAAACTAAAGACCTATATATAGAAAACTATAAAACGCTGGTGAAAGGAATCAAAAAGGACACAAATGGATAGAGAAATATACCATGTTCATGGGTGGAAGAATCAATATAGTGAAAATGAGTATACCACCCAAAGCAATCTATAGATTCAAGGCAATCTGTATCAAGCTACCAACGGTATTTTTCACAGAGCGAGGACACTCCATTTTTAAAGTTATTTCTGAACTTTTCCCTGTGCTGGGTACCCTTACTGTGGGGCTTTCTCTCCTGGCAGTGGACGGGCTTCTCATTGCAGTGCTGCTCTTGTGGCACACTTTGGGTTTTAGTCAAACTGTCACTGGTGTTCTACACAAAATCGTAAGTTTGAAGGAGGGAAGCACAGCATCATGCAACACAGGGGCAGTCGGGCTCATAGCAGAGAATGGCGTTTTCACTTCCTGTAGGTTAAAAACTGATTTCCATTGTTGTAATCCCTGAATGAACATCTTCCAGAGAACCATGGAACCCTATTCTTTTTATGAAAATATGTGTTAATTTATTCTTAGCTGAATCAGGTCTCAGCTGCAGCATGGGGGATCCTCATTGTGGTGCTGGGGTGCAGTTCAAGGCTCCAGAGCTCACGGGCTCAGCAGTTGCAATATTGAGGATAGTTGCTTCAAGGCATGTGGGATCTCAGTTCTCCCACCCAGGATAGAACCCACACTCTCTGCACTGGAAGGTTGACCCTTAATCCCTAGGCCAGCTGGGACATTCCAAGCCCTGTTCTTCCCTTCAACCACAGGCATCTGTTCTTCTCCACTTTATGATCTTGGGAATCTGCTGATACACATTAGAGGATGGTCCATAACAGAAGATGTAGGATGGGCTCCATGGGTTTCCACAGATTCCTGAGAGAGTCCGTCACTGGCTGGTCTTATATATGGAATGCTTTTCTTTTTTTATTTTTTTAATTAGGTGGAGTAGACAGACTCAGCAACCTGGGGCACACCCCTGCTTTTTTTTTTGGCTTTGATGTCCCCACCAAAGATATGGAGGTCTAGAAGAGTCGCCCCAACCCCAAGAGCCTTGATTCTCTTCCATTCGCACATGCTGTCATCATGGAAGGAGAGCCCAAAGAAGACAGAACAGTGAATGGCGAGGTGAGTCCTCCCGCCCAAACCCTTGCCATAGCCTGAGCCCCTCCAATGCCCAATGCCCCAGCCTTCGAAGATCACATTTAATTCCATCATTCACATCTCCTTCCTCTCAGGACCCATCAGCAGAGGATGTGATATTCGCCCACTTGAACCACAGGACCCTCTCTGAGAGACTGCTCACTCCCACTCCCCTGAGCCCCATGCACCTCTCCGCCGAGACCAGTATCTATGAGGAATTTGATGTAAACCAGATCATGCTGACCCTGACCTGGCCCCATCCTTTGAGCACACAGAGTGTTATAAATTGAAGAGCTAGATCTCTTTCTAAAGGGGTTCCTCCATGGGCACTCCTTCTCCTCCTCCAAAGCAGCCCCGAAGCTCTGAAGTTAAGAGTGGAGTCCAAGAATTATAGGATCATCCTCAAAAATCCCACCAGCTCTTAGTAATCCCTGGCTATTCTAACACTCTATTTTAACTATCTAACCTTTTGGGGGAAGTTATTCTAATCAATTGCACTTACTGGGTAGGTTACCATGATCATCCTACTTTTTCAAAAATTCCAGTAAAGCATAACAATTTGCAAGTTGAGTCTTCAAACTATTCAGTTTAAAATAAAATAAAGCCAATTTAAAAAAACCTCTGTTCAGTAATAGCTTACTAAAATGAACTTGTTTACAAGACAGAAACAGACTTGTAGACTTAGAGAACAAACTTAGAGTTACAGAGGGGAAGGATGAGGGGAGAGATACATTGGAAGTTTAAGAGTGACATGTGCACACTGCTATATTTAAAACAAAATGCTTTCCATGAAACAATAATAAAAGCAATGCAAGTTGGCCAAATAAAAAGATGAAGTATATTCTGTTTGAGATATCCAGTGTGGTGCCACTTGCCACAGGAGGCTGTGTGTCTGTGTGCTAAGTCGATTCAGTCATGTCTGACTCTTTGCGAACCCATGACGTTGTGTAGCTCGCTAGGCTCCTCTGTGCATGGGATTCTCCAGGCAAGAATCCTGGAGTGGGTTGCCATTCCCTTCTTGAGGGAATCTTCTTGACCCAGGGATTGAACCCATGTCTCTCATGTCTCTTGCATTGGCAGGCAGATTCTTTACCACTGAGCCATCGGGGAAGACCCCTCAACCCTTTTCCAGTCGTGGGCACTAAGTGTGCTGGGGTTCCAGGGGTACAAACAGGACAATAAGATCCCCCTCAGTCTGGATCCACACTGGCCGATAAAGTAGTTACCCAGCCACACCGTACAGACAATGACTCTACATGTATATGAAGTAAACCATTCAGTTCTTCAGTCACACCCACCACATTTCAAGTGCTCAGGAGCATCATGCAGCCAGGTGCCATGGTGCTGGACAGAGCAGATGTTTAAAAAGTCCCCTCATCACAGAGAATTCTACTGGATATTCCACTCCAGATGACTGAGGGCTGCAGACAGAACATTTGCCCAGGGAGGCTTTGAACATGTTGTGTTAATCCATTGATATTTGTGTGTTTTGTCTTTTTTAATTCTTTTCACCAAAGCCAAGGATTTGAGAATCTTGTGCCTTTTAATTTATCAACTGTTGGCACAATGTGGCTTGGCTCAACCAAGCAGAGGGCTGAAGAGGATAACACCATGAGGACCCCGGTGTGAACTGAGCTGGCCAATGGGGTGAAAATCAAGGTCCACGGAGCCTTAGTTGCTCACTGAGCTCTCTGTGTGCGATGTCTCTCCTGGCTTAGAACTAAACCGCCCAAGAACTCTTTTACCAAGAAATGTCAGGATCGCTTAAAGTGAAGACATTCTGGGGCTCCTGTGTTGCTACTGTCACTGTTTCCATTTTTTCCCCTAATTATCCTTATTTGCTTTTGGCCTTTAGGTTCGGGGACCAGATGTCATAATCTTCCTTCTTCTGCATGTTCACAGTGTAGACATGAACCCCAGTTATTCTTATATATCTTCTTTTAAAAAAATAATTGAATGTTAGCATTTGATGCCTGCATTCTGCAGAATCTCAATTCTTCAGCCAACTATAGAACATGGGTTTACCTGGGTCCTGGGTGTATTTCTGCTGTGTGGCACCAATGCCTGGTACACAGTAGGTGCTCTGCAATAATTTACGAACTGATCAAAGATGAGAAGTAAATTCCATTTCTGCAGGGGACTGGGAAAATAAAGTTCTGAGTCTTATTTGGAGCCAAACTGTCCAGGGCTGACTAAGAGAGAGAACATGGGTCCCACCCTCTGGAGCAGGGGGTTAGACCAGGCAGAAAGAGAAAGAGCTGAGACCTCATGTCTGGGCTGAGATGCCTCCTGAGCCCTGCCTGGAGACATCAGAGCCAGGTCCACGGAGGGGCTGCACCCTGTTGTGAGTCCATGGCCGTGGGAACCCTGAGGGGCGGCGGCAGCCCCCCAGGGACCACATCCTGTTTGTCCTCTAGGGCCCCGTGGTCTCCTCATCTGTACAGGGCAGGGACGGGGGCAGCTGGGCACTCAGAGCTGTAGACATGCCTTCCATCTTCTCTGAGCTTCTCCTCCTCGGCCAGTTGTGCAGAGCAGGGAGGGCACTGCAGGAGGGCACATGATGCCCACCCTGCCCCCAGTTCACGGGAACCTCAGGGTTCAGACACCGTGAGGGGCCAGGGATCCTGATGGGGAGAGAATTAGCCCAAGCTTTCAGTGGCAAATCTTTCACTTCCAGGGCTGAGTCTGGGCCAGAGGACCCCTAACCCTGCAGGTGATTCCTCCTGGGTCTCCTGGGACCCATATCTCACTTGAGTCCCAGGAAGGTGGTAGGGGGCAAGGTCAGGGCACTGGGATTCTAGAGTGATGCTGGTGAAACCTGGAAGGGCTCAGGAGCTGAGCTGGGGAGTGAGGGGTGGGGAAGTCCTGGGACTCAGCCTCTGATTTCCTTCCAGGGACCACCCACAAACCCACCATATGGGCTGAGACTCTTTTGGAAAGCTCAGGGTGCCCATGTGAATACACCCTAGGCAGAGTTGGAATGTGAGAGTGAGTACACAGACCATCAGGGAGTATGCTGCAGTTGGCCTGCATTATTTGGAGAAGGAAATGGCAATGCATTCCAGTATTCTTATCTGCAAAATCCCATGAACATTGGAGCCTGCCAGCCTACAGTCCATAGAGTTGCAAAGAGTCAGACATGGCTGAGTGACTTCATTTTCTTTCATCTTGTTTTAAAATTTATTTATTTTACTGGTTCCATTTTTTAATCTCATCATATACATATTTTATTGAAGTGTAGTTGGCTTACAATGTTTCAGGTGCACAGCAAGGTGATTTTCAGTTATACAAGCACACATACATTATTTTTCAAATTATTTTCCATTTTAGGTTATTACAAGATATTGACTATAGTTCTCCATGCTATACAGTAAATCTTTTTTGTTTGTTGCATATTTTTTAAAACATTAGAAATCTAGCATTGTATTGATTCTTCTATTTTTAAACATATGGTATATGCCACATCAGTGTTATGCTACACTGAGAGTGAAAGCATGATACCAAAATCCCACCATGTCCATGATAAAAGTAAATGGAAAACAGTGGCAATGTTAATTGTGGGAGGAAATATTGAATCACATTATGTTACTGGTGGGCTTTCCTGGTGACTCAGATGATAAAGACTCTGCCTGCAACACAGGAGACCTGAGTCGATCCCTCAGTTGGGACGATCTCCTGGAGATGGAAATAGCAACCCACCCCAGCATTCTTGCCTGGAGAACCCCCATGGACAGAGGAGTCTGGTGGGTTGCAGCCCATGGGATCACAAAGAGTCAGACATGACTGAGGGCCTAAACTATTCTCAAGGCTCTGAACTTAAAAGGTATAACACTTTCCCATTCATATAAAGATAAAAAGTGACAGAACAGACAGAACCTTTTGCATTGTCAGAGGCTTAATGACCAGATCTGCATGGACAGCTTGGAGAACAAAGGATTCCAGGATGAAAAGATTTCCACAATGGAGGGTATGTAAGTATAGCTATGGCTGATCCATGTCGATGTATGGCAGAAACCATCACAGTATTGTAATTGCCCTTTAATTAAACATAAATAAACTAAGGGGGGGAAAAGCTTGCAACAGGGCTTCCCTGCTGGTCCACTGGTTGGGAATCTGCCTGCCCATGTGGGGGACATGGGCCCGATCCCAGGACTGAGAAGATTTCATATGCCTTGGGGCTGTTAAGCCAGTGGGCCTCAAGCCCATGTGCCTAGATCGGGTGCTCCACAATAAGAGAAGCCACAGCTATAAGAGACCCTGCGCACAGCAAAGAGCTGTCCAACTTCCCACAACTAGAGAAAGCCTGTGCACAGCGACGAAGACCCAGCACAGCCATTAACTAGTTAATTAAAACACTGCAACAACCAGCAACACCTCCTCCTGTTTTAGTGTGTGTGTGTCTGTGTGTGTGTGTAAGTGTGAAAGTGTGAGTTCACACATGGGTGTTTAATGTGTATTGTTCTCTTTTCTTGGAATTTTCTTCCCCATGGGCTAGGGTTATTTTACATTCAGTAAACACTGTTTGACCATCCCTCTCACTCCCCAAAAAGCCCATCTAAGTCAGGTAAGATGATTCTATGGGGCACAAGTTCATGATCTCCTTGGCCTGCTGGCTTTCCAATAAAGTCACTATTCCTTTCCTGAAGACCTCATCACTCTGTCCCTTGACAAACAATGTGAGGTTGGACTCAGAGCACATTGATGAGACATTGGCAGAGGTGTCGTTCATTTTAGAGAAAATCCATAGACGTCAGTCTCACAATTGATATCTGTGGTTTAAAAGAAGATACGCAGATGGCCAACAGGCATATGAAGAGATGCTCAGCATTGCTCATTAATAGAGAAAGGCAAATCGACACTGCAAGGAAGTACCACCTCATACCGATCAGAATGGCCATCATTAGACAGTTGCCGAATAATAGATGGTGGAGAGGGTGTGGAGAAGAGGGAAACCCTCTTACATTGTTGGGGGGAGTGGAAACTGGTGCAGCCACTGCAGAAAACAGTATGGAAGTTCCTCAAAAAAAGTAAAAACAGAGTTTCCATATGATCCAACAATTCCAGTACCAAGCATATATCTGGAAAAAAACTATACCTTGAAATGACTCATGCACCCCTATGCCTATAGCAGCAAAACTTACAATAGCCAAGACATGGGAACAGCCTAATTGTCCACTGACAGATGATTGGATAAAGAAGATGTATATGCTTATACAGACAGAGAATGGAATACCACTCAGACATTAAAAAAATGAAATCATGCCATTTTCAGCAGCATGGATGAACCTCGAGATTAACATATTAAGTGAAGTAGACAGAAAGAGAAAGACAATTTTCTGTGATATCACCCATGTGTGGAATCTAAAAGGAACATATCAATGAAACAGGAACAGACTCACAGACATAGAGAACAGGCACAGACATACAGAACAGGCTTGTGGTTGCCAAGGAGGGAAGGACCGGGAGCTTGGGATTAGCAGATGAAATCTATTTATACATAGAATGGATAAAGAATGAGGTCCTACAGTATGGCACAGGGAATTTTATTCAGTATCCTGGCATAAATCATAAAGGAAAGAATATATATGTCGAGCTGAATCAATGTGCTATACAGCAGAAATGAACTATACTACAATAATTTTTTTTAATTTTTAAAAATTTGTGGTTTCTATATCTGCAATGAAACATTAATGGCAGTAAAAATGCACAAACTGAAATGACAAATACAGACCAATTCTGAAACATGATATTAAGTAAATAAGAGGAAATTTTAAGAAAAGCAACTGTACTGTTACTCCATTACATACATAATGATCAAGGGGAGACCAGATTTATTACTTACAAAGCATCACTAATCTTAATGACCCCCAACCCCAGTAAAATGGTGTGGAATCGCTGCCCTTACTGAGGTTCTTTCCTGTCTATGAACAACAGCTGAACTGGGTGTATGTCTGCCCTTGGAGTCCTGAAACAGCTGGGCCATTTTGCCCCAGTTTGGAGTTGATTGTTCTGGACACGCTCCTCACTCAAGCATTTTGGAGCTTGGAAGTCTCTACTTGACATATTTGTGTACATTTGAGTATCTAGGAAGTAAGGTTGTCCACCTTTTCAGGCAGAACAAATCCCCCTCCCAAAAAAACACCACAGTCATCTTTACACACATTATCTTTGTGTACATGTGTGGTCCTTGGATTGGAAAGGGAGGAAGAGAGAGAGAGAGAGAGTGTTGTGTGTGCGAAGTTTCCACTCACAGTCACGAAATAATTTCAGATGAAGAAGAGTCAGAGAAAGACAAATATCACATGATATCATTTATTTGTGACATCTAAAAAAATGAACTTATTTACAACACAGACTCACAGAGAATGAACTTACGGTTACCAGGGGAATAGTGTCAGGGGGAGGTTAGATTGGAAGTTTGGGACTGACGTATACACAAGGCTATATTAAAAACGCATGACCACAGGGACCTACTGTATAAAACAGAGAATTCTACATAATATTCTGTAACTACTTAAGTGGGAAAAGAATTTGAAAAGCAATAGATGCATGTATATGTATCACTGATTCACTTTGTTGTACATCTGAAACTAACACAGTTAGTTTCTTAATCACATATATTACAATATAGAATTTTTTCATATATTCAAAGAGCCATAATATGCATGTCTGGTCCTCCCATAACCCAGCGGGATGGTTTGGGGAGAAGGAGGGTTCAGGATAGGGAACACGTGTACCTGTGCCAGATTCATGTTGATATATGGCAAAACCAATACAATATTGTAAAGTTAAAAAATAAAAGAAAATAAAGGGAAAAATAGGGGAAAAAAAGAATGCAGAATAAAAGTATTAATGAGTCTTTAATTGGCAACCTGAACTGAGCCTGACATACGAGGTGGGAACATGTGATTTCTCTTCTTTGAAGAGTTAAGGTTAATGAGATTTATCATGAGCTTGGGAAAAGCATCCTGCATGGTATACACTGAATCACCGTTACTACTTCCTAAAGGCAGTAAGATCTGTCTGAATCCTCTTAGGTTTATAGTGTTTAGGGAAACAAAAAGTGACGATCGGGTCATGAGGCATGCTCCGTGATGCGGCTCAGGTCAGACTTCCATCCCTGGAGTGAGAAAAGGCTGGCCATCTTCCCATGTGACATGAGCCAGGCTGACTGTAACAACAACACCGCCTGCTTCCGCATCCTGTGCCTCTGTCAGCTTTGCTCAGTTCTGCCTCCTGTCTCACAGAAGCAGAGCCATGTGCCCCACACTCCTCAGCCTCCTGAGTCTCGGTGAGTCCAGAAAGACACAGTCGGAGAGGGTTATGGTGGAAACCAGGGGGTCTTCACACCACTGACCAGGTTCCCTGGATGAGGGTGCAAGGAGCGTGGGGTCCATCAGGACAAGCCATTTCTGACATGCTTTTCCTTCTAGGATTCTATGTGAGTCTGAGGAACTGGGCAGCTGTGGGTGAGTCCTCCCCATCCCTTATTTCTCTGTTGAGCAAAGTAGTTGGGGCTGATGCAGATGACACTGGGGGCCGGGGTGAGACCCCTGTCAGTACAGCGAGAGCCGTGTGTCCTGTGGATCCCAGGTCCTCCTATTGGCCTTGATAGTCATCTTCGCTCTCCCCAGAGGTTAGTCCAGCTCTGGACTCTGGACCTGAAGGCACAGTGTGAAGTCTGGGAGCTGGGAGCTAGGCCCACTGAGTGCCATTTCTATCATGAGAGGGGAGCAAGAGGCTGCAGCCCACAGACCCTCCCCCACAAGCTGGCTCCTGGCATCTCCAACTGGCCCTTAACAACAGGATCTACAGAACCGCCCACTAGACCTGACCCCAGGGAAGGGTCTGGTCATCAGGCACGGCCACTTGGACCTTGTCACACATTTGATGTAGGTTAGTTAACAAAGGAGCGAGGTTCAAGGTTTACTTCCTTCTTTTTAGTTTAGTGGCTTTTTCACTGCTTTGTTGTGTTAGTGTTAGTCAGTCATGTCCTACTCCTTTTGACCCCATGGACTGTAGCTCACCAGGCTCCTCTGTCCATAGGATTCTCCAGGCAAGAATATGGAGGTGGTTGCCATTTCCTTATCCAGGGGATCTTGCCATCTCAGGGACTGAACCCTGGTCTCCTGCCTTGCAGGAAGATTCTTTACCATTTTGAGCTACAACAAATGCAACAGGGAAGTCCTTTCGCTTCTTGTCCATGCATCAATTTTTCTGTGGTATTTTATTTTGCCTTCATCATGCAGCTTGTGAGATCTTTCCCTGATCAGGGTTTCAACCTGGGCCCTTGGCAGAGAAAGTGCCAAGTCCTAACCACTGTACAGCCCAGGTTTTTTGTGTTTTGAGAGAAAGGTTCTCAACATTTTGTCAACCCAAGGAGTGATTCATGTCCTGAGAATTTCCATGATGTCCATCCTGGATTGACTGTATCTCTGTCTGTCCCCAAGCCCCAGGTGTCCTTGAGCATCAGGGTGATGCACTTTAGGGGAGGAGAGTTCAAAGAATTAAAGGGGAAGCCCACCCACAAGGGCTGTGGGGAGAGCTGACTGTTCCCATTTTCTACTCAAAGCCGTGTCTCCTTCTCTTCTAGGTGAATATGAGAAGCTGTCTTTGTCTGCCTGGCCAAGCCCCGTGGTTCCCTTAGGACAGACTGTGACTCTTCAGTGTCACTCCCATTCCCCACTTAAGAGATTCAGACTGTTCAAAAGAGATGGGAAAAGGCGTTTGCCTGAGCTCCAAGGAGATCATTTCAATAACTTCACCCTTGGCCCGGTGACCGGAGAACATGCCGGGTCCTACACATGTTCTGAAGCCTACTGGTCTGCACCCAGTGACCCCCTGCAGATTGTGGTCTCAGGTAGGAGGGGTCCAGCCCAGCCCAGTACAGCCGTGCCTGCAGGCAATCCTACCCTAGGTCCACTTGCCCATGCAGAGCAAGACTTCCTCAGGACCCCCAGCCAGGACCAAACCAGGGAAAGAGAACCCACTCTGAGAGTTTAAACTCAGGGTGTCGAATAGAGGGATGGGGTGCCCCAAGGCAGGAAGGAGGAGCCTCCCTAGGCATGAGTTAGACAGGATGCTGCCACTGCCTACCAGCAGGGAGGATGGGGCACGACCCTGATCCAGCACCTGCCACCCGTTAGGGAGCTATAATCCCATTTGAAGGAGCTGGAGCCCCAGGAAGAAGTCCCAGGAATGTCTCAGAGGCATGAGGTGGGGACACAGATGGGAAAATGTTCCCTTTTCTCCACCTCCACCCCAATGTCCTGCAGTCAGCGCCCACATTCTAGATGAGTGTGAAGGGAGCCAGGGTATGCATCCTCAGACCCACCCCAGCTGCCACCACGCATATTAGGGATGGGATGAAGCTGAGAGCATGGTAACCCACTCCAGTATTCTCAACTGGAGAATCCCATGGGCAGAGGAGCCTGGCTGGCTACAGTCCATGGAGTTGCACAGAGTCGGACTCAACTGAAGTGACTGAGTAAGCATGCATGAACCCGAGAGCAGATCCAACAGCTAAAGAGCTTAGAATGAGCACAGAGGAGGCAGAGGTCTTGAACAAAAAGAAACATGAGCCAAAGTCCAAGAACAAGGCTAAAGAGAATGCAACAAAACACACAGGAAGGGTAATTGGCTCCGCTGGTAAATGGGGAGGAGTTTTACACCTTCAGATGTCAGCGGAAGGGCCAAGGTGGGTGACTCACTGAAGCTCACAACCTTTTGTTCCTAGGTGTGTTCACAAAACCCTCCATCTCAGCCCACCCAGGGCCCCTCGTGCAGCAGGGACAGAATGTGACCCTCCACTGTCACTCACTGGTGATGTTTGACAAGTTTATCCTGCACCATGAAAACAGCACAGGGCATTTCCAGAGACATGGAGAGATGCTCACTGGTGGGTATGCCCCAGCTGACTTCTCCATTGGCCCCATGACTTTGGCGAGTGCCGGCACCTACAGATGCTACGGCTCTCTCAGAAGATCCCCCTATGAGTGGTCAGCCCCCAGCGACCCCGTGGACATCATGATCACAGGTGAGTGTGGCCATACGTCCCTTCTGCTCTCTGTGTCACAGAAGGTCTGGTGTCCAGTCCAGCATCAGTACTGGGAGAGAATGACAGGCGTGCAGAGACACTCACAAACTCAGGAGAGGGAACAAACCAGAGAGAGAGGAGGTGTGAACACGGAAGGGAAAAGAGAACCGAGTCCCTGCCATGTGCTAAGAAGACACAGCTGGTGACAGACTGAAGGACCAAGAACATGAAAGAACGACCAATAGAGAAAAATGAACCAGAGCAGGGACCCAGGAAATTCCCCGCTCAGGCAGCCAACGATGGTTGGTTAAGGGGTTGGTTTCCTGCTTTCATGTCAGAGCTCCCTTCCTCTGTCAGCAGCACATTGTGGTACCAGACGCCCTTGCTGTCCAGCCCCTGGGTGATCGTGATGGAGGTTGACACCCTGACATTGCTCAGCGTCGCGGTTTAACGCCTCCTTCTGCACAAAGGGGCGGGGGGAGTGGTCCCTCCAACCATCCGCGCTAAACCATCCCTTCCAGCCCTTGGGGGTGGGCAGGGCAGCGCTGAACACGCCCTCAAGAAAGAGGTGGTCAAAGATTAATGAGATTCTGGCAATTTTCACTCCATAATCTCTTCTTCTGGGTCAATGCCATGTTTGCTGATGGTCCCCAGCAGTAGTTAGTAGTCTATTTAGTAGTAGTCTGCTTATTTCAAGAGAATGGCACATCTGGTTGATTTTTATAATTTATTTTATCTTATTTATGTTTGTTGAAGTCTAGTTGATTTCAGATGTTGTTAATTCCTGTTGTACAACAGAGTGATTCAGTTATTCATATACATATGTTCTTTCTTTAAAAAAGAATATTAAATGACAATCCATTTTAAAAATTATGTATTTTTTAAAAGGATTTTAAATGACACTCCATTTTTAAAGTTATTTCTAAGTTTTCTTTTTTTATTTATTATTTTTTTAACTTTACAATATTGTATTGGTTTTGCCATATATCAACATGAATCCACCACAGGTATACATGTGTTCCGCACCCTGTAGCCTCCTCCCTCCTCCCTCCCCATACCATCCCTCTGGGTCGTCCCAGTGCACCAGCCCCAAGCATCCAGTATCGAGATTCGAACCTGGACTGGTGACTCGTTTCATATATGATATTATACATGTTTCAATGCCATTCTCCCAAATCAACCCACCCTCTCTGTGCTGGGTACCCCTTACTGTGGGGCTTTCTCTCCTGGCGGTGGGCGGCCTTCTCATTGCAGTGCTGCTCTTGTTGCACACTTCAGGCTTTAGTCCTCTACTTAGGAGTAGAGTTACTTTGTGCTTTAAGATCAAGCTCTCCTCCTTCCAGGTCTGTCCAAAAAACCCTCTCTCTCAGCCCAGAGGGGCCCCATGGTGAGGTCAGGAGAGAATGTGACCTTGGTCTGCAGCTCCGAGAGTGCCTTTGACCAGTTCCATTTGCTCAGGGAGGGGGTGAACCTTGGACGCCATCTCGCTGGAGGGCAGAGCCCCCGCAGAGCACTCCAGGCAGAGTTCCCGCTGGGTCCTGGGACCCCAGCCCACAGCGGGGTCTACAGGTGTTACGGCTCTTTCACTCGCTCTCCCTACTCGTGGTCAAACTCCAGCGACCCACTGTTCCTGTCTGTCACAGGTGAGCAACCTCTTCCTGGCCCATGCTTTGTTGTTCCTGTTCAGACGCTATGTTGTCCAACCCTTTGCCACCCTGAGGCCTGCAGCACAACAGACTCCTCTGTCCTTCACTATCTCCTCCACATGGATCACAGCCTTGTAGTGGTGAAGGGGCCTTCGTACCTCAGTGAAGCTATGAGCCAGTCATGCAGGGACACCCAAGCCTGACGGATCATAGTGAAGAGTCTGACAAAACATGGTCCCCTGGAGGAGGAAATGGCAACTCATTCCAGTATTCTTGCCTGGAGAACCCATGAAGAGTCCCATGCTTTACAATATACACAATGAGATTGCACTGGGCAAAAAGCCCATTTGGGTTTTTGCATAACAGCTTACTGTATCATGAACTCTATATCAAGGGCTCCATGCTTGTGTCAGGGCAACCTTAGGGCTTCTGGAGAAATGGAGGCAATGAGAACCAGAGAGGAAGAGAGATGGTAGATGGCATCTCAACTCTCTTCCACTTCCTGTATGGATGCTCCACATCACAGTCCTGTCTATCCAGGCAATAAAGAAAAGGGTCAGGGTAGACCCAGGGGGAGGAGAGCTGGGCTCATTCAGGAAGATCAGAGATTACATTGGCCACTTGCTCTTAATGTTTTCCCAGAAGCACCTCTGACATACAGGTGATATAGCAATTAAGGAGCATAAATACTCATTCCCGTAGCAGAGAGAATGTCTCTTGCTTACAGCTGTCTTTCACCAGGCATATTCTTCCTGCCTCCTTCCACCATCCCTTCTCCAGGATGGAGGTTCTACTCAATGCATTCACGGGGAGGAACCAGAAGCTCTGCCCTCCCCCATCAAGGCTCTGAGAGATGACAGAGTCAAGGACAGGCAGGAAGTCAACCTTCCAGAAAGAATAGTCCTCATTCAGTCAGTATTTGGACGCTTACTTGTTCACCCCTTCTGTCTTTTTCCCCCTAGGATCCACTACGAGTACTTGCCCGTCAACCTTGGATCCACACACCACAGAAGGTAAGCAAGACGGTCTCCTATCTCAGCAAATTTCTGAGAAGACAGAGGGTTCCTGTGTGAGTGTTGGTTCTACCTCCTCCCAGCTCTGTGACTTTGGGCTCCTCAATGTCCCTGTCATGTCAGCATTTGAGACCGTGGTCTGCCTAGAACCAGAGAGGGCATTGAGCTGCTCATGCTCTGTGACTGAAAATTTCTAAATTGAACAAAGCAGGTCAGAGTGACATAACCCCATGCTTAAGGGAGATACTCACCTTCCCTCCACCAGGATCTTTGGGGATGGATGGCAGGGCAAGCAGAGAATTTTAGGGAGCACCTTATATATGTGTTATTCCTCTTAGTATTTTGTGAACTAAGCATTCCACAGGTCAGAAATAAAAGTGTCATATCTTCTTGAGGATTCCATTCCAGGTCTATGTGGATGGAGGGGGAAATGTATTGTGGATTAAAGGTTCTCCATTCATGCAAAATCACCATGCCATGTCATATGGGGCAGCAGAGAAAAACTGCTTCGGTGCCTGGGGGACCTTGGTTCAGACGTCTGCTGGTCTTGCATGGCCTCTTTACTTCATCCACTGCTAGCATCTCTCCTGGATGCTTTGGTACCTCCTGGGAAGTGGAGACCATAACTGATCAGGTTGAGAGCTGCTGACAGTTTGACACAAGGATACATTAAACCCAGTGTGTTGGGGCACAGCGTGTGCAATGAATACCCAGACCTTCTACCGTTTGCTTGTTGGCAGAAGCACAGCTTTCTCAAGCACACTCCAGCACGTGGTACATTGTCCTTGGGCTTGTCATAGCCTTCACCTCTACCAGCATCATCCTCGCTGCTCTTGTCTGTCACTGGTGTTCTACCCAAAACCGTAAGTCTGAAGGTGGTGAGCTCAGCATCATCTGACCCAGGGGCAGGTGGGCTCATAGCAGAGAATGGCATGTTCACTTCCTGTAGGTTAAAAACTGACTTCCGTTGTTGTAATCCCTGATGGAACATCTTCCAGAGACCCATGGAACCCTGTTCTTTTTATGAAACTATGTGTTGATTTATTCTTGGCTGCATCAGGTCTTGGCTGCAGCATGGGGGATCCTCATTGTGGTGCTGGGGTGCAGTTCAAGGCTCCAGAGGTCATGGGCTCAGCACTTGCAGCATCGAGGATACTTTCTTCAAAGCATGTGGGATCTCAGTTCTCCCACCAGGGATAGAACCCACATTCCCTGAACTGGAAGGTTGACTCTTAATCCTTGGGCCGCCAGGGACATTCCAAACCCTGTTCTTCCCTTCAACTACAACCATCCATTTTTCTCCCCTACATGATCTTGGGAATCTGCTGATATGTAGAAGAGGATGGTCCATAACAGAAGACATAGGATGGGTCTGTGGGTTTGCACAGGTTCCTCAGACAGTCCATGATGACTGGGCATGTATATGGAATGTTTTGTTTTGTTTTGTTTTCATTTAGTAGAGTAGACAGGCTCAGCAACCTGGGGCACACCCCTGCCTTTTTCTGGCTTTGATGTAACTATCAAAGTTACGGAGGTCTGGAATAACTGCCTCCACCCCGAAGAGCCTTGACTCTCTTCCATTTTCAGATGTTGCCATCATGGAAGGAGAGCCCATGGAAGCCAGAATAGTGAATGGTGAGGTGAGTCCTCCCAGCCCAAACCCTTGCCATAGTCTGAGCCCCTCCAATGCCCAATGCCCCAGCCTTTGAAGATCACGTCTCAGTCCATCATTCTCACCTCTCTCCTCTCAGGACTCTGCAGCAGAAGACGTGATATACGCTCACTTGGACCTCAGGACCCTCTCCGAGAGACGGTTCACTCCCACTCCCCTGAGGCCCATGCACCCCTCCACCGAGCCCATTATCTATGAGTAATTCAACATAAACCAAGACCGTGCTGAGCCCTGACCTGGCCCCATCCTCTGAGCACACAGAGTCTTACAAATCAAGGACCTAGATCTCTTGTTAAAGGGGTTCCTCATGGACACTCCTTCTCCTCCAAAGCAGCCCAGCAGCTCTGAGTTGAGGAGTGGAGTCCAAGAACTACAGTATCGTCTTCAAAAGTCCCACCACCTCTTAATGATCTCCTGGCTATTCTAGGACTCTATTGTAACTATCTCACCTTTTGGGGAGATGCTATAATCAATCGCTCATACTAGGTAGCTTATCATGATCACCCTACTTTTTATAAAATTCCAATAAAGCACAAAAAATTTGCCAGTTGACTCTTCAAATTATTCTGTTTAAAATAAAACAAAATGAATAAAAGTAAACCCCTTTATTCAGTAACATTTTACAAGGGTAAACTTATTTACAAGACTGAAACAGACTTGTAGACTTAGAAAACAAACTTAGAGTTACCAGAGGGGAGGAGTGAGGGACAGATAGAGGGAAGTTTGGGATTGACATGTGCACACCATTATATTTAAAATAAAATGCTTTCCATGAAAAAATAATAATGCTAGTTGGCAAAATAAAAAGATGAAGTATACTCTGAGATAGCCAGTATGGTGCCACTAACCATATTAGGCTGAATACATGCATGCTAAGTCAACT
This sequence comes from Bos indicus x Bos taurus, assembly GCF_003369695.1. NCBI lineage: Eukaryota > Metazoa > Chordata > Mammalia > Artiodactyla > Bovidae > Bos > Bos indicus x Bos taurus. Next base: position 3,136,712 of record NC_040093.1, read on the forward strand.
CAGTCATTTTTGCGACCCATGGACTGTAGCCGCCCAGGCTCCTGTGTGCATGGGATTCTCCAGGCAAGAATACTGGAATCGGTTTCCATTCCTTTCTCCAGGGGATCTTCTCGACCCATCAAACTCAGGTCTCTCAGGTCTCTTGCAATGACAGGCAGATTCTTTACCACTAAGCCACCAGAGAAGCCCTCTCAGTTTTCTAAAAAGAACAAAATCCTGACTGTTGAGAACATGGATTGACTTGGAGGTCATTATGCTTAGTGAAAAAAGTCAGACAGGGAAAGAGAAATGCTGTATATTTTCACTTCTATGTAGAATCTAAAAATCAAAATAGTGATTTCCTTGATTGTGACTAAGTGACTAAGACTCTGGGTTTGCAATGCAGGGGGTCCAGGTTCAATCCCTGGTCAGAGAACTAAATCCCACAAGCTACAACTAAAAGGATACCACGTTCCACAACTCAGATCTGACGCAGCCAGATAAACAATAATAAGTACTAAGAAAATAAAAATAAATGAGCATATATAACAAAAGAGAATCAGGCTCACAGATTCAAAGGAGAAACTAGTGGTTACCAGAGGGGAGAGGGGAATGGGGTGGGTGTGAGGGGCAGCAAAGTATGTAGACTGGATTAAGAAATACCAACAACCATTTATAGAATAATTAAGTCACAGGGCTATAATGTCTGGCACAGGGAATATAGTCAATATTGTATAATATTTTGTAATGTGTGTAATCTCTGAAAATGCTGAATCACTATGTAATACACCTGTAACTAATATAATATTGTAAGCCAATTATTCATAAATTTTTAAAAATTGTTACATGTTCCAGGAACTTGGCAGTGCATACATACAAGGAAAAGAAAATACAATATAGGAAAATCCATAAATTTTTAAAAATCATGAAGTTAGCATTTTAAGTAAAGACATTCTTACTGTGGATGTCATAGAAATGGTTGAACATTAAAGATAAAATATAATGCTGGGAAAATTTTTAATATAGGAATGAAATAAGAAATTCTATGAAAATCATATCAAGAATGAAAACAGAAAATAATTCAGTGCCTCAAAGTCATAGCAGATTAGATATTGCAGCATACATTTTTGGTAAACTTGAAAATGTAGCCAAAGGTGGGTTGGGCCAGAGGTTGTGGTTCAAGTTTGTTAAACAATCTGAAGAGACAGCACTGGCCTTAAAATTTTCCAGGAAGCCCAATTCCTCCCTCAGCCAGGCCCCCACACACTGCTTTTTTTAAGGTAAGAAGACCCTGTGTGAGTCACCTTTCTGTCCTGTGGTCAGCTTGCACACGACGTTAGTTGGGGCGTCATCATAACATCCTGTGTACTCTTCAGGTCTGCAAAGCTGCTGCCTGCTGCTCAGTAGGAGCAGTGCCATGCTGTCTGCCATCGTCAGCCTGGCATGTCTTGGTGAGTCCTGGAAGGGAATAAAGCCTGGTGCAAATATTGACCAGGAGGGCTGGGTCCACCTTAACAGAGAGCCCTGCCTCCACAGGGGCAAAGTGGACCTTGATGGTTGGGTTCATCAAGGCCGAGCAACATCCTTGCCAATGAGGCCCACACACCAGGCCAGAGGAGTAGGAGGCCAGGTCTGACATGAGATGGATCGTCCATCATGAGTCTCTCTTCCAGGTTTCTTCTTGATCCAGAGCATCTGGGCACAAGAAGGTGAGTCTTTCCCCCAAACCGTGGTTGCCATCCTCCTCAAGTAAGACTCTCTTGTAATAGGAGGGGAGATGGTGCAGAAGGTAGGGTGATGGGTCAACCATGGGAAGTCATAACCATATGAGGGTGGTCTTTTGGAAGTAGAAAATGGGAGCCCAAGGTGGCTTTGATGGTAAAGAGTCTGCCTGCAGTGAGGGAAACCTGGGTTTGATCCCTTGGTTGGGAAGATCCCCTGGAGAAGGAAATGGCAAGCCACTCCAGTATACTTGCCTGGACTATTCCATGGATACAGGAGTCTGGTGGGCTATAGCCCATGGGGTCACAAAGAGTCAGACACGACTGGTTGACTAACACTTTCAGGGAAATCTAGCCCCCAGTTCTGGCCCAGAGACCCTCCCCCAGATACTCTTCCCTCTGCTGAGCCAGGCCCTATGGGCACCTACAGGAGACTGTGATGCTCAGAGATGGGGTGACTGCGAGGGACTGGTGTTATCTGTAGACTGAGGGAAGGCAGCAGGGCCAGGGACCACAGACCCTTGGAGGACAAGGTGATGACTCAAGCTCTCCAGCAGTTCCATGGATAGGCATTGCAGAGAACTGCTGCTGCCCCCCATTCAGAATAAGGGGAGAACCTATGCCCTGCCCCCTGAGATTCCAGAAGGTTCTACCACAGGCTCCATCATGTCCTGTGTTTCTCATGTGAGCTGACATCATTTCACTCACACAGGTTGTTCTTCCATTGGGTGTCTATTCCGTCTTGTTTTATAAAACAAATTTTACATTATCAACATCCAGGAAGAGTCTGTTAGTCGACACTTGCCCAAAATTCTCAGGCTTCCCAGGTATCTCAGTGGTGTAGAACATGCCTGCAATGCAGGGGCTGCAGGAGATGTGGGTTCAATCCTGGGGTTGGAAGATCCCCTGGAGAAGGAAATGGCAACCCACTACAGTATTCTTGTCTGGAGATCCCCATGGACAGAGGAGCCTGGAGGGCTACAGTCCATGGGGTCACAAGAGTCAGACACGACTGAGCATACACACACACTCAAAATTCTCAGCAGATGGTTTTCATGTAGGGTGTGCTATGCCCCTGTGGTGTGGGAATCTCCATAGAGCACGGGTTCCGCTGGTTTGAAAAGGAGCCTTAGAGATGTGGGAAGAGGGAGGGTCCTCTGAGTCCATCGAGGGGAAGGGGTTCCCCATTTTCTACTGTAAACCGTGCATTCTTCTCCCCCAGGTGGTCATGACAAGCCCTCCCTGTTAGCCTGGCCAAGCCCCGTGGTTCCTCAAGGACAGCATGTGACTCTCCGGTGTCAGTCCCCTCTCGGATTTGACAGGTTCAGGCTGCACAAGGATGACAGAACCAATGTCCCTGAGCTCCAGGGCATCATATTCTGGAAGAACTTCCTCATGGGCCCTGTGACCGAAGCACACGCGGGAACCTACAGATGTCATGGTCACTACAGTCACCTCCCCACTCTGTGGTCAGCACCCAGTGACCCCCTGGAGATTGTGGTCACAGGTCAGAGAGCTCTTGTCCAGAGAGGCCACCCGTTGTCCCGGTCTCCCGGATCCCAGTGGGAGTTTGAGTCAGGGTCCAGTCAGAACGACAGGAAGTGCTCCAGGCATTCTAGATAAAAACTTATTTAATAGAGGAAATTGGGTCCCACAGTGGGCAGAATCATGGTACCCCGTGATGCCCGCATCCTAAAATCCCAAATCTACGATTGCTACGTCCCATTCCAGGGAAATGAAACCGCATGTGGAACTAAGGTTGGTAAGCAGGTGACCTTGAGATGAAGAGGTTTTCCTGCAGACATTTCTGTGCTTTCAATCTCTCCCACTCTGAGTGGTCAGCCCCTCAGTGACCCTCTGGACACGGTGATCACAGGTGAGAATGTCAAGGGCTGGCATACAGACTGGATGTACCAGGACGTGGAAGCCCCAGGTGGTGGTGTGGGAGATGAGAGAGGGGTGCTTTTCATGGGGAGAAACCGACTTGGTGAGAGTTGCATCCAAGAGACAAAGAAAGAGGAGAAACAAGTACAGACCACCTGTTATAACAGAAAAGATAGGTGCAGGGGCAGAGACCGAGGAACTCAGAGATAGAGATGGAGATAAAGAATGAAGTGAGAGACACAGACAGAAAGGCAGGTAGCAGAGAGGGTGTCCTTCCACCCTGACTTTGCTCAGAGACCAGAAACAGTTTAGGAGCCTTGTTTCCATTTCAACTCTACACTCTCTTCTCTACTCAAAGAACCCAAGGATACACCATGTATCTACCCAGGACTTCATGACCAGGTTGATCTGGCTCAGGCTGTTTCGCCAGGAGCCCTGCATCCTCATGCCCTAGGTGATGCACAGATACTGTGTTCACTCAGATATGGCTTCGTTCCAGGTGGTTGAGCCACACTGTGCCCCAGGACACCAAGGTCCCTGGTGACAGAGCCAAACGCCAGCTCCTGTATGTTGTGTGTTTCATGGGTTCTCATGCTGTATACTCAGGCCCACATGCAAGGTCACACCAAACATTGTAAGACTATGGAGGTCAAAGCCCACAGAGACATGGAATCAGAGAGAAAACAGAGTCATCAAAAAGCAGAGGCAGAAACACAGTTGCTGTGCGCACATACAGAAAATAAGCCAGAGGGACTGGGGGCGGTGGGAGAAACATGAAAAAAATAAAGGTAAATAGAAAGAAAAAGGGATAGAGAATTAATGAGAAAGAAGGGAGTGGACAGAAAAGCCCTAAAAATAAGAGACTTGGGAAGGTGGATGGGTGCAAAGATTGAGAAAGATGGTGATCTGGGGGTGGATAATAGGGATTACAAAAGAGACCCAGAGAGACAGAGAAGCTGAGGAAGTCATGGAAGTGGAAATAGATGATAGATAGATAGGTAAAGTGATGGATGAACATACACATAGATGATAAAATAGGTAGATAGATACATACATAGAAAGGTAGATAGATGGTGGAACGATGGATGGATATATAGATAGATGATAAGATGGGTAGATCAAATGGTGGATGGAGGTATAGACAGATAACAGAATACATAGATGAATAATGCTGAAAGATAGAGACGAGATAGAGAATGAAAGCCGCAGAATTAAAGAAGACAGATCAAATCAACCAATCCAAGGAGAAGTACAGAGTGTTTAAAAAAAAAAATACAGGAAGGAAAAAAATTAGGAGGGAGGCAATTTCAGAGACCTAGAGAGAGAAAGTAGGAGAGAGATAGGGGAGAATTAGAGAGTGAGAGCAAGAGAGAGAGAGTTGAGAAGAACTGCGGGTGTGAATTTTCAGTTCAGGGATGAAGGACATGGGATTCGGGAAAAGCCTGTCTCACGAAACTGCCTCTTCTCCTTCCAGGTCTGTCCAAGAAACCCTCTCTCTCAGCCCAGGGAGGACCCGTGGTGAGGTCAGGGGAGAACGTGACCTTGGTCTGCAGCTCCGAGAGCGCCTTTGACCAGTTCCATCTGCTCAGGGAGGGGGTGAACCTTGGGCGCCCGCTGGCTGGAGGGCGGGGCCCCCGCGGAGCACTCCAGGCAGAGTTCCCTCTGGGTCCTGGGACCCCAGACCACAGCGGTGTCTACAGGTGCTATGGCTCTTTCACTCGCTCTCCCTACTCGTGGTCAGACTCCAGCGACCCACTGTACCTGTCTGTCACAGGTGAGGAACCTCTTGATTCAAACTAAATGTTTTTTTCATAATTGTATTTATGTATTTTTTGCTGTACTGGGTCTTGTTGCTGCACAGGCTTTTCTCAGGAGCGGGGGCTCCTCTCTAGCTGCAGTGCACAGGTTTCTCATTTGTGGCGGCTTCTCCTGTTGTGGAGTACAAGCTCTAGGGTGTGCGGGTTTCAGTCATTGCAGCACATGGGCACAGTACTTGTGGCTCCCGGGCTCTGGAGCGCCGGCCCAGTAGTTGTGGGGCATGGGCTTAGTTGCTCCTCGGCATGTGGGATCTTCCTGGATCAGGGATAGAACCCCTGTCTCCTGTATTGGCAGGCGGATTCTTAACCTCTGAGCCACCAGGGAAGCCCTGATTCTTTTTTTTAAATGTTTTGGTTTTCTGGCCTCGAGGCATGTGGGATCTTTGGATGGAACCCACACCCCCTGCATTGGAAGGCCAAGTCTTACCCACCAGGACCACCAGGGAAGTCCACCTCTCGGTATCTTGAAGCTCAGGGAGGCAGTCTAGTCCCCAGGGATTAGGAGAAGGGATGCTAAGACTCTCAGGACCTCAGCATTAGATGACAAAGAAGCTTCCATGAAATAAAAGGCAGCCTCCTTCCCTCACCTCTCTCCTGTTCCTCTTTCTAGGAAACTCTTCAAGTAGTCAGCCACTACACACAAAACCAAACTCCAACAGCGGTGAGTAACTGATTCCTCTGATCTCTGCTTGCAGAACCCTGGGAGGGAGAAACTCTTGAATAGATTATGGACTCAGCTGGGCTTCCCAGGTGGCTCAGCGGTAAAGTACCTGCATGCCAAGGCAGGAGACACAGGTTTGATCCCTGGGTCAGGAAGATCCCCAGGAGGAGGAAACAGCAACCCATTCCAGTATTGTTCAGTTGCTAAGTTGTGTCTGACTCTGCAACCCCATGGACTGTAGGATGCCAGCTTCCCTGTCCTTCACTATCCCCTGGAGTTTACTCAAACTCGCTCGGGTATTCTTGCCTGGAGAATCCCATGGACAGAGGAGCCTGGCGGGCTACACCCCATGGGGTCAAAAAGAGTCAGACACGACTGAGTGACTGAGCCTGCAGGTGCTGAGTCAGCCACCTTTCCAGCTCTGTGCTCTTGCACTTGTCATCTACCCTGTCTGATCCCCAGATTCTACCACATCAAAAGGGGGTGCCCCAAAGGGTCTGTGTGCAGTTGGCCCAGTTCAGTTCAGTCATTCAGTCATGTCCAATTCTTTGCGACCCCGTGGATTGTTGTCCAGTTAGGACTCAATATTTTTTTAATTGAAGTATAGTTGACTTACAGCATTGTGCTGATCTCTGCTGTATACAGCAAAGTGACTCAGTTATACACATATATACATTTTTCCCCAGCAAGGGCTCTTAATCTCTAATTTTCTGTAGCTGAGGTCTCCTCCTCAGAGAGGAGAGGAGAAGAGAGGAGGGTGAGAATAAACTTGACCCCACGCCACCCCTCCCCACCAGGAATAATGCCATGACTAATCTCTCTGCATTGCTAACTGGAGATGAGAACTGTGAAGGCTTCAGGAAGGGAAAAGAAGGCAGCAACTGGTGGGGGCGATGGCCCAGTTCTTTGAGAAGTTCTGTCTGCCAAGAAATGAGCACTGGGACATCCCAGGTGGTCCAGTGGTTAAGAATCTACCTTCCTTCAGCCATAAAAAGGAAGGCATTTGAGTCAGTTCTGAAAAACAAAGTTCATATAGCAATGCTTATACATGGAATCTAGAAAGACAATACTGAGGAACCTATTTGCAGGGTGGGGATAGAGACACAGACGTAGAGAACAGACTTTGGCAGGGCCAGGAGAGGGTGGGACGGACTGAGAGTAGCACTGAAGCATACCCATTACCGGATGTAAAACAGACAGCTAATGGGACGTGGCTGTGTAACCCAGGGAGCTCAACCAGGTCTCCATGACAACCCACAGGGGTGGGATGGCGTGGGATGTGGGAGGTGGGAGGGAGGTTCACTAGGGAAGGGATATATGCATACCTACAGCTGATTGATGTTGATGAATGGCAGAAACCAACACAACATTGTAAAGCAATTATTTACAATCAAAAATAAATTTTTAAAAATAAATGAATACATTTGGATGTATATACAAAAAAAGAACCCACCTTCCAATGCAGGGGTGTGAGTTCGATCCCTGGTTGGGAAGCTAAGATCCCACTTGCCTCATGGCAAAAAAAGCAAAACATAGAACAGAAGCAATATTGTAACAAATTCAATAAAGACTTTAAAAAATGATCCACATCAAAAAAAAAATTTTAATCTTTAAAAATAAAAGAAATGAGCTCTTGTCTGTCGGGATGAAACCAAAAGTTCCCAGTAGCACAAAAGCTACAGTAAGAACTGAATCCATCCATGTTTAGGGTTCCTTCATTAACCTACTCATTTAAGTACTGTTCCAGTTTAAGTTCTTACTCATTAAGTACTCGTTTAAGTGATGTACAATATGCATTGGACATTCTTTCCTATGCTGCTTCAACAAATTTCCACAGGCTCAGGGGATAATAACACCATGGTGTTTTAAAGTATTTACAGTTCTATAAATGGGAAGTCTGAAATGGATAAAAGTGAAAATGTTAGTTGCTCAGGGGTGTTTGACTCTTTGTGACCCCATGGACTGTAGCCTGCCAGGATCCTCTGTCCATGAATATTGGAGTGGGTTGCCACGCCGTCCTCCAGGGGATCTTCCTGAACCAGGGATTGGACCCAGGTCTCCCACATGGCAGGCAGACTCTACCATCTGAGCCACCAAGGAAGCCCTCTAAAATGAATGGGTGACACTGGGCTAAAATCAAGATGACAGGAGGATTGCATTCCTTCTGGAGGTTCTGGGGAAGAATCCATTGCCTGTTCCAGCTTCTAGAAGCTTCTTACATTTCCCTACATCTCATGGTCGCGTCATCCAACTTCACAGCTACAGTGGTTGGTCGTGTCTACCTGCCAGTGCCTCACTCTGACCCACTTTCTTTCATCACATCTCTCTCCAACTCTCTTCTTCTCCCTCTCTCTTTTCTTATAAGAACTTCATGTTTACACTGGGATCATCCAAATAATCTAGGATAATCTCCCTATTTTAAACCTTTTTTTAAAAAATCGGCTGCTCCATGTTGGATCTTAGTTTCCCTGACCAAGGATCAAATCTGCGCCCCCTGCATTGGAAGCCTGGAGTCTTAGCAGCTTGTGGTGGTGGTTTAGTCACTCAGTTGTGTCCGACTCTGCGACCCCATGGACTATAGCCCACCAGACTCCTCTGTCCATTGGATTCTCCAGGCAAGAATACTGGAGTGGGTTGCCATTTCCTATTCCAAAGGATCTTCCGCACTCAGGGATTGAACCCATGTCTCCTGCACTGGCAGGCAGGTTCTTTACCACTGAGCCACCTGGGAAGCCCGTCTTATAAAACACTAGAATGCCAAACATACTTGGGTTCAAACCATCATTAGTCTACTTTGGTAAGATTACCTCTTTGACCCTCTATTTTATCCACAATAGAGCCAGATTGAACCTCTTCCCTTTGAGGCTGTCTATGAGGATGGGATCAAATCAAAAAGGTGAAAACATTACTCCCCACACCGCCACCCCACACAGCACAGGTCCTGGATCAAAGAAAGTGCTGTATACATGGTACAAAACTTCCCCCTGTCCATTTCCCCACCCCAAAACCTTTACTTCACCCCAATTCCAATTGTATGTGTAGATGCAGATAGATTCTGGAAGGTGAATGCCAATGTTCTTTTTTGTTATTTTATGTCTTTATTTATTTATGGCTGCTCTGGGTCTCTGTTGCTGTGCGTGGGCTTTCTGTAGTTTCAGCATGCAGGCTTCAGTAGTTCAGTACGGGCTTAGTCGCTCTGGGACACGTGGAATCTTCCTGGCCCAGGGATGGAACCCATGTCCCCTGCATCAGCAGGTGTATTCTTAACCGCTGGACCATCGGGGAAGGCTGCCAGTATTCTTTTGAGTGAGTTCAGATCTTGGACTCAAAGGTGGGAAACAGCACAACCTCCCAATCAACTTTCCTCCTAATTTCTGAAAGGACTGGTTTTGTTGGTCGGGGGATGGACAACAAAGTATGTCCGGCAATAGCTGGCAGAGGGGTTGGTCTTTTCTCTCTCCCTCACCCGCAGAGCATCAGCCTAAATATAGCTCATGAGACCACAGCCAAGCTGCGTTCTGCAGCCCTGGGCTCAACTGTCTTGTTGTTTCCTGGGCATGTGACATAAGACAACTGCCCTTACTTTGATCTTTATTTCGCTTTTTTCTTCCACTGGATAATTTAATTTGTTTGACTCAAGGGTATTGTGAAGGTAGAGGTACTGCATTCATTTACCCGGCAAACAGTAAAGAAGAGCTGCTATGGTTTGTTTCATAATGGATTCACGTCTTCCTCCAGGTAACCCCAGGCACCTGCATGCTCTGGTTGGACCCTCCGTGGCCTTCGTATTCCTTGTCAGCCTTACCTCCTTCCTCGTCCATCACTGGTGCCCTGATGCAAAGGGTAAGTCTCAGGAAGAGAGGCCAGTGCATCTGGGCAAAGTGGGGAAGGGAGAAGACAGTGTACAGGTATGTGCTCAAGGCAGGAGCCACAGACACAGAGCTGTCTTTCTTTCCTCCCTTCCTTCCTTCCTTCCTTCCTTTCTTCCTTCCTTCTTTATTTGGCTGCATAGGGTCTTCATTGCAGCACCAGGGAACTTGGCTGCATCACACGGAATCTTTCATTCTGGCACTTGGGCTCTCTAGTTTGGTGCACAAGCTTAACTGTTCCAAGGCATGTAGGATCTTAGTTCCTGGACCAGGGATCAAACCTGCATCCCCTGCCTTGAGAGGCGGATTCTTAACCACTGGACCACCAGGGAAGTCGCAGCATAGAGCTTTCAAGAGAGAACATCAGTGCCCTTGCCCCTCCTCTCAGCTTACAGGTCGTTGCATACTTCTCCACTGGTCCAGTGCAGCCAGTAATATTTAGAGAAGGGATCGACATAAGGGAGAAATCAAGGGAGAGAACCAGTGGGATAGAGATAGGCAGTTGTTGGAACTTCCCTGGTGGTCCAGTGGTTACAAATTCACCTTGCAGTGCAGTGGTTTCAGGTTCGATCCCTGGTCGGGGACCTAAGGTCCCACCTGCCCCGTGGTGGCCAAAAAACCAAAACACAAAACAGAAGCAAAATTGTAACAAATTCAACAAAGACTTTAAAAATGGTTCACATCAAAAAATATTTTAAAAGATTGGGGGGTGAGCTATCAATGCGGTGGGCGTTTGAACTTCAAAGAGGTAAAATCTCGGACTCTGCTTTCGGGAGATGAGATGGTTGGATGGCATCACCAACTCAATGGACATGAGTTTGGGTAAACTCCAGGAGTTGGTGGTGGACAGGGAAGCCTGGCGTGCTGCAGTCCATGGGGTCAAAAAGAGTTGGACACGACTGAGCGACACTGTGGGGAGGATGAGTCATCTCAGACATCCACTGTCTCTCTCTGTCCACTGGTGTTGTATGGATAAAGTGAGAATCCAGAAGTGCCCCCCCCAAGTGTCTTAATGACTTCTATCACCCACAGATGCTGTTATAATGAACAGCCAGCCTGAGGTGGGCAGAAGGGTGAATCGGGAGGTAGGTTCTCTTTGGTACAACCTCTGAATGCAGTCTCATTTCCCCCATCATTCCCCTAAGTGTTTGCACACCCTCACTCGTCATTCCCTTTTATGCAGGACCCTGACGCAGAGGAACTGAAGGAGTTGACATACACTGACTTGGATTGTTCAGTTTTCACACAGAAAATCATTACTCCCACGTCCCAGAGGCCCAGAGAGCCCTCAACTAATGCCAGTGTGTACATGGATCTTGCAACATGCTAAGAGCAGTTCAAAGCTTGAATCCTATCCCTGGAACATGCCCAGGAGGTCTTCAATGGAAGCTGTAACACTTTCTCAAACTCAGCTTGAGAGCTCCATCCTAACAACAGCTGGAATCTGAAGACAAACATCTTTAGGGTCATCCCTCTTCATCAGAGGATTATCTCTAAAGCCTCAGAATCCCTTGGAAACCTCCCCCAGCCATTCTAGGGGGTTATCATGATGATTCAGCCATTTCCAATGTTATCAACAAAATCACCGAAGTGTTCTAGAAAGCAAACCATAAATAACACACTTTCTCTGACATTCAGCTGATAAACTCCTAGAAATCATGATATATTTAATCAATGAATTAATTCCTCCAACAGTTTTCTGTGCGGCATAGCCTATTCTAAGTCTCTAAGCAAATATTAGTGAAGAAAACTTCATCTTGTTGTGGATCTTGGTCCAGTGGGAGATGCAAACACGTAAAACCATTGAAAGCTATCTATAGGAGAGAAAGGGTCTTCCCAGATGGCACAGCGGTAAATAATCCACCTGCCAATGCAAGACATGCAGGTTTGATCCCTGGGTCGGAAAGATCCCCTGGGGGAAGAAATGGCAACACACTCCAGTATTCTTTCTTAGAGAGTGCCATGGACAGAGGAACCTGGCAGGCTGCAGTCCATGGGGTCACAAAGAGTCGGACATGACTGAGCAACTGAACACACACATATCTATCTATCATCTCCCTTCCCTGTTGTTATTGAATTTTCATCTGCATAAAATTATATAATCTGTGGTTTCATGACCAGACGTTTTCATTCAGCATTGTATGTTTGAGATATAATCATACCTTTACATGTGAGTCTATTTTTTCTTTTCCCTCCTATGTAAGAATCCATTGTATGAACATGTCACAACTGTACATCCAGTCCTGATGAGTCTCCCTAACTCTGATGTCTTAATTTCATGTACTCTTTTGTCCTGTTAGAATCTTCCGGAATTGTTGTCGTTCAGCCTCTCAGTCGTGTCTCTTTGCAACCCTATGGACGCCAGCATACCAGGTTTCTCTGTCCTCCACTATCTCCTGGAGTTTGCTCAAATTCATGTCTATCCTCCGTAAAGATCTTCCCATGTCTACTGGGATCTCAGAGGTTATGCACAGGCAGGCCTGGGCATCCTCAGATGAGAGACCCCTGACTGCCGGAAAGGGCCCTGCTGGCCCAGCCAACGTGGGGTGTGACTCTCACCACATTCACAGCCACCACCTCCGGGTGCACTGTAGGGGGCCCAGTGGACCCTGTGTCTCTATTCGTTACTGATAATTATCCCCAAGGCTCAAAACAAGGAGCTCCAGTATGAAGGGGTAGCTATATCTGGATGATGTTGGAAGAACAGAAGAATACAAGAAATTAAGGCATCAGAGTTTAGGAGATTTTTTTTTAAGTCCTTCAAACATATTAACCAATGGGTTATGAAAAAGAAAAAGACATGAGTTTTGGAGGGAAGTTAAATTTCCATGTGCGTTCCTGACAGCGTTATGAATAAGTATGACAAGGTAATTTCTTTCTCCAAACCGCAAGGTCCTCATTGTTGTCAGAGCAGCAAGGGGCTCCTGCAGGAGCTGGAAGGAAAGAGAAGTGTGTCTAGGCTGGGTTTGTTTCTGAGTATGTGTGTGTGTTGGTGGAGGGAGGGGGGTACTTGGTTGTTCAGACTCTGGGTCACATCAGATTAAAGGAATTCTTTGGGGATTTGTGCCTGGAAATACACTCTAGGGAGCTTCCCCCGGGCTGATCTTTGTGTCCATGTCCTGTTGAACCTTATAACATGTCCCAAGAAAGGGACATGGGATGCTGCGGGGTACACAGAGGTTTGTGATGTCTCTGGTTCTTCAGCCTGTACATGTCAGCAGACACCACAGACAATGGTTCTCAGCTGGGGCAACGTCGCCCACTAGGGGCCATTCATCGGTGTCTGGAGACGGTTTTTGCTTGTCATGACCGTGAGGGAGGCTGCTGGGGCGCCTGTGGGTAAAGGCAGGGGTGCTGCTCAGCACCCTCAATGCAAGGACAGCCCACCACCCCCAAGAGAGAATCATTGTCTAGCCCCAGATGTCAGGAATACTGAGGTTGAGAAGCCCTTGTCTAGGATGTAATGTCTGTGCCTCTCTCAGTATTATAGAACCAGCTGTTCAGTGTGCCATGACCCCATGCAACATGGAGCATATTCTGGGATAGGCTCATTTTTTACAATGACAAAGCCATGATTTTTTTGTTTGTTTTTTAAAATATGTTTGTTTGTTTGTTTGTTTGTTTGACTGCACCAGGTCTTCATTGCTCATGAGGGATCTTAGTTTTGGCATGTGGGATCCAGTTCCCTGACCAGGGATTGAACCTTGGCAACCCCTGCATTGGGAGTGCAGGGTCTTAGTCACTGGGCCACCAGGAAGTCCTCAAAGTCATATTTTATTAGATGAATGGATAGACAGATGTGCATGCATATATATACATATACATATGTTGCTGTTGTTTAGTCACTGAGTTGGACTGTTCAGTTCAGTCGCTCAGTCATGTCTGACTTTTTGCGACCCCACAGACAGTAGCTTGCCAAGCCTCCCTGTCCATCACCAACTCCCAGAGTTTACTCAAAACTCATGTCCATCAAGTCAGTGATGCCATCCAACCATCTCATCCTCTGTCGTCCGCTTCTCCTCATACCTTCAATCTTTCCCAGCATCAGGGTCTTCTCAAATAAGTCAGTTCTTCGATAGACTGGTTGGATCTCCTTGCAGTCCAAGGCGCTCTCAAGAGTCTTCTCCAATACCACAGTTCAAAAGCATCAATTCTTTGATGCTCAGCTTTCTTTATAGTCAGACTCTCACATCCATACGTGACTACTGGAAAAAACATAGCTTTGACTAGAGTTGGACTGTATATATATATTCATATTTGTGAGAGGAATACATACATGGAAATATACACATACACACATATCATATATAAAATATATATCTTAAGATATATACATCTTAAGTCATACTTCCCTTTATTCTTTGGTATAAATATCAAAATATACCAAGAAAAGCATTTTTAAACACTTCTCAAAACTCTAAATTTCAACTTGATTTTCAGGCACCCATACCGGGCTCACTCCCAGGTGAAGAGTACTCTCTAGCACACAACCAGCTTCAGACACATACTCTAATCGGGGATAAATTACCTTTAAAAAATGCAACAGAAGGGACTTCCCTGGTGGTCCAGTGGTGAAGAGTGCCTTCCAATGCCACTGGGCCCTGCACACCGCAACTACTGAGCTGGAGCTTTAGAGCCTGTGAGCCACAAGAAAAGATTCCATGTGCGGCAACTAAGAAGTGAGGCAGCCAAAAAATAAAAATAATTTTTTTTTAAATGCAAGAGAGGAAAGACCCTAACTGGTCATTCTCTGTCTGTATCTCTGACGTCAGTGCATGGCTCAGTGATAAAGAATCCACCTGCCAAGCAGGAGATGCATATTCAATCTCCGAGTTGGGAAGATCCCCTGGAGAAGGAAATGGCAACCCACTCCAGCATTCTTGCCTGGAGAATCCCCGTGGACAGAGGAGCCTGGCCAGCTACAGTCCATGGGGTTGCAAAAGAGTCAGACACGACTGAGCAACTAAACAACAGCAATGTATAGCAAGGTGAGAATAATTAACGGTATTGTGTTCTATACTTAAAAGTTGCTGAGAGGAACTTCCCTGATGGTCCAACAAATAGATAAATCTTTTTAAAGTTGCTGAGAGAGTAAATCTTAATGTTCTCACCACACACACAAAAATAATATTTTAAAAAACAGAAAAAAGGAAATGGTAATTATGCAAGCTGGCGTATCTATTAGCTAATGCCACAATGAACATCACTGTGCAGCAAGGAAGTGTATCAAGTCAACCTGTTGTGCACCTTAAACTCACATGATGTTATGTCAATGACACCTCAATAAAGTTGAAAACAAAGGGTGATGTCTTGCAATGAAAATGAGATAGCCAGTAGAAAGTTTGATGTGAAATATTTGACTTCTTATACTTGAAGAACTAGTGATAGCCAGGTAGGTGTCTATAGCCAAATTTATCTATCCATCCATCTGTTTATCTGTCTGTCTACCACCTACCTGACTATCTATCTATCTAATCTATACTCTCTATCAATCCATCATCTATTCATAGATTACAGGTTTAGATATAATTATAGGAGGATCATTCTTTAGACATGAATGAAAAAAACATTCCTCTACATGCCACCATTGAGATAATTCCCAACATAAGAGTACACTGCC
This sequence comes from Bos indicus x Bos taurus, assembly GCF_003369695.1. Classification (NCBI taxonomy): domain Eukaryota; kingdom Metazoa; phylum Chordata; class Mammalia; order Artiodactyla; family Bovidae; genus Bos; species Bos indicus x Bos taurus. The sequence goes on from NC_040093.1 coordinate 3,152,263, forward strand.
TGCCTGATCAAGACCAAACGGATATATTTGGTCCATGAATTCCGTGGAGGTTATGTGGATCCATAGCCATCAAAGCCACATGGCTTTGGACTGATGGATTAATGAAGGAAAAGCTCTGTCTGTATGGCACACATCTAATAATTTTCTGTCCCCAGCCCTTCCCCTGGGATGTGGGATCTTGTCTGAAGGAGGATTTGAGCCCCATTCAACACTGGTGGAAGAAAATGCTCACTTCTCATCTGAAACATAAACAGGAAGGTTGATCTCCTCTTAGACTCTATCTCAGGGCCCCCCCAGAATGAAGTTCTGGGAAGGAACCATTCCTCTGGGGCAATAAATGTAGAAATTCTCTGACGAGGACCTCTGAGTTCATACTTCCTGTGGGTCTCACCGTCCCATGAGACTCTGTCATCTGTTGATGTTCACTGTCAAGAGGCTACGTGGGCTGAGGCTGGTCGTGCAGAACCATGGCCCCCAGAGACATCACCCTCTTCTGTCTCGGTGAGTCCCCAAATGCAGGTGGGTTAGAGGGGAAGATGGGGGAATCCAAAATAGTCAAGGTCTCTCTTAACTGGTGACTCAGACAGTAAACAATCTGCCTGCAGTGCAGGAGACCTGGGTTCAATCCTTGGGTTGGGGAGTTCCCCTGGAGAAGGGAATGGCAACCCACTCCAGTATTCTTTCCTGGAGAATTGCATAGACAGAGGAGCCTGGTGGGCTACAGTCCGTATGGTGGCAAAGAGTCGGATATTACTGAGCGACTAACATTTTCACTTTCTCTTAACATAAGAACTCCGTGATTTCAGTGACTGCCAAGAAGACTCTGCTCTCCTGAGTGGAGAGATGGTCTTTGCCCAGATATGTGTCTGCCCAAGCCCATGCTGGCTTGTAAGCCCATGCTGGCTCAGTTGTCAAGTTGGCCTTGCCGGGTTTGTTCAGCCCATGCCATGCTGTCTGGCAGTCCACAATGGTTCCAGAGTTCCTGCAGATGAGAGCCTTAGGGGCTGGAATCTGGAAGATAAAACTAAGAGATGAGCCTTTTTTGCTGTTGAAGAGAACAAATGGTACCTGTATGTCTTTATGTTGTTGTTGTTGTTCAGTCGCTCAGTCGTGTCTGACTCTTTGAAACCCATGGACTGCAGCATGCCAGGCTTCCCTGTCCTTCGTTATCTCCCAGAGCTTGCTCAAACTCATGTCCATTGAGTCAGTGATGTCATCCAACCATCTCATACTCTGTTTCCCCCTTCTCCTCTTGCCCTCAATCTTTCCCAACATCAGGGTGTTTTCCAGTGAGAGTATTTCTGTTGAGTAATTTATAATAAAGGTTGGAAATTGATGGGTGGAGTTTTCATGAATGTCTTTCTTCCAGTGCTCTGTCTTGGCCAGAAGATTCAGGCACAGGATGGTAAGTGTTTCTAAGTCTCCTCCAATCCCCTTGCATCCTCACGGCAACTCTGGGATAGAAAAGTCTGAAGCTCAAAGGGATTCCAATGTATTTCCTGTTCTGTTGATCACTGTCTCTGCTGCGTTCCTTTTGCACAACTTCTACCTCACTTTGGAATCTTTGGATCCCTCAAATTCATGCTCAGACCAGGATTTAGCCTTTGCCTCCAGTAGGCTGACTGTCCATCCAAGATGCGTGTTTTACTGAATGTTCACAATGGCAGGGATGAGGAAGTCAGGAACCACCTTCCATTGCCCAACATTCTTCCTACATCAAATGTTCTCACAATCTTAATTCTCCGCAGTCCATCCACATTTCTTCACTTAAAGGGACACTGCCTTAGAGAACTTTATGTAAGTGGCTTCAATTCTCAGAACCAATTTCTTTGTCTATAAAGGTGACTTAGATGGTAAAGAATCTTCCCGCAATACAGGAGACTTGGGTTGGACCCTTGGGTCGGGAAGATCCCCTGGAGAAGGAAATGGCTATCCTTCCAGAATACTGGCTTTCCACTCCAGTATTCTTGACTGGAAAATCCCATGGATAGAGAAGACTGGTGGGCTACAGTCCATGGGGTTGCAAAGAGTCCAATGTGACTGAGAGGCTAACACTTTCACTTTCAAAAGAGAAATAAAAATAACAATGAAAGCAGATTGGATCATGGGAGGATGGGATCATGTGATACAATTTGGGGGATTAATGGAGATAAGGCATGTGAATTATGTACACGGTAAGTGTTTTACCTGTGATGGGCTTCTCAGGTGGTTCAACACTAGAGATACCTCTGATGATGATGGTGGTGAACACGAGGAAAAAGTCTCTGAAGTCTGTGTACGACCCAGTCTCCACTTTCCTTGATTCATTCAGTTCAGTTCAGTTCAGTTCAATTCAGTCGCTCAGTCGTGTCTGACTCTTTTCGACCCCGTGAATGGCAGCATGCCAGGCCTCCCTGTCCATCACCAACTACTGGAGTCCACCCAAACCCACATCCACTGAGTCAGTGATGCCATCCAGCCATCTCATCCTCTGTCGTCCCCTTCTCCTCCTGCCCTCAATCTTTCCCAGCATCAGGGTCTTTTCAAATGAGTCAGCTCTTTGCATCAGGTGGCCAAAGTATTAGAGTTTCAGCTTCAACATCAGTCCCCCTAATGAACACCCAGGACTAATCTCCTTTAGAATGGACTGGTTGGATCTCCTTGCAGTCCAAGGGACTCTCAAGAGTCTTCTCCAGCACCACAGTTCAAAAGCATCAATTCTTCAGTGCTCAGCTTTCTTCACAGTCCAACTCTCACATCCATACATGACCACTGGAAAAACCATAACCTTGACTAGATGGACGTTGGTTGGCAAAGTAATATCTCTGCTTTTTAATATGCTGCCTAGGTTGGTCATAACTTTCCTTCCAAGGAGTAAGCGTCTTTTAATTTCAGGTTTCAGTCACCATCAGAAGTGATTTTGGCTCTCAAAAATATATAGTCAGCCACTGTTTCCACTGTTTCACCATCTATTTGCCATGAAGTGATGGGACCAGATGCCATGATCTTCGTTTTCTGAATGTTGAGCTTTAAGCCAACTTTTTCACTCTCCTCTTTCACTTTCATCAAGAGGCTCTTTAGTTCTTCTTCACTTTCTACCATAAGGGTGGTGTCATCTGCATATCTGAGGTTATTGATATTTCTCCCAGCAATCTTGATTCCAGCTCGTGCTTCCTCCAGCCCAGCTTTTCTCATGATGTACTCTGCATATAAGTTAAATAAGCAGGGTGACAATATACAGCCTTGACGAACTCCTTTTCCTATTTGGAACCAGTCTGTTGTTCCATGTCCAGTTCTAACTATTGCTTCCCGACCTGCATACAGGTTTCTCAAGAGGCAGGTCAGGTGGTCTGGTATGCCCATCTCTTTCAGAATTTTCCACAGTTTATTGTGATCCACACAGTTAAAGGCTTTGGCATAGTCAATAAAGCAGAAATAGATGTTTTTCTGGAACTCTCTTGCTTTTTTGATGATCCAGCGTATGTTGGCGATTTGATCCCTTGATTTATTACCTTCTTTTAAAAAGTTATTTATTTGTTTGGCTTCTCTAACTGCTTTAGAAGACAGCTCTCCCTATATGGTGAGGAAAGAGCAGAGAATCTGGGGTAAGATAGTCTTAGTTTCCAAACCAGTTTGGAGCACTCTTCAGTTTGTGGTCTTGAGCAACTGGCATGGTTACTCCAAGCTTCAGCACCCTCACATTAGGGTGAAAAGCAGAACTGCATGTGGATAAGGGTTACCATGGCAACAAAACACCAAGCAAACCGCCTGGCAGACTAGCGGGCACTCTCCAGCACTCTTAGTTGCTCAGTCGTGTCTGACTCTTTGTGACCCCATGGACTGTAGCCCACCAGGCTCCTCTGCCCACGGGATTTCTCAGGCAAGAATACTGGAGTGGGTTGCCATTTCCTTCTCCAGGGGATCTTCCAGACCCAGGGACTGAACCCAGGTCTCCCGTACTACAGGCAGATTCTTTACTGTCTGAGCCATCAGGGAAGAGGGTAGAATTAATGTGTATGGGGTCTGCTTTGAGGGCAATGAAAATGGAATAGACAGAGATGATGATTGCACAAGATTGTGAATGTACTAAATTCCACTGAATTGTATACTTTCAACATGGTTAAGTTTATGTTATATAAATTTAACCTTGATAAATAAATATATATATGCACATATATATATATATAAAGGAAGGAATTTCGTTCCTCAAAAAATCTTTCAGTTCCTCAATAACCTATATGCCCAATCCAGCAATTCCACTTCTATACATGTAACAAGAGAAACCAAAACAAGAGATTCTAACAAGATATTTGTACCTCCATGTTCATAGCAACTTTATTCACAATAGCCAGAAGGTGGAAAAAACTCAAATGTCCATTGACATGAATGTATAAGCAAAATGTAGTCTGTATGTACAGGGGAATATTATTCAGCCATAAAAAGGAAACGTATTCTGATACATGCTACAACATGGATGAATCTTGATGACATTGCACTAAGTAAAAAAACTCCAGACACAGAAAGGCAAATACTGTGTTATTCCACTGATACAAGGTATCTAGAATAGGAAAATTCATGGAGACAGAAAGTCAATTAGAAATGACAAGGGCCTAAAAAGAGAGAGTGAAGAGTTATTGCTTAGTGGTTATAGGGGTTTTGTTTGGAATCCCGAGAAAGTCCTGGAAATAGATGCACAATATGGTGAGTATAGGGCCTTCCCCCATGGCCCGGTGGTTAAGACTTCACTTTCCAATGCAAGGGATACAAGTTGGATCCCTGGTCTGGGAGTTAAGATCCCACATGTCTTGTGACCAAAAAACCAAAACATAAAACAGAAGCCATATTGTAAAAAATTCAATAAAGACTTAAAAAAAAATACTCCACATCTACCTATCCATATCTATACCTATACTGGAGAAGGCAATGGCACCCCACTCCAGTACTCTTGCCTGGAAAATCCCATGGATGGAGGAGCCTGGTGGGCTATAGTCCATGGGGTCGCTGAGAGTTGGACACGACTGAGCGACTTCACTTTCACTTTTCACTCTTATGCATTGGAGAAGGAAATGGCAACCCACTCCGGTGTTCTTGCCTGGAGAATCCCAGGGACAGGGGAGCCTGGTGGGCTGCCGTCTATGGGGTCGCACAGAGTCGGACACGACTGAAGCGACTTAGCAGCAGCAGCAGCATACCTATACCTGTATCTGTCTATCTAGATAGATACATAGATATACACACACATATAGTGAGTGTAATTAAGGCCACTTAGCTGTGTACTTAGAAATGGTTTAAATGATAAATTTAATCTTTATATAACACATTTCATTTTTGGCACAATTAGAAATTACCCCCAAAAAATTTTAAGGAAGGAGCTATAAGTCTGTCACACCCTTCGTTTAGTTCTTCCCCCCACAGAAAAAGAAAAAAGTATGGTTTCTGCATGGCAGGCCAACTGAGTATGGGCCCTGTTTCCTTTTAGAGAACTTTCCCATTCCTATCATATCTGCTACGCCCAGTTCTGTGATTCCCTGGAATGGGTCAGTGAAGATCTTGTGCCAGGGAACCCTTGAGTCTTACCTGTACCAACTGGAGATCCTGGAAAACCTCACCTACAAACAGGTGGAGAAGAAGTTGGGATTTCAGGAGGTGGCGGAGTTCATCATTAACCACATGGACACAAACACCGCAGGGCGCTATCAGTGCCGATACAGGAGAGGACATCGCTGGTCAGCACCTAGTGAAGCCCTGGAGCTTGTGACGACAGGTGAGGCTGTGTGCAGGTCTCCGGCCCTCCAGTCTTTTCCCTTTCTTAGTTTTTCAGAAGTGTTATTTTTAGAACAGTCTCAAATTTCCAGGGAAATTAAGGTGATGCAACAGACAGTGCCCATATACCTCGCACCCCGTTTCCCCTATTCTTAACACTGTTGATCAAAGGCTTATTAATAGGTCTTTTGTTACCCAAACGTTATTGACTGCAGACGTGTCAACACATTTTTAGAGAATGATACAATTAACATCACTGGTGCAAAGTTGTTAGAGGTTAGAATTTATCAAGGATTCACTCCACAACTTATGATTGACATTATCATTTACATTTTGCTCCACGAGGTTTTTGTTCTAACCTTGTGCATATTATAAATGCAAGTTTATTACTGTAGAATTTTCAAAAATGATGCATCGAGAAATTTTGAGTGAAGAATTTTTCAGTGCATTTTTTGCAGTTACTTTCTCTGTTTGTCCGAGCAGCACATATACTAGCATCTCAGAAGATGATAGTTCTTCAGCATAATCGCTGGGTTCCTTTGTCCATGGGTTTTCCCAACCAAGAGTACTGGAGTGGGTTGCCATTTCCTCCTCCAGGGGATCTTCCCAACCCAGGGATCGAACCCTGGTCTCCTTCATTGGCAGATGGATTTCTTACTATCAGAGCCACCAGAGAAAGCTCCTGGGATTCCCTAAGCAGTGAACAATTAAAATATCTTCATTTTCATAAGAAATCCCTTTCAACCACACCTGATTTTATGTAAATAGGGTGACTTTCGGAAAGCACCTAAGGATATGAGCTGGTTTTCAGGTGAACCAACCAAGTAATAGGTGGGTTAGAATACTCAGCCCTGCCCTACCCCTACCTGACCTCCGGGGTAGGCAGAGAGGCAGGAGGTTGAATCCATCACCAATGGCCAATGATGAAATAATCAATCAGTCTCACCTAGGAAATAAAGTCCTGTACTCTTCCAGTTCTCCCCTCTGGCTGTTCCTGACACATGCTTTCATAAGCCAGTAATCTAGTAAGCAAGCTGGCTCCCTGAGTTCTGTCTGCCAGTCTAACAAATGAATTGAACACAGGAACTGCGACCCAACAACTTCCGACTTATTGCCACTCAGTCAGAAGCACAGGTGACAGCCTGGACTTCTGATGGGCTCTGAAGTGGGAGGGACTTCTAGGACTGAGCTGTTAACCCAGAGCCCCAAACCGCAGGATCTGACGTTACTGCCAGGTAGAAAGTGTCAGAATTGAGGTGACGTGTGGGACACCCAGCTGGTGTCTCAGAATTGCTCAGCGGTCTAGGGAGGAAACCCACAGGTTGGAACTGGGAACAGAACCATGTGGCCCATCTGGCTTTAGAGACTATATCACTGTTGCTGGAAGATAGCTGCTCATCTGCTTGTTCACTCAGCTCCATCTACAAGAATTTGGGACAGAGGACAGGTCCTGCAGGGGGCTCCCCAGATGGCTCAGTGGTAAATAATCTGCCTGCAATGCAGGAGACCCAGGAGATGAGGGTTCGATCCCTGGGTCGGGGAAAACCCCTGGAGGAAGGCATGGCAATCCACTCTGGTGTTGTTGCCTGGATAGTCCCATGGACAAGGGAGCCTGGGGGGCTACAGTCCTTAGGGTCACAAAGAGTTGGACATGACTGAGCACACGCACATGTAGTGGTGAAATGGAATGTTACCACCTCCCGTTCCTTTGCATCAGGAAAACATGAGCTTCTGCTCTTCTCTTACCATGGACCCAAAATGAGTGGCGGGGAAACAGGGAAAGACAGAAATCTTGCCAACAATTCACTCTCTTCTCTTCCAGGCTTGTATGACAAACCCTTTCTCTCCACCGATGGGGGCCACGTGGTGATGCCAGGGGAGAATATTTCCTTCCAGTGCAGTTCAGCATACATATCGTTTGACAGATTTTCACTGAGCAGGCCGGGAGGGGCCACCCTGTCACGGCACCGAGATGCGAGACTCCAGGGGGACTTCACTCTGGGTCCTGTGAACCTCAGCTTCTCAGGAGTCTACACGTGCTATGGCTGGCACAGTGGCCACCCCTATGTATGGTCAGCCCCCAGCAATGCCCTGGAGCTGGTGGTCACAGGTAAGGGCAGCCCACCCCACCCCACCCCCACTGCCAGAGACTTCTGTCCTCCTCCTCGAGGCTCTAGCCAGCTGTCCAGGGCCTTGGCATCAGGTAGGAGAACAGAGAGGCACTGAGAGAAGAACGGGGCAGGAGAGACTCGTGGCTCAGAGGACAACAGAGAAGACCTTCTCACCCATGTGACATGTGACTTTCACAGCGTGTCCCCGAGCTCTCCAGTGTCCTTAAAGATACATGGCCTGTTAAGAAAGGAGAGGCCCGCATTCAGAATCATCTTTAGGGGTGTCGTTTAGTCAGCAGATACCAGACACAACCTATGATGAACTCACTTTCTTTCATCACATGCTTAGTCGTAATGGGGAATCCTGACATTAACCTCTAATATAGAAGCCACTCAGAGAGGTTGACTGGTAACTTAATCACTCATCAGGAAGACTCTAAAAAACTCTATCAAGAGCTTCATTTAGGGAAACTCACTGGCACTCCAGGGATTAAGACTCGGGGCTTTGGGACCTCCTTGGTAGTCTGGTGGCTAAGACTCTGAGCTCCCAATGCAGGGGCCCTGGGTTCAATTCCTGATCAGGGAACTAGATTCCATGTGCTGCAACTGAAGATCTCACATGCTACAACTATAGACCCAGTACAGCCAAATAAATAAGCAAATATTTAAGAAAAAAAGGGGAGGGACACTTCCCTGCTGGCTCAGTGGTAAAATATCTGCCTAGCAATACAGGAGATATGGGTTTCATCCCTGATCTGGGAAGATCCCACATGCCTCGAAGCAACAAAGAGCCTGTGCCAGAATTACTGAGCCTGTGCTCCACAATGAGAGAAGCCACCATAATGAGAAGCCCGAGAACCATAGCTAGAGAGTAGACCCCACTCACCCCAACAAGAAAAAGCCCAAGCAGCAAGAAAGACCCAACATAGCCAAAAATAAATAAATAAATAAAATTGTGTGTATATATATATATAAAGACTCAAGGCTTTCATTACTGTGGACCTTGGTTTCATCCCAGGTTGGGGAACTAAGATCCCATAAGCCACATTGAGGTGTAACAAAAAAATTCAAAAACAGCTTCATTTTTATATTGTTTGCATGCATCACTCTGCCCAGAGGGAGCAAACATGAGTTATAGCAGAGGAAATCAACTGCTAGTGACTGAGTGGGATGACCACATTTGTCTCTCACATTTGTCTTGTCCAGTCATTCTACAAGCTAAGTGAATGTAGAAGTCATAGCCTTATAAGCTCCTGTGGCCAAATGGTCTTTTCAACTAATGATACAGGGTCAACTGGGCACCTGTGGAGGAGGGCTGAATTTATTAGCGTTTTCCTTTAATGTAGACAGTCACTGTATCTGGTTTTAGAAATCACCTCCTATCCCAATGTCAGGATGACCCTTTCTTATATTATGTCTCCAGACTTGAAATATTTTGCACTTTGCAATTAGGAATTCATGGTGAATTCCAGGGATTCCCTGGTAGCTCAGTTGATAAAGAATCTACCTGCACATGTTGATGTATGGCAAAACCAGTACAATATTGTAAAGTAATTAGCCTCCAATTAAAATAAATAAATTTATATTAAAAAAAAAAAAGAATCCACCTGCAATGCAGGAGACCCCAGTTTGATTCCTGGGTCAGGAAGATCCCCTGGAGAAGTGATAGGCTACCCACTCCAGTATTCTTGGGCTTCCCTGGTGGCTCAGATGGTAAAGAATCCATTTGCCCAAATCCACTTGGAACTGATTTCTATGTTTTAACAGAAGAGAGTTACTAGGATTTCTGAGCATTGTAATTTCACAATATTTTATTATATCCTTGAGCCCATGAGGTCCATAAAACAAGTGGATAAATTTTTTAAGGGTACAATGAATAGAAATAACTAGTGAAAGGCCACACACCAGTGAACCAAGGTCACAGTTAGCTTCCCTAAGTTTTTTGTGTTTTTATCACACCACATGGCATTCAGAGATCCTAGTTCCCTGACCAGGATTGAACCCATGTCTGCTGCAGTAGAAGTGCTCAGTCATAATCTCTGGACTGCCAGGAAAGCCCCAAATTTTCCCTAGGTTTGTCTAAACTTTTTTTTTCCTACTTGCTTCCCAGATACCAATCATTGTATGAGAAAGGAACACATATGGTTCCGTGGGGTGAGACTATGTAGAGGAGAGAGTTTGGGGCTCTGGATCTATGAAGATGTTTCGAGGATATGATTAAATATTCAGTGAAACTGCCACGTGGGGAGGGGATGACGAGCAAACAGAACATCCTCATAACCACCTCCTCCCCCATTTACAAGATACCTCTGGGGACTCAGCTGGTACAAGATACCAGCTTTGGACTCAGGTTTAAAGTGATGTATAGAGACTCACAAACAGTGGTAACCAGCTTAGCAGTGCCATGTGGTGCCTGCGTGCTTAGTCGTGTCCAACTCTTTGCAACCCCATGAACTATAGCCCACCAGGCTCCTCTGTTCACGGGGTTTTCCAGGCAAGAATACTAGAGTGGGTTGCCATTTCCTTCTCCAGGGATCTTCCTGACCCAGGGATCAACCCCGCATCTCCTGTGTCTCCTGCATTGCAGGTGGATTCTTTACCCACTGAGCCATCAGGGAAGCCTGAGATGAAGTATGGCGCTCACGAATGCATGCGTTGCCTGAGGAGGGGGTCCCAGCGAACCCACAAACTAGGGAAATGAGCTCCCTTCCCGGGGCTCTTGGTCGGGAGGGAATGAAATGTGACCAGCAATCATTCATTTCCTTCTAATGACATCTCTAGATACCACTAGCCAAGATCACACGACAGAGAACTGGGTTCGGATGGGCGTGGCGGGGCTGGTCCTACTGGCCCTCTTGGCCATCCTGGCTGAAAATCGACTGGGCCCTCAGCTTCCACACCAGGAAGACCAGCAAGATCTGCCTGACCTGAGCTGGAGTTGGCAGAGAAGTCAGACAGAACGGACCTTTGGACTAACTCCTAAGGACCACCAGGGAGACTCCTGGAGCTGATGCTTCTTAAAAGAGCCAGCATCTGCGGAGTCCTATGCAGCTGCTTGGAGAGCACAAGGGAGACGGAGGTATGAAGAAGCTTGGATCCCCTTTCAAACCAATCAAATGGTATTTTCTTATATGCATCTGATATATTTGCATTCCACCTTTCTAGACATAGTTGAGAACATTCTCAGTATCATCTTGGCTGAACTCATTTCCTGTGATAAAAAATAATGAAAAGTATTCTCAGTTCTCCTTGCTGTTTTTCACCCTCCCTCTATAGACTTTTGGGCTTCCCACGTGGCTCGGTGGGTAAGCAATCCACCTGCCAATGCGGGAGACGAAGGTTCCACCCCTGGGTCAGGAAGATCTCCTGGAGGAAGGCATGGAAACCCATCCCAGGATTCTTGCCCAGGAAATCCCAAGGACAGAGGAGCCTGGAGGGCTGCAGTCTGTGGGGTCGCAAAAACTCAGACACGACTTGGCACACACACACACACACACTGTAACCCTATGAATTTGAATTTAATCAATTCTAATTCAGTCAATCCTATGATAACCAATTATATCACATGAGCAAGCAGAGGTTCAGAAATCATATAATTTGAATAATGATAAAATGTGTGGATACAGAGTTTCTGTTTGGGAAGATGAAAAAGTCCTGGAGATAGATGGTCATGTTGGTTGCATGATGATATGAATGTCCAGAACGCCACTGAAATGTATACTTTAAAATGGCTAAAATGAAACTCTATGCTCATTAAATAGCAACTCTCCTTTGGAGGTATAGAGTTTCAGTTTTACAAGATGAGAAAGTTCTATAAATTTGCTTCACAACAATGGAAATGTACTTCACACAACTGAACTGTACACTTAAAAATGGTTAAGACATTATATTTCATGTATGTGGGGGGGGTGGTTATCATAATAATGAAAAAACTTTTAAAAAATGGTTAAAATGGTACATTTTGGGTCATGTACATCTTACCACAATTTTTTAAAAGTTCTTTGTGGTCTATAGAAACTGAAAGTAGGTTAGTGGTTTCCCAATACTGGGAGAGAGGCGGGGTATTGTACAGTGAGTGATAGTGGGTAATAGGGTTTTTTGGGGGGTTGGGGGTTTTTTAAGTTCTGAAATTAGATTGTAGTGATGGTTGAGTGACTGTGGAGATATAATTAAAAACATAGAATTATACACTTTAGATGGTAAATGTATGAGTATGTCAATTATATCTCAATACAGTTGGGATTTTTCAAGCATTGAGAAGGATTAGAGGGGTCCTAAGTTCGTGGAGGAATAAGATGGAGAGACCACTTTCTCCCCCACAAATTCATGGAAAGAAATTCTACAAAACAACTTCTGAACACTGGCAGAGGACATCAGCCACCCAGAAAGGCAGCCCATTGTTTTTGAAAGGAGATAGGCCAAAAAAAAAAAAGACAAAGAGAGAGACAAAACAGTTAGGGACAGAGACCCATCCCGGGAAGGGAGTCTTAGGAGAAGTTTCCAAACACCAGGAAACCCTCTCACTGCCAGGTCTGTGGGGAGTTTTGGAATCTCAGAGGGCAACATAACCAGCAGGAAAAAATAAATAAATAAAACCCACAGATGATGTGCCTAATGGCAACTCCCAGCAGAAAAGTAGCCCAGACACCCTCGTCTGCCACCAGCAAGCAGGGGCTGGACAGGGAGGCGTGGGCTGCATTTTTTAGGGTAAGGACTGGGCCTGAATGCCCAGAGGGAAATCTGAGGGAGCTAATGTGAGATAGCAACACAAACTGTGTGATAGCCAGAGAGAGAGAGAACTATCCCGTGAAAAGCCCTAACCTAGGAGAAGGCAATGGCAACCCACTCCAGTACTCTTGCCTGGAAAATCCCATGGACAGAGGAGCCTGGTAGGCTGCAGTCCATGGGGTCATTAAGAGTCGGACACGACTGAGCAACTTCACTTTCACTTTTCACTTTCATGCATTAGAGAAGGAAATGGCAACCCACTCCAGTGTTCTTGCCTGGAGAATCCCAGAGACGGAGGAGCCTGGTGGGCTGCCGTCTATGGGGTCGCACAGAGCTGGACACGACTGAAGCGACTTAGCAGCAGCAGCAGCAGCAGCAGCAGGGCACTGCTGGCCTGCTCTCAGAACAAAGGACTGAGCGAATACCAGAGGAGAGCTAGCCTGCTGCGGACCGGCCCATCCCCCGCCAGAGGCAGGGAGGGAGGCGGGGGGGGCACCCAGAGCCGGAAAGGGGCAATCTTGGCCCCAGAGATGGCATCCTCTACCAAACTGTGAGAAAGCTCCCAGTTGCTAACCAAAACCTGGGATTCTGGACGGTTGACATGTGCCGGCAGGGTCGCAGCCAGAGATAAGCTCCCCAGAAGAGACACACAGCACACCTGAGAAGGCGCGCCCACTGCGCACCCAGAAAACCAAGCAGCTGGGATGGGGTAGGCGATAAAATGCATCCCCCACCTGAAGAGACTGCGCTTGCCAAGCACCTGGTTGCCTGAGCTGCTCGGACCTGGGAACGGCACAAAACACAGGCCCAGCAGAGTCTGCGCCTTTGTGAAGTACCCAAGAACCTGAACCTGAGCGGCTTAGACCTGGGAAGTGCACGCAACCCAAGGTCCACCTCAGAAAGTTCCCTTGCAGAGCAACCTGGAGACTGAGCAGTGTAGACTGGGAAAGCATACACGCCATGAGCGGGGCAAACCCAGTGTGGCCCAGACACTGCGAGCACTCCCCATACACGCCAGTGATATTTGTTTGCAGTGTTCCTCCCTCCCCACAGCACACCTGAACAAATGAGCCTAAATAAGTGACCACCTTTGCCCCTTTGTGTCAGGGCAGAAATTAGACATTGAAGAGACCTGAAAACAGAAGAAGCCAAAATAAACAGAGGGAACTGCTTTGGAAGTGACAGGTGCAACAGATTAAAACCCTGTAGTTACAACCAAATACATTGAAAGGGGCCTATAAATCTTGAGAAGTTAAAGATGGAACAATGAACTATCTGAAACTGAACTGTCCCCATACTGCCCACAACAGCTCCAGAGAAATTCTTAGATATACTTTTACTATTAACATTTTTTTATTTAAATTTTTTTCTTATTTTTAAGTCCTCAATTAATCCTTTAATTTTCATTTTTACAACCTACAAACTCCAGTACTTTGGCCACCTCATGTGAAGAGTTAACTCATTGGAAAAGACTCTGATCCTGGGAGGGATTGGGGGCAGGAGGAGAAGGGGACAACAGAGGATGAGATGGCTGGATGGCATCACTGACTCGATGGACGTGAGTCTGGGTGAACTCCAGGAGTTGGTGATGGACAGGCAGGCCTGGCATGCTGTGATTCACGGGGTCTCAAAGAGTCGGACACAACTAAGTGACTGAACTGAACTGAACTACTACCTTGCAAAAAAAAAAAAAAAAACTATTTTTAAAGCAAACTTCATATATATTTTTTATAATTTTGTGATTTTATTTTGTTTTTTTAATAGTGTATTTTTGAGAGTCTAACCTCTACTCTAGATTTTTAACCTTTGCTTTTTGGTATTTGTTATCAATTTTGTACCTTTAAGAATCCAATCTTCAGTACCCATTTTTACTTAGGAGTGTGATTACTGGCTTGATTACTCTCTCCCCCTTCTGATTTTCCTTTTTCTCCCCCAGGTCACCTCTATCTCCTCCCTCCCCCTTCTCTTCTCTACCGAACTCTGTGAATCTCTTTGTGTGTTCCAGGCTGTGGAGAACACTTAGGGAACTGATTACTGGCTAGATCTCTCTCTCTCTCCTTTTGATTCCCCCTTTTCTCCTCCTGGTCACCTCTATCTCCTTCCCTCTTTTCCTCTCTATGTAACTCCGTGAACCTCTCTGAGGGTTCCAGACTGTGGAGAGCACATAGGGAATTGATTACTGGCTAGATTGCTCTCCCACGTTTTTGATTCCCCCTCTTCTCCTCCTGGTCACCTCTATCTCCCTACTCCCTCTTCTCTTCTCCATGTAACTCTATGAGCCTCTCTGGGTGTCCCTAACTGTGGAGAATCTTTTCACCATTAACCTAGATGTTTTATCATCAGTGCTGTATGGATGAAGAAGTCTTGAGGCTACTGTAAGAATAAGACTGAAAACCAGAAGCAGGAGGCTTAAGTCCAAAGCCTGAGAACACCAGAGAACTCCTGACTCCATGGAACATTAATTGATAAGAACTCATCCAAAAGCCTCCATACCTACTGAAACCAAGCACCAACAAGAGCCAACAAGTTCCAGAGCAAGACATATCATGCAAATTCTCCACCAATGCAGAAACATAGCCCTGAGCTTCAATATACAGGCTGCCCAAAGTCACACCAAACCCATAGACATCTCATAGTGGCTGTACTAGTTTGCATTCCCACCAACAGTGTAAGAGGGTTCCCTTTTCTCCCTGGGGCAATGCTCTCTCTCCAGCATTTATTGCTTGTAGACTTTTGGATCGCAGCCATTCTGACTGGCGTGAAATAGTACCTCATAGAGGTTTTGATTTGCATTTCTCTGATAATGAGTGATGTTGAGCATCTTTTCATGTGTTTGTTAGCCATCTGTATGTCTTCTTTGGAGAAATGTCTATTTAGTTCTTTGGCCCATTTTTTGATTGGGTCATTTATTTTTCTGGAGTTGAGCTGTAGGAGTTGCTTGTATATTTTTGAGATTAGTTGTTTGTCAGTTGCTTCATTTGATATTATTTTCTCCCATTCTGAAGGCTGCCTTTTCACCTTGCTAATAGTTTCCTTTGTTGTGCAGAAGCTTTCAAGTTTAATTAGGTCCCATTTGTTTATTTTTGCTTTTATTTCCCATACTCTAGGAGGTGGGTCATAGAGGATCCTGCTGTGATGTATGTCGGAGATTGTTTTGCCTATGTTCTCCTCTAGGAGTTTTATAGTTTCTGGTCTTATGTTTAGATCTTTAATCCATTTTGAGTTTATTTTTGTGTATGGTGTTAAAAAGTGTTCTAGTTTCATTCTTTCACAAGTGGTTGACCAGTTTTCCCAACACCACTTGTTAAAGAGATTGTCTTTAATCCATTGTATATTCTTGCCTCCTTTGTCAAAGATAAGGTGTCCATATGTGTGTGGATTTATCTCTGGGCTTTCTATTTTGTTCCACTGATCTATATTTCTGTCTTTGTGCCAGTACCATACTGTCTTGATGACTGTGGCTTTGTAGTAGAGCCTGAAGTCAGGTAGGTTGATTCCTCCAGTTCCATTCTTCTTTCTTAAGATAGCTTTGGCTATTCGAAGTTTTTTGTATTTCCATACAAACTGTAAAATTATTTGTTCTAGCTCTGTGAAGAATACCGTTGGTAGCTTGATAGGGATTGCATTGAATCTATAAATTGCTTCGGGTAGTATACTCATTTTCACTATATTGATTCTTCCAATCCATGAACATGGTATAGTTCTCCATCTATTAGTGTCCTCTTTGATTTCTTTCACCAGTGTTTTATAGTTTTCTATATATAGGTCTTTAGTTTCTTTAGGTAGATATATTCCTAAGTATTTTATTCTTTCCATTGCAATCGTGAATGGAATTGTTTCCCCCACTGCTGGGCATACACACTGAGGAAACCAGAAGGGAAAGAGACACGTGTACCCCAATGTTCATCGCAGCACTGTTTATAATAGCCAGGACATGGAAGCAACCTACATGTCCATCAGCAGATGAATAGGTAAGAAAGCTGTGGTACATATACACAATGGAGTATTACTCAGCCATTAAAAAGAATACATTTGAAGCAGTTCTAATGAGGTGGATGAAACTGGAGCCTATTATACAGAGTGAAGTAAGCCAGAAAGAAAAACACCAATATAGTATACTAACGCATATATATGGAATTTAGAAAGATGGTAACAATAACCCTGTGTACAAGACAGCAAAAGAGACACTGATGTATAGATCAGTCTTATGGACTCTGTGGGAGAGGGAGAGGGTGGGAAGATTTGGGAGAATGGCATAGAAACATGTATAATATCATGTATGAAATGAGTCGCCAGTCCAGGTTCAATACACGATACTGGATGCTTGGGGCTGGTGCACTGGGATGACCCAGAGGGAGGGTATGGGGAGGGAGGAGGGAGGAGGGTTCAGGATGGGGAACACAGGTATACCTGTGGTGGATTCATTTCAATATTTGGCAAAACTAATACAATATTGTAAAGTTTAAAAATAAAATAAAATTTTTTTTAAAAAAATTAAAAAAAAATAAATGAAGCAGACAGGAAAAAAGAAAAAAGAATTAAAAGAAATGAGGACAACCTCAGAGACCTCTGGGACAACATTTGAATCATAGGAGTCCCAGAAGAAGAAGACAAAAAGAAAGGCCATGAGAAAATACTTGAGGAGATAATAGTTGAAAACTTCCTTAAAATGGGGAAGGAAATAGTCACCCAAGTCCAAGAAACCCAGAGAGTCCCAAACAGGATAAACCCAAGGCAAAACACCTCAAGACACATATTAATCAAATTAACAAAGATCAAACACAAAGAACAAATATTAAAAGCATCAAGGGAAAAACAACAAATAACATACAAGGGGATTCCCATAAGGATAACAGCTCATCTTTCAATAGAAACTCTTCAGGCCAGAGGGAATGGCAGGACATATTTAAAGTGATGAAAGAGAAAAACCTACAACCCAGACGACTGTACCCAGCAAGAATCTCTTTCAAATATGAGGTTCGATGCAGGATACAGGATGCTTGGGACTGGTGCACTGGGATGACCCAGAGGAATGGTACAGGGAGGGATGTGGGAGGGGGGTTCAGGATGGGGAACACGTGTACACCCATGGTGGATTCATGTTGATGTATGGCAAAACCAATACAATATTATAAAGTAAAAAATAATAATACTAATAAATAAATGATAAATGGTTAAAAAAAATATGATGGAGAAATCAAAAGCTTTACAGACAAGCAAACGCTGAGAGAATTCAGCACCACCAAACCAGCTTGTCAACAAATGCTAAAGGATGTTCTCTAGACAGAAAACACAGAAAGGGTGTATAAATTCGAACCCAAAACAACAAAGTAAATGGCAACGGGATCATACTTACCAATAATTACCTTAAATGTAATGGGTTGTATGCCCCAACCAAAAGACAAAAGACTGGCTGAATGGATACAAAAATAAGACCCTTATATATGCTGTCTACAGAGACCAACCTCAAACCAAGGGACACATACAGACTGAATGTGAAGGGCTGGAGAAAGATATTTCACACAAATGGAGACCAAAATAAAGCAAGAGTAGCAATACTCATATCAGATAAAATAGACTTTAAAGTAAAGGCTATGAAAAGAGACAAAGAAGGACACTACATAATGATCCAAGGATCAATCCAAGAAGAAGATATAACAATTATAAATATATATGCACCCAACATAAGAGCACCACAATATGTAAGGCAAATGCTAACAAGTACACAAGGGGAAATTCACAATAACACAATAACAGTGAGAGACTTTAATACCTCACTCACACCTATGGATAGAGCAACTAAATGGAAAATTAACAAGGAAACACAAACTTTAGATGATACAATGGACCAGTTAGACCTAACTGATACCTATAGGGCATTTCACCCCAAAACAATGAATTTCACCTTTTTCTCAAGTGCACATGGAACCTTCTCCAGGATAGATCACATCCTGGGCCGTAAGTCCAATCTTGGTAAATTCAAAAAGTTGAAATCATTCCAAACATCTTTTCTGACCACAATGCAGTAAGATTAGATGTCAATTACAGGGGAAAAAAACTATTAAAAATTCCAACATATGGAGGCTATATAACACACTTCTGAGTAAACAAAAAATCACAGGAGAAATCAAAATATGTATAGAAATGAGTGAAAACACAACAACCCAAAACCTATGGGACACTGGAAAAGCAGTGCTAAGGGGAAGGTTCATAGCAATACAGGCTTACCTCAAGAAACAAGAAAAAAGTCATATAAATAACCAAACTCTACACCTAAAGCAACTAGAAAAGGAAGAAATAACGAACCCCAGGGTTAGTAGAAGCAAAGAAATCTTAATAATTAGGGCAGAAATAAATGCAAAAGAAACAAAATGATACATGCATCCCAATGTTCATAGCCGCACTACTTACAACAACCAGGACATAGAAGCAACCCAAGTGCGCATCAAAAGATGATTGGATTAAGAAGATGGGGTATATACACGTACAATGGAATACTTCAGTTCAGTTCAGTCGCTCAGTCATGTCCGACTCTTTGCAACCCCATGAATTGCAGCACGCCAGGCCTCCCTGTCCATCACCAACTACCGGAGTTCACTCAAACTCATGTCCATCGAGTCAGTGATGCCATCCAGCCATCTCATCCTCTGTCATCCCCTTCTCTTCCTTCCTCCAATCCCTCCCAGCATCAGAGTCTTTTCCAATGAGTCAACTCTTTGCATGAGGTGGCCAAAGTACTGGAGTTTCAGCTTTACAATCATTCCTTCCAAAGAACACCCAGGACTGATCTCCTTTAGAATGGACTGGTTGGATCTCCTTGCAGTACAAGGGACTCTCAAGAGTCTTCTCCAGCACCATAGTTCAAAAGCATCAATTCTTCCGTGCTCAGCTTTCTTCACAGTCCAACTCTCACATCCATACATGACTACTGGAAAAACCATAGCCTTGACTAGACAGACCTTTGTTGGCATAGTAATGTCTCTGCTTTTGAATATGCTATCTAGGTTGGTCATAACTTTCCTTCCAAGGAGTAAGCGTCTTTTAATTTCATGGCTACAATCACCATCTGCAGTGATTTTGGAGCCCAAAAAAATAAAGTCTGACACTGTTTCCACTGTTTCCCCATCTATTTCCCATGAAGTGATGGGACCAGATGCCATGATCTTCGTTTTCTGAATGTTGAGCTTTAACACAACTTTTTCACTCTCCTCTTTCTCTTTCATCAAGAGGCTTTTGAGTTCCTTTTCAGTTTCTGCCATAAGGGTGGTGTCATCTGCATATCTGAGGTTATTGATATTTCTCCCAGCAATCTTGATTCCAGCTTGTGCTTCTTCCAGCCCAGCATTTCTCATGATGTACTCTGCATATAAGTTAAATAAGCAGGGTGACAATATACAGCCTTGACGTACTCCTTTTCCTATTTGGAACCAGTCTGTTGTTCCATGTCCAGTTTTAACTGTTGCTTCCTGACCTGCATATAGGTTTCTCAAGAGGTAGGTCAGGTAGTCTGGTATTTCCATCTCTTTTAGAATTTTCCACAGTTTATCGTGATCCACACAGTCAAAGGCTTTGGCATAGTCAATAAAGCAGAAATAGATGTTTTTCTGGAACTCTCTTGCATTTTTGATGATCCAGCGGATGTTGGCAATTTGATCTCTGGTTCCTCTGCCTTTTCTAAAACCAGCTTGAACATCTCTACTCAGCCATAAAAAGGAATGAAATTCTGCCTTGTGCAGCGGTATAGATGGACCTCAAGGGCATTATGCTTCGTAAGATCAGTCAGACAGAGAAAGATAAACACTGTATGACATCACTTATATGTAGACTAAAAAATAATATAAATGAATGTATAAGCAAAACAGAAGCAGACTCACAGATAATAGAAAATAAACTTGTGGTTTCCAAATGGGAGAGGAAAGTGGGTAGTCACAAATTAGGGATATGGGGGTAAGGGATACAAACTAATCCCTAATTTGTGACTACCCACTTTCCTCTCCCATTTGGAAACCACAAGTTTATTTTCTATTATCTGTGAGTCTGCTTCTGTTTTGCTTATACATTCATTTATATTATTTTTTAGTCTACATATCAGTGATGTCATACAGTGTTTATCTTTCTCATTTGGCAAAACTAATACAATATTGTTAAGTTTAAAAATAAAATAAAATTTAAAAAATAAATAAATAAAACAAATACAAATTAGAAACTATTGTATATAGGGTGGATAAACAACAAGGTCCTATTGTATAGTACAGGGAAAATATATTCAATATCCTGTAATAAACCATAATGGAAAATAATATAAAAAAAAGAATAGACTATATAGCACAGGGAATTATGGTCATTATCTTGTAATAAATTATTATGGACTATAATCACTGCTATATGCCTGAAACTAATAGAATATTGCAAATCCACTATGCTGCTGCTGCTAAGTCGCTTCAATCGTGTCTGACTCTGTGACCCCATAGACAGCAGCCCACTAGACTCCTCTGTCCCTGGGATTCTCCAGGCAAGAATACTGGAGTGGGTTGCCATTTCCTTCACTATACTTCAATTAAATAACTTATTTATTTAAAAATTATTTAGACCCTTAAAAAAAGAACAATGGACACATTTTGCATTTAAAATATATTAATGTACTTAATATTTTAATATTCTGCTTTATAGAAGGCTAAAGGAATGTCATTATGTAAAAAATATATTTTTGCTTAAAATAGTATTTTATTAAAACATTGTAATAAACCTGAAGAAGACAGTTTTATCATTTTATTCTTTTTTTTTTTTAGTTTTTTTTAATTTGTTACAATATTGCTTCTGTTCCATATTTTGGTTTTTTGACCATGTGGCATGTGGCATGGATCATAGCTCCCTGACCAGGGATGGAATCCACATCCTCCATGTCAGAATGTGATGTCCCAACCACTGAGCCACCAGAGAAGTCCCTCTATCACTCTGATGAAACCAATTAACATCCCAGCACATGAATGCTGGACACAGAGGAGCCAAAGTCAAACACATATTTTTAAAATGACTTTAAGGGTTTTGCTCTGTACACTGCCCTATGCCTTCCCTGGGCATAAAGTCCCCATTTCAAAATTTACCAGTTGACCTAGAAATGAGTTTCTGCCAGGAACCAGACCATGGTCAGAGGCTCTAGTTAGAAACCACAGATACACTCAGATGCATCATGGGAACTACGTCTTTTCCTTACTGCCAATGGCCAGAGGTAGAGGAAGACCTTTGAATCATCAGTAAACAAGTTGGTGTGAAAGCCTCTGGGCGACTGCTCCCGAGCTTCACTCACCACATCCTGAGCATCCCCCTGGCCCGCGGGGCTCCATCTCCACCCAGCTGTCCACATTTACCAGGCAGAATCTGAGCGATGCCTTCCACACTTGCTGTCTTTCTTGTCCTTGGTGAGTTCTCGCGTGGAAGAGAGCTGGAATTGAGGGGTCTAGCACGGATAGGGCAACATATCTCATCATTCCTGTCTTCCAGGGCTGGGTCTAAGCCAGAGGAGCAGCACCCAGAAGCGTAAGTCCTTCCTTCAAAGCCTCCAAGTTACGTTCAGCCACTGTATCTGCTTGAGAACAGCTAGAGGAAGGGCCAGGGACTCTGACTGGCTAGGAAGGCTCACGGCCAGCAGTTGGGTGGATGGTAGGCTGGAAAGGGGGCTTTCTTGGGAACTCCCGCCTCTGATTCCCTTCCAGAGATGCTCTCGAAACCTGCCATCTGGGTCAGACCGAGTTTCATGATCCCAAAGGGAAGATCGGCTACCATCGGGTGTCGGGGAGCTGGCGAGGCCATGGAATACCAACTGCATTTTGAGGGGGGCCTTTCTGCCTTGAAGAGACCGAAGTCATCCCCAGTGATGAACTGGGTGAAGTTCCCCATCCCAGCCATGACCTCTCACACCGCAGGGCAATACAGGTGCTCCTACCGAAGTGGGGAGCTCTGGTCAGAGCTCAGCGACCCTCTGGAGCTGGTGGTAACAGGTAACTGTCCCGTGGTGCAGCTATAGGTCATCTCATCAACCTGAGTCCTCCAGAAAGTCCTCACTTGCTCGTCTCCCTCCATCTCTCCCAAGCCTTGCTCAGATATTAGTTTGTCTCGGGGGCAATGCAGGGGGTTGGTTAATGCCTATGGGGTTATCTTTAGAGAATTGTCTCTATGTCCTAGAAGCAGATTGGTCTTTAGTTCTTCAGAAAAGAGACTCTAAGATGGATGTTTGTGCCCAGAGGGAATCACCATGGAGTGTCCTTAAAAATAGCACCTGTGATAAGTGAGGGGCACAGGCCCTCACTGCTCACAGAAAGGGCAATTGAACAGCAGTGCAACTCCAAGGGAGACCTCAGGGACTTCCCTGGTGGTCAGTCCAGTGGTTAAGATTCCATGTTTCCAATGCATGCGATGAGAGTTCAATCCCTGGACAGGGGACTAAGATCCTGCATGCCATGTGGTATGGCCAAAATTTTTTAAAAAAATAAAAAATTTAAGTACAGAGACTTCAACTGAACAAATGTGGAACTCTGGACCTGGCTGGCCTTTCAGCGTAGTCTTGAGGCTAGAAGCTCTGTGTTCCTATCAGGCAGGGATTGAATGAGAACCACTCCTAGGGGGATTCCAGACAAATAGTCTTGCTTTTGTGGTTCTTGGGTTCTAGCAGAAGACAGACTATGAGTCAAAGTCAGGAAATTCAAATCAGCTACACAGCATGTGAGGGTGAAATGGCAGTATGGAAAAAGCAAGGTAATTAGGATTGAGGTGGCCAGGTAATCTTGGGTCAGGTGGTTCCCTTCCATTGAGGGATGTGGGTCTCAAGTTTAAATCAATATCAGAGTCACCTCTGGACTTGCAGAAGCGCAGATGACTTTAGTAGACCCACATTCATGTAAGCAATATTCACAACAGACAAAGGTAGAAAGAAGTTTGCCTGCCAGTGAATGAATGGATGAAGAAAATGTGGT
Source organism: Bos indicus x Bos taurus (assembly GCF_003369695.1). Lineage (NCBI taxonomy): Eukaryota > Metazoa > Chordata > Mammalia > Artiodactyla > Bovidae > Bos > Bos indicus x Bos taurus. The sequence goes on from NC_040093.1 coordinate 3,175,814, forward strand.
CTATTCATACAACTGAACATTATTCAGCCTTAAAAAGGAAGGAAATCCTGACACTTGGTAACTTGAGGATGTTATGTTGAGTGAAATAAGCCCACCATCAAAGGATCAGTAAGTGTACATTCCACTTAAATGGGGTACTTAAAATAGTCAAATTCAAAGGCATAAAGTAGAATGGTGGTTGCCAGGGTCTGGGGAAAGGGGAAATGAAAAGTTAATGTTTAACGTATAGAGTTTCAGTTTTGCAAGATGAAAAGCATTCTGGGGATTAACAAGGATGACAATTGTACAACAATGTGGATGTACTTAATATCATGGGATTATACAATTAAAAATAGTTAAGGTGGTAAATTTATGTATATTTTACTACAACTAAAAGTAGCAATGAGGTTTTAAAGATTTTTTTTTAATGTGGACCAGTTTTAAAGTCTTCTCTGAATGTGTTAAAATACTGCTTTGGGTTTTATGTTTTGGATTTTTGGCCACCACGAGGCATATGGGATTTAGCTCCCCAGCCAGGAATAGAACCTGCACCCTCCTGCACTGGAAGGCGGAGTCTCAACCACTGGACCACCAGGGAAGTCCCACCAAAAAGATTTTAAAACACAGGTGGCTGCCCCTCCCCCAAGTTTCTGATGCAATAGTTCGGGGATAGAGCCTGGAAATTTGCATTTCTAACAAGCTTCCCCAAGATGCTGACATTGCTGGTCCCAAGGACCAAATGCTGAGGACCATTGATGTAGGAAAATTCCCAGAAAGAGATTCCTCTTAACTCTCTTGGCAGCTGGTGGAGGGACTGTCTCAGTCTTTAAGGGAGAATTCAGGGAGGGTGTGTCCATGACCAAGACAAATCTAGGAAATAGAAGAAGAGACCAAGATTCCAAGCAGTGATATCCTGGCCCTAAGGACTAGAGGGACGCTAGGAGATGCAGCAAGCAGGATACAAATGCTCTGTACTGGGATTTCCCTGGTGATCCATTGGTGAAGACTCAACCCTTCAAGTGGAAAGGTTTTGGGTTCGATCCCTGGTGGGAGAACTCTGATCCCATGTGGCATGTGGCCAAAAAAAAAACAAAAAAGATACTCTTAACCTACTCGCCACCTTCTCTCACAGGACTGTATGATACACCCACGCTCTCAGTCGAACCCAGGTCTGAGGTGACCTCAGGAGAGAATGTGACCTTCCATTGCCAGCTGGCAACAGCTACAAGCACGTTCTTCCTGCTCAAGAAGGGACGATCCAGCCGCCCCCAGCTCAGATACGGGAACCTGCGGGCAGAGTTCCACCTGGGCCCTGTGACCCCAGCACATGGAGGGACATACAGATGCTTTGGCTCCTACAACAACCATGCATGGTCTTTCCCCAGCAAGCCTGTGAAGCTCCTGGTCAAAGGTGAGGACCTCCCCCCCAATTTTGCCCCATGTCCTTTCTGGATCTCTAAGTGACCACCAAACAGCGATGAGGATGGCAGCAGAGAGGCAGGTGGGGCGATGCAGAGAAGGTGCTTTGCACCAATGCTCTCATCCACATCGATTCCCAGAGGTCCAGGAGCTAGCGAGAGCATGAGGACCATTGCCACAGAGATGGAGGATGGAGGATCGGGGATGGGGGAGGGAATAGGTGGGAAGACCAGACCCCTTGATCTTCTCCTTGTCTCCAGTGCCAGGAGATGCCGGGGACACCACCTTCGCACCCACTGAGCACACCTCTTCTGGTGAGTAACAGATACTTCTAAACTCAGGGGAAGGACTCAAAGCCTCCCAACCACACTAAAAAGCTGGCATTCGTTCACAATATCCCTTGAGTGCACAGAGCAAGCCATGAACTGCATTTCTGTCAGCCAACCAGACGAAGACCCTTGCTTGGATGGCACTCATAACCTATAGTCAAAGTCGTTGCTGTTCAGTCACTTAGTCAGGTCCAACCTGACTGCAACCCCATGGACTGCAGCGCACCAGGCTTCCCTGTCCTTCACCATCTCCCAGATTTGCTCAGATTTGTGTCCATAGAGTCAGTGAAGCCATCCAGCCATCTCATCCTCTGGCGTCCCCTTCTCTTTCTGCCCTCAACCTTTCCAAGCATCAGGGAACTCTTAGTTGGGACAAACGGGATCTGGTTCCCCTACCAGGGATCAAACTCAGGCCCCCTGCACTGGGAGCATGGAATCTTAGTAACTGGACCACGAGGGAAGTCCGTCACACCATCTCTTTTCCTCACTTTCTTTACTCTCTGCAGACTACTGGGACTCCTACGAGTTAACCACAGGGACCCAATCGCAGAAAGGTAAGCTGGCAGCAGGGGCTGTGGGCCCTTAGTAAAGGGGAGACAGATGGGGTGAGGTGGTCTTGGTAGCTCCCCATGAGCAATTGCTCTGTTCTTCTGACCCAGACCATCTCCTCTGGAATCACATGATCCAGAATCTCATCCGGCTTGGCCTGGCTGTCCTGGTCCTAGTGGCCCTCATGGGGTTCCTGCTTGAAGACTGGCTTCACAGGAGAAAGTCTCAAGAGAGAGCCCATAGGGCTTCACGTCGGGGGTGCAGGAGAAGGCTCCGAGCACAGAGAGCCCTGGAAACATGATCAAGAGACCCAGCAGCCGCAGGTGGAGCTGAAAGTGGCCCCAATCTTGGGCTGTGGGAGCTCCGTGTGGAACCCATGGAGGAAGGGAGTTGCTGCAGAGAACTAAGGGAGGACTGCGTGCAGTTGGGCAGGAGGAAGATGAAGACGGCACGTTTCTCCTGCAGACCAAGCCTGTTGTCTCTTCCAGGTTCAAAGGACTCTTGTGCTTCCTTCCTGCAAGCCAAATTTTCAACCACCCCCATCTTTCCTGAAAACAGCTTTAACATCACGGCCACGGGAATATTTCCTTCTTCCTTTTGTCTTTATCCTTACTTCTTTTTATAAATTTATCTAATTTTAACTGAAAGATAATTGCTTTACAATGTTGTGATAGTTTCTGTCATACATCAACATGAATCAGCCATAGGTATACATAAGTCCCCTCCTTTTTGAACCTCCCTCCCACCTCCCACTCCTCTAGGTAGTCACAGAGCACCATATTGAGCTCCTTGCATCATACAGCAAATTACGACTGGGGATCTCTTATACACATGGTAGTCACATTTCGGTGCTGCTCTCTCAGTTCGTCCCACCCTCTCCTTCCCCTGCTGTGTTCACATGTCCATTGTGTCTGCATCTCTATTCCTGCCCTGCAAATAGGCTCACCAGTACCATTTTTTCTAGATTCCGTATATATGCTTTACTATATGAAATTTGTCTTTTTCTGACTTATTTCTCTGTATAACAGGCTCTAGGCTCATCCATCTCATTAGAACTGACTCAAATTCATTCCTTTTTATGGCTGAGTAGTATTCCTTTGTATATATGTACCAAAACTTCTTTATCCATTCATCTGTCGACAGACATCTAGGTTGCTTCCACATCCTGGCTATTTATCCCTCTTTATTCTTTGCTGTCTCTGCAGATGAGAGACATTCAAAATATTTAACCACCAGTACAGAAAATGCATATTTATCAATAGGATTAAGAGCTAAAGAGGTAACAACCCAGTAGCGAAGTCCCACCCATTGCTATTGTAGATGAACCGTGACAGGTGTGATATGAAAAGGATACATTTGGGGCAACATCCACAGACTTCAGAGAACCTTTGTCATCCCAAACTAAAAGTGTTTTTAAATTTTTAAGTGAAATATTTTTGACATAGAACTCTCTGTAGGTTTAAGGCATTTAATCTGTTGATCTGATACATTAATCTATTGTGAAACAATTGCCATTATAGTGTTAGCCAACACCTCTCTCACATCACATTATCAACATTTCTTTTTTGTGCTTGGAATAATTAAGATCTGGTCTGTTAGCAAGTTTTATGATTATCATGTGACACTGTGGTGTATCATTACCATACTGATCATTAGGGCTCCAGAACTTACTCGTCTACTAGTTTGTTCCCTTAAATGTCATCTCTCCATTTCCTCCACCCACCAGTCTTTAGTAACCACCATTCTGCTCTCTGTTTCTACAAGCTTGGCTTTGTTTTTAGATTCCAACTTTAAGTGATATCACACAGTATTTGTCTTTCTCTGATCTATTTCATTTAGCATAATGCTGTCAAGGTCCATCCTTATTGTAAAAAAAAATGGGAAGATTCCTTTCTTTCTCATTTTTACTAAATATATCTTTATGTTGGACCATAAAGAAGGCTGAGCACTGAAGAACTGATGCTTTCTAATTGTGGTTTTGGAGAAGATGCTTGAGAATCCCTTGGACAGCAAGGACTTTAGGATCAAACCAATCAATCCTAAAGGAAATCAATCCCAAATATTCATTGGAAGGACTGAGGCTGAAGCTGAAGCTCCAATACTTTGGCAACCTGATGCAAAAGCTGACTCATTGCAAAAGACCCTGATGCTGGGAAAGATTGAAGGCAAAAGGATAAGCAGAGAATGAGATGGTTGGATGGCATCACTGACTCAGTGGACATGAATTTGAGCAAACTCCAGGAGATAGTGGAGGACAGAGTAGCCTGGCATGCTACAGTCCATGGGGCCACAGATTTACAGATGACGTAGCGACTGAACAATCCCAACAAAATCTATATTTTTAAGGGGGCGCATTCATCACTCCAGCCCAGGACCAGTGTAACCCATCTTCACTTCTCAAGGCGCCCATGTGCTTGGAGATCCGTTTCTGCCGGTTGATGCTGGTCTCATGGAGATCAGGAAAGGTGAGATTTGAAGACTGAGAGGGCATCTCATTCTCCTCCCTCAGCTCAGCCTCTCTTCCTTCTTTGTTTACCCCCAGTTTCTTCCATTTTCCCAATTACAACAATAAGACAGGATCTCCGGTCTGCCTTTCCTGTCTACTTTCTTCATCCCATCTCATACAACAGGTGCGCTGCAGAATCAGGAGGCAGGGAGAAAGGACGGAATTTGAGCTCCATGAACATCTGTGTTCCTGAGGCAAACTATGTCCTTTCTGTTTTCACCTTCCATTGGCCAAAAGGAGGGGTTGATAACTCCTTCTCAGTAATGCATAAGCTCATGATATCATTCTACAGATTTTTTTTTAATTTTAATGTGGACCACTTTTAAGTCTTTATTGAATTTGTTACCATATTGCTTCTATCTTATGTTTTTTATTTTTTGGCCTCAAGGCATGTGGGATGTTAGCTCCCTGACCCGGGACCGAACCTACACCCCCAGCTTTAGAAGGTGATGCCTTAACCAGGGAAGTCCTCATTCTAGGAATTTATCAGCGCTCCACAGTATTACATCACCATCAGTACCAGAGTTCTCTCACCCTGAGTCAGGAACAGGAACAGAATCTTCAGAGCATGGATATGATCTTTCGGAGAAGGTCCACCCCCTTCCACTCTTCCTGGTCTGTAGATGGGGTGACTGACCGCCCTGACACATCACCCACCTGGGCAAGGCTATACTCTACCCCTTCAGGCTCAGTCCTCAACCACTAGAAACTGGTTCTCACCCCTCACTTCCTCTGAAGCTGTTTTTGTAACCTAATAAATTTCCTGGAACTCTCAGTGGACACCTCTCAGCCCTTATCTTTGCTCTTCTGTTAATTATATATGACCACTTCCTCCTTGAAAAAATCACCTCACTGGCTTTCTCTGACCCCTCCTCCTACTCACTCGGACTCTCCCTACACCACTGGGTTTGGGGGGCTCTCCATGGCCAGAGTTTTGAGGTTCTATGGCGGACTTAGTGTTTCTCTGGACACAAGTCTGGGTTGACTTCATTTAACACCACGGTTTTGATTTCTCTACAATCAGATGCCAAAATCTGTTTCTCTTCTGATTACAGTCACATTGGTGTGGGTAGGGGTGGGGATGGGGAAGTGGGGGGCGGGTAGTTAGGGCCTCAATATGTATATTTGAGGAGGACATAATTTAGCCCATAGCAGGGACTGTCCTGAGCTTGGTGTTGAGCAGCACCCCTGGCCTCTATCCACTATCTACCCAGACCACCACCCACCTAACCTATTACAACCAGAAAACCTCCATGAGCTGAGTCGAGTGTGCATGTGTGCTCAGTCGTGGCCAACTCTTTGTGACCCCATCGACTGGAGCACACCAGGCTCCTCCTTCCATGGGATTTTCTGGCAAAAATACTGGAGTTAGTTGCCATTTCCTTCTCCCCAGGGGATCTTCTTAACCCAGGGATCGAACCTGTATCTCCTGCATCTCCTGCATTGGCAGGTAGGTTCTTTATCACCATGCCACATGGGAGAAGTCTCCATGAACATTGCCAAATGTCCCCCTGAGGACAAACTGAGGAACTACCCGGTTAAGAACCCCTGGCTTGGAAGGATATAAATAGGGGTGATGGAAGAACGTGGCTGTGATGGGGGAGGGACCTCCATGAGATCCAGTGGTCAGCTAGGTGAGAATGTGTTGACTGTGCTGAGAAGGATGGCCACGTGAAACACTGAAGCGCCTCCCGGACCCTCACCCCCCAGGCAGAAACCACCAGAGGTGCAGGGCTCGAGGCAGAGGAGTGACAGAACACCCTGCATGACTGGGACAGAGCGAGCCAGGGGAAACCCGACTGAAAGGTGAGCCCAGGGGTCTTTATTTTTCATTCTGGTTGCACTGGGTCTTCACTGTGGCACAGGGGCTCTTTGTTATGGCTCGCAGGCATCTCCAGGTGTGGAGCACGGGCTCTAGGGTGCGCAGGCTTAGTTGCCCTGTGGCATGGGGATCTCAGTCCCCCAACCAAGGGTCAAACCCACATCCCCTGCATTGGAGGGCAGTTTCTTAACATGCTTAACACCACCAGAGAAGGACCCAGAAGCGACTTTTGAACCCCAGATTTGCCGTTTGCCATCACCTTGTGCAAAACGAGAGTTAAATAATTATAACTTCAGAGGAGGGACTCGCCTTCCCAAACCTGGATCTCCTGGCTCACACACAGAGCCCTGGAAGAGAGCCCTGGTGAGGTGAACCCCAAAGTCAAGAGTTTGCCTCCACTTCGAGGCATCAAGGGGCTCCCACCTTCTCTCTGGGACTCACTAAGGCTCAGCAGGAGGGTGAGAGGAGGAGACATGATTCTGGAACCATCCCGGTCCTCTGGCCCCAGCAGAGCTGAGCTACAATGGGACTGAGGCTGAGGGGGAGGGGTCCAGGAGAGGAACCAGATGGAGAGGGAGAAGCCCATGTAATACCATGAGGCTGAGGTTTTTAACGCCTGTGGAAGGAAGAGTCACGCCCCCACTTAGATCTCTACCCAACCGGGGACCCGTGGGAGGTGCGACATCCTGAAGACAACGCTCAGTCTCCATCTGCTGTGGGGTTTTCAACCTCTGGGTGATGACTGTTGTGGGGCTGTGGTGTGTGCTGTAGAAGGTTTCACAGCACCCTTGGTCTGTGCCCAAGAGAAGCTCAAAGCAGAGCCAGTTGTGACCTCCCACCAAAATCCAGAGTAGTCAAATTCGTAGAGACAAAGTAGATGAATCAGTATAGGGTTTCCTTTTGGGGAGATGTAGACGTCAAGGCTATGGTTTTTCCAGTAGTCATGTATGGATGTGAGAGTTGGACTATAAAGAAAGCTGAGCGCCAAAAAATTGATGCTTTTGAACTGTGGTGTTGAAGTCTCTTGAGAGTCCCTTGGACAGCAAGGAGATCCAACCAGTCCATTCTAAAGGAAATCATTCCTGAGTGTTCATTGGAAGGACTGATGCTGAAGCTGAAACTTCAATCCTTTAGCCACCTGATGCAAAGAACTGACTCATTTGAAAAGACCCTGAGGTTGGGAAAGATTGAAGGCAGAAGGAGAAGGAGATGACAGAGGATGAGATGGTTGGAAGGCATCACCAACTCAAAGGACATGAGTTTGAGTAAACTCCAGGAGTTGGTGATGGACAGGAAGGCCTGGTGTGCTGCAGTCCATGGGTTTGCAAAGAGTCAGACACGACTGTGCAACTGAACTGAACTGAGACATTCTGGAACTAGATGGTGGTGATGGTCACAATGGTGTGAACACCCTGAATGCTGCTCAGAGCGAGCTCCGCCCCTGGCAAAGGTCTTGAGGAAGGAGGCCTGGCATACGCAAAGGCAGGATCAAGCCTCAGGAGTCTCCCTGGAAATTCTCGAGCATCTACCCCCAAAACCAGAGTCTGCCTACTTTCTGCTTTGTGCTTTCACCTACACCTCTGACTTAACGGGGGGCTGTCCCCCACTACCTCTCTCTGAAAAAAGAGTTAGCTTACAGCTCCAGTTAAAAATTCCTGGGTGTGACAGTGTTTCAACCTACAAACTCCTTTGGAAGTCCTCTAGCCTGCCTGAATAGGTTTTTCCGGCCACATGTGATTGCTCAGAGCCTCCCAACTGTGAGAGGCAGGAGATGTTCTAAACTGTCTAAATACAGATTCCTTTGAGCAGTTAAAAGATTGATTAGAAATTGTATTGGTGAAGGGATTTTCACTTGTTGGGCCAATGTTTGCTGCTAAGTTTCCATATCCCTTACCTGCTGTGTCCCTGGCAGTGTATTGATTAATATAATTGGTGTAAATAGTAGCTTTAATGTTTGTAACCTGGGACCCTTGAGTTAATTCTTTTTCTTGTTATAGCCCACCACACCTTTGCTCTGTAGAAATCCAACTTTATCTAATGCTTTTGGAGGGTGGCTCCTGACCAGTCACCTTTAGAGAAAAATAAGTTTTCTGAAGAAAGGGTCTTAAAATGTTAACAGGCCTCCAGGCCAGAAGATGATGCAAATCACCTAAGCTTTTGCATATGATAAGTTTGCAGGAAGAAAGCCTGGCTTGCTGCATGACTCTACCCCTTCCCCCATTATCTTCTCTGCATAACTTAAGGTATAAAAACTACTTTGGAAAATAAAGTGTGGGCCTTGTTCACTGAAACTTGGTCTCCCCATGTCGTTCTTTCTCTCACCTTCTGGCTGAATTATTCAGCCTCTTTTCTCCACTGAATTTCCTCACTGAGCTATCCTTATTTCAGCCTCTTTTCTTCACTGAATTTTCCTACTGAGCTATCCTCATCCTATTACTCTTTATATCTTTGATAAATATTTAAATATATAGGTCGCCTATGCCATCTCTCCTTCGAATACCCTGGATCAGCCGGGGCTGGACCCCGGCAGAATGCCACTCAACTGTGTACTTTAAGATGATGAAAATGGTAATGTTGATGTGATGTGCATTGCCCCACAATGTTTTAAGTCTCCAGACCTTGCCAGATTGGGGTGGGGGCATGGCAAAATCAGGCTTAGTTGAGGATCACTGTCTTATTCTATAGCAATGAATGGCTAGACTGTAGGCTCTCTCAATCTCAGCGCTATTGAAATTCTCGGGGGAGAGGGTAGTTTTTTGTTGTGGTGGGGCTGTTCCGTGCATGGTGAGATATCTACCCACTAAATGTCAGGAGCGCCCCCTCGTTGTAACAACAACAAAAAATACCTACAAACATTGCCCAGTATCCCTGGGTCCCCTAGTGAGAACCACTAATCTTCAATGTCCTAAACTCCATAAGACTTTTTAAAATTTTCTGCACAAAGTGAGCTATAAGACAAGCCACAGGCTTTCCAATTTGTAAGAACTTTGTTTTCAAAACTCAGCCTGCTTCTCAGAGGCCATGCCATATAGGGTCATTGAGTCCTCTTACTGTTTCCTTATTTATAAATAGATAAAAATAACAAGATAGCTGGGAGGGGGATGAAGTGCCACAAAGTGTCCATCATAATGTATTTAAAATGCCCAGCAGAGGGTGTGACCCAGACACTGTCCAACACAACTTCCCTTGATTATGTTTGTATCATTTTTTTTTAATGTAAATCCTTCTAAATTCCACATATATGCGTTAGTATACTGTATTGGTGTTTTTCTTTCTGGCTTACTCCAATTAAAGTAAATAAAAAATAATAAAAAAATAAAAATGTAAATCCTACCTGTGAGCTTTGTACTCAGGAAGAAGGCTGAATTTGGACTCAATCAGCCTTGCCTCAAATAACCTGAGCACTCCTATCCATACTCAATTCTTCCATCATTATTCCCTTGAAATCCTTACCTAGACATGTCCCACTAAATACTGGTATCCAAAAGTCTTAAAGTTACTATGGGGGCTTCCCTGGTGGCTCAGTGGTAAAGAATCCACCTGCCAATGCAGGAGATGCAGGTTTGATCCCTGGGTGGGGAAGATTTCCTGGAGGAGGAAATGGCAACCCACTCCAGAATTCTTGCCTGGGATATCCCATGGACAAAGGAGCCTGGTGGGCTAAGGTCCATGGGGTCATAAAGAGCGGACACGACTGAGCACACAGGCATAGGGAAGAAAAACAGAAGGAACGCACATAATCATCTCTGAACTTTGTAATATTTTTTCCTAGACTAAGTATGCCAGAAATGAAGTTTACTCTAAGTAAGCTGTTGGGTGTGTGAATAAATACAGCATCAAACAAAGTGCTTTGCCTTTTATTATCCTTGTGAGAGAGAACATTTTAACATCAAGTGGGTATGTGACTTGTGTGGATATTCCCAGAAACCAGAGAGTGAAAACCCAGTGTTTAGTTCTACATTCTGATCCAGTGATTGACATGTGGCATTCTGGCCTTCATGAACGAGACGTCTTAGAGATATCGGGTCACCCCCTTTGGGGACACGTAAGAGAAATATCTCAGCGCGTTCAGGAAAAGAAGTCACAACATGAGGATCTGGTTGTTCTGGCATCATTGCATTCGATGGTCAGTCTGGGATTGTTCTCTTTCACATCCTTCAACAGCCTCTGGATTTCCACGGTAGATTTGTCCATCTTCAACCTAAGCGTCTTTAAGGAGCCATGGTTCTGTTTTAAAGCCTTAAGGAGCACCACGATGCCACTCTGTCCCCAGGCGTTCTGGCCCAAGTCGAGTGTTTCCAGGCTCCGGCTGCTGACTAGAGCGGAGGCGAGATGCTGACAACTGAAAGGGGTGATGGAGCAGCCCCAGAGCCTGTAGAGGAAGTAGAGAAAGCCACTCATGTAAGCGTGTTCTTAATGGAGAACCTACTGGGTGGCCAGGCACACCCTTACTCCCTGGGGACCTAGTAGGGAAGACATGAATGTTATTCTCTTCGTGGAGCTTATTTTAGCCACATCAGGTCATGTTGTCTTGAAGATGGGATAACGGTATTAGAATAAAATAAATAGGATTATTAAAACAGAGGAGGGTTAGGTAGATTGGTGGTAGTCCATGAATTCCACATTGGAAAGACGATATGAGAAAAAAGAAGTAGAATACAGAGTGAACCATGATGATAACTGAGCAGGTGGAAGTCAGTGTAGCTGAGATGCCAAGTTCACAGGGCAGCAGAAAGAATGGCCCACTATTACACAGAGTGAAGTAAGTCAGAAAGAGAAAGACAAATATCGTATATTAACACATCGATATATATGGAATCTGGAAATGTGGTACTCATGAACCTGTTTGCAGGGCAGCAATGGAGACGCAGGCAAAGAACAGACTTGTGGACACAGTGGAGGAAGGAGAGAATGGGACGAATGGAGAGTAGCAGCATTGAAACGTATATTACGGGATGTAAAATTACACAGCCGGTGAGAATATACAATATGACACAGGGAGCTCAAATCCGGTGCCCTGTGATAACCTAGAGGGGTGGGATGGGCTAGCAGGTGGGAGGGAGGTTCATATATATACCTATGGCCAATTCATGTTCATATATAGCAGAAACAAACATGATATTGTAAAGCAATTATCCTCAAATTAAAAATAAAAGTTTTAAAGTATTCAATAAACAATTTAAAAAAAGAAAGAGTGGCTCATAACTAATTATAGGATCCCATAGACTCTTGTTGGAGAAGGCAATGGCAACCCACTCCAGCATTCTTGACTAGGAAGTCCCATGGACAGAGTCTGAGCCTGGTGGGCTACAGTCCATGGGGTCACTAAGATTCAGACACAACTTAGGAACTGAGCACATAGACTTTTGTAGGCTATTATGTTGGGTAGGCCAAAAGAGTTTATTTGGATTTTTCTGAAAGCTGTTATGAAAAAACCCAAGTGAAAAAAAGCCAACACAAAAAAACCTTCAGATTTTTATCCACAGTGACCCAAGGAACTTTTGTGTCTTGAAACACACGTGCTGTGGCCTGGCTTGCAAGCTAAAAAACATCTCAGGGTGATGGGTTGAGACCCGACATCAGGAAATCAAGAATCAAAACCCACAGACTAGTTCAGAGACAATGGCATAACCTCTATGACACACTGACTGAGGCAAGTCAGAGAAAGACATATCATATGATAATGCTTATGTGGAATCCAAAGAAATAGTACCAAAGGGCCTATGCAAAACAGAGGTTGAGCCACAGATATTGAAAATAAATTATGGTTACCAGAGGGGAAGAAGGCTGCAGGGGTTTAAATTGGGAGCTTGGTATTGATACAGACACACTACTATATATAAAATAGATAATAAGGGCCTACTGGATATAGCACAGGGAACTCTACTCAATACTCTGTAATAACCTATATGGGAAAAGATAACTAAAAAAGAGGGGATATATGTGTAACTGATTCACTTTGCTGTAGAGTAGACATTAGCACAACACTGTAAATCAACTATACTCCAATAATTTAAAAAAAGAAAGAAAATGAGCCATAATGCCATGAAAAGACAAAATTTCAGTTGTTCACTGCTGGCAAAAAAGAAAAACCAAAAATATTTTCAAACATCTTTAAAATGAAGAAAACAACTTACCCTAGACATTTCAGGTTACAATTTGGTTTCTTCAAAGCTTCATAGAGAAAACACAGTCCGGTGGCTATGGGGTTGAAACCCAGGTCCAGGCTGGTGAGGCTGGAGTCTCCCTGGAGAAGCTTTGAGATGTACTTGCAGCCATGTCTGTTTATGTTGCAATGACGCAGTCTGCCAAGACAGTTGTATGAAGAAATTCGATTATCCCTCTGTGACATACACCCTGTGATGTGGCAGTTACGTCCAGCTATTAATACTTATTTTCTATGTCTAGTCACATGCTCTCGGGTAAGCTTGTACATAAAGACATGCAAATGGAAGGACTTCCCTGATGGCCCAAGAAGAATCTGTCTTGCAATGCAGGGGACACAGGCTCGATCCCTGGTCGGGGGAACTAAGATTCCACATGCTGTGGAGCAACTAGCCCTCCCACCCGACACTGCAACTACGGAGCCTGCGCTCCATGATGCAGCCAAATTAATGCATTAAAAAAAAAAAAAAAAAACACGCATGGAATGATGAGTGTTTCCACCCTGCCTAGGTGGTAGAGTGTTCAGCTGGCCTTCATCTGCCCCCTTTCATTTTGGAGAAAAAGACACACACCCGAGATACAGGTTTTCCTTCCATGACAGCATGTCATGCAGGTGAAGGGATCTGGGTTCAGACAGATCTGAGACAGAATGTGAAGCCTCCTTTCTTTCCTTCACAATCAGGTCTTTGGGATTCCATGCTCCTTGTCTCGTGTTTTATTTCAAGCCCTGTATTTGTCCCAGCATAACTCAGTACACCAAAATCTTCACATTCCTGACTTTGAGAGGCTGTGTTTCTCATTAAAACATTGTAGACTCACCAAGAAGCTTAGATGCCTACAAATCCTCCTGACCACAGAGAAAGGTGTTCCCATGATACAACTAGACAGATCTCCCCTGAATACCTTGTGCCCCAAGCATGGCGTAATAGCAACAGAGTCTGAAGTGACAAGACAATGAGCAGGTGGATGGTAACTGGACCAAAAGATGCCATGCTCTGTACTGTGTGAGACCCTAAAAAACTCATACTTGAACCTGGGGAGCTTGGGGAGAGGAGCCAAAGCAAAATCTAAAATTCCCAGTTTTGACAGCCTACAAAATGAAGGTTTGGTCAAACAATGCCTTTATGTTTTTAAGATAATGATCGTTGACAACTCGATGTACAAAGATGTGACCATGGGCAAACTCAGTGACTAAACTTTGGTTTTCTAATTAGCTAATATCAGCACAACTGAAATAAAGGTAACTATATCTATATGCAGGTCAGGAAGCAACAGTTAGAACTGGACATGGAACAACAGAATGGTTCCAAATAGGAAAAGGAGTACATCAAGGCTGTATATTGTCACCCTGCTTATTTAACTTATATGCAGAGTACATCATGAGAAACGCTGGACTGGAAGAAGCACAAGCTGGAATCAAGATTGCTGGGAGAAATATCAATAACCTCAGATACACAGATGACACCACCCTTATGGCAGAAAGTGAAGAGGAACTAAAAAGCCTCTTGAGGAAAGTGAAAGTGGAGAGTGAAAAAGTTGGCTTAAAGCTGAACATTCAGAAAACGAAGATCATGGCATCCGGTCCCATCACTTCATGGGAAATAGATGGGGAAACAGTGGAAACAGTGTCAGGCTTAATTTTGGGGGGCTCCAAAATCACTGCAGATGGTGACTGCAGCCATGAAATTAAAAGACGCTTACTCCTTGGAAGCAAAGTTATGACCAACCTAGATAGCATATTCAAAAGCAGAGACATTAGTTTGCCAACAAAGGTTCATCTAGTCAAGGCTATGGTTTTTCCTGTGGTCACGTATGGATGTGAAAGTTGGACTGTGAAGAAGGCTGAGTGCCGAAGAACTGATGCTTTTGAACTGTGGTGTTGGAAAAGACTCTTGAGAGTCCCTTGGACTACAAGGAGATCCAACCAGTCAATTCTGAAGGAGATCAGCCCTGGGATTTCTTTGGAAGGAATGATGCTAAAGCTGAAACTCCAGTCCTTTGGCAACCTCATGCGAAGAGTTGACTCATTGGAAAAGACTCTGATGCTGGGAGGGATTGGGGGCAGGAGGAGAAGGGGACGACAGAGGATGAGATGGCTAGATGGCATCACTGACTCGATGGATGTGAGTCTGGGTGAACTCCGGGAGTTGGTGATGGACAGGGAGGCCTGGCGTGCTGCGATTCATGGGGTCACAAAGAGTCGGACACGACTGAGCGACTGAACTGAACTGAACTGATGGCATGTGCTTGTAAGGATTTTTTTTAATTCTTGTAAAATTTAGTAGAATACCTGATGCACAGTAAGTACTAAGTATCAGACATTTTTTGTTGATTAGACACCTAAATCAACTCTGCCTTTAGAATAGGAAAGTCTAATGTAAGTGCTGCAATATTTAAGACAGACAACCAGCAAGGACCTACTGTACAGCACAGGGAACTCTGCTCAGTGTCGTGCAGCAGCCTAGATGGGAGAGCAGTTTGGGAGAATGGATACATGTGTATGTATGGCTGAGTCCCTTCACTGTTCACCTGAAACTATCACAGCATTGTTAATTGGCTATAACCCCCAATATGAAATAAAAAGTTTTGAAAAAAACTATCACAACATTGTTAGTTGGCTATATTCCAATATAGAATAAAGTTTAAAAGTAAAAATCTAGGAGGCTAGATCTCATGTTAAGCAGTCTTACAATAAAATTAGTAATCACAATGAAAATGATAATACATTTTTAAAAATGAAAATGATGAAGTCTTAAAAATTAAAAAAAAACAGCAATCTGTGTGACATCATACAGGAAGTTTTATATTCTTCTAATGAACACTATTGAGGGAGAAATGACATTTTCCTTTTCTCTCTCTGTCACTATAAACTGAATTTCTGATTCTGCTTTCCAGTCTTAAACCCTACTGTGTAGCTCAATCCACTCCTAATTACTGGCAGATTTCATGCGAATTTTCAGAATATACACAGAACATCAGGCCTGAGAATTAACTGCTTATGTTGAATTCTCAGGAGAAAGAGGCTGGCAGGTCAACCTTACTCTTTAAAAACATGCAGGCATTAGCATCTGTTTCTACCTGTTCTTTTCCTAATTTCCACCAGGATCTTGCTGCTTTCATTCAAGAGGAATTATCAAGTGCTCCAGGGTCTGTCCTACGTGAATCCAGGTGTGTATGTATACATACAACACACAGACACACACACACACAAAAGCCAGCAGGGACTTACACCAAAGTCTGCAGCTGACATTCAGGGTAACGCAAGCCCTCGCACAGAATCTTCACCCCGCCATCCCCAAGGTCATTCTTGGCCAAGCACAGGTGGGTCAACCTCTGGTTGACAATCAAAGCAGAAGACAGCTCCTTACAACAGGCTTGTGTAAGCTGACAGTTCTCCAACCTGTGAAAAAGCACCACATACGTGGTAAGACATTTCCAAAGTTCAAACTTCTCAGCTGACAGCCCTTCTTGAGAGTCCCCACCTGCTCTATCCTATGCTAGTGATCAAAGCCCAAAGGACCAGGAATGAGAGAAAAGCAGGCAAACTTCCCTGGTGGTCCAGTGGTTAAGACTCTGCACTCCCAATGCTAGGGGCCCGGGTTCGATCCCTGGTCAGGAAACTAAGATTCCACACGCTGTAAGCAACTAAGACCTAGCACAGCCTAATTAATTAATAATATTTTTTAAATGTGGGCTTCCCTGGTGGCTCAGTGGTAAAGAATCCACTTGCCAATGCAGGAGATGTGGATTTTATCCCTTGGAAGATCCCCTGGAGGAGGGCATGGCAACCCACCCCAGTATTTTTGCCAGGAAACACCCATGGACAGAGGAGTCTGGTCGGCTATAGTCCATTGGTTGCAAAGAATCAGACATAACTGTGCGCACACACACACACACACTTTTTTTAAGCATGCATCACCCACCTGGGACCAAAAAAGGGAATCAGGGCTCTCCCCCAGTAAGAAGTCCCATAAGATTTGCCCTGTAAGTCTGGTCTTACCACTGCTCTTCTCTATGTGACTCCAGACCTAAGATGAAGATGCTCCCCGGGAAAAGAGGGACTTACGACAATTTCTGCAGGACGCACTTCGGGTGTCTCAGAGTCAAACACAGCAATTTGACACCCTCATCCAGGAACTCACTGGCCGTGAGATCCAGGCATTTCAGGGACTGGTTGACTTTGAGCGCCGAGGAGAAGTCAGCCCACTGCTGAGTGGTGTCAGAACAAGACCCCAACCTGTGGGATAAATGGGGGCAAGTCATTCTTCTGGGAGGGCAGAGACCCTGTCAGCTTATTATCCTTCCCTGAAGACTCTACCTCTGACTCTCATCTCATTCTACTCCAACACGTGTCAAACCCTGGCCTGAAACAGAGCTCCTTTGTTTCCTCAAGTATCTCCATGCCCATTGGGTCAGCACACAGCCTCATCGCTAAGAAGAGAGAAACTCCATGATACAATTCTGTGTGAAGTTTTGCCAACGTGGTCTGCTATTTTCTCAAACCCCACCTTTTACATCATCATTTTTCTTGAACTAAGTCTGTCCTAATTCCACTTAATATTTTTTAATCAATCTTTTTTAGAATATAGTGGCCTCTATGATGTTATATTAGTCTATTGTATGACAAAATGAATCAATGACACATATCCATATATTCTCACCTTCCACTTAAATTTAAACATGATTCTAATAGAAAAAAGTTGATGCCTGATACTC
This sequence comes from Bos indicus x Bos taurus, assembly GCF_003369695.1. Lineage (NCBI taxonomy): Eukaryota > Metazoa > Chordata > Mammalia > Artiodactyla > Bovidae > Bos > Bos indicus x Bos taurus. The sequence continues at coordinate 3,193,299 of NC_040093.1, forward strand.
AAACTTCAACTTCAGAAGTTATTAGGGAATATGCTAACTAAAACAAGGAAGAACAATTGAATACTTAGGCAGCTGGGTCCAAAGTTTGAAGTTTGTGTTGCCAGAATAATTGGAAACTTCTGTGGATCAAAATGAATATGATACAGCTATTTTAGAGAACATCGGGGCAATCCATTAATCCATCACATGGGGTCTGAAGCTCAGCTGCTCTTGTAGATACAGATCAGAATACAGGACTTTAGGACAAGCTTGTTTGAATCATGGCTCTGCCCCTTACTACATTCGCAATATTTACAAGTTTTTGTTGTTATTGCTCAGTCGGTAAGTCATGCCTGACTCTTTCAGACTTCAGGAACTGCAGCACACCAGGTTTCCCTGTCCTTCACTATCTCCCAGAGTTTGCTCAAGTTCACAAGTTAGTTGAACTTTTTAATATTCTTTTTTTCTTTCATCTGTACTTTGGGGAGAGAGGATACCTTTTAGGTCAATCAAATAAAGAATATAATCAATCCATACTCTGCCTACTAGAATATATGTCATAAGTAAACCTGGAGCTCTTAAAAACCAGTGCCTTTCCTCCCTCAAAGTTTAACCTATAAAAAGGACACTGTAAGTTAACTTAAATAATTTGAATACAAGGCAAAATGTAAAGTGTCTCAAGTCAATAAGCAAAACTAGGAGACTGTGTACCAGCCATTTGTCATTTTGAAGATTTGGTAATCCACTTAGAAACATCATTTATTGAGGGCAGGAGGAGAAGGGGACAACAGAGGATTAGATGGTTGGATGGTATCACCAACTCAATGGACATGAGTTTGAATAAGCTCCTGGAGTTGGTGATGGACAGGGAAGCCTGGCATGCTGCAGTCCATGGAGTCACAAAGAGCTGGACACAACTGAGCAACTGAACTGAACAGAGTAATAGATTTTTTTTCTAATTTAATGAAATTCTGAGTGTTTCTTTGCATTCAGGGCTTACTAGTCAGTCCAGAAGACTAGCTGGCTGGGGGAAGATTATTGGCTGACATACCATCAATATTCTATTAATATCTGGGAATATGCTCCCCTGTTTAGCATGGTGCCCGATCAGCATAGCAATCTGCTGTTTTGTTCAGAACTCACAGCATCCTTATGCTGAGGACAGCAATGACATGAGATCTACCTCAGATACTGAAGATTGCATCTAGGATGTTTCAGGATCTCACACAACAGCAGCAGCAGGATCTTATCACCACGGACACTGCCTTCCAGAACCAGGTGTGTCAGAGTCTTCTTACCAATGAAAGCCAGACAGAAGTCCCGGTAAGCACTGGCAGGAGAGACATTTTTAATCCTGAAAGTGAAAGTGTTAGTCACTCAGTTGTGTCCGACTCCTGCAATCCCATGGACTCTACCTTGCCAGACTCCTTTGTCTATGGGGTTCTACAGGCAAGAATACTGGAGTAGGTAGCCATTCCCTTCTCTAAGGGAATCTTCCTGACCTGGGGATAGGGAATATAAAAAGAAGGGGTTCTGTTTTGTGTGTTGTAGATGGATGGTGCTGGGAACACAGAGTACAAGGATAAGTCACAAGTCAAGATTGGGATAGGGAGACATTTCATGCAAAGATGGGGTCAATAAAGGATAGAAATGGTATGGACCTAACAGAAGCAGAAGATATTAAGAAGAGGTGGCAAGAATACACAGAAGAACTATACAAAAAAAGATCTTTATGACCCAGATAACCATGATGATGTGATCATTCACCTAGAGCCAGACATCCTAGAATGAGAAGTCAAGTAGGCCTTAGGGAGCATCACTAAGAACAAAGCTAGTGGAGGTGATGGAATTCCAGTTAAGCTATTTCAAATCCTAAAAGATGATGCTGTGAAAGTGCTGCACTCAATATGCCAGCAAATCTGGAAAACTCAGCAGTGGCCACAGGACTGGAAAAGGTCAGTTTTCATTCCAAACCCAATGAAAGGCAATGCCAAAGAATGCTCAAACTACTGCACAATTACACTCATCTCACATGCTAGCAAAATAATGCTCAAAATTCTCCAAGCCAGGCTTCAACAGTACGTGAACCATGAACTTCCAGATGTTCAAGCTGGATTTAGAAAAGGCAGAGGAATCAGAGATCAAATTACCAACATCCATTGGATCATCAAAAAAGCAAAGAGAATACCAGAAAAAAACATCTACTTCTGCCTTACTGATTAACCCAAAGACTTTGACTGTGTAGATCACAACAAACTGTGGAAAATTCTGAAAGAGATGGGAATACCAGACCACCTGACCTGCCTCCTGAGAAATCTGTATGCAGGTCAAGAAGCAACAGTTAAAACTGGACATGAAACAACAAACTGGTTCCAAATTGGGAAAGGAGTACATCAAGGCTGTATATTGTCACCCTGCTTATTTAACTTATATGCAGAGTACATCACACAAAATGCCAGGCTGGATGAAGAACAAGCTGCAATCAAGATTGCCGGTAGAAATATCAATAACCTCAGATATGCAGATGACACCACCCTTATGGCAGAAAGCAAAGAAGAACTAAAGAGCCTCTTGATGAAAGTGAAAGAGGAGAGTGAAAAAGTTGGCTTAAAACTCAACATTCAGAAAATGAAAATCATGGCATCTGGTCCCATCACTTCATGGCAAATAGATGGGGAAACAATGGAAACAGTGACAGACTTTATTTTCTTGGGCTCCAAAATCACTGCAGATGGTGATGGCAGCCATGAAGTTAAAAGACGCTTGCTTCTTGGAAGAAAACCTATGACAACCTAGACAGCATATTAAAAAGCAGAGACATTACTTTGCCAACAAAGGTCCATCTAGTCAAAGTTATGATTTTTTCCAGTAGTCAGGTATGGATGTGAGAGTTGGACTATAAAGAAAGCTGAATGTTGAAGAACTGATACTTTTGAACTGTGGTGCTGGAGACAACTCTTGAGTCCCTTGGACTGCAAGGAGATCAAACCAGTCAATCCTAAAGGAAATCAACCCTGAATATTTATTGGAAGGGCTGATGTTAAAGCTGAAACTCCTGTACTTTGGCCACCTGATGTGAGGCACTGACTCCTTGGAAAAGACCCTGATGCTGGGAAAGATTGAAGGCAGAAAGAGAAGGGGATGGCAGAGGATAAGATGGTTGGATGGCATCACTGACTCAATGGACATGAGTTTGAGCAAGCTCCAGGAGTTGGTGATGGACAGGGAAGCCTGGAGTGCTGCAGTCCATGGGGTCACAGAGAGTCAGACACGACTGAGTGACTGAACTGAACTTACTTGTAGAATTAGTCAATGGAGTGATATGTGGAAAGAAGAGAAGGACAGACCACTAGGGGAAGCAGTATATGATGATGAGAAGGAAGATGGAATTCGATGGTAAAGGGTTTGATGCTCTTTGCTTATGCTGATCTTCTGAGAAACTCTCTCTATCCTTTTTTTTTATTGTAGGGGAACAAAATTTGTCACCCCAAAATGTCTCTTTGATGTGAAGATTATTTCAAGTTGAGAATAAACAAGAACTGAAAACACTTGGGAAGACATTTTGATCTTTTCCCTAACTTCCTGAAGAATTTAGATAGTTCTGTTCCTGTAACCAAGCTTCCTTTGGTGGCTCAGTGGTAAAGAATCCACCTGCCAATGCAGGAGATACAGATCTGATCCTTCGTCTACCAAACGTTTGATTTCCATCTCCAAGTGATTTGCCTTCCTCCCCTTTGAAGTCCCAAACCACAACCCTTATCATCCTTTATTCTCTTTAACAGAAGGTTGTAGTTAACATGAAGATTTCAGTCACTGGGGTAGTTGCTCAGTTTTTCTGGGTCTCTCCCATGTATAGATGCTATTAAATGTTTGATTTTCTTTTCCTAATCTGTCTCATATCAATTTCATTTTCCAACCAGCCAGAAGTATAGAGAGAATTTTCTTCCTCTCAGACAGTATTATGTCCTTTATTTCTTTCAGCATTAAGTCCACACACAGCTTTTCCTCCTCCTCAATGCCTGACTTTTTCTGGAAAAAAAATAAATCACTTCCTACCATATCCCCATGTAGTCATTTGCATTTCCATACACAGTTTTCATTCAAGCTACAGTAAGTTATGGACTATAAGTCAGCAAATAAGTTACAGACTCCTTGAACATATGGACCATTAAAGGCTGCATGGAGGACTTCTCCAGTGGTCCAGTGGTCAAGAATCCACCTGCCAGTGCAGGGGACGCAGGTTTGGTCCCTGGTCCAGGAACACTCCACATGCCATGGGACAACTAAGCCCACGCACCACAACTACTGAGCCTGCACTCTAGAGCCCATGCTCTGCAACAAGAGAAGCTACTGCAATGAGAAGCCCCCAATCTGCACGACTAGAGAAAGCCTGTACAGCAACAAAGACCCATGATAGCCATAAATAAGTACATCTTTTTTTTTTTTTTAGGCAACTATTCCAATTCTTTGTATTCTGACCACCTGACTGGATGGAGCCTGATTTGACATTCCAATACTGCTTTCACATTTTAAATGCCCATTGCAATCCATCCTAAAGGAAATCAGTCCTGAATATTCATTGGAAGGACTGATGATGAAGCTGAAACTCCCATACTTTGGCCACCTGATGCAAAGAGCTGACTCATTGGAAGAGATCCCAGTGCTGGGAAAGATTGAAGGCAGGAGGAGAAGGGGACAACAGAGGCTGAGATGGTTGGATGGCATCACTGACTCAATGGACATGAGTTTGAGTAAACTCTCGGGGTTGGTGATGGACAGGGAGGCCTGGTGTGCTGCAGTCCATGGGGTTGCAAAAAGTCAGATGTGACTGAACTGAACTGAACTGCAGGATCAGCTGCCACTTACACAACTTTCTGGAGATGACAGGTGACGTGGGTTATCTGCTCGCAAAGAATCCTCACCGAGGAGTGACTCAGGAAGCTTTCCTTCACATCCAGAAAGTTCAGGTTCTCATTTGAACTGAACACAGAGCAGAGATCTGCCCAGAGTTGGAGAGAATGATGGTCGTGCTGTGACCTAGGAGAAAAGCAGACAGGAAAGTCTATGAAAGAGAACCATCAACAAAAGGGCAGGGGTGGTGGAAAAAATGGTGAGCTCTTCAAAAGGTACAAACATCTGGTTGTAAGATAACAAAGCCCTGGGATGTAATGGATGGCATGGTGACTATTTATGAAAACAAAATTTTTGAAAAGAACTGGCAGGGGAGGAAATTATATGAGATGTCTAGAACATGCGAGCCCACATGTCAACAATGACACTAAAAGTAAGGTTCCAAAGCCCCCATTCCTCATCTGAATATCGTGTTTCTCAGCTTTAATGGTGACGCGGCAGGAAGAAATTTCAGTGAGAACTCAGACCCTAACCCAGAAGGAGTCATAGGAGACTCTGTCCTCTTCCTAAAACAGTGTGAAGCTGAAGATGGGAGAACTAGGAAAGTAAAACAACAACAACAACAACTGAGTTCTTACGTTTCATTCTGAGGGTCTGATTTCAATGCGGGATCATTCTCCAGGAATATCTTCTTTCCTACCTGCAGTGAGATCTTCTGTAAGTTGGCACAATGTTTAAGGCAGAAGGAAGACTGCATCATTTCGGATGTATTCATCAAGTGAATGGACATCTCCTTGACATGGGCCATGGCATCTTTCACGAGCTGCTCCTCCTGAGACTCGTACAGACAGCTCAGAACCTCCTTCGTGTCCGTCACCGAGAAGGATTTCTTCCCATGGGGCATCAGTGTGTGTTTCAGTAGCTCCCGCTTGATCTCCGTTGATACCAGACAGCCGAAAGTCGTCTCCAGCTCCATGGCCCTTCTTTCGTTGCAGAGGCCAAACAGGAAGTACCCGACGTGGGTCAGGCTGGGGTTCTTCAGCCTTTCCTCCTTGGACAGCAGTTTCCCCACATCCCCAATGTGCCACCGGCGGCCGCCCAGCCCTTCCTCCTCTTGCTCTTCTGGCTCCAACACATAGAACATGGCGGCCAGAAGCTGCTGGACGCTGAGATGGATGAAAGAGTAGCAGGCCTCACCGTCTTCGCTCTTCTGGAGAATATTCCCGTCCAGGAAAGGACAGAGGGCAGACGGGTCCACGCCAAGTCGCCTGAGGTCTTCCCCATCGAACACAGAGCTCTGCGTCCACACACCCTCAGCAGCCAAGAGGCACAGGGGCTTGAGCGGAGCCTGGAGGCCCCGCCTGGGGCCGCCGCCATGCGGTGGGGTGAAGCGGCCGCAGAGGAAGCGCAGGAACAGGGCCGTGGTGGTCCTGCAGGTGGCGGCGGGGTCCTCCCCCCTCTCCATCTGCTGTCTCAGGCAGGTGCAGACCATCCAGCACACGGAGGGCGCCGAGCCCAGCTGGAACAGAGCCGCGTTGTTCTTCATCAAGTCGAAAGCTCGCAGGGCCTGACTCTCCTCTTCAAAGTGTTTCAGGAAATACGCCTTCCGGTCCTCCTCCAAGAAGCCCTCCATCTCTATGAAGAGCGGCTGTTCTGTTAAGAGCCGCAGCTCCCTCAGGGCTCCCGGTCGGGTAGTGATGAGTAAGGTGGCCTTGGGTAGCATCTTTCTCTTCAGTAAACTCCCCAGGAGGACGGGCACCGGCTTCTGCTTCTTCCAGTCGCCACATATGTCGTGGATGAGTGCCCCCGAGGGGACCTTCAGCTCATCAAAACCATCGAGGATGAGCAGGACTTTCTGTGCCTGGGCCAGGATCGCCGGTATGTCCTCCTGCACATGTGGCCAGTTGGCAGATATCAGCTCTGCAAAGGTGCACGTCCGCCTGTGGTTGAGCCCCTTGCAGCTGAGGTAGAAGGCAGAGTTGGAGGTCTCTGCCAGGTCATCCTGCATCCAGTCCAGCATCAGCTCCTTGGCCCGTGTGGTTTTCCCGACGCCAGCAGGACCATAGAGCACCATCGTGAGTGGGGTGGACTGTGTGGGTGCCTGCGGGTTCAGGTATGTTATCAGCTTGGGGCTTCTCTGGGTAATGTTGTAGTGGAAACCACCGTCATCTCCTGACCACAGTATATCCTTCCAGACGGAGAATTTCTCCATCGTGTTTCTGTATCTCCTCTTCACCTGTACTGATGTGCAAGGGGAGAGCATTGAGGTGAAAGTGATTATACTCAACTGGAACATTCATACTGTAAAGGACCAGCATTAGGGAGGAAGAAATGGGCTTCCCCTCTCCTGGGTTCTTCTGACTGGTCTAAGATTTAAATTGACGTCAGATGAATTAACAAGAGAATAAAAAAAGCATTTTAATAACAAGAACGAGAACCCAGGAAAACTGAATTAACTCAACAAAATGGCTGAAACCCTCCCCTTAAAAATTATCTTCAGGTGAAACAAAAAGAGGCTGCTGAAGGTAATAGCTTTGAACTCAAAGGGGAGGAGGGAAATACAGGTGAAGATGGAAAAGCAAATGTTTGGTAAAGCATCGTTTGGGGGGCCAGCAGAGACGATGGGACTCAGGGCAGACTCTGAGCACCAAGTCCTGCTGGTTTCTCCCACTGTCCTCCACCCATGTTCTTTGCAGACATCTCTGATGATAGAGACCCTGTTCCCAGAATGATGGTTGTTGTTTTAGTCGCTCAGTCGTGTCTAACTCTTTGCGACCCCATGGACTATAGCCTACCAGGCTCCTGTACCCATGTAATTCTCCAGGCAAGAACACTGGAGTGGGTTGCCATGCCCTTCTCCTCTTAGGCCCTATCCCAGGCCTATAAAATCAGTAACCCTGGAGATGGGCTCAGGAAACTGTTTTTAACAAACCTTCCAGGTGATTATGATAAATATTAGTTACAGGATCATGGGCATAGGGAAACAAAGACCCAGGTTCTCCCAGTTGCTTGAGTTGAAGCCAAGATTATATCCAGGAGTTTAACTCAAAAATCTGTGCTCTCAATCACTGACATTTCCTCATTGAAGTGAACATCGCTCAGTCATGTCCGACTCTTTGCGACCCCATGCACTATATAGTCCATGGAATTCTCCAGGCCGCAATACTGGAGTGGGTAGCCTTTCCCTTCTCCAGGGGATCATCCCAACTCAAGGATCGAATCCAGGTCTCCCACATTGCAGGATTCTGTACCAGCTGAGCCACCAGGGAAGCCCAAGGATACTGGAGTGGATAGCCTTTCCCTTCTCCAGCAGAACTTTCCAACTCGGGAATCAAACCAGGGTCTCCTGCATTGCAGGTGAATTCTTTACCAACTGAGCTATCAGGGAAGCCTCAGTGAAACAAGAAGGAAATAAACAAAAATCCTTACATCCTCCTGCATTAAATGGGCAACACTCAGGGATGATTCACAAGATGAAAAACACAGTTTAGTAAGTACTTGGTGGGGTGGGGTGGGGTGGAGGTACACCCAATCAGAAGATTTATTATGCAAAATATTTCAAAACACAATGTATGATAAGGGCTCATGATCATTATTTAACATAAAAGATATTTAACATAAAAACACTCATGCAGGGACTTCCCCGGTGGTCCAGTGACTGGGACCTTGCCTTCTGATGCAGGGGTTGCAGGTTCAATCCCTGGTCAGAGAGCTAAAATCCCACACGCCTCATGGCCAAAAAAACCAAAACATAAAAAAGAAGCAGAAGCAATATTGTAACAAACTCAATAAAGACTTAAAAATAGCCCACATCAAAAAAAAAACTTAAAAAAAATTAAAATGTTCATGCTAAAATGCTAAATCAGAGGAGCACAATAATCGAAAAACATCACCACACCTGAAATGTGCCAATTAAAGCAAGACAATCAGAAGGGGGAAAATTCCATAGGAAGTCATTGGCAGCTACCCCCATCCAAGTCTTTTCTCCACCTAATAAAGAGAGAGTTCAGCCTGAGGACTTCAAAAAATCCTTGTAAGTGACTTCCCTGGCACTGCAGTGGTTAGGACTCAGTGCTTCCACTACAGGGGTCATGGGTTCCAAGATCCCACAGGCTGCTGCTTGGCCAAAAAATAATAAAAGCCTCATGCCAGCCATTAAAGCTTGCAATGTTTAGTGCTACAGACTCCACCAATAATCGCCACTGACTTAAAAGACAAGACAGAGAAACAGACTGGAGAGTCGGTACTCACCTCCCTCCAGCTAGGACTCAGTTGCAGCCTGTGGGTATTTCACACAAATGAAATCTCCAATAAGAAAAGCACCGCCCCCCTCGCCCCCCCCCCCCCTCGCCAGCCCATGCTCTGGGATTGGCCCACAGGCCCCAGGGTGAGGGCTGGACTTCCTGCCCAGGGTGAAATGGCCCTCCTACCAACAGTGGCTTGTTCTCAATCTTGAAAATGCGACTCACATTGCAATCACCCAGGTCCTACCCTTGGTGATCCTAATTGAATTGGTCTGGGGTGGGGCTTTAGGAAGCCAGGAGGCTTCCTCAGGTGATTCTTACATCCACCAGAGTCCTTGACCTTCCACAGTTAACAGAAACTGATCAGAGGCCAGACAGGTAATTCAGGCATGGCTTAACCAGGGTCCCTGCTGCAGCAGGGGGAAGTGAGAACAAGAAACAGTTTCCCTGGACAGCTTGCTTATTCCTGAGGAGGGGAGGGTGAGCTGGTTCCTTATATGGGGAGAGGGTAGGGGTGTCCAGGGGTCAGGCTGGAGGGGCAGCTTGCATGGTTTGCCCCTTCTAAGGAGGTGTTGAGTGTAGGGGGCATGACACAGGACTCTGCTTTTGCTCCAGGCTCTTCAAAATTGGCAGTTGGGCTTTTGGGTCTTTTTGTTTCTTTTCTCCAGAATTTGCCCCAACTGCACATGTACACGGTTATTTTTAGTCCCATATAGTTTCTTTGTGGCTTCCACAGGTGGCTCAGTGGTAAATAATCCCCCTGCCAAAGGAGGAGCCACAGGAGACCCAGGTTCAATCCCTGGGCCGGAAAGATCCCCTGGAGAAGGAAATGGCAACCCACTCCAGTATTCTTGTGGGAAATCCCATGGACAGAGGAGCCTGATGCAGTCTGTGGGCCTGCAGAGAGTCAGACTTGACTTAGCAACTGAGCACGCACACAAGTTTCTTTCTGGTCTTTTTGTTGTTGTTGATGATTTTTTTTCATGAGTCAGGTTTGTTGGGGTTTTTTTACCAGCTTTTGAAAACATAATTAACAAATAGACATTTTATATATTTAAGGTGTACTATGTGATATATGTTTACACTGTGAAATAATCACCACCATCAAGCTAGCACATCCATCACTTCACACACACTGTGTGTGTGTGTGTGTGTGTGTGTGTGTAAGAAGTATTTTCTATTTTGCCCTGATTTGCTGAAATTGGAAGATCTTTGGCCAGAGACTTTCTGGATATTTTCACTCAAAACATAGGAGAAAAGCCTTGATTACTGTTGTCAACGTTTCTTTCTGTTTCCCCACAAAATAAACTACATAGTATTTTGTTTAGTCTTATCAATCAATAAGCCTAAGCAAATGGGAATTGAAATCCCATCTTGCCATGTATCAACCTACTATTTATAAGCAGTATCTGGCAATTCGATGTTTCTATGCACACACGTACAATACAAACGCTGAGAATGTATTTTTCTTTCACTCTGTAAAAAGTTGCATCTCTCATCTTCTTTTCAACACTCACACTTATGATTCAGAAATGTTGAAATACAAATCCAGTCAATGTATTGACAATTAACTTCACCAATAAACAGTGGGTACAAATTAAACCAAAAATGGTGTTTATTGGAAGCCTATCTCATAAAGAATGGGGACACGTTCATGTACTCCTAGGAGAGATGACAGCTGTGCAAATTAAACAAATGCCCGAGAAAACTAATAGCTACCAAAACAGGTTATGTTAGCCATGGCCTGCAGTGCCATTCAGCATTTTAAAGGATGGTTTAACAGCCTGTATAATTAAAGGGAAGTATCAATGATTGGTTTTTAAATGAAAATTAATAATAGTATTAATTTTTATTAATAATAAAACTATTATTTTGTTAATAACAATAGAATTGTGGAACAAACTATTGCTTAGAACCATTGTAACAACATTGCACATATTACACCCTTTAAATCTCATAAAATTTATGAAGTAGTTACTATGATTATTTCAGTCTTTTGAATGCTAAACAGTAATGTTCAGGGGAATTCCCTGGTGGTTCAGTGGTTAAAACTCTGGACTTCCAATGATGCAGGGGGCACTGGTTTGATCCCTGGTGGTCAGGGAACAAAGATCCCACATGCCACCCATTGCAGCCAAAAAAACATTTTTTTAAGTAACGCTCAATTAGCTATAGGATTATAATTTGTTGATCCAGGGTTCAAATCAAGACAATAAGGCTTATCAGTCAGTGCCTTGAACTATTAGCTAAGGCCAATAGCTAACTAACCAACTAAATCACCAAGTATATAGTTGTTTACTCACACATTTGTTGCTGTTTTTGTTCAGTTGCTCAGTCGTGTCCGACTCTCTGCAACCCCATGGGCTGCAGCACGCCAGTCTTCCCTGTCCTTCACCATCTCCTGGAGCTTGCTCAAACTCATGTCCATTGAGTCAGTGATGCCATCCAACCATCTGGTCCTTTGTCATCCCCTTCTCCTCCCGCCTTCAATCTTTCCCTGCATCAGGGTCTTTTCCGGTTTGTCACACATGCACACACATATTTCAGAATTCAGAAAACCCGCTGGAAAAAATACAATCCCATATATATCCCTGGAATCATATGTGTTGTGAGCCAGTCTTTACATGATTTTATTTAATCATCCCATAACCCTACATGGGCTCTTAACATTCTCATTTACGAGTGAAGAAATTAAGACTGAAATGTCAGCTAACATCCTGAAGTTCATATAACTCACGGGTGGCAGGGGAGAGGGGTGCAATAAGCCTTCTGTTGGAATAATTGAGTTTGGGGAGGGTAGACCAAGCCCACGAAGGTGGTCGGATATTCAAAAGAGGAACTCTGTGGCCAGAACGTAGCACTGGTTAAGTTGATAAGAAGCCACAATTCCAAAATACTTCAACAGCATGTCCAGTGCTGTTACAACTGACTTAAGCCAGGCCGTGGGTCTCTGTAAACAGGCAGGTAAAGGTCACAGACAAGGCAGGACTGTTACCCTGAGAAGGAGAAATAAAACCCACCATCTAAATCACCTGCTTCTAACTCACAGGCTTGGAGAATGAACTTATGGTGGCCACGGGGAGGGACTGGGGGAAAGATAGTTAGGGAGTTTGGGATCAACATATACATATTGCCGTATTTAAAATGGAGAACCAACAAGGACCTGCTGTGGAGCACAGGGAACTCTGCTCCCTGTTCGGTGGCAGCCTGGATGGGAGAGGGGCTTGGGGGAGAACGGATACGTGTAAAGGTAAGGCTGAGTCCCTTCACTATCCACTTGACATGATCACAACAGTGTTCATCGGCTGTAACCCTCGATACAAAATAAAAAGTTGAAAAAGAAATAAATTTCTTCTAATTTGGGTCTCCAAATGCTGCCATTGGTGACCACATAGATGAACCTGGAGGGCATTCTGCTAAGTGAAATTAAGCCTGACAGAGAAAGTCACATGGTGAAAGGTATCACCTATATGTGGAATCTTAGGATACAGGATGCTTGGGGCTGGTGCACTGGGATGACCCAGAGGGATGGTATGGGGAGGGAGGTGGGAGGGGGGTTCAGGATTGGGAACCCATGTACACCCATGGCAGATTCATGTTGATGTATGGCAAAAACCAATACAATATTGTAATTAGCCTCCAATTAAAATTTAAAAAAAAAAGAATAGGAAAAAAAAAGTTGAACTTGTGGAGACAAGAGAGTAGAACGGTGGTTCCCAGGGGCTGGGGAGGTGGGGAAAAGGGAGACACTGGTCAAAGCCACAAACATCAGTGATTCTGATACCTGACCGGTTACCAAACTAAGAGCATGACTTGACTAGGAAAGGACTGAACCTCACCCCATGATGGATAAAAGCCATCGTATCGTCTACTGGGGGATGACTGGCATGCTTCCAGCCATATGAAGAATACTGGCATTATCATGTCAAGTGAAACCCTGGTTTTTCCATGTCTGTATCCAAAAGGGAAGTGTGGTTGTGTGCTTTTGTGCTTAGTCGTTCAGTTGTGTCCAACTCCTTTGCACCCCCCATGGACTGTAGCCCGCCAGGCTCCTCTGTCCTTGGGATGTTTCCTGTGAGACTAATGGAGTGGGTTGCCATTTTCCTCCTCCAGGAGCTCTACCTGGCCCAGGGATCGAACCTGCATCTCCGTGTCTCCTGCACTGCAGGCGGATTCTTTACATACTGAGCCATCGGGGAAGCCCAGAGTATGGTTAAAGGATGTGTTTTGGAAGCCAGGTTGATGAGAAACCGTGACTGTGGCTTTCCTGTCTGTCAGTTTAGCTAAATTCGTACTACATTTCCTAGAATTTTCTTCCCCCTCCAGCTCTGGGTTAGGAGCAACCACAACAGGAACTGACGCAAGGCACCCAAGGTGGAAGTGAAGCTGCGGGCCTGCTGACACCCAGATGCTGAATGTGACCACACCCAGGGGGCCTGTGTTCAGCCCACACACCTTATATGGACTTGCCGGCCCACCCACTGGTGCGAGCCCACAGCCAAGCCCAGTGCCTCCAACTCCCCCAGCTCCTTCAACGAGGCCAGCACCTGCACCGCCTTTTTGAAGACCTATGATAAAGAGCCCTAGGCTTCACTGAGACAGGAGCCAGAGATGGACAGGTTGACACTGGTTTTCTCGAGCGCTCCAGTTCTGCCCCGATCTACCCTGCCGCCCCCTGCCACACACACCCAGGTTCGCCTCTCAACTCCCAGTCTGCCTGACTTTTCATGACATCAGGAGGACCACAGATGCTGTCACAGTGGCCTTCCACAAATTTCTTTCTCTGTGATCACAGTCAAGTCCAATCCCTGTAATAAAACCTGTATGCCATGTCACGGTAGCCTTTAAGTCCTGAGGGAATTGCAACTGGAAAAGGTTTAGATCTACAGTGTGACTACGTGTGTCTGTTCATGTGTGCTAAGTCCAGTCTGACTCTGTGTGACCCCAGGGACTGTAGCCCACCAGGTTCCTCTGTCCATGGGATTCTGCAGGAAAGAATACTGGAGTGGATTGTCATTCCCACCTCCAGGGGATATTCCTGCTCCAGGGATTGAACCCAGGTCTCCTGCATTGCAGGCAGACTCCTTACTGTTTGAGCTACCTGGGAAGCCCAGGGTGTCTTAAGTTATCTTAGATTTTTGCAAAGATAGCATTATGACAATATAATAGGGAATACTTTAAATCAATGGTATGTGTGTATCCAGAATAGGTGCCATAACTATTCAGTTCGGTTCAGCCAGAATGAAAGTTTAAGAACAAAGTCGTGACTTAACCTTACGTGTGTGTGTGTGTGTTCAGTCGCTCAGTCCCGTCTGACTCTTTGTGACCCCATGGACTATACAGCCAGCCAGGCTCCTCTGTCCATAGGCTTCTCCAGCCAAGACTACTGGAGTGAGTTGCCATCTCCTCCTCCAGGAGCTCTTCCCGACCCAGGGGTCAATCCTGCATCTCCTGTGTCTCCTGCATTGGCAGGCAGAATCATTACCACTGAGCCACCTGGTGTGTGGGTATCTCATTTAGGTTCAAAATTGACACCAGTGGATAATCAATGCTGACATAAGGTTGGGAATATTGCAGAAGTGGGTGGGGATGGTGGAATAATTGTTACCAAGCTCAGATTCAGCTGCTCTCCACTCTAAAACCAGTACTGGAGGGCTTTCCCTGCTGGTCCAGTGGTTAAGACTTCATCTTCCAACACAGAGAGTGTGGGTTCCATCCCTGGTTAGGGAACTGAGATCCCACATGCCTCATGGCCAAAAACAACCACCAAAACATACAATCAATATTGTAACAAATTCACTAAAGACCATTTTAAATGGTCCACATCAAACAATATGTTTAAAAATAATGTATTGGAGAGGCAAGTGTTGGTAGAAAGGGAAAATTGCTTTGTAAGGCAAATGGGATCTTAGCTACCCCCTTCAGAGGTCAAACCCACAGCCCCTGTATTGGAAGGTGACTTCCCAACCACTACACCACCAGGGACTCCCATGCAATCTTTCTTCAGAATTTATCTTGCCCGTGTGATCAGCCTGAGGGATCCCTAAGGGAGTAGAGAGCTAGTCACTCTTTAAAAATTCTTCATTCTTCCTTTAATCTGGAAAAGAATATACAGGGTTGGCAAGACACGGTGGGCATTCAGTAGAGCGTAAATCAGCAGTTAGGGTAAATTGGCTAGTGATTTCATTTCTGTCATTACTCATAGGTCCTTCTAGGATTGGAGAAAACCAGAATGGGCAAACAGGAAAGGGCAGAAGAGTTGCTCTCCTAGTGACTCTGCAATGATCTCTCTACCAAGGTCTGTTTTGGACAATTTCCATATACCATGTGATTGTAGCTTTGGGAACTCTTCAGCACTCCCCCAGATTTGCATACAAAGAACTGGAATGCAGCGTTAAGAGGCCAGGGCCCTTAATACACTTGAGATTTCAGAGCAATCCCCACAGCGGAATTTATTTCCCTCCTGTGTTTACACTGAGAGTCTCTTACCCCTTGCATTATGTAAAGATTAAAATGCTAACAGGGGATTGGCAAAGAAAGAGAGGAATCAGATTAGACCAGTGATAATCTGATGCAAAGGTGATTGGACGTGCCTGTGGGTGTGGCAGTTAAGAACCCGCCTTGCAATGTAGGGGTTGTGGGTTTGATCTCTGGTCCAGGAACTCAGATCCCACATGCCACGTGATACAAGAAAGATTCCTCAGGCTGAAGTACAGATGATGAACGTCTTCTTAAGGGCAGAACTTCAAGCTTCACCCAGAGGAAGTAGGGGGAAAGAGGACGATGACTGCCTTTGTTCTCACGAGTGGGCCACAACCTCACTTCCTGGAGGGCTGTGTCTCTTCTAACAAGTCCGTTCAGCATCAGCAAGGCCACCGCTCAGCCTGAGCACGAGATCATGTCCGTGGTTCCTCCCTCACTGCTCTGTCTTGGTCAGTCAGGGAGAGAGGGTTAGGGTGCAAATAGACAGCTAAGAAGGCAGGGCTGGTGGTTCTTTAAGGCGGGGCTGTTCTCACTGGGTGTTTCTTTCTAGGGTTGTGTTTGAGCCAGAGCACTTGGGCACAGAAGGGTGAGTGTTCTGTGTGATAGTCCTGTGGACCCAGCAGGGTTTAAGCCAGGTATCAGGTCTCTTGGCCGCTGGAAAGAGGGGACTCAGACTTTAGAGCGGGGGCTGTAAGAGGGGGAGAAACAGAAGGGTGGAGGGAGAAACGCTTGTGTGTCTATTACCTGTTCCCTGTGTTCTAGGAAATCTCCCCCCGCCTCGTATCACAGCTCTGCCTGGATCCACAGTTCCATGGAAGAGTCCTGTGACCCTCCTGTGTCAAGGACCTAAACAAGCTGAGGGGTACAGGATATCAAGAGTGGGAAGTCCTGAGCCCATGGACAAAGAGGAACAGATCACGTCCAGGAAGACCAACGCTTTGAGTATCACAGAGATGACATTTGAGAAGACAGGGCTGTACCACTGCTCCTATCAGAGAGGAGGCCGCTGGTCCCAGTTCAGTGACCCCCTGCAGCTGGTGATGACCGGTGAGGGGGACACAGAGGCAGCGGAGCTGGGACTGACCCCTCTGCCGAGGGAAGGACCAGGCTTCGGGGACAGGAAGCAGGAGGACCAAGCCTTGTCCTTGGGGAGGTCTCAGGGATGATGCCGAGAGACTTCCTCAAGGGGGAGGGGACGAGGAGGGGAGAGAGACCAGAGCCACGTCTGCTCCCAGGGGACAAAAAGGGACAGTGCCTACGTGACCCTTCCCTTCATCGCTGAACTTCCTTCTTTCTCAGGAGCTTATGACAAGCCCTCCCTCTCCAGCATGGCTGGCACAGTGGTGGCTCCAGGGGAGAATGTGAAGTTGCAGTGTTTCTCCAAAATCAACCATGATGTATTTATCCTCACCAAAGAAGATGGAGATCACGTCACCCAGAACCAAAGCTCCGTCCCCCACGACGGAGGACGCCAGACCATCTTCCTCTTGAATCCAGTCTCCTCCACACAGGCGGGGACCTACAGATGCTACGGTGCCTTCCACGAATATCCCTACGTGTGGTCTCAGCCCAGTGACCCACTGCAACTTCAGGTCGAAGGTGAGGAAGAAGCCCAGTCCACCCACCTGCTCCCCGCCGTGGGGGCTGACTGTGTGCGGTTAAAGCACTGGCTGGGGAAGAGGATCGCAAGAGGGGGTGTGTGTGAGTGCCATCGGCTTAGACACACATGTCTGAGGGACGGGCCGGGGACGGGCCATGTGGGTCCCTGGGACTCTGGGAGGTGAGAGCCTGACTGAGCAGAAATAAGGAAGACCTCTCCCACTTCACCTCTGTTTTCAGGAACTACTGACTCTCCCAGCCTCACACAGCCCAGACATTCAACTGGTGAGTAACTGAGTTTAGGTGGAAAACTGAGAAGAGATTCTGTGTTCCCTTCTCTCTGACCTCGAGTGTTAACTGCATGGATGCAGATGTATATGTTATATATTATATGGATATACGTGTCTGTTAGTTACTCAGTCGTGTCCGACTCTGTGACCCCACAAACTGTAGCCCACCAGGCTCCTCTGTCCATGGGATTTCCCAGGCAACAACACTGGAGTGGGTTGCCATTCTCTTCTCCAGAGGATCTTCCTGACCCAGGGATTGAACCCTGGTCTCCTGCAGAGCAGGCAGATTCTTTACTGTTTGAGCTACAAGGAACTCCATGTATATATATGTATTTTATATGTATGTAACTATTATTAAATATCATATATGCTTTGCAGAAAAATATTTACATAGACTATATTAATACATGTGTTATATGTATTTTCATTTTTGTTAGAATAAAAATGTGTCACATAATGACTGGTTGGGAAAAACAGTCACACAGTGTAACAGAACAAGACTGACAGAAGGGGCTAGTGATTTAGAAGAGGTCTCAACAAGCAAGTCCCTCGTGGGTGTATTTTTAACAGACACTGGGATGAAATCAGAGGGGTGATCCTTGCAGAGAGCGCAGGACAGGCAGAGGAACCAGCCCTGGGCCAAGACCCAGACGTAGAGACCCGCTCAGGAGCCCATGGGTAACAGAGGCCAGCATGTCTGCTGCTGGGGAATGGTCAAATCACAGGAGATACCGAGCTAGAAGCAGGCCAGGCTCTGGGCAGGGACTGGCAGCCTCCAACACCCCAGTCCTGTCTTTCTTGACTCCAGAAGTCCAGTATCAGCACAGCGCCCATAATGACAGGAGGAAAGAAAGGTGTTTAATGCTTACCCCGAGGGAGTGGGCTGGGCGGGCTTCCCACCAGGTCCAGAGGTCTGCAGAAATGAGCTTGAGTTTTAGGGCCCTTTAGAGGCATGGACAGCTTCCCTGGTAGCTCAGTGGTAAAGAATTTACCTGCCAAGTAGGAGACCCACGTTCAATCCCCAGGTCAGGAAGATGCCCTGGAGAAGGGCGTGGCAACTCACTCAATACCCTTGCCTGGGAAATCCCATGGATGGAGGAGCCTGGTGGGCCACAGTCCATGGGGTCACAAGGACACAGCTGAGTGACTAATCAACAACCACGAACGGGAATCAGCCCTTCTACCTCCTCTCTCTCAGCGCCTACGGCTTGGCATCCTTCCGTGGAGACTCAAGTCCGCCTGAGCCTGGCTGCCCTGCTTCTCCTGGTCATGGTCGTCCTGTTGGCTGAAGCCTGGTGCAGCCGGGGGGGTCCCTCAGTGAAGTCAGATGAGCCCCCGCCCCAGTGGACTGACAAGCACCGATGACCCTCTGCTGGCATCAAAGCACTATGCTCACTTGTGGGGTTGTAGGTTCCAGGGCCCTGTCTGGGTCACCCATCCGATGCAGCAGTGTACTCGCTTCCTGTCGAACCTGAAACAACATACCAGAGGCACCGTGGACGAGACCAGCCCATTGTGAATTCTCTTTCAGTTCTAGAGAGCAGAAGTCTAAACCCTGTCCCCAAGCCTGCACTACTTGCTACTTTCCCATTGGTGTTCTTGCCTTTTCGAGCTTCTAGACTCTGCCTGTGCTCCCTGTCGTGGAGCTCCGTCCTCCAGACCCAGGAGGGGAGCGCCTCTTCTCCTCTCTGACCTCTGCTTCCTTCCTCCCTTCTTGCCTCACACACCCCCACCCTCCTGCTTCCCTCTTGATGAACACTTATGGGGACCTGCCGGTGGTCCAGTGGTTAAGAATCTGCCCTGCGATGCAGGGGATGTGTGTTTGATACCCAGTCAGGGAACTAAGATCCCGCAGGCTGCAAAGCAGCTAAGCCTGTGAGCAGCAACCAAACGAATAAATAAATAAACAAAAATTATATTTAAAATAGACCCGTGACTACCTGGGGCACCCCCCCCCCATGACAACCTGCGATAAGCTCCCACCCAAGACCCTTAATTTCACCACATCTGCTGCTGCTGCTGCTAAGTCACTTCAGTCGGGTTCGACTCTGTGTGACCCCATAGATGGCAGCCCACCAGACTTTCCCGTCCCTGGGATTCTCCAGGCAAGAACACTGGAGTGGGTTGCCATTTCCTTCTCCAATGCATGAAAGTGAAAAGTGAAAGGGAAGTCGCTCAGTCATGTCTGACTCTTCGAGACCCCATGGACTGCAGCCCACCAGGCTCCTCCGTCCATGGGATTTTCCAGGCAAGAGTACTGGAGTGGGGCAATGTCCCTTTTGACATGGAGGTTCTGGGTAGCTCTGCAAAACTATCATTAGAAGGCTGTTACTCACCCTGCCTCCTGGAGATCACTGAGTCTGATCTTTGAGCCAGAAATCCTTGCTTTTATGCACTGTCTCACAGGAGAGACTTTGAAACAAGCAGGTTTTTTGTTTTGCTTTAATATTTAAGTCTTTATTGAATTTGTTACAATTTTGCTTCTGTTTTACGTTTTGGTTTTTTGGCCACGAAGTATGTTGGATCGTAGGTCCCCGACCAGGGATTGAACCCACAGCCTCCTCATTGGGAGACAAAGTCTTAACCACTGGACTGCCAGGGAAGTATCTGGGAATAAATGTTTAACACTCTTTTCAATTTAGAACAGGATGTGATTCAAACAGAGATGATACTTAATAAACTTTGCTTATGTGTAATGTGTACATTCCTTACAGTGGTTGTTCTTGCTGGGTGGCAAATGGGTCTAGGGCTAGAAATGCTGATTTTTTTTCCTTCAATATAGCCCTTGTGAAAGTAAAAGTCACTCAGGCGTGACTGATTCTTTGTAGAATTTAAAAATTCTAGAAAGCAAGTGGAGAAGATGATGGTACCCAACTCCAGTACTCTTGCCTGGAAAACCCCATGGATGGAGGAGCCTGGTAGGCTGCAGTCCATGGGGTCGCTGAGGGTTGGACACGACTGAGCGACTTCACTTTCACTTTTCCCTCTCATGCATTGGAGAAGGAAATGGCAACCCACTCCAGTGTTCTTGCCAGGAGAATCCCAGGGACGGGGGAGCCTGGTGGGCTGCCGTCTATGGGGTTGCACAGAGTGGGACATGACTGAAGCGACTTAGCAGCAGGAGCAGCAGGTAGATGATAATAAATGATCAATAGATAATAAATGTATGATTGATAGATGATAAATAAGTAGACAATAAAATGACAGATAATGATAGATAGACGTGGATATGTGTATTCCCCACAGTATCAGAATAAAGAAAGCCCTGTCTAACCACAATGGACACCAGTGGGAGCAAACTCTGGGAGACAGTGATGGACAGGGAAGCCTGGCATGCTGCAGCCCATGGGGTCTCTAAGAGTCAGACACGACTGAGTGTGAACAACAACAACAACCTCTTGCTCTGAGTTGGAACCTTCAGTCGTCTCCTCAGTCCTGAGGGAAGCCCTCCTGAGCCACAGGCCTCTGAAGTTTCAACCCCGACACGATGGGTCTCTCCGCCCAGCCATGACCCAGTATGCCCACAGAGGAGAAGTTCAGTTCAGTGTCTTCATGGTGTCAGCAACGTCTGTATGCCCCACTCCCAACCCAGGAGGAAGAGGATGTGAACTGCCTTCACTACAGGGCTGAGAACCGAAAGCAACTGCACAGCTTCCTGTAAGTGTGGGTCACTCGACAGAGCAGTGTGCCCTTCATCAGAGGAGCGGGGCTGAGGCTGGTGGGTAGCCTGAACGCGGGATCATGTCCATGGTTCCTCCCTCGCTGCTCTGTCTTGGTCAGTCTGGGAGAGAGGGTTGGGTACAAATAGACGGCTAAGGAGGGCAGGGCTGGTGGTTCTTTAAGGCGGGACTGTTCTCACCGAGTGTTTCTTTCTAGGGTTGTGTCTGAGCCAGAGCACTTGGGCACAGAAGGGTGAGTGTTCTGTGTGATACTCCTGAGGACCCAGCAGGGTTTAAGCCAGGTATCAGGTCTCTTGGCCGCTGGAAAGAGGGGACTCAGACTTTAGAGCGGGGGCTGTAAGAGGGGGAGAAACAGAAGGGTGGAGGGAGAAACGCTTGTGTGTCTATTACCTGTTCCCTATGTTCTAGGAAATCTCCCCCCGCCTCGTATCACAGCTCTGCCTGGATCCACAGTTCCAGCTAAGAGTCATGTGACCCTCCTGTGTCAAGGACCTAAACAAGCTGAGGGGTACAGGATATCAAGAGTGGGAAGTCCTGAGCCCATGTACGAAGAGGAAGAGATCACGTCCAGAAAGACCAACGCTTTGAATTTCACAGAGGTTACTACAGACAAGACAGGGCTGTACCACTGCTCCTATCAGAGAGGAGGCCGCTGGTCCCAGTTCAGTGACCCCCTGCAGCTGGTGATGACCGGTGAGGGGGGCACAGAGGCAGCAGAGCTGGGACTGAACCCTCTGCCGAGGGAAGGACCAGGCTTCGGGGACAGGAAGCAGGAGGACCAAGCCTTGTCCTTGGGGAGGTCTCAGGGATGATGCAGAAAGACTTCCTCAAGGGTGAGCGGGGTGAGGACGGGAGAGAGACCAGAGCCACGTCTGATCCCAGGGACAAAAAGGGACAGTGCCTATGTGACCCTTCCCTTAATCACTGAACTTCTTTCTTTCTCAGGAGCTTTTTCCAAGCCCTCCCTCTCCAGCATGGCTGGCACAGTGGTGGCTCCAGGGGAGACTGTGAAGTTGCAGTGTGTCTCCAAAATCAACCATGATGTATTTATCCTCACCAAAGAAGATGGAGATCACGTCACCCAGAACCAAAGCTCCGTCCCCCACGACGGAGGACGCCAGACCATCTTCCTCTTGAATCCAGTCTCCTCCACACAGGCGGGGACCTACAGATGCTACGGTGCCTTCCGCGAATATCCCTACATGTGGTCTCAGCCCAGTGACCCACTGCAGCTTCAGGTCGAAGGTGAGGAAGAAGCCCAGTGCACCCACCTGCTCCCCGCCCTGGGGGCGGACTCTGTGTGGTTAAAGCACTGGCTGGGGAAAAGGATCGAAAGAGGGGGCGTGTGTGAATGCCATCGGCTTAGACACACATCTCTGAGGGACGGGCCGGGGACGGACCATGTGGGTCCCTGGGACTCTGGGAGGTGAGAGCCTGACTGAGCAGAAATAAGGAAGACCTCTCCCAATTCACCTCTGTTTTCAGGAACTTCTGACTCTCCCAGCAGCACACAGCCCAGACACTCAACTGGTGAGTAACTGAGTTTAGGTGGAAAACTGAGAAGAGATTCTGTGTTCCCTTCTCTCTTGCCTGGAGTGTTAACCGCATGGATGCAGATGTATATGTTATATATTATATGGATATACGTGTGTGTTAGTTGCTCAGTTATGTCCAACTCTGTGACCCCACAAACTGTAGCCCACCAGGCTCCTCTGTCCATGGGATTTCCCAGGCAAGAACACTGGAGTGGGTTGCCATTCTCTTCTCCAGAGGATCTTCCTGACCCAGGGATTGAACCCTGGTTTCCTGCAGAGCAGGCAGATTCTTTACTGTTTGAGCTACAAGGAACTCCATGTATATATATGTATTTTATATGTATGTAACTATTATTAAATATCATATATGCTTTGCAGAAAATATTTACATACACTATATTAATACATGTGTTATATGTATTTTCATTTTTGTTAGAATAAAAATGTGTCACATAATGACTGGTTGGGAAAAACAGTCACACAGTGTAACAGAACAAGACTGACAGAAGGGGCTAGTGATTTAGAAGAGGGCTCAACAAGCAAGTCCCTCATGGGTGTATTTTTAACAGACACTGGGATGAAATCAGAGGGGTGATCCTAGTAGAGAGCGCAGGACAGGCAGAGGAACCAGCCCTGAGCCAAGACACAGAGGTAGAAATACGCTCAGGAGCCCATGGGTAACAGAGGCCAGAGTGTCTGCTGCTGGGGAACGGTCAAATGACAAGAGATACCGAGTGAGGAGCAGGCCAGGCTCAGGGCAGGGACTGGCAGTCTCCAGCACCCCTGTCCTGTCTTTCTTGACCCCAGAAGCCCAGTATCAGCACAGCGCCCGTAATGACAGGAGGAAAGAAAGGTGTTTAATGCTTACCCCGAGGGAGTGGGCTGAGCGGGCTTCCCACCAGGTCCAGAGCTCTGCAGAAATGAGCTTGAGTTTTAGGATCCTTTAGAGGCATGGACAGCTTCCCTGGTGGCTAGTGGTAAAGAATTTACCTGCCAAGTAGGAGACCCACGTTCAATCCCCAGGTCAGGAAGATGCCCTGGAGAAGGGCGTGGCAACTCACTCAATACCCTTGCCTGGGAAATCACCTGGACGGAGGAACCTGGTGGGCCACAGTCCATGGGGTCACAAGGACACAGCTGAGTGACTAATCAACAACCACGAACGGGAATCAGCCCTTCTACCTCCTCTCTCTCAGCGCCTACCGCTTGGCATCCTTCCGTGGAGACTCAAGTCCGCCTGAGCCTGGCTGCCCTGCTTCACCTGGTCATGGTCGTCCTGTTGGCTGAAGCCTGGTGCAGCCAGGGGGGTCCCTCAGTGAAGTCAGATGAGCCCCCACCCCAGTGGACTGACAAGCGCCGATGACCCTCCGCTGGCATCAAAGCACTGTGCTCACTTGTGGGGTCGGCGGTTCCAGGGCCCTGGCTGGGTCACCCATCCAATGCAGCAGTGTACTCGCTTCCTGTCGAACCTGAACAACTTACCAGAGGCACTGTGGACGAGAGCAGCCCACTGTGAATTCTCTTTCAGTTCTAGAGAGCAGAAGTCTAAACCCTGTCCCCAAGCCTACACTACTTGCTACTTTCCCGTTGGTGTTCTTGCCTTTTCGAGCTTCTAGACTCTGCCTGTGCTCCCTGTCTTGGACTCCATCCTCCAGACCCAGGAGGGGAGCGCCTCTTCTCCTCTCTGACCTCTGCTTCCTTCCTCCCTTCTTGCCTCACACACCCCCACCCTCCGGCTTCCCTCTTGACGAACACTTATGGGGACGTCCCGGTGGTCCAGTAGTTAAGAATCTGCCCTGGGATGCAGGGGATGTGTGTTTGATGCCCAGTCAGGGAACTAAGATCCCACAGGCTGCAAAGCAGCTAAGCCTGTGAGCAGCAACCAAATGAATAAATAAATAAAAATAAAATTGTATTTAAAAAAAGACCCGTGACTACGTTGCCCCCGCCCCACCGCCCGTGACAACCTGCGATAAGCCCCCACCCAAGACCCTTAATTTCACCACATCTGCAGTGTCCCTTTTGACATGGAGGTTCTGGGTAACGTTGCAACACTGTAATTAGGGGGCTATTACTCACCCTGCCTCCTGGAGACCACTGAGTCTGATCTTTGAGCCAGACATCCTTGCTTTCATGCACTGTCTCACAGAAGAGACTCGGAAATAAGCACGGGTTTTTGTTTTGCTTTAATATTTAAGTGTTTGTTGAATTTGTTACAATTTTGCTTCTGTTTTACATTTTGGTTTTTTGGGCCATGAGGCATGTTGGATCGTAGGTCCCCGACCAGGGGTTGAACTCACAGCCCCTACATTGAGAGGCGAAGTCTTAACCACTGGACTGCCAGGGCAGTACTCGAGAATAAATTTTTTTTTTTTTTTGAGAATAAATGTGTTAACACTCTTTTCAATTTAGAAGAGGACATGATTCAAACAGAGATGATACTTAATAAATTTTGCTTATGTGTAATGTGTAAATTCCTTAGAGTGGTTGTTCTTGCAGGATGGGAAATGGATCTAGGGCTAGAAATGCTGAATTTTTTTCCTTCAATATAGCCCTTGTGAAAGTGAAAGTTGCTCAAGCATGTCCAACTCTTCGGAATTTAAAAATTCTAGAAAGCAAGTGGAGAAGGCGATGGCACCCCACTCCAGTATTGCCTGGAAAATCCCATGGATGGCAGAGCCTGGTGGGCTGCCATCTATGAGGTCTCACAGGGTCAGAGATGACTGAAGGGATTTAGCTGCAGCAGAAAGCAAGTATAAAAGCATGAACATTCATATTTGTTGGTTGGTTTGGAGAATTTAAGTTACATAGATGATTGTGATGTTAGCAATTTTTCCTCTTCGGGTTTGGGGGTTTGGGTTTTTGCTTCTGAGAAGAAACAGCTTTCAAAGCATGAGACTAAAACAACAGAATCACAGAAAGGCTAATCACCCCCTCTTATACTTGAGCTGAGGAAATAGTTTGGCGACTTCTTAGCTCCAAGCTGTTTAAGTAAATAATAAATACCCTTGCACTTAAACCTCCGTGGATACCTCACAGAAAAACAGAGACACTAACTGATCACGTGCTCTTCAGTCTCACCTCTGCCCCAAGACTCGACTCAGCTGGCTGCCATTGGCTGCTGTTCCCTCACCAATGTCCCCTCCTTCTGCCTGTTCCTTACTTTTTCTGTGTCAGCATAGACCTAACTTTCCTTGGGTGTTTTCTCTGAATGCCTTCTCAGAGTCGGCTAGGTGTCCCTGTCATGTTCTAAATGACAGCTGAGTTCTGAAAAGCGGTAAGTAT
Source organism: Bos indicus x Bos taurus (assembly GCF_003369695.1). Classification (NCBI taxonomy): domain Eukaryota; kingdom Metazoa; phylum Chordata; class Mammalia; order Artiodactyla; family Bovidae; genus Bos; species Bos indicus x Bos taurus. Next base: position 3,219,245 of record NC_040093.1, read on the forward strand.
ATGGTGAGCCATTTGCTCTCTTTGCAGGCACTGTTGTGCTCTCATAGGGCTTCCCAGGAAGCACTAGGGCTGAAGAACCCACCTGCCCATGCAGGAGATGGAAAAGACCCAGATTCAATCCCTAGGTCAAGAAGACTCCCTGGAGAAAGAACTGCCAACCTACTCCAGTATTCTTGCCTGGGAATTCCCATGGACAGAGAGGAGCCTGGTGGGCTACAGTCCACAGGTCACACAAAGGGTCAGACTTGACTGAGCACACATACAGCACAAAAGCAGGAGCGATGATGTATGACCATATGAGCAAGGCCATAATCCTCTGAAACTTAGTTTGAAAAAGCAAAAGTGTGAATTTCATTTCATGGGTTACAAAATGCTAATTTTCTTTGGGTTTTTTGTCAGTCATTTAAAAATCCTGAGGCCATGCAAAAACAGACAGTGGGTTTTAGAACTCAGTGATCCTCTCTTAGAATCTTTCCTCCAAACCGTTGAGTCCAAGTAACTTGAGAGCAAAGACAAGCTAAACAAAGCATCTGGAGATGGTTCTCCTAGAAACAGTGATGGGGGTGTTCTCGGGATTCCCTTTCAATGCCCTGGATGGAGGGAAAGAGGTGGGAGGAGGGAGAGAAATGATACAAAGATAGAGGACATTAGTCATTGACAGATAGATAGATAAGTAAGCGAAAAATGATATGTATAAATGATAGATAGGGACTTCCCTGGTGGTCGAGTGGCTAAGACTCCATGCTTCCAATGCAGAGGGCATGAGTTCAAACCTGGCCAGGGGACTAAGAGCCCACATGCCACAGGGCATGGCCAAAGTTAAATAAATAAAATAGTCTATTTCCAGGCTGTCTTAAAAAATAAAAATAGGGAATTCCTTCGTGGTCCAATAGCTGAGACACCTTGCTCCCAATTCAGGGGACCTGGGCTTGGTCTCTGGTCAGGGAACTAGATCCCACCTGTGGCAGCTAAGAGTTTGCCTGCTGCAACTGAAGATCCCATGGACCACAAGTAAAACCTGGTACCATCAGATAAACACACAAATAACTGGATATTTAAAATAAAATAATAGATGATTGCTTGATAGACAGTAGAGAATGAATAGATGGTAGATAGATACAAACAGATTATTAATAGATAAATGACATCTAGATATAGATATAGATAAGTGATTATTGTTGCTGTTGTTTAGTCCCTAAGTAGTGTCGGACTCTTTTCGAGTCCACGGACTGTAGCCCACCAGGCTCCTCTGTCCATGGGATTCTCCAAGCAAGAACATTGGAGTGTGTTGCCATTTCCTGCTGCAGGGGATCTTCCCGGCTCACGGATAGAACCCACGTCCTCTACATTGCAGGCAATACTTCACCACAAGCCACCATGGAAGTCTGTAGATAGATGATAGAATTAGACAAATAAATGGTAGCTAGATGGAAATGGCAACCCACTCCAGTATTCTTGCCTGGAGAATCCCAGGGATGGGGGAGCCTGGTGGGCTGCCATACAGAGTCGCACAGAGTCGGACATGACTGAAGCGACTTAGCAGCAGGAGCAGCAGGTAGATGATAATAAATGATCAATAGATAATAAATGTATGATTGATAGATGATAAACAAGTAGACAATAAAATGACAGATAATGATAGATAGACATGGATATGTGTATTCTCCACAGTGTCAGAAGAAAGAAAGCCCTGTCTCACCGAAATGGACACCAGTGGGAGCAAACTCTGGGAGACAGTGATGGACAGGGAGGCCTGGCATGCTGCAGCCCATGGGGTCTCTAAGAGTCAGACACGACTGAGTGACTGAACAACAACAACCTCTTGCTCTGAGTTGGAACCTTCAGTCATCTCCTCAGTCCTGAGGGAAGCCCTCCTGAGCCACGGGCCTCTGAAGTTTCAACCCAACACCATGGTTCTCTCCGCCCAGCCATGACCCAGTATGCCCACAGAGGAGAAGTTCAGTTCAGTGTCTTCATGGTGTCAGCGACGTCTGTATGCCCCACTCCCAACCCAGGAGGAAGAGGATGTGAACTGCCTTCACTACAGGGCTGAGAACCGAAAGCAACTGCACAGCTTCCTGTAAGTGTGGGTCACTCGACGGAGCAGTGTGCCCTTCATCAGAGGAGCAGGGCTGAGGACGGTGGGCCAGCTGAACGCGGGATCATGTCCATGGTTCCTCCCTCGCTGCTCTGTCTTGGTCAGTCGGGGAGAGAGGGTTAGGTACAAATAGACGGCTAAGGAGGGCAGGGCTGGTGGTTCTTTAAGGCTAGGCTGTTCTCACCGGGTGTTTCTTTCTAGGGTTGTGTTTGAGCCAGAGCACTTGGGCACAGAAGGGTGAGTGTTCTGTGTGATACTCCTGAGGACCCAGCAGGGTTTAAGCCAGGTATCAGGTCTCTTGGCCGCTGGAAAGAGGGGACTCAGACTTTACAGCGGGGGCTGTAAGAGGGGGAGAAACAGAAGGGTGGAGGGAGAAACGCTTGTGTGTCTATTACCTGTGCCCTGTGTTCTAGGAAATCTCCCCCCGCCTCGTATCACAGCTCTGCCTGGATCCACAGTTCCAGCTAAGAGTCCTGTGACCCTCCTGTGTCAAGGACCTAAACAAGCTGAGGGGTACAGGATATCAAGAGTGGGAAGTCCTGAGCCCATGGACAAAGAGGAACAGATCATGTCCAGGAAGACCAACACTTTGAGTATTGCAGCGGTTACAACAGACAAGACAGGGCTGTACCACTGCTCCTATCAGAGAGGAGGCCGCTGGTCCCAGTTCAGTGACCCCCTGCAGCTGGTGATGACCGGTGAGGGGGCCACAGAGGCAGTGGAGCCGGGACTGACCCCTCTGCCGAGGGAAGGACCAGGCTTCGGGGACAGGAAGCAGGAGGACCAAGCCTTGTCCTTGGGGAGGTCTCAGGGATGATGCCGAGAGACTTCCTCAAGGGGGAGGGGGACGAGGAGGGGAGAGAGACCAGAGCCACGTCTGCTCCCAGGGGACAAAAAGGGACAGTGCCTACGTGACCCTTCCCTTCATCGCTGAACTTCCTTCTTTCTCAGGAGCTTATGACAAGCCCTCCCTCTCCAGCATGGCTGGCACAGTGGTGGCTCCGGGGGAGACTGTGAAGTTGCAGTGTGTCTCCAAAATCAACCATGATGTATTTATCCTCACCAAAGAAGATGGAGATCACGTCACCCAGAACCAAAGCTCTGTCCCCCACGACGGAGGACGCCAGACCATCTTCCTCTTGAATCCAGTCTCCTCCACACAGGCGGGGACCTACAGATGCTACGGTGCCTTCCTCAACATCCCCTACGTGTGGTCGCAGCCCAGTGACCCACTGCAGCTTCAGGTCGAAGGTGAGGAAGAAGCCCAGTCCACCCACCTGCTCCCCGCCTTGGGGCTGACTGTGTGCGGTTAAAGCACTGGCTGGGGAAAAGGATCGCAAGAGGGGGCGTGTGTGAGTGCCATCGGCTTAGACACACATCTCTGAGGGACGGGCCGGGGACGGGCCATGTGGGTCCCTGGGACTCTGGGAGGTGAGAGCCTGACTGAGCAGAAATAAGGAAGACCTCTCCCACTTCACCTCTCTTTTCAGGAACTACTTACTCTCCCAGCAGCACACAGCCCAGACATTCAACTGGTGAGTAACTGAGTTTAGGTGGAAAACTGAGAAGAGATTCTGTGTTCCCTTCTCTCTGACCTCGAGTGTTAACTGCATGGATGCAGATGTATATGTTATATATTATATGGATATACGTGTGTGTTAGTTGCTCAGTCGTGTCCGACTCTGTGACCCCACAAACTGTAGCCCACCAGGCTCCTCTGTCCATGGGATTTCCCAGGCAAGAACACTGGAGTGGGTTGCCATTGCCTTCTCCAGAGGATCTTCCTGACCCAGGGATTGAACCCTGGTCTCCTGCAGAGCAGGCAGATTCTTTACTGTTTGAGCTACAAGGAACTCCATGCATATATATGTATTTTATATATATGTAACTTATTAAATATCATATATGCTTTGCAGAAAAATATTTACATAGACTGGTTTAATACACGTGTTATATTAATTTCATTTTTGTCAGAATAAAAACGTGTCACATAATGACTGGTTGGGAAAAACAGAGTCACACAGTGTAACAGAACAAGACTGACAGAAGGGGCTAGTGGTTTAGAAGAGGGCTCAACAAGCAAGTCCCTCGTGGGTGTACTTTTAAAAAACACTGGGATGAAATCAGAGGGGTGATCCTTGTAGAGAGCGCAGGACAGGCAGAGGAACCAGCCCTGGGCCAAGACACAGAGGTAGAGACGTGCTCAGGAGCCCACGGGTAACAGAGGCCAGCGTGTCTGCTGCAGGAAAGGTCAAATCACAGGAGATACTGAGCGAGGAGCAGGCCAGGCTCTGGGCAGGGACTGGCAGCCTCCAGCGCCCCAGTCCTGTCTTTCTTGACCCCAGAAGCCCAGTATCAGCACAGCGCCCATAATGACAGGAGGAAAGAAAGGTGTTTAATGCTTACCCCGAGGGAGTGGGCTGGGCGGGCTTCCCACCAGGTCCAGAGATCTGCAGAAATGAGCTTGAGTTTTAGGATCCTTTAGAGGCATGGACAGCTTCCCTGGTGGGTAGCTGACTCTCCCAGTGATAGAGTATCTGCCTGCCAAGTAAGAGACCCAGGTTCAATCCCCAGGTCAGGAAGATGCCCTGGAGAAGGGCATGGCAACTCACTCAATACCCTTGCCTGGAAAATCCCATGGACGGAGGAACCTGGTGGGCCACAGTCCATGGGGTCACAAGGACACAGCTGAGTGACTAATCAACAACCACGAACGGGAATCGGCCCTTCTACCTCTTCTCTCTCAGTGCCTACCGCTTGGCATCCTTCCGTGGAGACTCAAGTCCGCCTGAGCCTGGCTGCCCTGCTTCTCCTGGTCATGGTCATCCTGTTGGCTGAAGCCTGGTGCAGCCAGGGAGGGGGGAGGTGGGCGGGGGGTCCCTCAGTGAAGTCAGATGAGCCCCCGCCCCAGTGGACTGACAAGCACCGATGACCCTCCGCTGGCATCAAAGCACTGTGCTCACTTGTGGGGTCGGCGGTTCCAGGGCCCTGGCTGGGTCACCCATCCAATGCAGCAGTGTACTCGCTTCCTGTCGAACCTGAACAACTTACCAGAGGCACTGTGGACGAGAGCAGCCCACTGTGAATTCTCTTTCAGTTCTAGAGAGCAGAAGTCTAAACCCTGTCCCCAAGCCTACACTACTTGCTACTTTCCCGTTGGTGTTCTTGCCTTTTCGAGCTTCTAGACTCTGCCTGTGCTCCCTGTCTTGGACTCCATCCTCCAGACCCAGGAGGGGAGCGCCTCTTCTCCTCTCTGACCTCTGCTTCCTTCCTCCCTTCTTGCCTCACACACCCCCACCCTCCGGCTTCCCTCTTGACGAACACTTATGGGGACGTCCCGGTGGTCCAGTAGTTAAGAATCTGCCCTGGGATGCAGGGGATGTGTGTTTGATGCCCAGTCAGGGAACTAAGATCCCACAGGCTGCAAAGCAGCTAAGCCTGTGAGCAGCAACCAAATGAATAAATAAATAAAAATAAAATTGTATTTAAAAAAAGACCCGTGACTACGTTGCCCCCGCCCCACCGCCCGTGACAACCTGCGATAAGCCCCCACCCAAGACCCTTAATTTCACCACATCTGCAGTGTCCCTTTTGACATGGAGGTTCTGGCTAACGTTGCAACACTGTAATTAGGGGGCTATTACTCACCCTGCCTCCTGGAGACCACTGAGTCTGATCTTTGAGCCAGACATCCTTGCTTTCATGCACTGTCTCACAGAAGAGACTCGGAAATAAGCACGGGTTTTTGTTTTGCTTTAATATTTAAGTGTTTGTTGAATTTGTTACAATTTTGCTTCTGTTTTACATTTTGGTTTTTTGGGCCATGAGGCATGTTGGATCGTAGGTCCCCGACCAGGGGTTGAACTCACAGCCCCTACATTGAGAGGCGAAGTCTTAACCACTGGACTGCCAGGGCAGTACTCGAGAATAAATTTTTTTTTTTTTTTGAGAATAAATGTGTTAACACTCTTTTCAATTTAGAAGAGGACATGATTCAAACAGAGATGATACTTAATAAATTTTGCTTATGTGTAATGTGTAAATTCCTTAGAGTGGTTGTTCTTGCAGGATGGGAAATGGATCTAGGGCTAGAAATGCTGAATTTTTTTCCTTCAATATAGCCCTTGTGAAAGTGAAAGTTGCTCAAGCATGTCCAACTCTTCGGAATTTAAAAATTCTAGAAAGCAAGTGGAGAAGGCGATGGCACCCCACTCCAGTATTCTTGCCTGGAAAATCCCATGGATGGCGGAGCCTGGTGGGCTGCCATCTATGGGGTCTCACAGGGTCAGAGATGACTGAAGGGATTTAGCTGCAGCAGAAAGCAAGTATAAAAGCATGAACATTCATATTGGTTTGTTGGTTTGGGGATTTAAGTTACACAGATGATTGTGATGTTAGCAACTTTTCCTCTTTGGGTTTGGGGGTTTGGGTTTTTGTTTCTGAGAAGAAACATCTTTCAAAGCATGAGACTAAACAACAGAATCACAGAAAGGCTAACTCACCCCCTGTTACGGTTGAGCTGATGAAATAGTCTGGGGACTTCTTAGATCCAAGCTGTTTAAGTAAATAATAAATACCCTTGGACTTAAACCTCCGTGGATACCTCACAGAAAAACAGAGACACTAACTGATCACTTGCTCTTCAGTCTCACCTCTGCCCCAAGACTCGACTCAGCTGGCTGCCATTGGCTGCTGTTCCCTCACCAATGTCCCCTCCTTCTGCCTGTTCCTTACCTCTTTCTCTGTGTCAGCATAGACCTAACTTTCCTTGGGTGTTTTCTCTGAATGCCTTCTCAGAGTCGGCTAGGTGTCCCTGTCATGTTCTAAATGACAGCTGAGTTCTGAAAAGCAGTAAGTATATAGTGAGCCATTCGCTCTCTTTGCAGGCACTCAGTTGTGCTCTCATAGGGCTTCCCAGGGAGCACTAGAGCTGAAGAACCCACCTGCCCATGCAGGAGATGGAAAAGACCCACATTCAATCCCTAGGTCAAGAAGATCCCCTAGAGAAAGAACTGCCAACCTACTCCAGTATTCTTGCCTGGGAATTCCCATGGACAGAGAAGAGCCTGGTGGGCTACAGTCCACGGGTCACACAAAGGGTCAGACCTGACTGAGCGCACATACAGCACAAAAGCAGGAGCGGTGATGTATGACCATATGAGCAAGGCCATAATCCTCTGAAACTTAGTTTGAAAAAGCAAAATGTGAATTTTAACTCATTTCATGGGTTACAAAAGGCTAATTTTCTTTGGGTTTTTTTTTCAGTCATTTAAAAATCCTGAGGCCATGCAAAAACAGACAGTGGGTTTTAGAACTCAGTGATCCTCTCTTAGAATCTTTCCTCCAAACCGTTGAGTCCAAGTAACTTGAGAGCAAAGACAAGCTAAACAAAGCATCTGGAGATGGTTCTCCTAGAAAGCAGTGATGGAGGTTTTCTCGGGATTCCCTTTCAATGCCCTGGATGGAGGGAAAGAGGTGGGAGGAGGGAGAGAAATTATACAAAGATAGAGGACATTAGGTATTGACAGATAGATAGATAAGTAAGCAAAAAATGATATGTATAAATGATAGATAGGGACTTCCCTGGTGGTCGAGTGGCTAAGACTCCATGCTTCCAATGCAGAGGGCATGAGTTCAACCCTGGCCAGGGGACTAAAAGCCCACATGCCACAGGGCATGGCCAAAGTTAAATAAATAAAATAGTCTATTTCCAGGCTGTCTTAAAAAATAAAAATAGGGAATTCCTTCGTGGTCCAATAGCTGAGACTCCTTGCTCCCAATTCAGGGGACCTGGGCTTGGTCTCTGGTCAGGGAACTAGATCCCACCTGTGGCAGCTAAGAGTTTGCCTGCTGCAACTGAAGATCCCGTGGGTCACAGCTAAGACCTGGTGTGGTAAGATAAACACACAAATAACTGGATATTTAAAATAAAATAATAGATGATTGCTTGATAGAAAGTAGAGAATGAATAGATGGTAGATAGATACAAACAGATTATTAATACATAAATGACATCTAGATGTAGATATAGATAAGTGATTATTGTTGCTGTTGTTTAGTCCCTAAGTAGTGTCGGACTCTTTTTGAGTCCACGGACTGTAGCCCACCAGGCTCCTCTGTCAATGGGATTCTCCAGACAAGAACATTGGAGTGGGTTGCCATTTCCTGCTGCAGGGGATCTTCCCGGCCCATGGATAGAACCCACGTCCTCTGCATTGCAGGCAATACTTCACCACAAGCCACCATGGAAGGCTGCAGATAGATGATAGAATTAGACAAATAAATGGTAGCTAGGTGGAAATGGCAACCCACTCCAGTATTCTTGCCTGGAGAATCCCAGGGATGGGGGACCCTGGTGGGCTGCTGTCTATGGGGTCACACAGAGTCAGACATGACTGAAGCAACTTAGCAGCAGGAGCAGCAGGTAGATGATAATAAATGATTAATAGATAATAAACACATGATTGATAGATGATAAGTAAGTAGACAATAAAATGACAGATAATGATAGATAGACATGGATATGTGTATCCCCACAGTGTCAGAAGAAAGAAAGCCCTGTCTAACCGCGAAGGACACCAGTGGGAGCAAACTCTGGGAGACAGTGATGGACACGGAAGCCTGGCATGCTGCAGCCCATGGGGTCTCAAAGAGTCGGACACGACTGAGTGACTGAACAACAACAACCTCTTGCTCTGAGTTGGAACCTTCAGTCGTCTCCTCAGTCCTGAGGGAAGCCCTCCTGAGCCACAGGCCTCTGAAGTTTCAACCCCGACACCATGGTTCTCTCCCCCAAGCCATGACCCACTTTGGCCACAGAGGAGAAGTTCAGTTCAGTGTCTTCATGGTGTCAGCTACTTCTGTATGCCCCACTCCCAGCCCAGGAGGAAGAGGATGTGAACTGCCTTCACTACAGGGCTGAGAACTGAAAGCAACTGCACAGCTTACAGTAAGTGTGGGTCACTCGACGGAGCAGTGTGCTTTTCATCAGAGGAGCAGGGCTGACGCCAGTGGGCCGCCCGAACGCGGGATCATGTCCATGGTTCCTCCGTCGCTGCTCTGTCTTGGTCAGTCGGGGAGAGAGGGTTAGGTACAAATAGTCGGCTAAGGAGGGCAGGGCTGGTTGTTCTTTAAGGCAGGGCTGTTCTCACCGGCTGTTTCTTTCTAGGGTTGTGTCTGAGCCAGAGCACTTGGGCACAGAAGGGTGAGTGTTCTGTGTGATACTCCTGAGGACCCAGCAGGGTTTAAGCCAGATATCAAGTCTCTTGGCCGCTGGAAAGAGGGGACTCAGACTTTAGAGCAGGGGCTGTAAGAGGGGGAGAAACAGAAGGGTGGAGGGAGAAACGCTTGTGTGTCTATTACCTGTTCCCTGTGTTCTAGGAAATCTCCCCCCGCCTCGTATCACAGCTCTGCCTGGATCCACAGTTCCAGCTAAGAGTCCTGTGACCCTCCTGTGTCAAGGACCTAAACAAGCTGAGGGGTACAGGATATCAAAGGTGGGAAGCCCTGAGCCCATGTACGAAGAGGAACAGATCACGTCCAGAAAGACCAACGCTTTGAATTTCACAGAGGTTACAACAGACAAGACAGGGCTGTACCACTGCTCCTATCAGAGAGGAGGCCGCTGGTCCCAGTTCAGTGACCCCCTGCAGCTGGTGATAACTGGTGAGGGGGGCACAGAGGCAGCGGAGCTGGGACTGACCCCTCTGCCGAGGGAAGGACCAGGCTTCGGGGACAGGAAGCAGGAGGACCAAGCCTTGTCCTTGGGGAGGTCTCAGGGATGATGCCGAGAGACTTCCTCAAGGGGGAGGGGGCGAGGACAGGAGAGAGACCAGAGCCACGTCTGCTCCCAGGGACAAAAAGGGACAGTGCCTACGTGACCCTTCCCTTCATCGCTGAACTTCCTTCTTTCTCAGGAGCTTATGACAAGCCCTCCCTCTCCAGCATGGCTGGCACAGTGGTGGCTCCAGGGGAGAATGTGAAGTTGCAGTGTTTCTCCAAAATCAACCATGATGTATTTATCCTCACCAAAGAAGATGGAGATCCTATCACCCAGAACCAAAGCTCCGTCCCCCAGGACAGAGGACGCCAGACCATCTTCCTCTTGAATCCAGTCTCCTCCACACAGGCGGGGACCTACAGATGCTACGGTGCCTTCCGCGAAAACCCCTACGTGTGGTCTCAGCCCAGTGACCCACTGCAGCTTCAGGTCGAAGGTGAGGAAGAAGCCCAGTCCACCCACCTGCTCCCCGCCGTGGGGGCTGACTGTGTGCGGTTAAAGCACTGGCTGGGGAAGAGGATCACAAGAGGGGGTGTGTGTGAGTGCCATTGGCTTAGACACACATGTCTGAGGGACGGGCCGGGGACGGGCCATGTAGGTCCCTGGGACTCTGGGAGGTGAGAGCCTGACTGAGCAGAAATAAGGAAGACCTCTCCCACTTCACCTCTGTTTTCAGGAACTACTGACTCTCCCAGCCTCACACAGCCCAGACATTCAACTGGTGAGTAACTGAGTTTAGGTGGAAAACTGAGAAGAGATTCTGTGTTCCTTTCTCTCTGACCTGGAGTGTTAACCGCATGGATGCAGATGTATATGTTATATATTATATGGATATACGTGTGTGTTAGTTGCTCAGTTGTGTCCGACTCTGTGACCCCACAAACTGTAGCCCACCAGGCTCCTCTGTCCATGGGATTTCCCAGGCAAGAACACTGGAGTGGGTTGCCATTCTCTTCTCCAGAGGATCTTCCTGACCCAGGGATTGAACCCCGGTCTCCCGCATAGCAGGCAGATTCTTTACTGTTTGAGCTACAAGGAACTCCATGTATATATATGTATTTTATATGTATGTAACTATTATTAAATATCATATATGCTTTGCAGAAAAATATTTACATACACTATATTAATACATGTGTTATATGTATTTTCATTTTTGTTAGAATAAAAATGTGTCACATAATGACTGGTTGGGAAAAACAGAGTCACACAGTGTAACAGAACAAGACTGACAGAAGGGGCTAGTGGTTTAGAAGAGGGCTCAACAAGCATGTCCCTCGTGGGTGTATTTTTAACAGACACTGGGATGAAATCAGAGGGGTGATCCTTGTAGAGAGCGCAGGACAGGCAGAGGAACCAGCCCTGGGCCAAGACACAGAGGTAGAGACCCGCTCAGGAGCCCATGGGTAACAGAGGCCAGCATGTCTGCTGCAGGAATGGTCAAATCACAGGAGATACTGAGAAAGGAGCAGGCCAGGCTCTGGGCAGGGACTGGCAGCCTCCAGCGCCCCAGTCCTATCTTTCTTGACCCCAGAAGTGCAGTATCAGCACAGCGCCCATAATGACAGGAGGAAAGAAAGGTGTTTAATGCTTACCCCAGGGAGTGGGCTGGGCAGGCTTCCCACCAGGTCCAGAGGTCTGCAGAAATGAGCTTGAGTTTTAGGATCCTTTAGAGTCATGGACAGCTTCCCTGGTAGCTAATGGTAAAGAATTTACCTGCCAAGTAGGAGACCCACGTTCAATCCCCAGGTCAGGAAGATGCCCTGGAGAAAGGCATGGCAACTCACTCAATACTCTTGCCTGGGAAATCCCATGGATGGAGGAACCTGGTGGGCCACAGTCCATGGGGTCACAAGGACATAGCTGAGTGACTAATCAACAACCACCAACGGGAATCGGCCCTTCTACCTCCTCTCTTTCAGCGCCTACGGCTTGGCATCCTTCCGTGGAGACTCAAGTCCGCCTGAGCCTGGCTGCCCTGCTTCTCCTGGTCATGGTCATCCTGTTGGCTGAAGCCTGGTGCAGCCGGGGAGGGGGGAGGTAGGGGGGGTTCCCTCAGTGAAGTCAGATGAGCCCCCGCCCCAGTGGACTGACAAGCACCAATGACCCTCTGCTGGCATCAAAGCACTGTGCTCACTTGTGGGGTCGGCGGTTCCAGGGCCCTGGCTGGGTCACCCATCCGATGCAGCAGTGTACTCGCTTCCTGTCGAACCTAAAACAACATACCAGAGGCACCGTGGACCACAGCAGCCCATTGTGAATTCTCTTTCAGTTCTAGAGAGCAGAAGTCTAAACCCTGTCCCCAAGCCTGCACTACTTGCTACTTTCCCGTTGGTGTTCTTGCCTTTTCGAGCTTCTAGACTCTGCCTGTGCTCCCTGTCTTGGACTCCGTCCTCCAGACCCAGGAGGGGAGTGCCTCTTCTCCTCTCTGACCTCTGCTTCCTTCCTCCCTTCTTGCCTCACACACCCCCACCCTCCTGCTTCCCTCTTGACGAACACTTATGGGGATGTCCCGGTGGTCCAGTGGTTAAGAATCTGCCCTGCGATGCAGGGGATGTGTGTTTGATACCCAGTCAGGGAACTAAGATCCCGCAGGCTGCAAAGCTGCTAAGCCTGTGAGCAGCAACCAAATGAATAAATAAATAAAAACAAAATTATATTTAAAAAAGACCCGTGACTACATGGGGCACCACCCCCTGCCCATGACAACCTGCGATAAGCTCCCACCCAAGACCCTTAATTTCACCACATCTGCTGCTGCTGCTGCTAAGTCACTTCAGTCGTGTTCGACTCTGTGTGACCCCATAGACGGCAGCCCACCAGACTTTCCCGTCCCTGGGATTCTCCAGGCAAGAACACTGGAGTGGGTTGCCATTTCCTTCTCCAATGCATGAAAGTGAAAAGTGAAAGGGAAGTCACTCAGTCATGTCTGACTCTTCTCGGCCCCATGGACTGCAGCCCACCAGGCTCCTCCGTCCATGGGATTTTCCAGGCAAGAGTACTGGAGTGGGGCAGTGTCCCTTTTGACATGGAGGTTCTGGGTAGCTCTGCAAAACTATCATTAGAAGGCTGTTACTCACCGTGCCTCCTGGAGATCACTGAGTCTGATCTTTGAGCCAGAAATCCTTGCTTTTATGCACTGTCTCACAGGAGAGACTTTGAAACAAGCAGGTTTTTTGTTTTGCTTTAATATTTAAGTCTTTATTGAATTTTTTACAATTTTGCTCTGTTTTATGTTTTGGTTTTTTGGCCACGAAGTATGTTGGATCGTAGGTCCCCGACCAGGGATTGAACCCACAGCCTCCTCATTGGGAGACAAAGTCTTAACCACTGGACTGCCAGGGAAGTACCTGGGAATAAATGTTTAACACTCTTTTCAATTTAGAACAGGATGTGATTCAAACAGAGATGATACTTAATAAACTTTGCTTATGTGTAATGTGTACATTCCTTAGAGTGGTTGTTCTTGCTGGGTGGCAAATGGGTCTAGGGCTAGAAATGCTGATTTTTTTCCTTCAATATAGCCCTTGTGAAAGGAAAAGTCACTCAGGCGTGTCTGACTCTTTGTAGAATTTAAAAAGTCTAGAAAACAAGTGGAGAAGACGATGGTACCCCACTCCAGTACTCTTGCCTGGAAAACCCCATGGATGGAGGAGCCTGGTAGGCTGCAGTCCATGGGGTCGCGAAGAGTCAGACATGACTGAGTGACTTCCCTTTCACTTTTCACTTTCATGCATTGGAGAAGGAAATGGCAGCCCACTCTAGTGTTCTTGCCAGGAGAATCCCAGGGATGGGGGAGCCTGGTGGGCTGCCGTCTATGGGGTTGCACAGAGTTGGACAGGACTGAAGTGACTTAGCAGCAGCAGAAGAAGAAAGCAAGTATAAAAGCATGAACATTCATATTTGTTGGTTGGTTTGGAGAATTTAAGTTACACAGATGATTGTGATGTTAACAACTGTTCCTCTTTGGGTTTGGGGGTTTGGGTTTTTGCTTCTGAGAAGAAACAGCTTTCAAAGCATGAGACTAAAACAACAGAATCACAGAAAGGCTAATCACCCCCTCTTATACTTGAGCTGAAGAAATAGTTTGGTGACTTCTTACCTCCAAGCTGTTTAAGTAAATAATAAATACCCTTGCACTTAAACCTCCGTGGATACCTCACAGAAAAACAGAGACACTAACTGATCACGTGCTCTTCAGTCTCACCTCTGCCCCAAGACTCGACTCAGCTGGCTGCCATTGGCTGCTGTTCCCTCACCAATGTCCCCTCCTTCTGCCTGTTCCTTACTTTTTCTGTGTCAGCATAGACCTAACTTTCCTTGGGTGTTTTCTCTGAATGCCTTCTCAGAGTCGGCTAGGTGTCCCTGTCATGTTCTAAATGACAGCTGAGTTCTGAAAAGCGGTAAGTATATGGTGAGCCATTCGCTCTCTTTGCAGGCACTCAGTTGTGCTCTCAAGGGCTTCCCAGGAAGCACTAGGGCTGAAGAACCCACCTGCCCATGCAGGAGATGGGAAAGACCCAGATTCAATCCCTAGGTCAAGAAGACTCCCTGGAGAAAGAACTGCCAACCCACTCCAGTATTCTTGCCTGGGAATTCCCATGGACAGAGAGGAGCCTGCTGGGCTACAGTCCACGGGTCACACAAAGGGTCAGACCTGACTGAGCGCACATACAGCACAAAAGCAGGAGCGGTGATGTATGACCTTATGAGCAAGGCCATAATCCTATGAAACTTAGTTTGAAAAAGCAAAAGTGTGAATTTTAACTCATTTCATGGGTTACAAAATGCTAATTTTCTCTGGGTTTTTTGTCAGTCATTTAAAAATCCTGAGGCCATGCAAAAACAGACAGTGGGTTTTAGAACTCAGTGATCCTCTCTTAGAATCTTTCCTCCAAACCGTTGAGTCCAAGTAACTTGAGAGCAAAGACAAGCTAAACAAAGCATCTGGAGATGGTTCTCCTAGAAAGCAGTGATGGGGGTGTTCTCGGGATTCCCTTTCAATGCCCTGGATGGAGGGAAAGAGGTGGGAGGAGGGAGAGAAATGATACAAAGATAGAGGACATTAGACATTGACAGATAGATAGATAAGTAAGCGAAAAATGATATGTATAAACGATAGATAGGGACTTCCCTGGTGGTCGAGTGGCTAAGACTCCATGCTTCCAATGCAGAGGGCATGAGTTCAATCCCTGGCCAGGGGACTAAGATCCCACATCCACAGGGCGTGGCCAAAGTTAAATAAATAAAATAGTCTATTTCCAGGCTGTCTTAAAAATAAAAATAGGGAATTCCTTGGTGGTCCAGTAGCTGAGATGCCTTGCTCCCAATTCAGGGGACCTGGGCTTGGTCTCTGGTCAGGGAACTAGATCCCACCTGGGACAGCTAAGAGTTCGCCTACTGCAACTGAAGATCCCGTGGGTCACAGCTAAGACCTGGTGTGGTAAGATAAACACACAAATAACTGGATATTTAAAATAAAATAATAGATGATTGCTTGATAGAAAGTAGAGAATGAATAGATGGTAGATAGATACAAACAGATTATTAATACATAAATGACATCTAGATGTAGATATAGATAAGTGATTATTGTTGCTGTTGTTTAGTCCCTAAGTAGTGTCGGACTCTTTTTGAGTCCACGGACTGTAGCCCACCAGGCTCCTCTGTCCATGGGATTCTCCAGACAAGAACATTGGAAGACCGGGGAGGGAGGAGCCAAGATGGCGGAGGAGTAGGATGGGGAGAACACTTTCTCCCCCACAAATTCATCAAAAGAGCATTTAAACGTCGAGTAGATTCCACAAAACAACTTCTGAATGCCGGCAGAGGACATCAGGCACCCAGAAAAGCAATCCAACTCTTCGAAAGGAGGTAGGAAAAAATATAAAAGACAAAAAAAGAGACAAAAGAGGGAGGGATGGAGTTCCGTCCCAGGAAGGGAGTCTTAAAAAGAGAGAACTTTCCAAACACCAGGAAACCTTCTCACTGCCGAATCTGTGCCGAGCTTTGGAAGCACAGAGGGCAACATAACAGGAAGAAAAAATAAATAAACAATTAAAACTCGAAGAGTGCGAGTCCTACGGTAACTCCCCCAGCGGAGAAGCAGCACAGACGCCTGCACGCGCCATTAGCAAGCGGGGGCTGGGCAGGGAGGCGCAGCGCGGGCTGCATCGCTTAGAGTAAGAATCTGGCCTGAATACCCTGAGCACTATCTGAGCGAAATAATTTGGGCTAGCAAACCAGACTGTGGGATATCTACCACGCGAAAAGCCAGCCCTAACCTAAGACCGCCAGGCCCGCGCACGGAACAAAGAATTGAACAGAGATAGCCGGCTGCAGACCTTCCCCCTCCGGTGACAGGCAGCCAGAGCCGGAAGGGGGCAATCGCAGCCCCAGAGAGACATTATCTATAAAACTGTAAGCAGGCTTCTTTGTTAACTAAAACTTTTTGGGGGTCTGGACGGTTAACATCTGCCTGAGAAGGTGCGCCGGTTTTACACCCAGATAACCGAGTGGCGGGGAGGCGATAAGTCGCAGCATTGGCGCTCGCCAAACACCTCATCACTTGAGCTGCTCGAACCTGGGAAGAGCACAAAACTCAGGCCCAACTGAGTCTGCGCCTCTGAGGACTACCCGAGTGCCTGAACCTGAGCGGCTTGGACCTGGGAGGTACATGCAACCCAGGGCCAGCCTCGGATTGTTCCCGGCGGAACAACCTAGAGCCCGAGCAGTGTGGGCAGGGAGGCTACACGCGCCGTGAGCGGGGGCAGACCCAGTGTGGCTGAGGCACTGTGAGCGCACGCCAGTGTTATTTGTTTGCAGCATCCCTCCCTCCCTCCCCACAGCGCAACTGAACAAAGAGAAGAAATACAGCTCCACCCATCAGAACACCGACACAAGCTTCCCTAACCAGGAAACCTTGACAAGCCACCTGTACAAACCCACACACAGCGAGGAAAAGCCACAATAAAGAGAACTCCACAAACTGCCAGAATACAGAAAGGACACCCCAAACTCAGCAATTTAAACAAGATGAAGAGACAGAGGAATAGCCAGCAGATAAAGGAACAGGATAAATGCCCACCAAACCAAACAAAAGAGGAAGAGATAGGGAATCTACCTGATAAAGAATTCCGAATAATGATAGTGAAATTGATCCAAAATCTTGAAATTAAAATGGAATCACAGATAAATAGCTTGGAGACAAGGATTGAGAAGATGCAAGAAAGGTTTAACAAGGACCTAGAAGAAATAAAAAAGAGTCAATATATAATGAATAATGCAATAAATGAAATTAAAAACACTCTGGAGGCAATAAATAGTAGAATAACAGAGGCAGAAGATAGGATTAGTGAATTAGAAGATAGAATGGTAGAAATAAATGAATCAGAGAGAATAAAAGAAAAACGAATTAAAAGAAATGAGGACAATCTCAGAGACCTCCAGGACAATATTAAATGCTACAACATTCGAATCATAGGGGTTCCAGAAGAAGAAGACAAAAAGAAAGACCATGAGAAAATACTTGAGGAGATAATAGTTGAAAACTTCCCTAAACTGGGGAAGGAAATAATCACCCAAGTCCAAGAAACCCAGAGAATCCCAAACAGGATAAACCCAAGGCGAAACACCCCAAGACACATATTAATCAAATTAACAAAGATCAAACACAAAGAACAAATATTAAAAGCAGTAAGGGAAAAACAATAAATAACACACAAGGGAATTCCCATAAGGATAACAGCTGATCTTTCAATAGAAACTCTTCAAGCCAGGAGGGAATGGCAAGACATACTTAAAATGATGAAAGAAAATAACCTACAGCCCAGATTATTGTACCCAGCAAGGATTTCATTCAAGTATGAAGGAGAAATCAAAAGCTTCTCAGACAAGCAAAAGCTGAGAGAATTCTGCACCACCAAACCAGCTCTCCAACAAATACTAAAGGATATTCTCTAGACAGGAAACACAAAAATGGTGTATAAATTCGAACCCCAAACAATAAAGTAAATGGCAACGGGATCATACTTATCAGTAATTACCTTAAATGTAAATGGGTTGAATGCCCCAACCAAAAGACAAAGACTGGCTGAATGGATACAAAAACAAGACCCCTACATATGTTGTCTACAGGAGACCCACCTCAAAACAGGGGACACATACAGACTGAAAGTGAAGGGCTGGAAAAACATTTTCCACGCAAATAGGGACCAAAAGAAAGCAGGAGTAGCAATACTCATATCAGATAAAATAGACTTTAAAACAAAGGCTGTGAAAAGAGACAAAGAAGGTCACTACATAATGATCAAAGGATCAATCCAAGAAGAAAATATAACAATTATAAGTATATATGCACCCAACACGGGAGCACCGCAGTATGTAAGACAAATGCTAACAAGTATGAAAGGAGAAATTAACAATAACACAATAATAGTGGGAGACTTTAATACCCCACTCACACCTATGGATAGATCAACTAAACAGAAAATTAACAAGGAAACACAAACTTTAAACGATACAATAGACCAGTTAGATCTAATTGGTATCTATAGGACATTTCATCCCAAAACAATGAATTTCACCTTTTTCTCAAGTGCACATGGAACCTTCTCCAGGATAGATCACATCCTGGGCCATAAAGCTAGCCTTGGTAAATTCAAAAAAATAGAAATCATTCCAAGCATCTTTTCTGACCACAATGCAGTAAGATTAGATCTCAATTACAGGAGAAAAACTATTAAAAATTCCAGCATATGGAGGCTGAACAACACGCTGCTAAATAACCAACAAATCACAGAAGAAATCAAAAAAGAAATCAAGATTTGCAAAGAAACGAATGAAAATGAAAACACAACAACCCAAAACCTGTGGGACACAGTAAAAGCAGTCCTAAGGGGAAAGTTCATAGCAATACAGGCACACCTCAAGAAAAAAGAAAAAAATCAAATAAATAACCTAACTCTACACCTAAAGCAACTAGAAAAGGAAGAAATGAAGAACCCCAGGGTTAGTAGAAGGAAAGAAATCTTAAAAATTAGAGCAGAAATAAATGCAAAAGAAACAAAAGAGACCATAGCAAAAATCAACAAAGCCAAAAGCTGGTTCTTTGAAAGGATAAATAAAATTGATAAACCATTAGCCAGACTCATCAAGAAACAAAGGGAGAAAAATCAAATCAATAAAATTAGAAACGAAAATGGAGAGATCACAACAGACAACACAGAAATACAAAGGATCATAAGAGACTATTATCAACAATTATATGCCAATAAAATGGACAACGAGGAAGAAATGGACAAATTCTTAGAAAAGTACAACTTTCCAAAACTCGACCAGGAAGAAATAGAAAACCTTAGCAGACCCATCACAAGCACGGAAATTGAAACTGTAATCAAAAATCTTCCAGCAAACAAAAGCCCAGGTCCAGACGGCTTCACAGCTGAATTCTATCAAAAATTTAGAGAAGAGCTAACACCTATCCTGCTCAAACTCTTCCAGAAAATTGCAGAAGAAGGTAAACTTCCAAACTCATTCTATGAGGCCACCATCACCCTAATACCAAAACCTGACAAAGATCCCACAAAAAAAGAAAACTACAGGCCAATATCACTGATGAATATAGATGCAAAAATCCTAAACAAAATTCTAGCAATCAGAATCCAACAACACATTAAAAAGATCATACACCATGACCAAGTGGGCTTTATCCCAGGGATGCAAGGATTCTTCAATATCCGCAAATCAATCAATGTAATACACCACATTAACAAATTGAAAAACAAAAACCATATGATTATCTCAATAGATGCAGAGAAAGCCTTTGACAAAATTCAACACCCATTTATGATAAAAACTCTCCAGAAAGCAGGAATAGAAGGAACATACCTC
Organism: Bos indicus x Bos taurus; assembly: GCF_003369695.1. Lineage (NCBI taxonomy): Eukaryota > Metazoa > Chordata > Mammalia > Artiodactyla > Bovidae > Bos > Bos indicus x Bos taurus. Next base: position 3,239,014 of record NC_040093.1, read on the forward strand.
AACATAATAAAAGCTATATATGACAAACCCACAGCAAACATTATCCTCAATGGTGGAAAATTGAAAGCATTTCCTCTAAAGTCAGGAACAAGACAAGGGTGCCCACTTTCACCATTACTATTCAACATAGTTTTGGAAGTTTTGGCCACAGCAATCAGAGCAGAAAAAGAAATAAAAGGAATCCAAATTGGAAAAGAAGAAGTAAAACTCTCACTATTTGCAGATGACATGATCCTCTACATAGAAAACCCTAAAGACTCCACCAGAAAATTACTAGAACTAATCAATGATTATAGTAAAGTTGCAGGATATAAAATCAACACACAGAAATCCCTTGCATTCCTATACACTAATAATGAGAAAACAGAAAGAGAAATTAAGGAAACAATTCCATTCACCATTGCAACGAAAAGAATAAAATACTTAGGAATATATCTACCTAAAGAAACTAAAGACCTATATATAGAAAACTATAAAACACTGGTGAAAGAAATCAAAGAGGACACTAATTGATGGAGAAATATACCATGTTCATGGATTGGAAGAATCAATATAGTGAAAATGAGTATACTACCCAAAGCAATTTATGGATTCAACGCAATCCCTATCAAGCTACCAACAGTATTCTTCACAGAGCTAGAACAAATAATTTCACAATTTGTATGGAAATACAAAAAACCTCGAATAGCCAAAGCGATCTTGAGAAAGAAAAATGGAACTGGAGGAATCAACCTACCTGATTTCAGGCTCTACTACAAAGCCACAGTTATCAAGACAGTATGGTACTGGCACAAAGACAGAAATATAGATCAATGGAACAAAATAGAAAGCCCAGAGATAAATCCACGCACATATGGACAACTTATCTTTGACAAAGGAGGCAAGAATATACAATGGATTAAAGACAATCTCTTTAACAAGTGGTGCTGGGAAATCTGGTCAACCACTTGTAAAAGAATGAAACTAGAACACTTTCTAACACCATATACAAAAATAAACTCAAAATGGATTAAAAATCTCAACATAAGACCAGAAACTATAAAACTCCTAGAGGAGAACATAGGCAAAACACTCTCTGACATACATCACAGCAGGATCCTCTATGATCCACCTCCCAGAATATTGGAAATAAAAGCAAAAATAAACAAATGGGACCTAATTAAACTTAAAAGCTTCTGCACATCAAAGGAAACTATTAGCAAGGTGAAAAGACAGCCTTCAGAATAGGAGAAAATAATAGCAAATGAAGCAACCGACAAACAACTAATCTCAAAAATATACAAGCAACTCCTACAGCTCAACTCCAGAAAAATAAATGACCCAATCAAAAAATGGGCCAAAGATCTAAATAGACATTTCTCCAAAGAAGACATACAGATGGCTAACAAACACATGAAAAGATGCTCAACATCACTCATTATCAGAGAAATGCAAATCAAAACCACTATGAGATACCATTTCACACCAGTCAGAATGGCTGTGATCCAAAAGTCTACAAATAATAAATGCTGGAGAGGGTGTGGAGAAAAGGGAACCCTCTTACACTGTTGGTGGGAATGCAAACTAGTACAGCCACTATGGAGAACAGTGTGGAGATTCCTTAAAAAACTGGAAATAGAACTGCCTTATGATCCAGCAATCCCACTGCTGGGCATACACACTGAGGAAACCAGAAGGGAAAGAGACACGTGTACCCCAATGTTCATCGCAGCACAGTTTATAATAGCCAGGACATGGAAGCAACCTAGATGTCCATCAGCAGATGAATGGATAAGAAATCTGTGGTACATATACACAATGGAGTATTACTCAGCCATTAAAAAGAATACATTTGAATCAGTTCTAATGAGGTGGATGAAACTGGAGCCTATTATACAGAGTGAAGTAAGCCAGAAGGAAAAACACCAATACAGTATACTAACGCATATATATGGAATTTAGAAAGATGGTAACGATAACCCTGTATACGAGACAGCAAAAGAGACACTGATGTATAGAACAGGCTTATGGACTCTGTGGGAGAGGGAAAGGGTGGGAAGATTTGGGAGAATGGCATTGAAACATGTGAAATGTCATGTATGAAACGAGATGCCAGTCCAGGTTCAATGTATGATGCTGGATGCTTGGGGCTGGTGCACTGGGATGACCCAGAGGGATGGTATGGGGAGGGAGGAGGGAGGAGGGTTCAGGATGGGGAACACATGAGAAATAAAGGAATAAAAAAAAAAAAAGACACAGACTGGCAGGACTTGGTGATCAACACCGATGTTGGGGTTTCTAAATTACCTCCAATGCCCTTAAAACTCTAAGGTCTTTTGAATCCTACACATCTCTTGGGCTCATTTATGAGAGCAAGGATAATGCAAATATAGACTTGTACCTTCAGGGAAATGACAATAGCAGTGTGGGCAGCTAGAGGCATGACCCTCTGCTCTTCTCCACCCAGCACACACACACATACCTCTCTCTCTCCCCCACTTACCTACTTCCAAGTCTCCTCACCACCATCACCTCCCTGCGACTCTTTTGTTCCCCAGAATCTCTGATGTCAGACTTGTGATGTAATGACTAACACAGAGTCTGACTGTCTCTTTTGATAAATAAAAGATCTGTCTTTAGCCATGTTTGAAAACCCACCCCAATCCTCTACATTATCTTTCTCTACAGGGTTGAGAAAAAAGAAAATGAAGCCAGACATATGACCTTCTCAATCCAAATTTTCCTACTACTGTTGGCAATTAAAAAAAAAAAGTTAGATAACATTAAAAACGTTGAACATTCTATTTGTGACAAAGCAAGAGAAGAAAAAAAAAAAAAAGAACATTGGAGTGGGTTGCCATTTCCTGCTGCAGGGGATCTTCCCGGCCCATGGATAGAACCCATGTCCTCTGCATTGCAGGCAATGCTTCACCACAAGCCACCATGGAAGGCTGTAGATAGATGATAGAATTAGACAAATAAATGGTAGCTAGATGGAAATGGCAAACCACTCCAGTATTCCTGCCTGGAGAATCCCAGGGATGGGGGAGCCTGGTGGGCTGCCATACAGAGTTGCACAGAGTCGGACATGACTGAAGCGACTTAGCAGCAGGAGCAGCAGGTAGATGATAATAAATGATCAATAGATAATAAACGCATGATTGATAGATGATAGATGATAAATAAGTAGACAATAAAATGACAGATAATGATAGATAGACATGGATATGTGTATTCCCCACAGTATCAGAATAAAGAAAGCCCTGTCTAACCGCAATGGACACGAGATGGAGCAAGCTCTGGGAGACAGTGATGGACAGGGAGGCCTGGCGTGCTGCAGCCCATGGGGTCTCAAAGAGTCGGACACGACTGAGTGACTGAACAACAACAACCTCTTGCTCTGAGTTGGAACCTTCAGTGGTCTCCTCAGTCCTGAGGGAAGCCCTCCTGAGCCACAGGCCACTGAAATTTCAACACGACACCATGGTTCTCTCCCTCCAACCATGACCCACTTTGCCCACAGAGGAGAAGTTCAGTTCAGTGTCTTCATGGTGTCAGCGACGTCTGTATGCCCCACTCCCAACCCAGGAGGAAGAGGATGTGAACTGCCTTCACTACAGGGCTGAGAACCGAAAGCAACTGCACAGCTTCCTGTAAGTGTGGGTCACTCAACGGAGCAGTGTGCCCTTCATCAGAGGAGCAGGGCTGAGGCCGGTGGGCCGCCTGAACACGGGATCATGTCCATGGTTCCTCCCTCGCTGCTCTGTCTTGGTCAGTTGGGGAGAGAGGGTTAGGTACAAATAGATGGCTAAGCAGGGCAGGGCTGGTGGTTCTTTAAGGCTAGGCTGTTCTCACCGGGTGTTTCTTTCTAGGGTTGTGTTTGAGCCAGAGCACTTGGGCACAGAAGGGTGAGTATTCTGTGTGATACTCCTGAGGACCCAGCAGGGTTTAAGCCAGATATCAAGTCTCTTGGCCGCTGGAAAGAGGGGACTCAGACTTTAGAGCGGGGGCTGTAAGAGGGGGAGAAATAGAAGGGTGGAGGGAGAAACGCTTGTGTGTCTATTACCTGTTCCCTGTGTTCTAGGAAATCTCCCCCCGCCTCGTATCACAGCTCTGCCTGGATCCACAGTTCCAGCTAAGAGTCATGTGACCCTCCTGTGTGAAGGACCTAAACAAGCTGAAGGGTACAGGATATCAAGAGTGGGAAGTCCTGAGCCCATGGACAAAGACGAACAGATCATGTCCAGGAAGACCAACACTTTGAGTATTGCAGAGGTTACAACAGACAAGACAGGGCTGTACCACTGCTCCTATCAGAGAGGAGGCCGCTGGTCCCAGTTCAGTGACCCCCTGCAGCTGGTGATGACCGGTGAGGGGGCACAGAGGCAGTGGAGCCGGGACTGACCCCTCTGCCGAGGGAAGGACCAGGCTTCGGGGACAGGAAGCAGGAGGACCAAGCCTTGTCCTTGGGGAGGTCTCAGGGATGATGCCGAGAGACTTCCTCAAGGGGGAGGGGGGCGAGGACGAGAGAGAGACCAGATCCACGTCTGCTCCCAGGGACAAAAAGGGACAGTGCCTATGTGACCCTTCCCTTCATCGCTGAACTTCCTTCTTTCTCAGGAGCTTATGACAAGCCCTCCCTCTCCAGCATGGCTGGCACAGTGGTGGCTCCAGGGGAGACTGTGAAGTTGCAATGTTTCTCCAAAATCAACCATGATGTATTCATCCTCACCAAAGAAGATGGAGATCCCGTCACCCAGAACCAAAGCTGCACCCCCCCAGGACGGAGGACGCCAGACCATCTTCCTTTTGAATCCAGTCTCCTCCACACAGGCGGGGACCCACAGATGCTACGGTGCCTTCCACGACAACCCCTACGTGTGGTATCAGCCCAGTGACCCACTGCAGCCTCTGGTCGAAGGTGAGGAAGAAGCCCAGTCCACCCACCTGCTCCCCGCCCTGGGGACTGACTCTGCGGTTAAAGCACTGGCTGGGGAAGAGGACCACAAGAGGGAGGGTGTGTGAGCACCATCAGCTTAGACACGCATCTCTGAGGGATGGGCCGGGGACAGGCCATGTGGGTCCCTGGGACTCTGGGAGGTGAGAGCCTAACTGGGCGGAAATAAGGAAGACCTCTCCCACCTCACCTCTGTTTTCGGGAACTACTGACTCTCCCAGCAGCACACAGCCCAGAGGTTCAACTGGTGAGTGAGTTTAGGTGGAAAACTGAAAAGAGATTCTGTGTTCCCTTCTCTCTGACCTGGAGTGTTAACCGCATGGATGCAGATGTATATGTTATATATTATATGGATATACGTGTGTGTTAGTTACTCAGTCGTGTCCGACTCTGTGACCCCACAAACTGTAGCCCACCAGGCTCCTCTGTCCATGGGATTTCCCAGGCAAGAACACTGGAGTGGGTTGCCATTCCCTTCTCCAGAGGATCTTCCTGACCCAGGGATTGAACCCCGGTCTCCCGAATAGCAGGCAGATTCTTTACTGTTTGAGCTACAAGGAACTCCATGTATATATATGTATTTTATATGTATGTAACTATTATTAAATATCATATATGCTTTGCTGAAAAATATTTACATAGACTATATTAATACATGTGTTATATGTATTCTCATTTTTGTTAGAATAAAAATGTGTCACATAATGACTGATTGGGAAAAACAGAGTCACACAGTGTAACAGAACAAGACTGACAGAAGGGGCTAGTGGTTTAGAAGAGGGCTCAACAAGCAAATCCCTCATGGGTGTTATTTTTAACAAACACTGGGATGAAATCAGAGGGGTAATCCTTGTAGAGAGTGCAGGACATGCAGAGGAACGAGCCCTGGGCCAGGACCCAGACGTAGAGACCCACTCAGGAGCCCATGGGTAACAGAGGCCAGAGTGTCTGCTGCTGGGGAATGGTCAAATCACAGGAGATACCGAGCTAGAAGCAGGCCAGGCTCTGGGCAGGGACTGGCAGCCTCCAGCACCCCAGTCCTGTCTTTCTTGACTCCAGAAGTCCAGTATCAGCACAGCGCCCATAATGACAGGAGGAAAGAAAGGTGTTTAATGCTTACCCCGAGGGAGTGGGCTGGGCAGGCTTCCCACCAGGTCCAGAGGTCTGCAGAAATGAGCTTGAGTTTTAGCGTCCTTTAGAGGCATGGACAGCTTCCCTGGTAGCTCACTGGTAAAGAATTTACCTGCCAAGTAGGAGACCCAGGTTCAATCCCCAGGTCAGGAAGATGCCCTGGAGAAGGGCATGGCAACTCACTCAATACCCTTGCCTGGGATATCCCATGGATGGAGGAGCCTGGTGGGACACAGTCCATGGGGTCACAAGGACACAGCTGAGTGACTAATCAACAACCACCAACGGGAATCGGCCCTTCTACCTCTTCTCTCTCAGCCCCTACAGCGTGGCATCCTTCCGTGGAGACTCAAGTCCGCCTGAGCCTGGCTGCCCTGCTTCTCCTGGTCATGGTCGTCCTGTTGGCTGAAGCCTGGTGCAGCCGGGGGTGGGGGGGGGGAGTTCCTCAGTGAAGTCAGATGAGCCCCTTCCCCAGTGGACTGACAAGCGCCAGTGACCCTCCGCTGGCATCAAAGCACTGTGCTCACCTGTGGGGGCGGCGGTTCCAGGCCCTGGCTGGGTCACCCATCCGATGCAGCAGTGTACTCGCTTCCTGTCGAACCTGAGACAATGTACCAGAGGCACCGTGGATGAGAGCAGCCCACTGTGAATTCTCTTTCAGTTCTAGAGAGCAGAAGTCTAAACCCTGTCCCCAAGCCTGCACTACTTGCTACTTTCCCGTTGGTGTTCTTGCCTTTTCGAGCTTCTAGACTCTGCCTGTGCTCCCTGTCGTGGAGCTCCGTCCTCCAGACACAGGAGGGGAGCGCCTCTTCTCCTTTCTGACCTCTGCTTCCTTCCTCCCTTCTTGCCTCACACACTCCCACCCTCCTGGTTCCCTCTTGACGAACACTTATGGGGGTCCAGTGGTTAAGAATCTGCCCTGCAACGCAGGGGATGTGTTTGATACCCAGAGAGGGAACTAAGATCCCACAGGCTGCAAAGCAGCTAAGCCTGTGAGCAGCAACCAAATGAATAAATAAATAAAAATAAAATTATATTTTAAAAAGACCCATGACTACGTTGGGCACCCCCCGCCCGTGACAACCTGCGATAAGCTCCCACCCAAGACCCTTAATTTCACCACATCTGCTGCTGCTGCTGCTGCTGCTGCTAAGTCACTTCAGTCGTGTCTGACTCTGTGTGACCCCATAGACGGCAGCCCACCCAACTCTCCCATCCCTGGGATTCTCTAGGCAAGAGCACTGGAGTGGGTTGCCATTCCTTCTCCAATGCATGAAAGTGAAAAGTGAAAGAGAAGTTGCTCAGTCATGTCTGACTCTTTGCGACCCCATGGACTGCAGCCTACCAGGCTCCTCCATCTATGGGATTTTCCAGGCAAGAGTACTGGAGTGGGGCAGTGTCCCTTTTGACATGGAGGTTCTGGGTAGCTTTTCAAAACTATAATTAGAGGGCTATTACTCACCCTGCCTCCTGGAGATCACTGAGTCTGATCTTTGAGCCAGAAATCCTTGCTTTTATGCACTGTCTCACAGGAGAGACTTTGAAACAAGCAGGTTTTTTGTTTTGCTTTAATATTTAAGTTTTTATTGGATTTGTTACGATTTTGCTTCTGTTTTATATTTTGGTTTTTTGGCCACGAAGTATGTTGGATCGTAGGTCCCCGACCAGGGATTGAACCCACAGCCTCCTCATTGGGAGACAAAGTCTTAACCACTGGACTGCCAGGGAAGTACCTGGGAATAAATGTTTAACACTCTTTTCAATTTAGAACAGGATGTGATTCAAACAGAGATGATACTTAATAAACTTTGCTTATGTGTAATGTGTACATTCCTTAGAGTGGTTCTTCTTGCTGGGTGGCAAATGAGTCTAGGGCTAGAAATGCTGATTTTTTTTTCTTCAATATAGCCCTTGTGAAAGGAAAAGTCACTCAGGCGTGTCTGACTCTTTGTAGAATTTAAAAATTCTAGAAAGCAAGTGGAGAAGATGATGGTACCCAACTCCAGTACTCTTGCCTGGAAAACCCCATGGATGGAGGAGCCTGGTAGGCTGCAGTCCATGGGGTCGCTAAGGGTTGGACACAACTGAGCGACTTCACTTTCACTTTTCACTCTCATGCATTGGAGAAGGAAATGGCAGCCCACTCCAGTGTTCTTGCCAGGAGAATACCAGGGACGGGGGAGCCTGGTGGGCTGCCGTCTATGGGGTTGCACAGAGTGGGACATGACTGAAGCGACTTAGCAGCAGGAGCAGCAGGTAGATGATAATAAATGATTAATAGATAATAAATGTATGATTGATAGATGATAAATAAGTAGACAATAAAATGACAGATAATGATAGATAGACGTGGATATGTGTATTCCCCACAGTATCAGAATAAAGAAAGCCTTGTCTAACCGCAATGGACACCAGTGGGAGCAAACTCTGGGAGACAGTGATGGACAGGGAAGCCTGACATGCTGCAGCCCATGGGGTCTCTAAGAGTCAGACACGACTGAGTGTGAACAACAACAGCAACCTCTTGCTCTGAGTTGGAACCTTCAGTCATCTCCTCAGTCCTGAGGGAAGCCCTCCTGAGCCACAGGCCACTGAAATTTCAACACGACACCATGGTTCTCTCCCTCCAACCATGACCCACTTTGCCCACAGAGGAGAAGTTCAGTTCAGTGTCTTCATGGTGTCAGCGACGTCTGTATGCCCCACTCCCAACCCAGGAGGAAGAGGATGTGAACTGCCTTCACTACAGGGCTGAGAACGAAAAGCAACTGCACAGCTTCCTGTAATTGTGGGTCACTCGACAGAGCAGTGTGCCCTTCATCAGAGGAGCAGGGCTGAGGCCGGTGGGCAGCCTGAACTCGGGATCATGTCCATGGTTCCTCCCTCGCTGCTCTGTCTTGGTCAGTCGGAGAGAGAGGGTTAGGTACAAATAGACGGCTAAGGAGGGCAGGGCTGGTGGTTCTTTAAGGCGGGGCTGTTCTCACCGGCTGTTTCTTTCTAGGGTTGTGTCTGAGCCAGAGCACTTGGGCACAGAAGGGTGAGTATTCTGTGTGATACTCCTGAGGACCCAGCAGGGTTTAAGCCAGATATCAGGTCTCTTGGCCGCTGGAAAGAGGGGACTCAGACTTTAGAGCAGGGGCTGTAAGAGGGGGAGAAACAGAAGGGTGGAGGGAGAAACGCTTGTGTGTCTATTACCTGTTCCCTGTGTTCTAGGAAATCTCCCCCCGCCTCGTATCATAGCTCTGCCTGGATCCACAGTTCCATGGAAGAGTCCTGTGACCCTCCTGTGTCAAGGACCTAAACAAGCTGAGGGGTACAGGATATCAAGAGTGGGAAGTCCTGAGCCCATGGACAAAGAGGAACAGATCACGTCCAGGAAGATCAACACTTTGAGTATCACAGAGATGACATTTGAGAAGACAGGGCTGTACCACTGCTCCTATCAGAGAGGAGGCCGCTGGTCCCAGTTCAGTGACCCCCTGCAGCTGGTGATGACCGGTGAGGGGGACACAGAGGCAGCGGAGCTGGGACTGACCCCTCTGCCAAGGGAAAGACCAGGATTCGGGGACAGGAAGCGGGAGGACCAAGCCTTGTCCTTGGGGAGGTCTCAGGGATGATGCCGAGAGACTTCCTCAAGGGTGAGGGGGGCGAGGACGAGAGAGAGACCAGATCCACGTCTGCTCCCAGGGACAAAAAGGGACAGTGCCTATGTGACCCTTCCCTTCATCGCTGAACTTCCTTCTTTCTCAGGAGCTTATGACAAGCCCTCCCTCTCCAGCATGGCTGGCACAGTGGTGGCTCCAGGGGAGAATGTGAAATTGCAGTGTTTCTCCAAAATCAACCATGATGTATTTATCCTCACCAAAGAAGATGGAGATCCTATCACCCAGAACCAAAGCTCCGTCCCCCACGACGGACGCCAGACCATCTTCCTCTTGAATCCAGTCTCCTCCACACAGGCGGGGACCTACAGATGCTACGGTGCCTTCCGCGAATATCCCTACGTGTGGTCTCACCCCAGTGACCCACTGCAGCTTCAGGTCGAAGGTGAGGAGGAAGCCCAGTCCACCCATCTGCTCCCCGCCCTGGGGGCTGACTCTGTGCTGTTAAAGCACTGGCTGGGGAAAAGGATCGCAAGAGGGGGCGTGTGTGAATGCCATCGGCTTAGACACACATCTCTGAGGGACGGGCCGGGGACGGGCCATGTGGGTCCCTGGGACTCTGGGAGGTGAGAGCCTGACAGCAGAAATAAGGAAGACCTCTCCCACTTCACCTCTGTTTTCAGGAACTACTGACTCTCCCAGCATCACACAGCCCAGACATTCAACTGGTGAGTAACTGAGTTTAGGTGGAAAACTGAGAAGAGATTCTGTGTTCCCTTCTCTCTGGCCTGGAGTGTTAACCGCATGGATGCAGATGTATATGTTATATATTATATGGATATACGTGTGTGTTAGTTGCTCAGTCGTGTCTGACTCTGTGACCCCACAAACTGTAGCCCACCAGGCTCCTCTGTCCATGGGATTTCCCAGGCAAGAACACTGGAGTGGGTTGCCATTCCCTTCTCCAGAGGATCTTCCTGACCCAGGGATTGAACCCTGGTCTCCTACATAGCAGGCAGATTCTTTACTGTTTGAGCTACAAGGAACTCCATGTATATATATGTATTTTATATGTATGTAACTATTATTAAATATCATATATGCTTTGCAGAAAATATTTACATAGACTATATTAATACATGTGTTATATGTATTTTCATTTTTGTTAGAATAAAAATGTGTCACATAATGACTGGTTGGGAAAAACAGAGTCACACAGTGTAACAGAACAAGACTGACAGAAGGGGCTAGTGATTTAGAAGAGGTCTCAACAAGCAAGTCCCTCGTGGATGTATATTTAACAGACACTGGGATGAAATCAGAGGGGTGATCCTTGTAGAGAGCGCAGGACAGGCAGAGGAAGCAGCCCTGGGCCAAGACACAGAGGTAGAGACGTGCTCAGGAGCCCACGGGTAACAGAGGCCAGCGTGTCTGCTGCAGGAAAGGTCAAATCACAAGAGATACCGAGCGAGGAGCAGGCCAGGCTCTGGGCAGGGACTGGCAGTCTCCAGCACCCCTGTTCTGTCTTTCTTGACCCCAGAAGCCCAGGATCAGCACAGCGCCCATAATGACAGGAGGAAAGAAAGGTGTTTAATGCTTGCCCCGAGGGAGTGGGCTGGGCGGGCTTCCCACCAGGTCCAGAGATCTGCAGAAATGAGCTTGAGTTTTAGGGTCCTTTAGAGGCATGGACAGCTTCCCTGGTGGGTAGCTGACTCTCCCAGTGGTAGAGAATCTGCCTGCCAAGTAGGAGACCCAGGTTTAATCCCCAGGTCAGGAAGATGCCCTGGAGAAGGGCGTGGCAACTCACTCAATACCCTTGCCTGGGAAATCCCATGGATGGAGGAACCTGGTGGGCCATAGTCCATGGGGTCACAAGGACACAGCTGAGTGACTAATCAACAACCACCAATGGGAATCGGCCCTTCTACCTCTTCTCACTCAGCGCCTACGGCTTGGCATCCTTCCGTGGAGACTCAAGTCCGCCTGAGCCTGGCTGCCCTGCTTCTCCTGGTCATGGTCGTCCTGTTGGCTGAAGCCTGGTGCAGCCGGGGAGGGGGGGGTCCCTCAGTGAAGTCAGATGAGCCCCCACCCCAGTGGACTGACAAGCGCCGATGACCCTCCGCTGGCATCAAAGCACTGTGCTCACCTGTGGGGGTGGCGGTTCCAGGGCCCTGGCTGGGTCACCCATCCGATGCAGCAGTGTACTCGCTTCCTGTCGAACCTGAACAACTTACCAGAGGCACTGTGGACGAGAGCAGCCCACTGTGAATTCTCTTTCAGTTCTAGAGAGCAGAAGTCTAAACCCTGTCCCCAAGCCTGCACTACTTGCTACTTTCCCGTTGGTGTTCTTGCCTTTTCGAGCTTCTAGACTCTGCCTGTGCTCCCTGTCGTGGAGCTCCGTCCTCCAGACACAGGAGGGGAGTGAGAGAGTCATTTCCTAGGCAGGTTGATAGGGAGTCTAGGGGTCCCCAAAGAGAGAGGGGTCTGGAATTCTCAAGGAGGAAAAAAAGGACAAACTTTTTTTCTTTCTCCACATTCCTTAGGATTATATACCAATTATGTATCCTGCCTAAGGACAGTCTTTGGATTCAACCTTCTGTTATTTTAAAAAGTTAATTATGGGAGTATACCTGGTCTTTACAAGGATGTATCTTGCCTGAGGACAGTGTTATCTTAAAATGTAAATTATGGGAGTAGGTCGGAGGAGGTCTTTACAACCTCCAGACATTCTTTGGATTATATAACCTCATTATTAACACTAGCAAGCGGGTACTCTTTCTGCCCCCTTCTGATGCCTATGTCAGAAGCTTTCTCTATCTCCTTTATACTTTAATAAAACTTTATTACACAAAAGCTCTGAGCGATCAAGCCTCGTCTCTGGCCCCGGATTGAATTCTTCTCCTCTGGGGGCCAAGAATCCCGGTGTATTCACGTGATTCAACAACAACCTTTCATCTTGGGGGCTCGTCCGGGATCCTTCAGGACAAGGTAAGGATGCTTGGAGCTTTAGTTCTTTGATCTCTTGGTGAACACGTTTTCTGCTGTGCTTTACTAACTCTACCGTGTGCTTGTGTGAATGAATGGCATGCCCTGCGTGAAACAAGTAAGGAGCTCTGCTCTGCGGTTCCACGGTGATCTCATAGGGCTTATGGCAGAAACCTGTCGGGGCATTATACCGACCTGCCAATGCCAAGAGGCACCCAATGTCTCCTTCGGGAACCGACCAGAAATGGGCAAAGCGTGTGGACCGAACTCTCCTTTCTCGGTCAAACTTTTCGGTCTCTTTGACCATTTCATAACTCCTTGGGAATTAGAAGTACTAACCTAATCTATCGGATCATAGACTTTCAAGGGACTTGTGATCTATACTGTTACTGTGTACTGTGGCTTAGGTCCCAAACTTGAATTCGTAGTCAAGAAAGTGTCTAGCCTCGCTAGGAATCGAAAGTTCGGAAGCTAGATGGAGCTCTAGCTCCCAGAACATCTCTGAGGTTAAAGGTTACTCAGATTGGGACTGTGATGGGTTTTTTTTCTTTGGTAACGCCGGCTCTTAGTGGATCAGAGGAGGGTGTTATACTGGTGTGGTGATGCTTGGAAAGAACATCTCAGTTTTATGTTCACGTCGGTCTTATTGTGGTCAGGAAATACTCAGGGTCGTGCACAGGCACTCAGGTGACGAATGTTTCCCCGGTAGTCTTAGCTTGGGAGGCATTCCGGAAGGTTACTCTGATTCACCCCGGGTGACATCAGAGGCAAGCAAGGTTAAGGGTGAAGAGCTGGACGTCAAGTAGGGATGCTATCAAGTCTACCCCTGGTACATCCCCACCCCATCCCGGTGGTAGAACCGGGAGGGACGAGTACGGCGCCTGCGTCGGTAAGGGACAGACTAAGTCCGACCAGGAAGGAAAAGCTTTTGGTGTAACGTCTGTCTACACCCCCATCTAGAGCAGGGAGGGACGCCTCCGGTAGAAAAAATGGCGCTGGTCGCTTTTTTTCTCTCTTACAGATGGGAGCTAACAATTCCAGCCTCACTCCTTTGAACTGTATCCTGAAAAACTGGGATAGATTTGATCCCCAGGGCTTAAAGAAGACACACCTGGTCTTCCTATGTGATACTGCATGGCCACGGTATCCATTGGAGGACGGCGAACGGTGGCCAGTTGGAGGGTCTCTTAAGTATAACACTGTTCTACAATTAGACCGGTTCTGTAAGGAACAAGGGAAATGGGTAGAAGTAGCATATGTGTTGCCCTTTTTCTCTCTGCGAAATATGCCAGACTTATGTCCTAAGGGTATAGATTTGGGCGTGAAACCTTCAGCTCCCTCCTGTCCTCTTACTTTGCCCCCATACCTGGGACTCCAAACTGGGATTCAAACTGCCCACATGGAGGTCCAAACAACTCCTGTCTCAGTACGACCTCAGACTACTCTGGTTTCAGTAGAAACTCAGACCATCGAAGTAAGAGATGAGATGGAGGACAGGAGACAAAGAGAAGAGGAAAAACAGGTTTCTCCAATCTATCCCTGGGATCGTATGCGCAGAGCAGCCAGAGAGACTGAGGAACAGCCACACAAGTTGTTGCCTCTTTATGAAACACCCACCGGGAGAAATAATCAGTCTGTGAGAGTTAATAAGCCTTTCTCTTATCAAGAAATACAAAGAATCAAGGAGGATCTGGGAGACTATTTAGAGGACCCAGAAAAATATATTAGAGCTTTTAAAGGTGTTACTCTGCTTTATGACCTCACTTGGAAGGATGTGATGTATATCTTGGGACAAACGCTGACTCCTGAGTCAAAGACTCGAGTTTTGGGAAAAGCGGTTGCTTATGGAGATGAGTGGCTTGGTAATGAATCAGTAGGGAAGAGGGAGAACGAGACAGCGGCCCTCCCCACTGGGAATCAGGCGGTCCCAACTATAGAACCAGACTGGGACTACAACACAGCTAAAGGAAGATGGGATCAGAGTCATTGTGTTAGATGTATTCTTGAGGGACTTAGGCAGGCGCGTTCTAAGCCTTTAAACTATGACAAATTGGCAGACATAGAACAGGAGGAGAAAGAAGCTCCTGGTAAATTCCTAGATAGACTGAGAGAAGGCCTTCGCAGATTCACTGAGATTGATCCCGAAAGTGAAGAGGGAAAAGTGATCTTAAAGGATAGATTTCTCACTCAGTCGGCTCCAGATATCCGCCGTAAGCTATTAGAACAGGCGTATGGACCAAATCAGTCTTTAGATACTCTGTTACAACTGACTCAGACAGTCTATTATGGTAGGGAATACGAGGAAAAGAAAGGCAAAAAAGACAAAGGAAAAGGCGGAAGCCTTCGCCATGGCTATGAAAAACGTTCTTAAACAGCCTGAGAAAAATGCCCAGAGGGGCCCAGGTGAAAAGGGATGGGCTTGCTACTGCTGTGGAAAGGAGGGGCACCTCAAGCGGGATTGCCCTCAGGCATGTAAGCCGCCCCCGGCTCCATGTCCGGTCTGCAAAGGACCACACTGGAAGAGAGACTGTCCCCAGAGGCGTAGGTCTCCGGGGTCAGACTCTCAAGACAATCAGGACTGAAGGTGCCCGGGGGTCCGCACACAAGCTCCCGTCCTAATTACACCTGAGGAACCCTGGGTATTAATAGTTGTGGGGGGCCAATCCGTCAATTTCCTTTTAGATACTGGGGCAACTTATTCTGTGCTTACTGAAGTCCCTGGCCCACTTTCTTCCCAATCCGCTTCCGTAATGGGACTGTCTGGACGAGCCAAAAGGTATTATTTCAGTTATTCTTTATCTTGCAACTGGGATTCTGTGCTGTTTTCACACGAGTTTCTGATCGTGCCAGAATCTCCCTCACCCCTTTTGGGAAGGGATATACTGAGCAAGGTCCATGCCTCTGTTTTCATGAACATGGAGCCCTCCCTTTCTCTCCCTTTAGTTGAACAAAATGTAAATCCTAGAGTATGGGCTGATGGAAAATCTGTGGGTCGAGCACAAAATGCTATTCCTGTAGTTGTTAAGCTCAAAGACCCACACGTATTTCCACATAAGAAGCAGTATCCACTGAAACCTGAAGTTAAGGAAGGGTTAAAACCCATCATCGAAAATTTAAAGGAGCAGAGACTATTAATTCCCTGTAACAGTCCTTGCAACACTCCTATTTTGGGTATAAAGAAATCGAATGGTAAATGGAGACTAGTTCAAGACTTACGAATAATAAATGAGGCTGTAGTTCCTTTACACCCCGTGGTGCCTAATCCTTATACTCTATTGTCTGAAATTCCTGAACGGGCCAAATATTTCTCAGTAATTGATTTAAAGGATGCCTTCTATTCAGTGCCTTTGGCGGAAGAAAGTCAATTCCTATTTGCCTTTGAAGACCCTACGCAGCCAGCTTCTCAGTTAACCTGGACAGTTTTGCCCCAGGGATTTCGTGACAGTCCTCACTTATTCGGACAAAGTTTGTCACGGGATCTACAAAACTTTAATAGCTCTGAAGCAGTGGTGTTACAATATGTAGATGATATTTTGCTCTGTGCTGAGACAGAGGAAGCTTGTTCACGAGCCTCAGAAGATTTCTTAAACTTACTGGCAGACTGTGGTTACAAGGCATCAAGAGAAAAGGCTCAGCTTTGTCAACAATCGGTTAGATATCTGGGCCTAATCATATCAGAAGGGACTAGGGCCATAGGCCCTGAGAGAATTAAACCTATACTAAATCACCCCCTACCTATGACTTTAAGACAATTGAGAGGATTTTTGGGAATCACAGGTTACTGTCGCATTTGGATTCCAGGTTAGGGGGAACTTGCCCGGCCTTTATATAAACTTATAGCTGAAACTCAGCAGGCCCAAACCGACAAACTGGTTTGGTCTCCAGAAACTCAAAAGGCTTTTAAGGTTCTTCAGACTGCTCTCCTGCAAGCTCCAGCTCTGAGCTTGCCCACAGGGTCAGAATTTAATTTGTCACTGAAAGAAAAGGTGTGGCATTGGGAGTTTTGACACAACCCCGAGGGCCTCACCAACAACCTATTGCTTATCTAAGCAGAGAATTAGATGTAGTTGCATGTGGGTGGCCCCACTGCCTAAGAGTAATTGGGGCAACGGCTTTATTAGCACCTGAAGCTTTAAAAATAATTAATGGACGAAACCTTACTGTACTGACTTCTCATGATGTGAGTGGAATCTTAAATTCTAAGGTTAATATTTGGATGACAGACAGTAGGCTTCTTAAGTATCAGTCATTGTTGTTAGAAGGACCAGTAACTAAACTTAAAGTTTGTGGAAATTTAAATCCTGCCACTTTCCTTCCTGAGAAGGAAAATGAAACACCTGATCACGATTGTTCTCAATTCCTAACCTTAAACTATGCAGCTCGGGAGGATCTAAAGGATACCCCATTAGACAATCCTGACATGGAAATATTTACAGACGGCAGTTCTTTTGTTCAGGATGGAAAGCGTAAAGCAGGTTACGCCGTGGTGACTGCTGAACAGGTTTTAGAAGCAAAATCTCTCCCCCAGGAAACTAGTGCTCAGTTAGCGGAGCTTGTGGCCCTGACCCGAGCTCTAGAGTTAAGCAAAGGGCAGCGGGTAAATATCTATACAGATTCTAAGTATGCTTATTTGACTTTACATGCTCATGCTGCAATATGGAAAGAGAGACACTTTAAAACAGCAACAGGAGAACCTATTAAGCATTTCAGAGAGATCGAGAGACTTTTAACTGCTATATATTGTCCTAAAGAAGTAGCTGTTATGCACTGCAAAGGGCACAGCAGGGATGGGAGTAAAATAGCCGAAGGTAATCATCTGGCTGACTGTCAAGCCAGAAAAGCGGCACTTTACGAAACCCCTTCACTACAGACGCCTTTGATCTGGACAGGTCCTGTGGAACAGGAAAGACCACAATATACTGAGGAAGAATTAGAAAGATATGAGAAACGAGGAGCAAAGATTACTGATAAAGGATGGTTACAGTCCGAGGATGGACGATTAATAATTCCTGAAAATGCTCAGTGGAAAATTCTTAAGGGTTTACATCAGAGTTTTCATTTGGGTGCTGAGAGTACTTACCAAATGGTTTCTCGTTTGTTTGAAGGTAAAAATGTAATGAAAACTTTAAAGAATATTATCAAAAGGTGTGAGATTTGTCAAAAAAATAACCCAAAGACTGAAAAGCTAGCAAAATCTGGATTACAACGAAGTGGGAAGTATCCTGGAGAGGATTGGGAAATTGATTTTACTCATATGCCAAAAGCTAATGGATATTCTTGCTTACAAGTTTGGGTAGATACCTTTACTGGATGGATTGAGGCTTTTCCCTGTCGTAGTGAACAGGCTAAGGAGGTTATAAAGATTTTAATTCATGAAATTATCCCCAGGTTTGGGCTGCCACGGAGCCTTCAGAGTGACAATGGCTCCGCCTTTAAAGCTGCTGTAACTCAGGGGGTATCTAAAGCTCTAGGAATGGAATATCACTTACACTGTTCCTGGAGACCCCAATCCTCCGGAAAAGTTGAAAAAGCTAATGACATTATCAAAAGGCATCTGCGCAAATTAACTCAAGAGACGCAGGACAAATGGATTAAAGTCCTACCCATAGCTTTAATGAGGGCTCGAACTACTCCAAAAAAAGAGGGACTGTCCCCCTTTGAATGTATTTATGGAAGGCCTTTCTTACGCACAGACATTGTTATAGACCCTGAAGCCTTGGAATTAACCAATTATGTAACTCAGCTCTCAGCTTTTCAACAGACATTAACAGAACTCCGGGAGAAGACTCCTGACCCAGCCTCCGAGTCAAGCAGGCCTCTATTTGAGCCAGGAACCGAGGTCCTCATAAAAACAGTGGGATCTGGGGGGCCATCCCTCGAGCCTCTCTGGGAAGGTCCTTACCAGGTTATTCTTTCCTCTCCCACAGCTGTCAAAGTGCCAGGAATTGATTCGTGGGTACATCATACTCGAGTTAAGAGGTGGCACCCTGACCAAAATTAAGTGACTTCATTTTATGTCTTTACTTTCTATGCTCTGACTTTGTACCTTTTAGATGGGCCTGATAACCTATGTGAGCTTACTTCTGCTGACTCCAAATATCCTGAGTCTGCCGTTGGATCCTCAAGACAATGTCTTCCTGTCCTGGGCTCACTCCTATGCTGCATTCCACAATCGGTCTAACTGCTGGGTCTGCGGAGCGCTCCCCTCTTCGTCAGTGGAAGGCTTCCCGTGGTGGACATCCCCACTTCAAGGAAAAGACTTTCTCCAAGTCTGTGAATACCTTCGACAACAATCACATGCGATGCCTCTTCGTCATCTGATGACATCTACCAACCCTAAAATGGACTGGTGCAACACTTTGTACTCTAACTATGGACATAATGTGACTTTTAATTTTGATTATACATTGTCTCGGTTCAATGACTATTTTGCTACATATAAGGTAAATAGGTCTAGATCTAATGGCTTTTTACCTGACGTTTATCAAATATGGGATGAAGTTACATGGCTAACTCCTGAAAAAGGACGTTTAATATCTACTGCCTTTATATGCTGGGAACAAACAGAGCCGTCCCCAAAAGTTAGCCAACAACTTAATTACAATGATTGGAAACAAATGGGATATTTGTCTCAGGAAACATGCAATGTAATCATTCCTGTGTTTTCCAATCCCAGTTCCGGTTCTCCCTTTGTCTGGCCAGGCACGAATTGGGACTGGATATCTCAGTCGCGCTGGCTTGCTCCAAACGGGACTTATTGGATATGTGGCTCTTACCTATGGGCATGGCTCCCCGCTGGTTGGATAGGGAGGTGCACCCTGGGTCTAGCCTTTACTCATGGCTTTATATTTTCAGAGCTTCCAGAAAAGCCTGCTAATTTACCCCACCTTAGAACTCGGTGGGCAAGGTCTGTATTTCATTGGTATGATTATTTGGCTGCAGCGTTTGTTCCCTCTTTGGGAACTACAGATGTTATGTTACGAGTGGATGCTTTGACTAATTTTACTCAACAGGCATTACAGGATTCTCAAAAGGCTATTTCAGCTCTTAATGCTGAACAAGCACAAATTAGAAAGGTGGTTTTACAAAACAGATTGGCTCTAGATATTCTTACAGCTGCACAAGGAGGAACTTGTGCCATTATTCATACCCAATGCTGTACATATATACCTGATATGAGCACGAATGTTACTCATTTTACTAACCACATGAACATGATGATTAGGGCCATGGACACTCCTGAAGCCTCAATTGCTTCACTTTGGAAAACGTTAACTAATTCCCCATGGTGGACAACTATCTTAATTACAATAATTCTGGTTGTTTTGTTCTTGCTGTTTGCTCCCTGCATCTGTAATTGTATAACTGGATTTGTTTCTAGCCGCATGAAAGCTTTTAAGTTACAAATGGTTGCTCAAACTCCTGCTACTGCTGTAGCTTCCTCCAGCTACTATTTGGGGCCCCTGGATCAGATATCCTCAATATGAGGATTAGGAGAATATGTTGCCTCACCAATTTAGGGACAGCGCCCCTTATCAGCTTGGAAGCAGTTATGGAACGAGAACGACGCCCCTTTTCCCTAGGCAACATAATTCTCCTAAAAGAAAAGGGGGGAATGAGAGAGTCATTTCCTAGGCAGGTTGATAGGGAGTCTAGGGGTCCCCAAAGAGAGAGGGGTCTGGAATTCTCAAGGAGGAAAAAAAGGACAAACTTTTTTTCTTTCTCCACATTCCTTAGGATTATATACCAATAATGTATCCTGCCTAAGGACAGTCTTTGGATTCAACCTTCTGTTATTTTAAAAAGTTAATTATGGGAGTATACCTGGTCTTTACAAGGATGTATCTTGCCTGAGGACAGTGTTATCTTAAAATGTAAATTATGGGAGTAGGTCGGAGGAGGTCTTTACAACCTCCAGACATTCTTTGGATTATATAACCTCATTATTAACACTAGCAAGCGGGTACTCTTTCTGCCCCCTTCTGATGCCTATGTCAGAAGCTTTCTCTATCTCCTTTATACTTTAATAAAACTTTATTACACAAAAGCTCTGAGCGATCAAGCCTCGTCTCTGGCCCCGGATTGAATTCTTCTCCTCTGGGGGCCAAGAATCCCGGTGTATTCACGTGATTCAACAACAACCTTTCAGGAGCGCCTCTTCTCCTCTCTGACCTCTGCTTCCTTCCTCCCTTCTTGCCTCACACACCCCCACCCTCCTGCTTCCCTCTTGACGAACACTTATGGGGACCTGCCGGTGGTCCAGTGGTTAAGAATCTGCCCTGGGATGCAGGGGATGTGTGTTTGATACCCAGTCAGGGAACTAAGATCCCACAGGCTGCAAAGCAGCTAAGCCTGTGAGCAGCAACCAAATGAATAAATAAATAAAAACAAAATTATATTTTAAAAAGACCCGTGACTACATGGGGCACCACCCCCTGCCCATGACAACCTGCGATAAGCTCCCACCCAAGACCCTTAATTTCACCACATCTGCTGCTGCTGCTGCTGCTGCTAAGTCACTTCAGTTGTGTTCGACTCTGTGTGACCCCATAGACGGCAGCCCACCAGACTTTCCCGTCCCTGGGATTCTCCAGGCAAGAACACTGGAGTGGGTTGCCATTTCCTTCTCCAATGCATGAAAGTGAAAAGTGAAAGGGAAGTCACTCAGTCATGTCTGACTCATAGCGACCCCATGGACTGAAGCCTACCAGGCTCCTTCATCCATGGGATTTTCCAGGCAAGAGTACTGGAGTGGGGCAGTGTCCCTTTTGACATGGAGGTTCTGGGTAGCTCTGCAAAACTATCGTTAGAAGGCTGTTACTCACCCTGCCTCCTGGAGATCACTGAATCTGATCTTTGAGCCAGAAATCCTTGCTTTTATGCACTGTCTCACAGGAGAGACTTTGAAACAAGCAGGTTTTTTGTTTTGCTTTAATATTTAAGTCTTTATTGAATTTGTTACAATTTTGCTTCTGTTTTACGTTTTGGTTTTTTGGCCAGAAGTATGTTGGATCGTAGGTCCCCGACCAGGGATTGAACCCACAGCCCCTGAATTGGGAGACAAAGTCTTAACCACTGGACTGCCAGGGAAGTACCTGGGAATAAATGTTTAACACTCTTTTCAATTTAGAACAGGATGTGATTCAAACAGAGATGATACTTAATAAACTTTGCTTATGTGTAATGTGTACATTCCGTAGAGTGGTTGTTCTTGCTGGGTGGCAAATGGGTCTAGGGTTAGAAATGCTGATTTTTTTTTCCTTCAATATAGCCCTTGTGAAAGTAAAAGTCACTCAGGCGTGTCTGACTCTTTGTAGAATTTAAAAATTCTAGAAAGCAAGTGGAGAAGACGATGGTACCCCACTCCAGTACTCTTGCCTTGAAAACCCCTGGATGGAGGAGCCTGGTAGGCTGCAGTCCATGGGGTCGCTGAGGGTTGGACATGACTGAGCGACTTCACTTTCACTTTTCACTCTCATGCATTGGAGAAGGAAATGGCAGCCCACTCTAGTGTTCTTGCCTGGAGAATCCCAGGGACGGGGGAGCCTGGTGGGCTGCCGTCTATGGGTCACACAGAGTCGGACATGACTGAAGCGACTTAGCAGCGGGAGCAGCAGGTAGATGATAATAAATGATTAATAGATAATAAATGCATGATTGATAGATGATAAATAAGTAGACAATAAAATGACAGATAATGATAGATAGACGTGGATATGTGTATTCCCCACAGTATCAGAAGAAAGAAAGCCCTGTCTAACCACAATGGACACCAGTGGGAGCAAACTCTGGGAGACAGTGATGGACAGGGAAGCCTGGCATGCTGCAGCCCATGGGGTCTCTAAGAGTCAGACACGACTGAGTGTGAACAACAACAACAACCTCTTGCTCTGAGTTGGAACCTTCAGTCGTCTCCTCAGTCCTGAGGGAAGCCCTCCTGAGCCACAGGCCTCTGAAGTTTCAACCCCGACACGATGGGTCTCTCCGCCCAGCCATGACCCAGTATGCCCACAGAGGAGAAGTTCAGTTCAGTGTCTTCATGGTGTCAGCTACGTCTGTATGCCCCACTCCCAACCCAAGAGGAAGAGGATGTGAACTGCCTTCACTACAGGGCTGAGAACCGAAAGCAACTGCACAGCTTCCTGTAATTGTGGGTCACTCGATAGAGCAGTGTGCCCTTCATCAGAGGAGCAGGGCTGAGGCTGGTGGGCAGCCTGAACGCGGGATCATGTCCATGGTTCCTCCCTCACTGCTCTGTCTTGGTCAGTTGGGGAGAGAGGGTTAGGTACAAATAGACGGCTAAAGAGGGCAGGGCTGGTGGTTCTTTAAGGCGGGGCTGTTCTCACCGGGTGTTTCTTTCTAGGGTTGTGTCTGAGCCAGAGCACTTGGGCACAGAAGGGTGAGTGTTCTGTGTGATACTCCTGACAACGCAGCAGGGTTTAAGCCAGGTATCAGGTCTCTTGGCCGCTGGAAAGAGGGGACTCAGACTTTAGAGTGGGGGCTGTAAGAGGGGGAGAAACAGAAGGGTGGAGGGAGAAACGCTTGTGTGTCTATTACCTGTTCCCTGTGTTCTAGGAAATCTCCCCCCGCCTCATATCACAGCTCTGCCTGGATCCACAGTTCCATGGAAGAGTCCTGTGACCCTCCTGTGTCAAGGACCTAAACAAGCTGAGGGGTACAGGATATCAAGAGTGGGAAGTCCTGAGCCCATGGACAAAGAGGAACAGATCACGTCCAGGAAGACCAACGCTTTGAGTATCACAGAGATGACATTTGAGAAGACAGGGCTGTACCACTGCTCCTATCAGAGAGGAGGCCGCTGGTCCCAGTTCAGTGACCCCCTGCAGCTGGTGATGACGGGTGAGGGGGCCACAGAGGCAGCGGAGCTGGGACTGACCCCTCTGCCAAAGGAAGGACCAGGCTTCGGGGACAGGAAGCAGGAGGACCAAGCCTTGTCCTTGGGGAGGTCTCAGGGATGATGCCGAGAGACTTCCTCAAGGGGGAGGGGACGAGGAGGGGAGAGAGACCAGAGCCACGTCTGCTCCCAGGGGACAAAAAGGGACAGTGCCTATGTGACCCTTCCCTTCATCGCTGAACTTCCTTCTTTCTCAGGAGCTTATGACAAGCCCTCCCTCTCCAGCATGGCTGGCACAGTGGTGGCTCCAGGGGAGAATGTGAAGTTGCAGTGTGTCTCCAAAATCAACCATGATGTATTTATCCTCACAAAAGAAGATGGAGATCACGTCACCCAGAACCAAAGCTCCGTCCCCCAGGACGGAGGACACCAGACCATCTTCCTCTTGAATCCAGTCTCCTCCACACAGGCGGGGACCTACAGATGCTACGGTGCCTTCCACGACAACCCCTACGTGTGGTCTCAGCCCAGTGACCCACTGCAGCTTCAGGTCGAAGGTGAGGAAGAAGCCCAGTCCACCCACCTTCTCCCCGCCCTGGGGGCTGACTGTGTGCGGTTAAAGCACTGGCTGGGGAAGAGGACTACAAGAGGGAGGGTGTGTGAGCACCATCGGCTTAGACACACATCTCTGAGGGATGGGCCGGGGACAGGCCATGTGGGTCCCTGGGACTCTGGGAGGTGAGAGCCTAACTGGGCGGAAATAAGGAAGACCTCTCCCACCTCACCTCTGTTTCCGGGAACTACTGACTCTCCCAGCAGCACACAGCCCAGAGGTTCAACTGGTGAGTGAGTTTAGGTGGAAAACTGAAAAGAGATTCTGTGTTCCCTTCTCTCTGACCTGGAGTGTTAACCGCATGGATGCAGATGTATATGTTATATATTATATGGATATACGTGTGTGTTAGTTACTCAGTCGTGTCCGACTCTGTGACCCCACAAACTGTAGCCCACCAGGCTCCTCTGTCCATGGGATTTCCCAGGAAAGAACACTGGAGTGTGTTGCCATTCCCTTCTCCAGAGGATCTTCCTGACCCAGGGATTGAACCCTGGTCTCCTGCATAGCAGGCAGATTCTTTACTGTTTGAGCTACAAGGAACTCCATGTATATATATGTATTTTATATGTATGTAACTATTATTAAATATCATATATGCTTTGCAGAAAAATATTTATATACACTATATTAATACATGTGTTATATGTATTTTCATTTTTGTTAGAATAAAAATGTGTCACATAATGACTGATTGGGAAAAACAGAGTCACACAGTGTAACAGAACAAGACTGACAGAAGGGGCTAGTGGTTTAGAAGAGGTCTCAACAAGCAAGTCCCTCATGGGTGTATTTTTAACAAACACTGGGATGAAATCAGAGGGGTGATCCTTGTAGAGAGTGCAGGACACACAGAGGAACCAGCCCTGGGCCAAGACCCAGACGTAGAGACCCACTCAGGAGCCCATGGGTAACAGAGGCCAGAGTGTCTGCTGCTGGGGAATGGTCAAATCACAGGAGATACCGAGCGAGAAGCAGGTCAGGCTCTGGGCAGGGACTGGCAGCCTCCAGCACCCCAGTCCTGTCTTTCTTGACTCCAGAAGTCCAGTATCAGCACAGCGCCCATAATGACAGGAGGAAAGAAAGGTGTTTAATGCTTACCCCGAGGGAGTGGGCTGGGCAGGCTTCCCACCAGGTCCAGAGGTCTGCAGAAATGAGCTTGAGTTTTAGGGTCCTTTAGAGGCATTGACAGCTTCCCTGGGAGCTCACTGGTAAAGAATTTACCTGCCAAGTAGGAGACCCAGGTTCAATCCCCAGGTCAGGAAGATGCCCTGGAGAAGGGCATGGCAACTCACTCAATACTCTTGCCTGGGAAATCCCATGGATAGAGGAGCCTGGTGGGCCACAGTCCATGGGGTCACAAGGACACAGCTGAGTGACTAATCAACAAGCACCAACGGGAATCGGCCCTTCTACCTCTTCTCTCTCAGCGCCTACAGCGTGGCATCCTTCCGTGGAGACTCAAGTCCGCCTGAGCCTGGCTGCCCTGCTTCTCCTGGTCATGGTCGTCCTGTTGGCTGAAGCCTGGTGCAGCCGGGGATGGGGGGGGAGTTCCTCAGTGAAGTCAGATGAGCCCCCACCCCAGTGGACTGACAAGCACCAATGACCCTCCGCTGGCATCAAAGCACTGTGCTCACCTGTGGGGGTGGCGGTTCCAGGACCCTGGCTGGGTCACCCATCCGATGCAGCAGTGTACTCGCTTCCTGTCGAACCTGAACAACGTACCAGAGGCACCGTGGATGAGAGCAGCCCACTGTGAATTCTCTTTCAGTTCTAGAGAGCAGAAGTCTAAACCCTGTCCCCAAGCCTGCACTACTTGCTACTTTTCCCGTTGGTGTTCTTGCCTTTTCGAGCTTCTAGACTCTGCCTGTGCTCCCTGTCGTGGAGCTCCGTCCTCCAGACTCAGGAGGGGAGCGCCTCTTCTCCTTTCTGACCTCTGCTTCCTTCCTCCCTTCTTGCCTCACACACCCCCACCCTCCTGGTTCCCTCTTGACGAACACTTATGGGGGTCCAGTGGTTAAGAATCTGCCCTGCAACGCAGGGGATGTGTTTGATACCCAGAGAGGGAACTAAGATCCCTCAGGCTGCAAAGCTGCTAAGCCTGTGAGCAGCAACCAAATGAATCAATAAATAAAACTAAAATTATATTTAAAAAAGACCCATGACTACGTTGGGCACCCCCCGCCCGTGACAACCTGCGATAAGCTCCCACCCAAGACCCTTAATTTCACCACATCTGCTGCTGCTGCTGCTAAGTCACTTCAGTCGTGTTCGACTCTGTGTGACCCCATAGACGGCAGCCCACCAGACTTTCCCATCCCTGGGATTCTCTAGGCAAGAGCACTGGAGTGGGTTGCCATTCCTTCTCCAATGCATGATAGTGAAAAGTGAAAGAGAAGTTGCTCAGTCATGTCTGACTCTTTGCGACCCCATGGACTGCAGCCTACCAGGCTCC
Source organism: Bos indicus x Bos taurus (assembly GCF_003369695.1). Taxonomy (NCBI): domain Eukaryota; kingdom Metazoa; phylum Chordata; class Mammalia; order Artiodactyla; family Bovidae; genus Bos; species Bos indicus x Bos taurus. The sequence goes on from NC_040093.1 coordinate 3,265,591, forward strand.
TCCATCTATGGGATTCTCCAGGCAAGAGTACTGGAGTGGGGCAGTGTCCCTTTTGACATGGAGGTTCTGGGTAGCTTTGCAAAACTATAATTAGAGGGCTATTACTCACCCTGCCTCCTGGAGATCACTGAGTCTGATCTTTGAGCCAGAAATCCTTGCTTTTATGCACTGTCTCACAGGAGAGACTTTGAAACAAGCACGTTTTTTGTTTTGCTTTAATATTTAAGTCTTTATTGAATTTGTTACAATTTTGCTTCTGTTTTATACTTTGGTTTTTTGGCCACGAAGTATGTTGGATTGTAGGTCCCCTACCAGGGATTGAACCCACAGCCTCCTCATTGGGAGACAAAGTCTTAACCACTGGACTGCCAGGGAAGTACCTGGGAATAAATGTTTAACACTCTTTTCAATTTAGAACAGGATGTGATTCAAACAGAGATGATACTTAATAAACTTTGCTTATGTGTAATGTGTACATTCCTTACAGTGGTTGTTCTTGCTGGGTGGCAAATGGGTCTAGGGCCAGAAATGCTGATTTTTTTCCTTCAATATAGCCCTTGTGAAAGGAAAAGTCACTCAGGCGTGTCTGACTCTTTGTAGAATTTAAAAATTCTAGAAAGCAAGTGGAGAAGATGATGGTACCCAACTCCAGTACTCTTGCCTGGAAAACCCCTGGATGGAGGAGCCTGGTAGGCTGCAGTCCATGGGGTCGCTGAGGGTTGGACATGACTGAGCGACTTCACTTTCACTTTTCACTCTCATGCATTGGAGAAGGAAATGGCAGCCCACTCTAGCGTTCTTGCCAGGAGAATCCCAGGGACGGGGGAGCCTGGTGGGCTGCCGTCTATGGGGTCGCACAGAGTCAGACATGACTGAAACAACTTAGCAGCGGGAGCAGCAGGTAGATGATAATAAATGATCAATAGATAATAAATGCATGATTGATAGATGATAAATAAGTAGACAATAAAATGACAGATAATGATAGATAGACGTGGATATGTGTATTCCCCACAGTATCAGAAGAAAGAAAGCCCTGTCTAACTGCAATGGACACCAGTGGGAGCAAACTCTGGGAGACAGTGATGGACAGGGAGGCCTGGCATGCTGCAGCCCATGGGGTCTCTAAGAGTCAGACACGACTGAGTGTGAACAACAACAACAACCTCTTGCTCTGAGTTGGAACCTTCAGTCGTCTCCTCAGTCCTGAGGGAAGCCCTCCTGAGCCACTGGCCTCTGAAGTTTCAACCCCGACACGATGGGTCTCTCCGCCCAGCCATGACCCAGTATGCCCACAGAGGAGAAGTTCAGTTCAGTGTCTTCATGGTGTCAGCTACATCTGTATGCCCCACTCCCAACCCAGGAGGAAAAGGATGTGAACTGCCTTCACTACAGGGCTGAGAACCGAAAACAACTGCACAGCTTCCTGTAAGTGTGGGTTACTGGACAGAGCAGTGTGCCCTTCATCAGAGGAGCAGGGCTGAGGCCAGTGGGCAGCCTGAAGGCGGGATCATGTCCATGGTTCCTCCCTCGCTGCTCTGTCTTGGTCAGTCGGGGACAGAGGGTTAGGTACAAATAGACGGCTAAGGAGGGCAGGGCTGGTGGTTCTTTAAGCCTAGGCTGTTCTCACCGAGTGTTTCTTTCTAGGGTTGTGTTTGAGCCAGAGCACTTGGGCACAGAAGGGTGAGTGTTCTGTGTGATACTCCTGACAACGCAGCAGGGTTTAAGCCAGGTATCAGGTCTCTTGGCCGCTGGAAAGAGGGGACTCAGACTTTACAGCGGGGGCTGTAAGAGGGGGAGAAACAGAAGGGTGGAGGGAGAAACGCTTGTGTGTCTATTACCTGTTCCCTATGTTCTAGGAAATCTCCCCCCGCCTCATATCACAGCTCTGCCTGGATCCACAGTTCCAGCTAAGAGTCCTGTGACCCTCCTGTGTCAAGGACCTAAACAAGCTGAGGGGTACAGGATATCAAGAGTGGGAAGTCCTGAGCCCATGTACGAAGAGGAAGAGATCACGTCCAGAAAGACCAACGCTTTGAATTTCACAGAGGTTACTACAGACAAGACAGGGCTGTACCACTGCTCCTATCAGAGAGGAGGCCGCTGGTCCCAGTTCAGTGACCCCCTGCAGCTGGTGATGACCGGTGAGGGGGGCACAGAGGCAGCAGAGCTGGGACTGAACCCTCTGCCGAGGGAAGGACCAGGCTTCGGGGACAGGAAGCAGGAGGACCAAGCCTTGTCCTTGGGGAGGTCTCAGGGATGATGCAGAAAGACTTCCTCAAGGGTGAGCGGGGTGAGGACGGGAGAGAGACCAGAGCCACGTCTGATCCCAGGGACAAAAAGGGACAGTGCCTATGTGACCCTTCCCTTAATCACTGAACTTCTTTCTTTCTCAGGAGCTTTTTCCAAGCCCTCCCTCTCCAGCATGGCTGGCACAGTGGTGGCTCCAGGGGAGACTGTGAAGTTGCAGTGTGTCTCCAAAATCAACCATGATGTATTTATCCTCACCAAAGAAGATGGAGATCACGTCACCCAGAACCAAAGCTCCGTCCCCCACGACGGAGGACGCCAGACCATCTTCCTCTTGAATCCAGTCTCCTCCACACAGGCGGGGACCTACAGATGCTACGGTGCCTTCCGCGAATATCCCTACGTGTGGTCTCAGCCCAGTGACCCACTGCAGCTTCAGGTCGAAGGTGAGGAAGAAGCCCAGTCCACCCACCTGCTCCCCGCCTTGGGGGCTGACTGTGTGCGGTTAAAGCACTGGCTGGGGAAGAGGATCGCAAGAGGGGGGCGTGTGTGAGTGCCATCGGCTTAGACACACATCTCTGAGGGACAGGCCGGGGATGGGCCATGTGGGTCCCTGGGACTCTGGGAGGTGAGAGCCTGACAGCAGAAATAAGGAAGACCTCTCCCACTTCACCTCTGTTTTCAGGAACTACTGACTCTCCCAGCCTCACACAGCCCAGACATTCAACTGGTGAGTAACTGAGTTTAGGTGGAAAACTGAGAAGAGATTCTGTGTTCCTTTCTCTCTGACCTGGAGTGTTAACCGCATGGATGCAAATGTATATGTTATATATTATATGGATATACGTGTGTGTTAGTTGCTCAGTCGTGTCCAACTCTGTGACCCCACAAACTGTAGCCCACCAGGCTCCTCTGTCCATGGGATTTCCCAGGCAAGAACACTGGAGTGGGTTGCCATTCCCTTCTCCAGAGGATCTTCCTGACCCAGGGATTGAACCCTGGTCTCCTGCATAGCAGGCAGATTCTTTACTGTTTGAGCTACAAGGAACTCCATGTATATATATGTATTTTATATGTATGTAACTATTATTAAATATCATATATGCTTTGCAGAAAAATATTTACATAGACTATATTAATACATGTGTTATATGTATTTTCATTTTTGTTAGAATAAAAATGTGTCACATAATGACTGGTTGGGAAAAACAGAGTCACACAATGTAACAGAACAAGACTGACAGAAGGGGCTAGTGATTTAGAGGAGGTCTCAACAAGCAAGTCCCTCATGGGTGTATTTTTAACAAACACTGGGATGAAATCAGGGGGGTGATCCTTGTAGAGAGTGCAGGACACACAGAGGAACCAGCCCTGGGCCAAGACCCAGACGTAGAGACCCACTCAGGAGCCCATGGGTAACAGAGGCCAGAGTGTCTGCTGCTGGGGAATGGTCACATCACAGGAGATACCGAGCGAGAAGCAGGCCAGGCTCTGGGCAGGGACTGGCAGCCTCCAGCACCCCAGTCCTGTCTTTCTTGACTCCAGAAGTCCAGTATCAGCACAGCGCCCATAATGACAGGAGGAAAGTAAGGTGTTTAATGCTTACCCCGAGGGAGTGGGCTGGGCGGGCTTCCCACCAGGTCCAGAGGTCTGCAGAAATGAGCTTGAGTTTTAGGGTCCTTTAGAGGCATGGACAGCTTCCCTGGTAGCTAGTGGTAAAGAATTTACCTGCCAAGTAGGAGACCCACGTTCAATTCCCAGGTCAGGAAGATGCACTGGAGAAGGGCATGGAAACTCACTCAATATCCTTGCCTGGGAAATCCCATGGATGGAGGAGCCTGGTGGGCCACAGTCCATGGGGTCACAAGGACACAGCTGAGTGACTAATCAACAACCACCAATGGGAATCGGCCCTTCTACCTCCTCTCTCTCAGCGCCTACGGCTTGGCATCCTTCCGTGGAGACTCAAGTCCGCCTGAGCCTGGCTGCCCTGCTTCTCCTGGTCATGGTCGTCCTGTTGGCTGAAGCCTGGTGCAGCCGGGGAGGGGGGAGGTGGGGGGGGGTCCCTCAGAGAAGTCAGATGAGCCCCCGCCCCAGTGGACTGACAAGTGCCGATGACCCTCCGCTGGCATCAAAGCACTGTGCTCACTTGTGGGGGTGGCGGTTCCAGGGCCCTGGCTGGGTCACCCATCCGATGCAGCAGTGTACTCGCTTCCTGTCGAACCTGAACAACATACCAGAGGCACCGTGGACGAGAGCAGCCCAATGTGAATTCTCTTTCAGTTCTAGAGAGCAGAAGTCTAAACCCTGTCCCCAAGCCTGCACTACTTGCTACTTTCCCGTTGGTGTTCTTGCCTTTTCGAGCTTCTAGACTCTGCCTGTGCTCCCTGTCGTGGAGCTCCGTCCTCCAGACCCAGGAGGGGAGCGCCTCTTCTCCTCTCTGACCTCTGCTTCCCTCCTCCCTTCTTGCCTCACACACCCCCACCCTCCCGATTCCTTTTTAACGAACACTTTTGGGAACTTGCCGGTGGTCCAGGGGTTAAGAATCTGCCCTGGGATTCAGGGGATGTGTGTTCAATGCCCAGTCAGGGAACTAAGATCCCACAGGCTGCAAAGCAGCTAAGCCTGTGAGCAGCAACCAAATGAATAAATAAATAAAAATAAAATTGTATTTAAAAAAAGAACACGTGACTACATTGCCCGCCCCCCCAGCCCGTGACAACCTGCGATAAGCCCCCACCCAAGACCCTTAATTTCACCACATCTGCAGTGTCCCTTTTGACATGGATGTTCTGGGTAGCGTTGCAACACTGTAATTAGAGGATATTACTCACCCTGCCTCCTGGAGATCACTGAGTCTGATCTTTGAGCCAGAAATCCTTACTTTTATGCACTGTCTCACAGAAGACACTCGGAAATAAGCACGGGTTTTTGTTTTGCTTTAATATTAAGTCTTTATTGAATTTGTTACAATTTTGCTTCTGTTTTACGTTTTGGTTTTTTGGGCCATGCGGCACGTTGGATCGTAGGTCCCCGACCAGGATTTGAACTCACAGCCCCTCATTGAGAGACGAAGTCTTAACCACTGGACTGCCAGGGAAGTACTTGGGAATAAATGTTTTAACACTCTTTTCAATTTAGAACAGGATGTGATTCAAACAGAGATGATACTTAATAAATTTTGCTTATGTGTAATGTGTAAATTCCTTAGAGTGGTTGTTCTTGCAGGATGGGAAATGGATCTAGGGCTAGAAATGCTGAATTTTTTTCCTTCAATATAGCCCTTGTGAAAGTGAAAGTTGCTCAGGCGTGTCCAACTCTGCGGAATTTAAAAATTCTAGAAAGCAAGTGGAGAAGGCGATGGCACCCCACTCCAGTATTCTTGCCTGGAAAATCCCATGGATGGCGGAGCCTGGTGGGCTGCCATCTATGGGGTCTCACAGGGTCAGAGATGACTGAAGGGATTTAGCAGCAGCAGAAAGCAAGTATAAAAGCATGAACATTCATATTGGTTGGTTGGTTTGGGGATTTAACTTACACAGATGATTGTGATGTTAGCAATTTTTCCTCTTTGGGTTTGGGGTTTGGTTTTTTGTTTCTGAGAAGAAACAGCTTTCAAAGCATGAGACTAAAACAACAAAATCACAGAAAGGCTAACTCACCCCCTCTTATACTTGAGCTGAAGAAATAGTTTGGCGACTTCCTAGCTCCAAGCTGTTTAAGTAAATAATAAATACCCTTGCACTTAAACCTCCGTGGATACCTCACAGAAAAACAGAGACACTAACTGATCACGTGCTCTTCAGTCTCACCTCTGCCCCAAGACTCGACTCAGAGCTCTCTGCCATTGGCTGCTGTTCCCTCACCAATGTCCCCTCCTTCTGCCTGTTCCTTACTTTTTCTGTGTCAGCATAGACCTAACTTTCCTTGGGTGTTTTCTCTGAATGCCTTCTCAGAGTCGGCTAGGTGTCCCTGTCATGTTCTAAATGACAGCTGAGTTCTGAAAAGCGGTAAGTATATGGTGAGCCATTCGCTCTCTTTGCAGGCACTCAGTTGTGCTCTCAAGGGCTTCCCAGGAAGCACTAGGGCTGAAGAATCCACCTGCCCATGCAGGAGATGGGAAAGACCCAGATTCAATCCCTAGGTCAAGAAGACTCCCTAGAGAAAGAACTGCCAACCCACTCCAGTATTCTTGCCTGGGAATTCCCATGGACAGAGAGGAGCCTGCTGGGCTACAGTCCACGGGTCACACAAAGGGTCAGACCTGACTGAGCGCACATACAGCACAAAAGCAGGAGCGGTGATGTATGACCTTATGAGCAAGGCCATAATCCTATGAAACTTAGTTTGAAAAAGCAAAAGTGTGAATTTTAACTCATTTCATGGGTTACAAAATGCTAATTTTCTTTGGGTTTTTTGTCAGTCATTTAAAAATCCTGAGGCCATGCAAAAACAGACAGTGGGTTTTAGAACTCAGTGATCCTCTCTTAGAATCTTTCCTCCAAACCGTTGAGTCCAAGTAACTTGAGAGCAAAGACAAGCTAAACAAAGCATCTGGAGATGGTTCTCCTAGAAAGCAGTGATGGGGGTGTTCTCGGGATTCCCTTTCAATGCCCTGGATGGAGGGAAAGAGGTGGGAGGAGGGAAAGAAATGATACAAAGATAGAGGACATTAGGTATTGACAGATAGATAGATAAGTAAGCGAAAAATGATACGTATAAACGATAGATAGGGACTTCCCTGGTGGTCGAGTGGCTAAGACTCCGTGCTTCCAATGCAGAGGGCATGAGTTCAATCCCTGGCCAGGGGACTAAGATCCCACATTCACAGGGCGTGGCCAAAGTTAAATAAATAAAATAGTCTATTTCCAGGCTGTCTTAAAAATAAAAATAGGGAATTCCTTGGTGGTCCAGTAGCTGAGACGCCTTGCTCCCAATTCAGGGGACCTGGGCTTGGTCTCTGGTCAGGGAACTAGATCCCACCTGGGACAGCTAAGAGTTCGCCTACTGCAACTGAAGATCCCGTGGGTCACAGCTAAGACCTGGTGTGGTAAGATAAACACACAAATAACTGGATATTTAAAATAAAATAATAGATGATTGCTTGATAGAAAGTAGAGAATGAATAGATGGTAGATAGATACAAACAGATTATTAATAGATAAATGACATCTAGATGTAGATATAGATAAGTGATTATTGTTGCTGTTGTTTAGTCCCTAAGTAGTGTCGGACTCTTTTTGAGTCCACGGACTGTAGCCCACCAGGCTCCTCTGTCCATGGGATTCTCCAGACAAGAACATTGGAAGACCGGGGAGGGAGGAGCCAAGATGGCGGAGGAGTAGGACGGGGAGAACACTTTCTCCCCCACAAATTCATCAAAAGAGCATTTAAACGTCGAGTAGATTCCACAAAACAACTTCTGAATGCCGGCAGAGGACATCAGGCACCCAGAAAAGCAATCCAACTCTTCGAAAGGAGGTAGGAAAAAATATAAAAGACAAAAAAAGAGACAAAAGAGGGAGGGACGGAGTTCCGTCCCGGGAAGGGAGTCTTAAAAAAAGAGAAGTTTCCAAACACCAGGAAACCTTCTCACTGCCGAATCTGTGCCGAGCTTTGGAAGCACAGAGGGCAACATAACAGGAAGAAAAAATAAATAAACAATTAAAACTCGAAGATTGCGAGTCCTATGGTAATTCCCCCAGCGGAGAAGCAGCGCAGACGCCTGCACGCGCCATTAGCAAGCGGGGGCTGGGCAGGGAGGCGCAGCGCGGGCTGCATCGCTTAGAGTAAGAATCTGGCCTGAATACCCTGAGCACTATCTGAGCGAAATAATTTGGGCTAGCAAACCAGACTGTGGGATATCTACCACGCGAAAAGCCAGCCCTAACCTAAGACCGCCAGGCCCGCGCACGGAACAAAGAATTGAACAGAGATAGCCGGCTGCAGACCTTCCCCCTCCGGTGACAGGCAGCCAGAGCCGGAAGGGGGCAATCGCAGCCCCAGAGAGACATTATCTATAAAACTGTAAGCAGGCTTCTTTGTTAACTAAAACTTTTTGGGGGTCTGGATGGTTAACATCTGCCTGAGAAGGTGCGCCGGTTTTACACCCAGATAACCGAGTGGCAGGGAGGCGATAAGTCGCAGCATTGGCGCTCGCCAAACACCTCATCACTTGAGCTGCTCGAACCTGGGAAGAGCACAAAACTCAGGCCCAACTGAGTCTGCGCCTCTGAGGACTACCCGAGTGCCTGAACCTGAGCAGCTTGGACCTGGGAGGTACATGCAACCCAGGGCCAGCCTCGGATTGTTCCCGGCGGAACAACCTAGAGCCCGAGCAGTGTGGGCAGGGAGGCTACACGCGCCGTGAGCGGGGGCAGACCCAGTGTGGCTGAGGCACTGTGAGCGCACGCCAGTGTTATTTGTTTGCAGCATCCCTCCCTCCCTCCCCACAGCGCAACTGAACAAAGAGAAGAAATACAGCTCCACCCATCAGAACACTGACACAAGCTTCCCTAACCAGGAAACCTTGACAAGCCACCTGTACAAACCCACACACAGCGAGGAAAAGCCACAATAAAGAGAACTCCACAAACTGCCAGAATACAGAAAGGACACCCCAAACTCAGCAATTTAAACAAGATGAAGAGACAGAGGAATAGCCAGCAGATAAAGGAACAGGATAAATGCCCACCAAACCAAACAAAAGAGGAAGAGATAGGGAATCTACCTGATAAAGAATTCCGAATAATGATAGTGAAATTGATCCAAAATCTTGAAATTAAAATGGAATCACAGATAAATAGCTTGGAGACAAGGATTGAGAAGATGCAAGAAAGGTTTAACAAGGACCTAGAAGAAATAAAAAAGAGTCAATATATAATGAATAATGCAATAAATGAAATTAAAAACACTCTGGAGGCAACAAATAGTAGAATAACAGAGGCAGAAGATAGGATTAGTGAATTAGAAGATAGAATGGTAGAAATAAATGAATCAGAGAGGATAAAAGAAAAACGAATTAAAAGAAATGAGGACAATCTCAGAGACCTCCAGGACAATATTAAACGCTACAACATTCGAATCATAGGGGTTCCAGAAGAAGAAGACAAAAAGAAAGACCATGAGAAAATACTTGAGGAGATAATAGGTGAAAACTTCCCTAAACTGGGGAAGGAAATAATCACCCAAGTCCAAGAAACCCAGAGAATCCCAAACAGGATAAACCCAAGGCGAAACACCCCAAGACACATATCAATCAAATTAACAAAGATCAAACACAAAGAACAAATATTAAAAGCAGTAAGGGAAAAACAACAAATAACACACAAGGGAATTCCCATAAGGATAACAGCTGATCTTTCAATAGAAACTCTTCAAGCCAGGAGGGAATGGCAAGACATACTTAAAATGATGAAAGAAAATAACCTACAGCCCAGATTATTGTACCCAGCAAGGATTTCATTCAAGTATGAAGGAGAAATCAAAAGCTTCTCAGACAAGCAAAAGCTGAGAGAATTCTGCACCACCAAACCAGCTCTCCAACAAATACTAAAGGATATTCTCTAGACAGGAAACACAAAAATGGTGTATAAATTCGAACCCCAAACAATAAAGTAAATGGCAACGGGATCATACTTATCAGTAATTACCTTAAATGTAAATGGGTTGAATGCCCCAACCAAAAGACAAAGACTGGCTGAATGGATACAAAAACAAGACCCTTACATATGTTGTCTACAGGAGACCCACCTCAAAACAGGGGACACATACAGACTGAAAGTGAAGGGCTGGAAAAAGATTTTCCATGCAAATAGGGACCAAAAGAAAGCAGGAGTAGCAATACTCATATCAGATAAAATAGACTTTAAAACAAAGGCTGTGAAAAGAGACAAAGAAGGTCACTACATAATGATCAAAGGATCAATCCAAGAAGAAGATATAACAATTATAAGTATATATGCACCCAACACGGGAGCACCGCAGTATGTAAGACAAATGCTAACAAGTATGAAAGGAGAAATTAACAATAACACAATAATAGTGGGAGACTTTAATACCCCACTCACACCTATGGATAGATCAACTAAACAGAAAATTAACAAGGAAACACAAACTTTAAACGATACAATAGACCAGTTAGATCTAATTGGTATCTATAGGACATTTCATCCCAAAACAATGAATTTCATCTTTTTCTCAAGTGCACATGGAACCTTCTCCAGGATAGATCACATCCTGGGCCATAAAGCTAGCCTTGGTAAATTCAAAAAAATAGAAATCATTCCAAGCATCTTTTCTGACCACAATGCAGTAAGATTAGATCTCAATTACAGGAGAAAAACTATTAAAATTCCAACATATGGAGGATGAACAATACCCTGCTGAATAACCAACAAATCACAGAAGAAATCAAAAAAGAAATCAAAATTTGCATAGAAACGAATGAAAATGAAAACACAACAACCCAAAACCTGTGGGACACAGTAAAAGCAGTCCTAAGGGGAAAGTTCATAGCAATACAGGCACACCTCAAGAAAAAAGAAAAAAATCAAATAAATAACCTAACTCTACACCTAAAGCAACTAGAAAAGGAAGAAATGAAGAACCCCAGGGTTAGTAGAAGGAAAGAAATCTTAAAAATTAGAGCAGAAATAAATGCAAAAGAAACAAAAGAGACCATAGCAAAAATCAACAAAGCCAAAAGCTGGTTCTTTGAAAGGATAAATAAAATTGATAAACCATTAGCCAGACTCATCAAGAAACAAAGGGAGAAAAATCAAATCAATAAAATTAGAAACGAAAATGGAGAGATCACAACAGACAACACAGAAATACAAAGGATCATAAGAGACTATTATCAACAATTATATGCCAATAAAATGGACAACGAGGAAGAAATGGACAAATTCTTAGAAAAGTACAACTTTCCAAAACTCGACCAGGAAGAAATAGAAAACCTTAACAGACCCATCACAAGCACGGAAATTGAAACTGTAATCAAAATCTTCCAGCAAACAAAAGCCCAGGTCCAGACGGCTTCACAGCTGAATTCTATCAAAAATTTAGAGAAGAGCTAACACCTATCCTGCTCAAACTCTTCCAGAAAATTGCAGAGGAAGGTAAACTTCCAAACTCATTCTATGAGGCCACCATCACCCTAATACCAAAACCTGACAAAGATCCCACAAAAAAAGAAAACTACAGGCCAATATCACTGATGAACATAGATGCAAAAACCCTTAACAAAATTCTAGCAATCAGAATCCAAGAACACATTAAAAACATCATATACCATGACCAAGTGAGCTTTATCCCAGGGATGCAAGGATTCTTCAATATCCACAAATCAATCAATGTAATACACCACATTAACAAATTGAAAAATAAAAGCCATATGATTATCTCAATAGATGCAGAGGAAGCCTTTGACAAAATTCAACATCCATTTATGATAAAAACTCTCCAGAGCAGGAATAGAAGGAACATACCTCAACATAATAAAAGCTATATATGACAAACCCACAGCAAACATTATCCTCAATGGTGAAAAAGTGAAAGCATTTCCCCTAAAGTCAGGAACAAGACAAGGGTGCCCACTTTCACCACTATTATTCAACATAGTTTTGTAAGTTTTGGCCACAGAAATCAGAGAAGAAAAAGAAAAAAAAGGAATCCAAATTGGAAAATATGATGTAAAACTCTCACTGTTTGCAGATGACATGATCCTCTACATAGAAAACACTAAAGATGCCACCAGAAAATTCCTAGAGCTAATCACTGAATATAGTAAAGTTACAGGATATAAAATCAACACACAGAAATCCCTTGCATTCCTATACACTAACAATGAGAAAATAGAGAAATTAAGGAAACAATTTCATTCACCATTGCAACGAAAAGAAAAAAATACTTAGGAATATATCTACCTAAAGAAACTAAAGACCTATATATAGAAAACTATAAAACACTGGTGAAAGGAATCAAAAAGGATACTAATGGATGGAGAAATATACCATGTTCATGGGTCGGAAGAATCAATATAGAGAAAATGAGTATACTACCCAAAGCAATCTATAGATTCAATGCAATCTCTATCAAGCTACCAATGGTAATGATAACCCTGTATACGAGACAGCAAAAGAGACACTGATGTATAGAACAGGCTTATGGACTCTGTGGGAGAGGGAGAGGGTGGGAAGATTTGGGAGAATGGCATTGAAACATGTGAAATGTCATGTATGAAACGAGATGCCAGTCCAGGTTCAATGTATGATGCTGGATGCTTGGGGCTGGTGCACTGGGACGACCCAGAGGGATGGTATGGGGAGGGAGGAGGGAGGAGGGTTCAGGATGGGGAACACATGAGAAATAAAGGAATAAAAAAAAAAAAAAAGACACAGACTGGCAGGACTTGGTGATCAACACTGATGTTGGGGTTTCTAAATTACCTCCAATGCCCTTAAAACTCTAAGGTCTTTTGAATCCTACACATCTCTTGGGCTCATTTATGAGAGCAAGGATAATGCAAATATAGACTTGTACCTACAGGGAAATGACAATAGCATTGTGGGCAGCTAGAGGCATGAGCCTCTGCTCTTCTCCACCCAGCACACACACACATACCTCTCTCTCTCCCCCACTTACCTGCTTCCAAGTCTCCTCACCACCATCACCTCCCTGCCACTCTTTTGTTCCCCAGAATCTCTGATGTCAGACTTGTGATGTAATGACTAACACAGAGTCTGACTGTCTCTTTTGATAAATAAAAGATCTGTCTTTAGCCATGTTTGAAAACCCACCCCAATCCTCTACATTATCTTTCTCTACAGGGTTGAGAAAAAAGAAAATGAAGCCAGACATATGACCTTCTCATTCCAAATTTTCCTACTACTGTTGGCAATTAAAAAAAAAAAAAGTTAGATAACATTAAAAACGTTGAACATTCTATTTGTGACAAAGCAAGAGAAGAAAAAAAAAAAAAAAGAACATTGGAGTGGGTTGCCATTTCCTGCTGCAGGGGATCTTCCCGGCCCATGGATAGAACCCATGTCCTCTGCATTACAGGCAATGCTTCACCACAAGCCACCATGGAAGGCTGTAGATAGATGATAGAATTAGACAAATAAATGGTAGCTAGATGGAAATGGCAACCCACTCCAGTATTCTTGCCTGGAGAATCCCAGGGATGGGGGAGCCTGGTGGGCTGCCATACAGAGTTGCACAGAGTCTCCTGCTGTGCTTAGCGACTTAGCAGCAGGAGCAGCAGGTAGATGATAATAAATGATCAATAGATAATAAACGCATGATTGATAGATGATAGGTGATAAATAAGTAGACAATAAAATGACAGATAATGGTAGATAGACATGGATATGTGTATTCCCCACAGTATCAGAATGAAGAAAGCCCTGTCTAACCGCAATGGACACGAGAGGGAGCAAGCTCTGGGAGACAGTGATGGACAGGGAGGCCTGGCATGCTGCAGCCCATGGGGTCTCAAAGAGTCAAACACGACTGAGTGACTGAACAACAACAACCTCTTGCTCTGAGTTGGAACCTTCAGTCGTCTCCTCAGTCCTGAGGGAAGCCCTCCTGAGCCACGGGCCTCTGAAGTTTCAACCCGACACCATGGTTCTCTCCCCCCAACCATGACCCACTTTGCCCACAGAGGAGAAGTTCAGTTCAGTGTCTTCATGGTGTCAGCGACGTCTGTATGCCCCACTCCCAACCCAGGAGGAAGAGGATGTGAACTGCCTTCACTACAGGGCTGAGAACCGAAAGCAACTGCACAGCTTCCTGTAAGTGTGGGTCACTCAACGGAGCAGTGTGCCCTTCATCAGAGGAGCAAGGCTGAGGCCGGTGGGCCGCCTGAACACGGGATCATGTCCATGGTTCCTCCCTCGCTGCTCTGTCTTGGTCAGTTGGGGAGAGAGGGTTGGGTACAAATAGATGGCTAAGCAGGGCAGGGCTGGTGGTTCTTTAGGGCGGGGCTGTTCTCACCAGGTATTTCTTTCTAGGGTTGTGTTTGAGCCAGAGCACTTGGGCACAGAAGGGTGAGTATTCTGTGTGATACTCCTGAGGACCCAGCAGGGTTTAAGCCAGATATCAAGTCTCTTGGCAGCTGGAAAGAGGGGACTCAGACTTTAGAGCGGGGACTGTAAGAGGGGGAGAAATAGAAGGGTGGAGGGAGAAAAGCTTGTGTGTATATTACCTGTTCTCTGTGTTCTAGGAAATCTCCCCCCGCCTCCTTTCACAGCTCTGCCTGGATCCACAGTTCCATGGAAGAGTCGTATGACCCTCCTGTGTCAAGGACCTAAACAAGCTGAGGGGTACAGGATATCAAGAGTGGGAAGTCCTGAGCCCATGGACAAAGACGAACAGATCATGTCCAGGAAGACCAACACTTTGAGTATTGCAGAGGTTACAACAGACAAGACAGGGCTATACCACTGCTCCTATCAGAGAGGAGGCCGCTGGTCCCAGTTCAGTGACCCCCTGCAGCTGGTGATGACCGGTGAGAGGTACACAGATGCAGTGGAGCCGGGACTGACCCCTCTGCCGAGGGAAGGACCAGGATTAGGGGACAGGAAGCAGGAGGACCAAGCCTTGTCCTTGGGGAGGTCTCAGGGATGATGCCAAGAGACTTCCTCAAGGGTGAGGGGGGTGAGGACGGGAGAGAGACCAGAGCCACGTCTGCTCCCAGGGGACAAAAAGGGACAGTGCCTACGTGACCCTTCCTTTCATCGTTGAACTTCCTTCTTTCTCAGGAGCTTATGACAAGCCCTCCCTCTCCAGCGTGGTTGGCACAGTGGTGGCTCCAGGGGAGAATGTGAAGTTGCAGTGTATCTCCAAAATCAACCATGATGTATTCATCCTCACCAAAGAAGATGGAGATCCCGTCACCCAGAACCAAAGCTGCACCCCCCAGGACGGAGGATGCCAGACCATCTTCCTCTTGAATCCAGTCTCCTCCACACAGGCGGGGACCTACAGATGCTACAGCGCCTTCCTCGACAACCCCTACGTGTGGTCTCAGCCCAGTGACCCACTGCAGCTTCAGGTCGAAGGTGAGGAAGAAGCCCAGTCCACCCACCTGCTCCCCGCCCTGGGGGCTGACTCTGCGGTTATAGCACTGGCTGGGGAAGAGGACCACAAGAGGGAGGGTGTGTGAGCACCATCAGCTTAGACACGCATCTCTGAGGGATGGGCCGGGGACAGGCCATGTGGGTCCATGGGACTCTGGGAGGTGAGAGCTTAACTGGGCGGAAATAAGGAAGACCTCTCCCACCTCACCTCTATTTTTGGGAACTACTGACTCTCCCAGCAGCACCCAGTCCAGACATTCAACTGGTGAGTGAGTTTAGGTGGAAAACTGAGAAGAGATTCTGTGTTCCCTTCTCTCTGACCTCGAGTGTTAACTGCATGGATGCAGATGTATATGTTATATATTATATGGATATACGTGTGTGTTAGTTACTCAGTTGTGTCCGACTCTGTGACCCCACAAACTGTAGCCCACCAGGCTCCTCTGTCCGTGGGATTTCCCAGGCAAGAACACTGGAGTGGGTTGCCATTCTCTTCTCCAGAGGATCTTCCTGACCCAGGGATTGAACCCTGGTCTCCAGCATAGCAGGCAGATTCTTTACTGTTTGAGCTACAGGCAACTCCATGCATATATATGTATTTTATATATATGTAACTTATTAAATATCATATATGCTTTGCAGAAAATATTTACATAGACTATATTAATACATGTGTTATATGTATTTTCATTTTTGTTAGAATAAAAATGTGTCACATAATGACTGGTTGGGAAAAACAGAGTCACACAGTGTAACAGAACAAGACTGACAGAAGGGGCTAGTGATTTAGAAGAGGTCTCAACAAGCAAGTCCCTCGTGGCTGTATTTTTAACAGACACTGGGATGAAATCAGAAGGCTGATCCTGGTAGACAGTGCAGGACAGGCAGAGGAACCAGCCCTGGGCCAAGACCCAGACGTAGAGACCCGTTCAGGAGCCCAAGGGTAACAGAGGCCAGCGTGTCTGCTGCTGCAGGAATGGTCAAATCACAGGAGATACTGAGCGAGGAGCAGGCCAGGCTCTGGGCAGGGACTGGCAGCCTCCAGCACCCCAGTCCTGTCTTTCTTGACCCCAGAAGTCCAGTATCAGCACACCTCCCGTAATGACAGGAGGAAAGAAAGGTGTTTAATGCTTACCCCGAGGGAGTGGGCTGGGTGGGCTTCCCACCAGGTCCAGAGGTCTGCAGAAATGAGCTTGAGTTTTAGGATCCTTTAGAGGCATGGACAGCTTCCCTGGTAGCTCAGTGGTAAAGAATTTACCTGCCAAGTAGGAGATCCAGGTTCAATCCCCAGGTCAGGAAGATGCCCTGGAGAAGGGCGTGGCAACTCACTCAATACCCTTGCCTGGGAAATCCCATGGATGGAGGAGCCTGGGGGGCCACAGTCCATGGGGTCACAAGGACACAGCTGAGTGACTAATCAACAAGCACCAACGGGAATCAGCCCTTCTACCTCCTCTCTCTCAGCGCCTACGGCTTGGCATCCTTCCGTGGAGACTCAAGTCCGCCTGAGCCTGGCTGCCCTGCTTCTCCTGGTCATGGTCGTCCTGTTGGCTGAAGCCTGGTGCAGCCAGGGGGGTCCCTCAGTGAAGTCAGATGAGCCCCCGCCCCAGTGGACTGACAAGCACCGATGACCCTCTGCTGGCATCAAAGCACTGTGCTCACTTGTGGGGGCGGCAGTTCCAGGGCCCTGGCTGGGTCACCCATCCGATGCAGCAGTGTACTCGCTTCCTGTCGAACCTGAAACAACATACCAGAGGCACCGTGGACGAGAGCAGCCCAATGTGAACTCTTTCAGTTCTAGAGAGCAGAAATCTAAACCCTGTCCCCAAGTCTGCACTACTTGCTACTTTCCCGTTGGTGTTCTTGCCTTTTCGAGCTTCTAGACTCTGCCTGTGCTCCCTGTCGTGGAGCTCCGTCCTCCAGACCCAGGAGGGGAGCGCCTCTTCTCCTCTCTGACCTCTGCTTCCTTCCTCCCTTCTTGCCTCACACACCCCCACCCTCCTGCTTCCCTTTTAACGAACACTTATGGGGACCTGCCGGTGGTCCAGTGGTTAAGAATCTGCCCTGCGATGCAGGGGATGTGTGTTTGATGCCCAGTCAGGGAACTAAGATCCCACAGGCTGCAAAGCACCTAAGCCTGTGAGCAGCAACCAAATGAATAAGTAAATAAAAATAAAATTATATTTAAAAAAGACCCGTGACTACATGGGGCACCACCCCCTGCCCATGACAACCTGCGATAAGCTCCCACCCAAGAATCTTAATTTCACCACATCTGCTGCTGCTGCTGCTAAGTCACTTCAGTCGTGTTCGACTCTGTGTGACCCCATAGACGGCAGCCCACCAGACTTTCCCATCCCTGGGATTCTCCAGGCAAGAACACTGGAGTGGGTTGCCATTTCCTTCTCCAATGCAGGAAAGTGAAAAGTAAAAGGGAAGTCGCTCAGTCGTGTCTGATTCTTAGCGACCCCATGGACTGAAGCCTACCAGGCTCCTCCGTCCACTGGATTTTCCAGGCAAGAGTACTGGAGTGGGGCAGTGTCCCTTTTGACATGGAGGTTCTGGGTAGCTCTGCAAAACTATCATTAGAAGGCTGTTACTCACCCTGCCTCCTGGAGATCACTGAGTCTAATCTTTGAGCCAGAAATCCTTGCTTTTATGCACTGTCTCACAGGAGAGACTTTGAAACAAGCAGGTTTTTTGTTTTGCTTTAATATTTAAGTCTTTATTGAATTTGTTACAATTTTGCTTCTGTTTTACGTTTTGGTTTTTTGGCCACGAAGTATGTTGGATCATAGGTCCCTGACCAGGGATTGAACCCACAGCCCCCGCATTGGGAGACAAAGTCTTAACCACTGGACTGCCAGGGAAGTACCTGGGAATAAATGTTTAACACTCTTTTCAATTTAGAACAGGATGTGATTCAAACAGAGATGATACTTAATAAACTTTGCTTATGTGTAATGTGTACATTCCGTAGAGTGGTTGTTCTTGCTGGGTGGCAGATGGGTCTAGGGCTAGAAATGCTGATTTTTTTCCGTCAATATAGCCCTTGTGAAAGGAAAAGTCACTCAGGCGTGTCTGACTCTTTGTGGAATTCAAAAATTCTAGAAAGCAAGTGGAGAAGATGATGGTACCCCACTCGAGTACTCTTGCCTGGAAAACCCCTGGATGGAGGAGCCTGGTAGGCTGCAGTCCATGGGGTCGCTGAGAGTTGGACACGACTGAGCGACTTCACTTTCACTTTTCACTTTCATGCATTGGAGAAGGAAATGGCAGCCCACTCCAGTGTTCTTGCCTGGAGAATCCCAGGGATGGGGGAGCCTGGTGAGCTGCCATCTATGGGGTTGCACAGAGTCGGACAGGACTGAAGTGACTTAGCAGCAGCAGAAGAAGAAAGAAAGTATAAAAGCATGAACATTCAGATTTGTTGGTTGGTTTGGAGAATTTAAGTTACACAGATGATTGTGATGTTAGCAACTGTTCCTCTTTGGGTTTGGGGGTTTGGGTTTTTGTTTCTGAGAAGAAACAGCTTTCAAAGCATGAGACTAAAACAACAGAATCACAGAAAGGCTAACTCACCCCCTCTTATACTTGAGCTGAGGAAATAGTTTGGCGACTTCTTAGCTCCAAGCTGTTTAAGCAGATAACAAATACCCTTGCACTTAAACCTCCGTGGATACCTCACAGAAAAACAGAGACACTAACTGATCACGTGCTCTTCCGTCTCACCTCTGCCCCAAGACTCGACTCAGCTGGCTGCCATTGGCTGCTGTTCCCTCACCAATGTCCCCTCCTTCTGCCTGTTCCTTACTTTTTCTGTGTCAGCATAGACCTAACTTTCCTTGGGTGTTTTCTCTGAATGCCTTCTCAGAGTCGGCTAGGTGTCCCTGTCATGTTCTAAATGACAGCTGAGTTCTGAAAAGCGGTAAGTATATGGTGAGCCATTCGCTCTCTTTGCAGGCACTCAGTTGTGCTCTCACAGGGCTTCCCAAGGAGCACTAGGACTGAAGAACCCACCTGCCCATGCAGGAGATGGGAAAGACCCAGATTCAATCCCTAGGTCAAGAAGACTCCCTGGAGAAAGAACTGCCAACCCACTCCAGTATTCTTGCCTGGGAATTCCCATGGACAGAGAGGAGCCTGCTGGGCTACAGTCCACGGGTCACACAAAGGGTCAGACCTGACTGAGCGCACATACAGCACAAAAGCAGGAGCGGTGATGTATGACCTTATGAGCAAGGCCATAATCCTATGAAACTTAGTTTGAAAAAGCAAAAGTGTGAATTTTAAATCATTTTCCTGGGTTACAAAATGCTCGTTTTCTTTGTTTTTTTTTTTTTTTTTTTTCTTCCGTCATTTAAAAATCCTGAGGCCATGCAAAAACAGACACTGGGTTTTAGAACTCAATGATCCTCTCTTAGAATCTTTTCTCCATACAGTTGAGTCCAAGTAACCTGAGACCAAAGACAAGCTAACCAAAGTCTCTGGAGATGGTTCTCCTAGAAAGCAGTAATGCGAGGTGTTTTCAGGATTCCCTTTCGATGCCCTGGATGGAGGGAAAGAGGTGTGAGGAGGGAGAGAAATGATACAAAGATAGAGGACATTAGATATTGACAGATAGATAGATAAGTAAGCGAAAAATGATACGTATAAACAATGGATAGGGACTTCCCTGGTGGTCCAGTGGTTAAGATCTGTGCTTCCAATGCAGGGGGCATGGGTTCAATCCTTGGCAGGGGCACTAAGATCTCACATGCCACAGGGCATGGCCAAAGTTAAATAAGTACATAAAATAGTCTGTTTTCAGAATCAGCCTGCCTGACTTCAGGCTCTACTACAGAGCCACAGTCATCAAGACAGTATGGTACTGGCACAAAGACAGAAATATAGATCAATGGCACAAAACAGAAAGCCCAGAGATAAACCCACACACCTATGGACACCTTACCTTTGACAAAGGAGGCAAGAATATACAATGGATTAAAGACAATCTCTTTAACAAGTGGTGCTGGGAAAACTGGTCAACCACTTGTAAAAGAATGAAACTAGAACACTTTCTAACACCATACACAAAAATAAACTCAAAATGGATTACAGATCTAAACGTAAGACCAGAAACTATAAAACTTCTAGAGGAGGCAAACATAGGCAAAACACTCTCCAACGTAAATCACAGCAGGATCCTCTATGACCTACCTCCCAGAATATTGGAAATAAAAGCAAAAATAAACAAATGGGATCTAATTAAAATTAAAAGCTTCTGCACAACAAAAGAAACTATAAGCAAGGTGAAAAGACAGCCTTCAGAATGGGAGAAAATAATAGCAAATGAAGCAACTGACAAACAACTAATCTCAAAAATATACAAGCAACTCCTGCAGCTCAATTCCAGAAAAATAAACGACCCAATCAAAAAATGGGCCAAAGAACTAAATAGACATTTCTCCAAAAAAGACATACAGATGGCTAACAAACACATGAAAAGATGCTCAACATCACTCATTATCAGAGAAATGCAAATCAAAACCACAATGAGGCACCGTTTCACACCAGTCAGAATGGCTGCGATCCAAAAGTCTACAAGCAATAAATGCTGGAGAGGGTGTGGAGAAAAGGGAACCCTCTTACACTGTTGGTGGGAATGCAAACTAGTTCAGCCACTATGGAGAACAGTGTGGAGATTCCTTAAAAAACTGGAAATAGAACTGCCATACAACTCAGCAATCCCACTGCTGGGCATACACACTGAGGAAACCAGAAGGGAAAGAGACACGTGTATCCCAATGTTCATCGCAGCACTGTTTATAATAGCCAGGACATGGAAGCAACCTAGATGTCCATCAGCAGATGAATGGATAAGAAAGCTGTGGTACATATACACAATAGAGTATTACTCAGCCATTAAAAAGAATACATTTGAATCAGTTCTAATGAGGTGGATGAAATTGGAGCCTATTATACAGAGTGAAGTAAGTAAGTAAAAACACCAATACTATACTAACGCATATATATGGAATTTAGAAAGATGGTAACCATAACCCTGTATACAAGACAGCAAAAGAGACACTGATGTATAGAACAGTGTTTTGGACTCTGTGGGAGAGGGAGAGGGTGGGATGATTTGGGAGAATGGCATTGAAGCATGTATAATATCATATAAGAAACGAATCGCCACTCCAGGTTCGACACAGGATACAGGATGCTTGGGGCTGGTGCACTGGGATGACCCAGAGGGATGGTACGGGGAGGGAGGTGGGAGGGGGGCTCAGGATTGGGAACATGTGTACACCCGTGGCAGATTCATGTTGATGTATGGCAAAACCAATACAATATTGTAAAGTAATTAGCCTCTAATTAAAATAAACAAATTTAAATTTTAAAAATATATAAATAAAAATAGGGAATTCCTTGGTGGTCCAGTAGATGAGACTCCTTGCTCCCAATTCAGGGGACCTGGGCTTGGTCTCTGGTCAGGGAACTAGATCCCACCTGCGGCAGCTAAGAGTTCACCTGCTGCAACTAAAGACCCTATGGGCCACAAGTAAGACCTGGTGCGGTCAGATATACACACAAATAACTGGATATTTAAAATAAAAATAAAATAATAGATGATTGCTTGATAGACAGTAGAGAATGGATAGATGGTAGATAGATAACACACAGATTATTAATAGATAATTCCCGTCTAGATGTAGATATAGATAAGTGATTGTTGTTTCTGTTCTTTAGTCACTAAGTCATGTCAGACTCTTTGCGACCATGGACTGTAGCCCACCAGGCTCCTCTGTCCATGGGATTCTCCAGGCAAGAATATTGCAGAGTGTTGCTATTGCCTCCTCCAGGGGATCTTCCCGACCCACAGATAGAACCCACATCCTCTGCATTGCAGGCAATGCTTCACCACGAGCCACCACAGAAGGCCATAGATAGATGGTAGAATTAGATAAATAAATGGTGGCTAGGTAGATGATAGTAAATGATGGATAGAGAATAAATGCATGATTGATAGATGGTAGATGATAAATAAGTAGACAGTAAAATGACAGATGATGACAGGTAGACATGGATATGTCTATTTTCCACAGTGTCAGAGGAAAGAAAGCCCTGTCTAACCTCAATGGACATGAGTGGGAGCAAGCTCTGGGAGACAGTGATGGACAGGGAGGCCTGGCATGCTGCAGCCCATGGGGTCTCAAAGAGTCAGACACGACTGAGTGACTGAACAACAACAACCTCTTGCTCTGAGTTGGAACCTTCAGTCATCTCCTCAGTCATAAGGGAAGCCCTCCTGAGCCACGGGCCTCTGAAGTTTCAACCTGACACCATGGTTCTCTCTGCCCAGCCATGACCCAGTAAGCCCACAGAGGAGAATTCAGATCAACATCTTCATGGTGTCAGCTACGTCTGTATGCCCCACTCCCAACCCAGGAGGAAGAGGATGTGAACTGCCTTCACTACAGGGCTGAGAACCGAAAGCAACTGCACAGCTTCCTGTAAGTGTGGGTCACTCGACGGAGCAGTGTGCCCTTCATCAGAGGAGCAGGGCTGAGGCTGGTGGGCAGCCTGAACGCGGGATCATGTCCATGGTTCCTCCCTCGCTGCTCTGTCTTGGTCAGTTGGGGAGAGAGGGTTAGGTACAAATAGACGGCTAAGGAGGGCAGGGCTGGTGGTTCTTTAAGGCGGGACTGTTCTCACCGAGTGTTTCTTTCTAGGGTTGTGTCTGAGCCAGAGCACTTGGGCACAGAAGGGTGAGTGTTCTGTGTGATACTCCTGAGGACCCAGCAGGGTTTAAGCCAGGTATCAGGTCTCTTGGCCGCTGGAAAGAGGGGACTCAGACTTTAGAGTGGGGGCTGTAAGAGGGGGAGAAACAGAAGGGTGGAGGGAGAAACGCTTGTGTGTCTATTACCTGTTCCCTATGTTCTAGGAAATCTCCCCCCACCTCGTATCACAGCTCTGCCTGGATCCACAGTTCCATGCTAAGAGTCCTGTGACCCTCCTGTGTCAAGGACCTAAACAAGCTGAGGGGTACAGGATATCAAGAGTGGGAAGTCCTGAGCCCATGGACAAAGAGGAACAGATCACGTCCAGAAAGACCAACGCTTTGAATTTCACAGAGGTTACTACAGACAAGACAGGGCTGTACCACTGCTCCTATCAGAGAGGAGGCCGCTGGTCCCAGTTCAGTGACCCCCTGCAGCTGGTGATGACCGGTGAGGGGGCCACAGAGGCAGTGGAGCCGGGACTGACCCCTCTGCCGAGGGAAGGACCAGGCTTCGGGGACAGGAAGCAGGAGGACCAAGCCTTGTCCTTGGGGAGGTCTCAGGGATGATGCCGAGAGACTTCCTCAAGGGGGAGGGGGACGAGGAGGGGAGAGAGACCAGAGCCACGTCTGCTCCCAGGGACAAAAAGGGACAGTGCCTACGTGACCCTTCCCTTCATCGCTGAACTTCCTTCTTTCTCAGGAGCTTATGACAAGCCCTCCCTCTCCAGCATGGCTGGCACAGTGGTGGCTCCAGGGGAGACTGTGAAGTTGCAGTGTGTCTCCAAAATCAACTATGATGTATTTATCCTCACCAAAGAAGATGGAGATCACGTCACCCAGAACCAAAGCTCCGTCCCCCACGACGGAGGACGCCAGACCATCTTCCTCTTGAATCCAGTCTCCTCCACACAGGCGGGGACCTACAGATGCTACGGTACCTTCCACGAATATCCCTACGTGTGGTCTCAGCCCAGTGACCCACTGCAGCTTCAGGTCGAAGGTGAGGAAGAAGCCCAGTCCACCCACCTGCTCCCTGCCATGGGGGCTGACTCTGTGCTGTTAAAGCACTGGCTGGGGAAAAGGATCGCAAGAGGGGGTGTGTGTGAGTGCCATCGGCTTAGACACACATCTCTGAGGGACGGGCCGGGGACGGGCCATGTGGGTCCCTGGGACTCTGGGAGGTGAGAGCCTGACTGAGCAGAAATAAGGAAGACCTCTCCCACTTCACCTCTCTTTTCAGGAACTACTGACTCTCCCAGCAGCACACAGCCCAGACATTCAACTGGTGAGTAACTGAGTTTAGGTGCAAAACTGAGAAGAGATTCTGTGTTCCCTTCTCTCTGACCTGGAGTGTTAACCGCATGGATGCAGATGTATATGTTATATATTATATGGATATACGTGTGTGTTAGTTGCTCAGTCGTGTCCGACTCTGTGACCCCACAAACTGTAGCCCACCAGGCTCCTCTGTCCATGGGATTTCCCAGGCAACAACACTGGAGTGGGTTGCCATTCCCTTCTCCAGAGGATCTTCCTGACCCAGGGATTGAACCCCGGTCTCCCGCATAGCAGGCAGATTCTTTACTGTTTGAGCTACAAGGAACTCCATGTATATATATGTATTTTTTATATGTGTAACTATTATTAAATATCATATATGCTTTGCAGAAAAATATTTACATAGACTATATTAATACATGTGTTATATGTATTTTCATTTTTGTTAGAATAAAAATGTGTCACATAATGACTGGTTGGGAAAAACAGAGTCACACAGTGTAACAGAACAAGACTGACAGAAGGGGCTAGTGATTTAGAAGAGGTCTCAACAAGCAAGTCCCTCATGGGTGTATTTTTAACAAACACTGGGATGAAATCAGAGGGGTGATCCTTGTAGAGAGTGCAGGACATGCAGAGGAACCAGCCCTGGGCCAAGACCCAGACATAGAGACCCGCTCAGGAGCCCACGGGTAACAGAGGCCAGCATGTCTGCTGCAGGAATGGTCAAATCACAGGAGATACCGAGCGAGAAGCAGGCCAGGCTCTGGGCAGGGACTGGCAGCCTCCAGCACCCCAGTCCTGTCTTTCTTGACCCCAGAAGTCCAGTATCAGCACAGCGCCCATAATGACAGGAGGAAAGAAAGGTGTTTAATGCTTACCCCGAGGGAGTGGGCTGGGCGGGCTTCCCACCAGGTCCAGAGGTCTGCAGAAATGAGCTTGAGTTTTAGGGCCCTTTAGAGGCATGGACAGCTTCCCTGGTAGCTCAGTGGTAAAGAATTTACCTGCCAAGTAGGAGATCCAGGTTCAATCCCCAGGTCAGGAAGATGCCCTGGAGAAGGGCGTGGCAACTCACTCAATACCCTTGCCTGGGATATCCCATGGATGGAGGAGCCTGGTGGGCCACAGTCCATGGGGTCACAAGGACACAGCTGAGTGACTAATCAACAAGCACCAACGGGAATCAGCCCTTCTACCTCCTCTCTCTCAGCGCCTACGGCTTGGCATCCTTCCGTGGAGACTCAAGTCCGCCTGAGCCTGGCTGCCCTGCTTCTCCTGGTCATGGTCATCCTGTTGGCTGAAGCCTGGTGCAGCCGGGGGGGTCCCTCAGTGAAGTCAGATGAGCCCCCGCCCCAGTGGACTGACAAGCACCGATGACCCTCTGCTGGCATCAAAGCACTGTGCTCACTTGTGGGGGTGGCGGTTCCAGGGCCCTGGCTGGGACCCATCTGATGCAGCAGTGTACTCGCTCCCTGTCGAACCTGAACAACATACCAGAGGCACTGTGGACGAGAGCAGCCCACTGTGAATTCTCTTTCAGTTCTAGAGAGCAGAAGTCTAAACCCTGTCCCCAAGCCTGCACTACTTGCTACTTTCCCGTTGGTGTTCTTGACTTTTCGAGCCTCTAGACTCTGCCTGTGCTCCCTGTCTTGGACTCCGTCCTCCAGACCCAGGAGGGGAGTGCCTCTTCTCCTCTCTGACCTCTGCTTCCTTCCTCCCTTCTTGCCTCACACACCCCCACCCTCCTGCTTCCCTCTTGATGAACACTTATGGGGACCTGCCGGTGGTCCAGTGGCTAAGAATCTGCCCTGCGATGCAGGGGATGTGTGTTTGATACCCAGTCAGGGAACTAAGGTCCCACAGGCTGCAAAGCACCTAAGCCTGTGAGCAGCAACCAAATGAATAAATTAATAAAAACAAAATTATATTTAAAAAAGACCCGTGACTACATGGGGCACCACCTCCTGCCCAGGACAACCTGCGATAAGCTGCCACCCAAGACCCTTAATTTCACCACATCTGCTGCTGCTACTGCTAAGTCACTTCAGTCGGGTTCGACTCTGTGTGACCCCATAGACCGCAGCCCACCAGACTTTCCCGTCCCTGGGATTCTCTAGGCAAGAACACTGGAGTGGGTTGCCATTTCCTTCTCCAATGCATGAAAGTGAAAAGTAAAAAGGAAGTCGCTCAGTCGTGTCTGACTCTTCTCGACCCCATGGACTGCAGCCCACCTGGCTCCTCCATCCATGGGATTTTCCAGGCAAGAGTACTGGAGTGGGGCAGTGTCCCTTTTGACATGGAGGTTCTGGGTAGCTCTGCAAAACTATCATTAGAAGGCTGTTACTCACCCTGCCTCCTGGAGATCACTGAGTCTGATCTTTGAGCCAGAAATCCTTGCTTTTATGCACTGTCTCACAGGAGAGACTTTGAAACAAGCAGGTTTTTTGTTTTGCTTTAATATTTAAGTCTTTATTGAATTTGTTACAATTTTGCTTCTGTTTTACGTTTTGGTTTTTTGGCCAGAAGTATGTTGGATCGTAGGTCCCCAACCAGGGATTGAACCCACAGCCTCCTCATTGGGAGACAAAGTCTTAACCACTGGACTGCCAGGGATGTACCTGGGAATAAATGTTTAACACTCTTTTCAATTTAGAACAAGATGTGATTCAAACAGAGATGATACCTAATAAACTTTGCTTATGTGTAATGTGTACATTCCTTAGAGTGGTTGTTCTTGCTGGGTGGCAAATGGGTCTAGGGCTAGAAATGCTGATTTTTTCCTTCAATATAGCCCTTGTGAAAGTGAAAGTCACTCAGGCGTGTCTGACTCTTTGTAGAATTTAAAAATTCTAGAAAGCAAGTGGAGAAGACGATGGTACCCCACTCCAGTCCTCTTGCCTGGAAAACCCCATGGATGGAGGAGCCTGGTAGGCTGCAGTCCATGGGGTCGCTGATGGTTGGACACAACTGAGCCACTTCACTTTCACTTTTCACTCTCATGCATTGGAGAAGGAAATGGCAGCCCACTCTAGTGTTCTTGCCAGGAGAATACCAGGGATGGGGGAGCCTGGTTGGCTGCGGTCTATGGGGTCGCACAGAGTCGGACATGACTGAAACAACTTAGCAGCAGGAGCAGCAGGTAGATGATAATAAATGATCAATAGATAATAAATGTATGATTGATAGATGATAAATAAGGAGACAATAAAATGACAGATAATGATAGATAGACGTGGATATGTGTATTCCCCACAGTATCAGAATAAAGAAAGCCCTGTCTAACCACAATGGACGCCAGTGGGAGCAAACTCTGGGAGACAGTGATGGACAGGGAAGCCTGGCATGCTGCAGCCCATGGGGTCTCTAAGAGTCAGACACGACTGAGTGTGAACAACAACAACAACCTCTTGCTCTGAGTTGGAACCTTCAGTCGTCTCCTCAGTCCTGAGGGAAGCCCTCCTGAGCCAGGGGCATCTGAAGTTTCAACCCCGACACCATGCTTCTCTCCCCCCAGCCATGACCCAGTATGCCCACAGAGGAGAAGTTCAGTTCAGTGTCTTCATGGTGTCAGCGATGTCTGTATGCCCCACTCCCAACACAGGAGGAAGAGGATGTGAACTGCCTTCACTACAGGGCTGAGAACTGAAAGCAACTGCACAGCTTCCTGTAAGTGTGGGTCACTCGACAGAGCAGTGTGCCCTTCACAGAGGAGCAGGGCTGAGGCTGGTGGGCAGCCTGAACGCGGGATCATGTCCATGGTTCCTCCCTCGCTGCTCTGTCTTGGTCAGTGGGGAGAGAGAGTTAGGTACAAATAGACGGCTAAGGAGGGCAGGGCTGGTGGTTCTTTAAGGCGGGGCTGTTCTCACCAGGTGTTTCTTTCTAGGGTTGTGTCTGAGCCAGAGCACTTGGGCACAGAAGGGTGAGTATTCTGTGTGATACTCCTGAGGACCCAGCAGGGTTTAAGCCAGGTATCAGGTCTCTTGGCCGCTGGAAAGAGGGGACTCAGACTTTACAGCGGGGGGGCTGTAGAGGGGGAGAAACTGAAGGGTGGAGGGAGAAACGCTTGTGTGTCTATTACCTGTGCCCTGTGTTCTAGGAAATCTCCCCCCGCCTCGTATCATAGCTCTGCCTGGATCCACAGTTCCAGCTAAGAGTCCTGTGACCCTCCTGTGTCAAGGACCTAAACAAGCTGAGGGGTACAGGATATCAAGAGTGGGAAGTCCTGAGCCCATGGACAAAGACGAACAGATCATGTCCAGGAAGACCAACACTTTGAGTATTGCAGAGGTTACAACAGACAAGACAGGGCTGTACCACTGCTCCTATCAGAGAGGAGGCCGCTGGTCCCAGTTCAGTGACCCCCTGCAGCTGGTGATGACCGGTGAGGGGGCCACAGAGGCAGTGGAGCCGGGACTGACCCCTCTGCCGAGGGAAGGACCAGGCTTCGGGGACAGGAAGCAGGAGGACCAAGCCTTGTCCTTGTGGACGTCTCAGGGATGATGCCGAGAGACTTCCTCAAGGGTGAGCGGGGCGAGGACGAGAGAGAGACCAGATCCACGTCTGCTCACAGGGACAAAAAAGGGACAGTGCCTACGTGACCCTTCCCTTCATCACTGAACTTCCTTCTTTCTCAGGAGCTTATGACAAGCCCTCCCTCTCCAGCATGGCTGGCACAGTGGTGGCTCCAGGGGAGACTGTGAAGTTGCAATGTTTCTCCAAAATCAACCATGATGTATTTATCCTCACCAAAGAAGATGGAGATCCCGTCACCCAGAACCAAAGCTACACACCCAGGACGGAGGACGCCAGACCATCTTCCTCTTGAATCCAGTCTCCTCCACACAGGCGGGGACCTACAGATGCTACGGTGCCTTCCACGACAACCCCTACGTGTGGTCTCAGCCCAGTGACCCACTGCAGCTTCAGGTCGAAGGTGAGGAAGAAGCCCAGTCCACCCACCTGCTCCCCGCCGTGGGGGCTGACTGTGTGCGGTTAAAGCACTGGCTGGAGAAAAGGATCGCAAGAGGGGGCGTGTGTGAGTGCCATCAGCTTAGACACACATCTCTGAGGGACGGGCCGGGGACGGGTCGTGTGGGTCCCTGGGACTCTGGGAGGTGAGAGCCTGACTGAGCAGAAATAAGGAAGACCTCTCCCACTTCACCTCTGTTTTCAGGAACTACTGACTCTCCCAGCAGCACACAGCCCAGACATTCAACTGGTGAGTAACTGAGTTTAGGTGGAAAACTGAGAAGAGATTCTGTGTTCCCTTCTCTCTGACCTGGAGTGTTAACTGCATGGATGCAGATGTATATGTTATATATTATATGGATATACGTGTGTGTTAGTTGCTCAGTCGTGTCCGACTCTGTGACCCCACAAACTGTAGCCCACCAGGCTCCTCTGTCCATGGGATTTCCCAGGCAACAACACTGGAGTGGGTTGCCATTCTCTTCTCCAGAGGATCTTCCTGACCCAGGGATCGAACCCCAGTCTCCCGCATAGCAGGCAGATTCTTTACTGTTTGAGCTACAAGGAACTCCATGTATATATATGTATTTTTTATATGTGTAACTATTATTAAATATCATATATGCTTTGCAGAAAATATTTACATAGACTATATTAATACATGTGTTATATGTATTTTCATTTTTTTAGAATAAAAGTGTGTCACATAATGACTGGTTGGGAAAAACAGAGTCACACACAGTGTAACAGAACAAGACTGACAGAAGGGGCTAGTGATTTAGAAGAGGTCTCAACAAGCAAGTCCCTCATGGGTGTATTTTTAACAAACACTGGGATGAAATCAGAGGGGTGATCCTTGTAGAGAGCGCAGGACATGCAGAGGAACCAGCCCTGGGCCAAGACCCAGACATAGAGACCCGCTCAGGAGCCCACGGGTAACAGAGGCCAGCGTGTCTGCTGCAGGAATGGACAAATCACAGGAGATACTGAGCGAGGAGCAGGCCAGGCTCTGGGCAGGGACTGGCAGCCTCCAGCACCCCAGTCCTGTCTTTCTTGACCCCAGAAGTCCAGTATCAGCACACCTCCCGTAATGACAGGAGGAAAGAAAGGTGTTTAATGCTTACCCCGAGGGAGTGGGCTGGGCGGGCTTCCCACCAGGTCCAGAGATCTGCAGAAATGAGCTTGAGTTTTAGGGCCCTTTAGAGGCATCGACAGCTTCCCTGGTAGCTCAGTGGTAAAGAATTTACCTGCCAAGTAGGAGATCCAGGTTCAATCCCCAGGTCAGGAAGATGCCCTGGAGAAGGGCGTGGCAACTCACTCAATACCCTTGCCTGGGATATCACATGGATGGGGGAACCTGTGGGCCACAGTCCATGGGGTCACAAGGACACAGCTGAGTGACTAATCAACAACCACCAACGGGAATCGGCCCTTCTACCTCCTCTCTCTCAGCGCCTACGGCTTGGCATCCTTCCGTGGAGACTCAAGTCCGCCTGAGCCTGGCTGCCCTGCTTCTCCTGGTCATGGTCGTCCTGTTGGCTGAAGCCTGGTGCAGCCAGGGGGGTCCCTCAGTGAAGTCAGATGAGCCCCTGCCCCAGTGGACTGACAAGCACCGATGACCCTCTGCTGGCATCAAAGCACTGTGCTCACTTGTGGGGCCGGCAGTTCCAGGGCCCTGGCTGGGTCACCCATCCGATGCAGCAGTGTACTCGCTCCCTGTCGAACCTGAACAACGTACCAGAGGCACTGTGGACGAGAGCAGCCCACTGTGAATTCTCTTTCAGTTCTAGAGAGCAGAAGTCTAAACCCTGTCCCCAAGCCTGCACTACTTGCTACTTTCCCATTGGTGTTCTTGCCTTTTCGAGCTTCTAGACTCTGCCTGTGCTCCCTGTCGTGGAGCTCCGTCCTCCAGACCCAGGAGGGGAGCGTCTCTTCTCCTCTCTGACCTCTGCTTCCTTCCTCCCTTCTTGCCTCACACACCCCCACCCTCCTGCTTCCCTCTTGATGAACACTTATGGGGACCTGCCGGTGGTCCAGTGGTTAAGAATCTGCCCTGCGATGCAGGGGATGTGTGTTTGATGCCCAGTCAGGGAACTAAGATCCCACAGGCTGCAAAGCACCTAAGCCTGTGAGCAGCAACCAAATGAATAAATAAATAAAAATAAAATTATATTTAAAAAAGACCCGTGACTACATGGGGCACCCCCCCCATGACAACCTGCGATAAGCTCCCACCCAAGACCCTTAATTTCACCACATCTGCTGCTGCTACTGCTAAGTCACTTCAGTCGGGTTCGACTCTGTGTGACCCCATAGACGACAGCCCACCAGACTTTCCCGTCCCTGGGATTCTCCAGGCAAGAACACTGGAGTGGGTTGCCATTTCCTTCTCCAATGCATGAAAGTGAAAAGTAAAAGGGAAGTCGCTCAGTCGTGTCTGACTCTTCGAGACCCCATGGACTGCAGCCCACCAGGCTCCTCTGTCCATGGGATTTTCCAGGCAAGTGTACTGGAGTGGGGCAGTGTCCCTTTTGACATGGAGGTTCTGGGTAGCTCTGCAAAACTATCATTAGAAGGCTGTTACTCACCCTGCCTCCTGGAGATCACTGAGTCTGATCTTTGAGCCAGAAATCCTTGCTTTTATGCACTGTCTCACAGGAGAGACTTTGAAACAAGCAGGTTTTTTGTTTTGCTTTAATATTTAAGTCTTTATTGAATTTGTTAAATTTTGCTTCTGTTTTACGTTTTGGTTTTTTGGCCACGAAGTATGTTGGATCGTAGGTCCCCGACC
Organism: Bos indicus x Bos taurus; assembly: GCF_003369695.1. Taxonomy (NCBI): domain Eukaryota; kingdom Metazoa; phylum Chordata; class Mammalia; order Artiodactyla; family Bovidae; genus Bos; species Bos indicus x Bos taurus. Next base: position 3,297,731 of record NC_040093.1, read on the forward strand.
AGGCATTGAACCCACAGCCCCCGCATTGGGAGACAAAGTCTTAACCACTGGACTGCCAGGGAAGTACCTGGGAATAAATGTTTAACACTCTTTTCAATTTAGAACAGGATGTGATTCAAACAGAGATGATACTTAATAAACTTTGCTTATGTGTAATGTGTACATTCCTTAGAGTGGTTGTTCTTGCTGGGTGGCAAATGGGTCTAGGGCTAGAAATGCTGATTTTTTTCCTTCAATACAGCCCTTGTGAAAGGAAAAGTCACTCAGGCGTGTCTGACTCTTTGTAGAATTTAAAAATTCTAGAAAGCAAGTGGAGAAGACGATGGTACCCCACTCCAGTCCTCTTGCCTGGAAAACCCCATGGATGGAGGAGCCTGGTAGGCTGCAGTCCATAGGGTCTCTAAGGGTTGGACACGACTGAGCGATGTCACTTTCACTTTTCACTTTCATGCATTGGAGAAGGAAATGGCAGCCCACTCTAGTGTTCTTGCCAGGAGAATCCCAAGGATGGGGGAGCCTGGTGGGCTGCCGTCTATGGGGTTGCACAGAGTCGGACAGGACTGAAGTGACTTAGCAGCAGCAGCAGAAGAAAGAAAGTATAAAAGCATGAACATTCATATTTGTTGGTTGGTTTGGAGAATTAAATTACACAGATGATTGTGATGTTAGCAACTGTTCCTCTTTGGGTTTGGGGGTTTGGGTTTTTGTTTCTGAGAAGAAACAGCTTTCAAAGCATGAGACTAAAACAACAGAATCACAGAAAGGCTAACTCACCCCCTCTTATACTTGAGCTGAGGAAATAGTTTGGCGACTTCTTACCTCCAAGCTGTTTAAGTAAATAACAAATACCCTTGCACTTAAACCTCCGTGGATACCTCACAGAAAAACAGAGACACTAACTGATCACGTGCTCTTCAGTCTCACCTCTGCCCCAAGACTCGACTCAGCTGGCTGCCATTGGCTGCTGTTCCCTCACCAATGTCCCCTCCTTCTGCCTGTTCCTTACCTCTTTCTCTGTGTCAGCATAGACCTAACTTTCCTTGGGTGTTTTCTCTGAATGCCTTCTCAGAGTCGGCTAGGTGTCCCTGTCATGTTCTAAATGACAGCTGAGTTCTGAAAAGCGGTAAGTATATGGTGAGCCATTCGCTCTCTTTGCAGGCACTCAGTTGTGCTCTCATAGGGCTTCCCAAGGAGCACTAGGGCTGAAGAACCCACCTGCCCATGCAGGAGATGGGAAAGACCCAGATTCAATCCCTAGGTCAAGAAGACTCCCTGGAGAAAGAACTGCCAACCCACTCCAGTATTCTTGCCTGGGAATTCCCATGGACAGAGAGGAGCCTGCTGGGCTACAGTCCACGGGTCACACAAAGGGTCAGACCTGACTGAGCGCACATACAGCACAAAAGCAGGAGCGGTGATGTATGACCTTATGAGCAAGGCCATAATCCTCTGAAACTTAGTTTGAAAAAGCAAAGTGTGAATTTTAACTCATTTCATGGGTTACAAAATGCTAATTTTCTTTCTTTTTTTTTTTCAGTCATTTAAAAATCCTGAGGCCATGCAAAAACAGACAGTGGGTTTTAGAACTCAGTGATCCTCTCTCAGAATCTTTCCTCCAAACCGTTGAGTCCAAGTAACTTGAGAGCAAAGACAAGCTAAACAAAGCATCTGGAGATGGTTCTCCTAGAAAGCAGTGATGGGGGTGTTCTCGGGATTCCCTTTCGATGCCCTGGATGGAGGGAAAGAGGTGTGAGGAGGGAGAGAAATGATACAAAGATAGAGGACATTAGATATTGACAGATAGATAGATAAGTAAGCGAAAAATGATACGTATAAACAATGGATAGGGACTTCCCTGGTGGTCCAGTGGTTAAGATCTGTGCTTCCAATGCAGGGGGCATGGGTCAATCCTTGGCAGGGGCACTAAGATCTCACATGCCACAGGGCATGGCCAAAATTAAATAAGTACATAAAATAGTCTATTTTCAGAATCAACCTGCCTGACTTCAGGCTCTACTATAAAGCCACAGTCATCAAGACAGTATGGTACTGGCACAAAGATAGAAATATAGATCAATGGCACAAAACAGAAAGCCCAGAGATAAACCCACACACCTATGGACACCTTATCTTTGACAAAGGAGGCAAGAATATACAATGGATTAAAGACAATCTCTTTAACAAGTGGTGCTGGGAAAACTGGTCAACCACTTGTAAAAGAATGAAACTAGAACACTTTCTAACACCATACACAAAAATAAACTCAAAATGGATTACAGATCTAAACGTAAGACCAGAAACTATAAAATTCCTAGAGGAGGCAAACATAGGCAAAACACTCTCCAACGTAAATCACAGCAGGATCCTCTATGACCTACCTCCCAGAATATTGGAAATAAAAGCAAAAATAAACAAATGGGATCTAATTAAAATTAAAAGCTTCTGCACAACAAAAGAAACTATAAGCAAGGTGAAAAGACAGCCTTCAGAATGGGAGAAAATAATAGCAAATGAAGCAACTGACAAACAACTAATCTCAAAAATATACAAGCAACTCCTGCAGCTCAATTCCAGAAAAATAAACGACTCAATCAAAAAATGGGCCAAAGAACTAAATAGACATTTCTCCAAAAAAAGACATACAGATGGCTAACAAACACATGAAAAGATGCTCAACATCACTCATTATCAGAGAAATGCAAATCAAAACCACAATGAGGCACCGTTTCACACCAGTCAGAATGGCTGCGATCCAAAAGTCTACAAGCAATAAATGCTGGAGAGGGTGTGGAGAAAAGGGAACCCTCTTACACTGTTGGTGGGAATGCAAACTCGTTCAGCCACTATGGAGAACAGTGTAGAGATTCCTTAAAAAACTGGAAATAGAACTGCCATACAACTCAGCAATCCCACTGCTGGGCATACACACTGAGGAAACCAGAAGGGAAAGAGACACGTGTACCCCAATGTTCATCGCAGCACTGTTTATAATAGCCAGGACATGAAAGCAACCTAGATGTCCATCAGCAGATGAATGGATAAGAAAGCTGTGGTACATATACACAATAGAGTATTACTCAGCCATTAAAAAGAATACATTTGAATCAGTTCTAATGAGGTGGATGAAACTGGAGCCTATTATACAGAGTGAAGTAAGCCAGAAAGAAAAACACCAGTACTATACTAACGCATATATATGGAATTTAGAAAGATGGTAACCATAACCCTGTATACAAGACAGCAAAAGAGACACTGATGTATAGAACAGTGTTTTGGACTCTGTGGGAGAGGGAGAGAGTGGGATGATTTGGGAGAATGGCATTGAAGCATGTGTAATATCATATAAGAAACAAATCGCCAGTCCACTTTTGATATCCTGTTCGACACAGGATACAGGATGCTTGGGGCTGGTGCACTGGGATGACCCAGAGGGATGGTACGGGGAGGGAGGTGGGAGGGGGGATCAGGATTGGGAACATGTGTACACCCGTGGCAGATTCATGTTGATGTATGGCAAAACCAATACAATATTGTAAAGTAATTAGCCTCTAATTAAAATAAACAAATTTAAATTTTAAAAATATATAAATAAAAATAGGGAATTCCTTGGTGGTCCAGTAGATGAGACTCCTTGCTCCCAATTCAGGGGACCTGGGCTTGGTTTCTGGTCAGGGAACTAGATCCCACCTGCGGCAGCTAAGAGTTCACCTGCTGCAACTAAAGACCCTATGGGCCACAAGTAAGACCTGGTGCGGTCAGATATACACACAAATAACTGGATATTTAAAATAAAAATAAAATAATAGATGATTGCTTGATAGACAGTAGAGAATGGATAGATGGTAGATAGATAACACACAGATTATTAATGGATAACTCACGTCTAGATGTAGATATAGATAAGTGATTGTTGTTTCTGTTCTTTAGTCACTAAGTCATGTCAGACTCTTTGCGACCATGGACTGTAGCCCACCAGGCTCCTCTGTCCATGGGATTCTCCAGGCAAGAATATTGCAGAGTGTTGCTATTGCCTCTTCCAGGGGATCTTCCAGACCCACGGATAGAACCCATGTCCTCTGCATTGCAGGCAATGCTTCACCACGAGCCACCATAGAAGGCCATAGATAGATGGTAGAATTAGATAAATAAATGGTGGCTAGGTAGATGATAGTAAATGATGGATAGATAATAAATGCATGATTGATAGATGGTAGATGATAAATAAGTAGACAGTAAAATGACAGATGATGATAGGTAGACATGGATATGTCTATTTTCCACAGTGTCAGAGGAAAGAAAGCCCTGTCTCACCGCAATGGACATGAGTGGGAGCAAACTCTGGGAGACAGTGATGGACAGGGAGGCCTGGCATGCTGCAGCCCATGGGGTCTCAAAGAGTCAGACACGACTGAGTGACTGAACAACAACAACCTCTTGCTCTGAGTTGGAACCTTCAGTCGTCTCCTCAGTCATAAGGGAAGCCCTCCTGAGCCACGGGCCTCTGAAGTTTCAACCTGACACCATGGTTCTCTCTGCCCAGCCATGACCCAGTAAGCCCACAGAGGAGAATTCAGATCAACATCTTCATGGTGTCAGCTACGTCTGTATGCCCCACTCCCAACCCAGGAGGAAGAGGATGTGAACTGCCTTCACTACAGGGCTGAGAACCGAAAGCAACTGCACAGCTTCCTGTAAGTGTGGGTCACTCGACGGAGCAGTGTGCCCTTCATCAGAGGAGCAGGGCTGAAGCTGGTGGGCAGCCTGAACGCGGGATCATGTCCATGGTTCCTCCCTCGCTGCTCTGTCTTGGTCAGTCTGGGAGAGAGGGTTAGGTACAAATAGACGGCTAAGGAGGGCAGGGCTGGTGGTTCTTTAAGGCGGGACTGTTCTCACCGAGTGTTTCTTTCTAGGGTTGTGTCTGAGCCAGAGCACTTGGGCACAGAAGGGTGAGTATTCTGTGTGATACTCCTGAGGACCCAGCAGGGTTTAAGCCAGGTATCAGGTCTCTTGGCCGCTGGAAAGAGGGGACTCAGACTTTACAGCGGGGGCTGTAAGAGGGGGAGAAACAGAAGGGTGGAGGGAGAAACGCTTGTGTGTCTATTACCTGTTCCCTGTGTTCTAGGAAATCTCCCCCCGCCTCGTATCACAGCTCTGCCTGGATCCACAGTTCCATGGAAGAGTCCTGTGACCCTCCTGTGTCAAGGACCTAAACAAGCTGAGGGGTACAGGATATCAAGAGTGGGAAGTCCTGAGCCCATGGACAAAGACGAACAGATCACGTCCAGAAAGACCAACGCTTTGAATTTCACAGAGCTTACAACAGACAAGACAGGGCTGTACCACTGCTCCTATCAGAGAGGAGGCCGCTGGTCCCAGTTCAGTGACCCCCTGCAGCTGGTGATGACCGGTGAGGGGGCCACAGAGGCAGTGGAGCCGGGACTGACCCCTCTGCCGAGGGAAGGACCGGATTTCGGGGACAGGAAGCAGGAGGACCAAGCCTTGTCCTTGGGGAGGTCTCAGGGATGATGCCGAGAGACTTCCTCAAGGGGGAGGGGGCGAGGAGGGGAGAGAGACCAGAGCCACGTCTGCTCCCAGGGGACAAAAAGGGACAGTGCCTACGTGACCCTTCCCTTCATCGCTGAACTTCCTTCTTTCTCAGGAGCTTATGACAAGCCCTCCCTCTCCAGCATGGCTGGCACAGTGGTGGCTCCGGGGGAGACTGTGAAGTTGCAGTGTTTCTCCAAAATCAACTATGATGTATTTATCCTCACCAAAGAAGATGGAGATCACGTCACCCAGAACCAAAGCTCCGTCCCCCACGACGGAGGACGCCAGATCATCTTCCTCTTGAATCCAGTCTCCTCCACACAGGCGGGGACCTACAGATGCTACGGTGCCTTCCACGAATATCCCTACGTGTGGTCTCAGCCCAGTGACCCACTGCAGCTTCAGGCTGAAGGTGAGGAAGAAGCCCAGACCACCCACCTGCTCCCCACCTTGGGGCTGACTCTGTGCGGTTAAAGCACTGGCTGGGGAAGAGGACCACAAGACGGGGGTGTGTGAGCGCCATCAGCTTAGACTCACATCTCTGAGGGACGGGCTGGGGACGGGTCGTGTGGGTCCCTGGGACTCTGGGAGGTGAGAGCCTGACTGAGCGGAAATAAGAAAGACCTCTCCCACTTCACCTCTGTTTTCAGGAACTACTGACTCTCCCAGCAGCACACAGCCCAGACATTCAACTGGTGAGTGAGTTTAGGCGGAAAACTGAAAAGAGATTCTATATTCCCTTCTCTCTGACCTGGAGTGGAACAGGGCTTACTACAGACGGGGCCAGCTTTTTAAGAAGGCTTCTGATGTCTTGGGGCATGGAAAACAGAGATATAGCAGGTAGGGCTGCTCTCCCTAAGGGAAAGAAGATTAGACAGTCTACAGATTGCAGATAAAGCCAATAGGATCCATAAATACCATTTATCAGTGATGCATAATTGACAATATTCTGGACTTCCCTGGTGGCTCAGACAGTAAAGCGTCTGCCTACAATGCGGGAGACCTGGTTTCATTCCCTGGGTGGAGAAGATCCCCTGGAGAAGGAAATAGCAACCCACTCCAGTATTCTTGCCTCGAAAATCCCATGGGCGGAGAAGCCTGGTAGGCTACAGTCCATGGGGTCACTAAGAGTTGGACATGACTTCACTTTCACTTTCATTTTCCACGGAGCTCTCTCCCAGAAGGGTTAGTCTCTCAATATCAGCTCAGAATAATCCAGATGATCAGATAACCTTGTTCTCTGGTGACTTCATCCCTAGACTGCACTGAGTACACACAGATTATGAGAGCTGTTCCTACAACAAATTCCCTGTCAATGTCTTTCCCCTCCTCTGAGCCTCATTTCCTTCAGGGATGTAGACGCAAACTCTGTACAGGATTAAGGACTGTTGGATTAAGGCAGTGGTTGTGACCACTGTCACTTCTTTCTTATGTCTTGAGAAGAATTTAGTATGAACTTAGGTGAAGGCAATGGCACCCCACTCCAGTAGTCTTGCCTGGAAAATCCCATGGGCAGAGGAGCCTGGTAGGCTGCAGTCCATGGGGTATCGAAGAGTCGGACACGACTGAGCAACTTCACTTTCCCTTTTCACTTTCATGCATTGGAGAAGGAAATGGCAACCCACTCCAGTGTTCTTGCCTGGAGAATCCCAGGGATGGGGGAGCCTGGTGGGCTGCCATCTATGGGGTCGCACAGAGTCAGACATGACTAAAGCGACTTAGCAGCAGCAGCAGTATGAACTTGCTTCCTGTCCCAAGACATCTCTCGGAGTCTGTACTGTGTGTGTGTGTGTGCATGAGTGTGTGTGTATTGCGGGGGCCATTCATAGACAGATGCCTATAAGGAGCTTCCAAAACTGGAGGGGTCCTCAAGAGGAAGGGTTTGCTCTTGGACTCCTTGCTCTTGAGTTGACCATGCCCTCCTAGAGGTTAGACAAGGGCAAGAGGAAACGAGGAGAAAGCAAGGTCCAAGACAAAAGGTGCCCCCGTTCTCAGGACTTTCTCAGAGAGTAATAACAGTCTGCTTTGAAATGGGTGTCCCCTATTTCAAAGTCAGACGGGGCACAAGGCCAAGGGCCCGAGGGCCGTGGGGGGAGAGAGAGAGAGAGGATCCGAGGGGATGGGGTTTCACTCACCCTTGTAACCGATGGATGAAAAGCAGGCCGGTATGTGGATGTCAGTCCAGCAAGGCAAGTAGAGGGTCCCATCCCAGAGCTCGTCTCAGTTTCTTGGCAAAAGAGGGGACCACCGGAGGTGGGCTTGGGAGTAGAGCCCACCCAGCTGCAGCGGATCTTCCCTCCTGGGTTTCAGCACCAGAATTAAGGCGAGTGCAGAGAAAAAGAGAGTGAACCAGGCAGTCAGGCAAGAAAAGGAAATTTATTAGAGGGAAAAGAGGGGTGACTGGCTCTTAAGGAGAACCAGCCTCCTCCCTTTCTTACGGAGTCCTTTTTATACCCCACCAATGAAAAATTCTCTGAAGGGATGGTCATGTAGCCAGAGGTCTGGAATCTGGTGATCTCGCAGCTTTGAGAAGATGGGCGCCAGTGAGATAACAGGGTGCCATATGGGCAATTTGGTCAGTCTCACAGATCGCTGTGAAACTTTATTCTTTGTTTGTGAGGTCGACATAATGAGCTGCCTTATCAATGAGACCCCATTTGGGCCCTATCACCTATGAGATGGATAGAAACTTGATTGGAAAACTGGGGGCGGGGTGGGGGGATGGGGGTGTGAAACGTGTGCTCTATCCACCTCACAGCCTATTTGTTTTTAAAAACATATATTTTTTTTCTGTATTGGAATCTAGCCAACACAGAAAGAATTCTTTTTGTTGTCCATGGTTGCTTTTGTGTAATGAAATGCATACTTTTCCTACACATTTCCATATGATGGCTCAAGTCAGTTCTTGGAATGAGCCCTCCCCTGAGCTTGGTTAACACCATATTCTTGATTCACCACCGCTGGCTCTTTTCTGAGCTGTGCTTCCTCTGCGCCAGCAGTCAGTAAATATTTCCTGTAATAGGCCAGTTACTCAGTGGCCGGATAGCTGGTCTCTTTCTCAACTGCTCAACTCTGACCCTGTGCACAAAAGCAGCCACTGACAATATGCAGAAGCAAGTGAGCCGAGGTCGAGCTCTGATGAAACGATAGATACAGGCACTGAAGCTTGAATTTCAGTTCGTTTGCACTTGTCGCAAATTTCATTCTTTCTTTTTATTATTATTATTATTATTATTATTGGATTACAGTTTTTAAATGTAAGTCTATTCTGAGCTCGAGGGCCACAGGAAAACACAGGTGGCGGGGGGTTGATCTGTGTGTCATCATGTGCTGGTCTCTATAAGGATACAAATTTCCATTTCTGAGTGGCTTCTCTTTTAAATCTTTATTGGATTTGTTACAATGTTGCTTCTGTTTTATGTTTTTTTTTTTTTTTGGTGGGGGGTTGGCCATGAGATATGTGGGATCCTAGCTCCTCCATCAGGGATGGGACAAGCACCCCCTGCATTGAAGGCGAAGTCTTCAGCACTGGACCTCCAAAGACATCCCTCCGAGTGCTCTGTTATCTATGACTTCATGCAGCAAGCAAACGAGGTGGTCAAAGCTCATTCCTTTTCTAAGAAACGGGGTCAGCAATTCTGAGCTTGGGGATTGTGGTGGGGTCTGAGGAAATACTCAGAAACCATGCTGTGTGTGAAGGCTCTTTACACAGGGTGCCTGCTCCAGCACTATGTCGTCTTTGCAGCCCCGTCTGGCAACCGAGCCTCCCAAGACATACGCCTAGGCATCTGGATCGGTGTCCCGGTGGCCGTGGGTCTCCTGCTCCTAGTCTTCCTCATCTTCCTCATCCTCTACTGTCTGCGCAAAGCCAAAAATAGTAGGTTCTTGACAGCAGGAGGGGGAGCCTGTGCAGAGATCCCTGGGACGCAAATCCCACTGGGGAAATGGGGCGGGGCACTTGCTGGGGGAGGAGGAGGGGCTGAGGGGTCGAGAAGCAATAAGGGGTGGGCTGTTTTGCTTGTTCACGCTGTGACTGTGGTAACTGCCTTCCAGACGACAGGGCTGGAGGGGATCGACAGCCACCCTCCCGAAAACATGACCCTCTCCTTGTTATGTTCACGAGATTGTTGTTGTTGTTGTTGCTGTGTCGCTTTTCATTATCAAAGATGAAAAAATGAGAAAATTCAATCGGGGAAGATGAGATGTAAACACTCTCTTAAGCTGCTGGTGGAAGGATACACGGATTCACAAACATAGTCACCATGGCATTATTTACAATACTACAAAACAATGTCATAAAACAGTATATAACCCATATACCAAAATGGTGTCATAAAACAGAAGATATAAACTATACACGATGCTACAACTAACGTAGCCATTTAAAAAATTGTTTAGGAAACACCTCTAGTGACAAAGAGAAATATTGAGGCTATAATGTTGTGTTTAAAATTACAGATATAGAGAACAAACTAGCAGTGACCAATGGGGAGGGGAGGGGCAATTAAGGGGTAGGGGATTAAGAGGTGCAAACTAGTAGGTATAAAATAATCTACAAGGATGGGACTTCTCTGGTAGTCCAGTGGCTAAGACTCCACATTCCCAATGCAGGGGGTACAGGTTTGATCCCTGGTCAAGGAACTAGATCCCACATGCCACAACTAGGGGGAAAAAAAAAAGATCCCAAATGCCCCAACAACAAAATGGGGAATATAGCAATATTTTATCATAACTATAAACAGAGTTTAACCTTTTAAAACTGTATATCATTATACTGTATACCTGTAACTTATATTGTACATTCAACAGTACTTCAGTTTTTTAAGAAATGACCCTCTCTTTGTCTGTTCGAGCTGCTGTAACAGAACACCATAGACCAGGTGCTTCAAACATCCAGCATTCATTTCTGACAATTCTGGAGGCTGGGAGGTCTGAGATGTAGGTGCTGGGATTTAGTTCCCAGTGAGGGTTCTCTTGAAGATGGTCACCTCTCCTGGCAGAGAGAGTGAGCTAGAGCTCTGGCTCAACATGAGAATCCCACCCTCAGGACCCCATCAAAACCTCAGTTCCTCCCAGGGGCACCATCTCCAAACACCATCACGTGCAGGTCCCCACTGCAGCAGATGAATCTGGGGGAAGGGGGAGTGGGGACACAGATACACGGTCCATAACAACCTCCCCTTTCCCTCTAGATGCTGAGAGGAAAGAGAGACACCCAGAGGCAGCTGGCTGGGTGAATGGACAGGTGAGGGCTTCCTCCCCTAGACTGTCCCTTGGACGCCTCCTGTCACAACCCCATCTCATATTCTCCCTTCCTTCCTCAGGCCTCTGAAGCTGCAGACCCGCAGGATGTCACCTATTCCCAGGTGAACTGCCATGTCCCCCACCAGGAGACAGCTGGGACCCCCTCCTGGGTGCCCAGACAGACCCAGAGCAGCGAGTATGTGACGCTGGCCTTCAAATAAGCCAGGGACCAGGGCCAGCACTTCATCTGGGCAGCAGAACTCACAGCTACCTCTGGTAGCTCCCTCCTCTAGAACTGAGGCTCCAAACCTAACAGTCAGCCTGGTTGAGGGAGCCCACATTCCTCAGAAGGTCCTGATGCCCCCCCACACACACACCCGGAAATCTAGAGACCTCAGCAACATCAGCCAGTCAGTCCCAGAATCTCTAGTTGCCCAGGAGTTCCTGAGACCCTCTGAAGTCACCAGAAGAGTGACAGGGTAATGTTTTGTAAGTCTTCATTATTCATTAATTAAATGTTGTTGTTCAGTCTCTGTCATGTCCGACTCTTTGCAACCCCATGGACTGCAGCACGCCAGACTCCCCGTCCTTCACTGTCTCCCAGAGTTTGCTCAGATTCATGTCCATTGAGTCAGTGATGCCATCCAACCATCTCATCCTCTAACGTCCCCTTCTCCTCCTGCCCTCAGTCGTTCCCAGCATCACAGTCTTTTCCATTGAGTCGGCTCCTCCCATCAGGTGGCCAAAGTATTGGAACTTCAGCTTCAGCATCAGTCCTGCCAGTGAATATTCAGGGTTGGTTTTCTTTTGCCATGACAAGGCTGTGATCCATGAAGGGGATTAATTAATAAGTAAGTGTACTTAAATCCTCTTGGGTACCAGGTTTTATGTTACAGCCTTCTGAAAACAAAAGCTGAGAATGTTCATAACCTACTATAAGGAATACTAAAGGAAGTTCTTTAAGTGAAGAAAAAAATATACCAGATGAAAATTTGAATCTATATAAAGGAATGAGAAAGGACTGAACATTGGCTTTTACGGAATCTATCAGGAGTCTTGAGTGAGTGACAGGAAATTCTGATAGTTTTTTGACGTTTTCTCTAAAAGTCTCCACTTAGAGGCTAATGGGTGCCAATTAACTGAAGGTCCATGAAAATAAATTTGAAATCGGGTTTCCAGTTCAGATAAGTCCTAAGAGATAAATACTCTCACTCACATTGTTTCTGTATGATTGGTGCTTTATTTTGCAAATTGACTATATGTAGGGGCACAGGAAAGATCCTAAAACCATCCCTCTTGTTGAAGAGTTTGTTGTCTAGCAGGGGTCAATAAACTAGAACCCACAGGTCAAACCTGGCAAGTCACCAGTTTTGTTCCATACATGTTACATTTTTACACTTTTCAATACTTTTTTTTTGCTTTTTTCCCTGGTGGCTCAGAAGGTAAAGAATCCACCTGCAATGCTGGAGACCTGAGTTTGATCCCTGGGCTGGAAAGATCCCCTGGAGGAGGGCATGGCAACCCACTCCAGTATCCAGTATTCTTGCCTGGAGAATCCCATGGACAGAGGAGCCTGACAGGCTACAGTCATGGGGTCGCAAAGAGTTGGACATGACCGAGCAGCTAAAATACACATGACACAAAATTTACCTTTTTAACCATTTTTAGGGACCTACTGGATGTCAGTGGTTAAGATTCCACACTTCCACGACAGGGGTCATGAGTTCAGTCCCTTGTTGGGGAACTAAGATCCTGCATGTTGCAGGGCATGGCTAAATAAAAAAGAAAAAAAAAGTTTTTAGGTATAAAGTTAAATGACATTAAATACATTCACATTGTTTTACAACAGTCAGCACCACTGCATTTTGTATGGTTGAAAAAATCAAAAGAATACTTTAATTGCTTTGGTGAGGTATAACTGATTTAGAAAGAACTGCACATATTTAGTGGGTACTATTTGATGAGTTTGGATAAATGCAAATGACATGATATCATCACCACAATCAAGGCACTGAAGTGAAGTTAAAGTTGCTCAGTTGTGTCCGATTCTTTGAGACCCCGTGGACTAGTCCATGGAATTCTCCAGGCCAGAATACTGGAGTGGGCAGCCTTTCCCTTCTCTAGAGGATCTTCCCAACCCAGGGATCAAACCCAGGTCTCCCACATTGCAGGCAGATTCTTTACCAGCTGAGCCACAGGGGAAGCCCAACTAGCCATAACCATATCCGTGAAGCCCAAAGGACCCCAAATAGGATGAAAAAAGTAATATTTTATGACATGTAAAAACTATTTGAAATTCAGACTTCAACCTCCACAAATAAAGGTTTATTGGAACACAGGCAAGCACGTTGATTTACTTATTACCTGTGGCTATTCCCCCGCTGTAATTCCTGTAGCATCAAGGAATTGCAGCAGAGACCAGATGGCTCTCAAAACCTAACATATTTACTCTTTGGCCCTCGAAGAAAACATCTTTCAGCTGCTGGTTTACTGCAAATGTTCCAAAACTTCAGTTTCAATAAGAATTATTGGGATGGGAAGAGGGCATGGAGGAGGAGGATTAAAGGTTGGTTCTATGGCTTCTTCAGCCAACCAAGGACAGTACTCAGGAAATGGTTATCATTTATAAAAATTCCCACTTATTTCTAATACAGACAATTAAGACACACCCAGTTAAAGAGATGTGACTCTGGTACTGTGATTTCAAATTTGGTTACATATTCAAATCAATTAAAGAATTATTTTAAATCCTGGGAACCAGATTCCCCATTCTCCCACCCCCTGGAAAAATCTCTTGGAATGGGACCCCAGTAGTAAAATTCCTTAAGTCTCCCAGGTTATTCCCATAAGCAGCCAAGGCTCCAAACCTGTGATGTAATGCAGCAGTTAGCAGACTGTTGATATGTAAAGGAATGGCATGACTGTGTTCCAGTAAATCTTTATTTACAGAAACAGGAGAATGACACGTGCATTGAGTCAGGTTATCTGGAAGTGATTTTTAAAACTGGGGTCATGGGAATTAGGATGAACAGAAATCAGTCACAGGGACCATAACAGAGGGCCTGTGGGCATAAAATGCAGAGAGAAGATATAATCCCAGTATTCAGTCATCATCACGTGGTGGTTGTTATTCTTGTTTAGTCACTAAGTCATGTTCGACTCTTTTGTGACCCCATGGACTGTAGCCTACCTGGCTCCTCTGTCCATGGGATTTCCCAGGCAAGAATACTGGAGTGGGTTGCCATTTCCTTCTGCTGAGAATCTCCCCGACCCACAATTAGAAGCATATGTATGCACACACAAATATGTACACAAACACAAAAATTACATAAAGGGATGGAACCTGAGTCACCTGCATTGGCAGGCAGATTCTTTACCACTGAGCCGCCAAAGGAACCCCCATCATTATGTACACCTTATATATTATATACACAACTTCTATTTTTAAAGTGAAAATTTAAAAACCCACCATCCCTTTGATAAAAAGTTATTGTAACTTTTGATTAAAAGTTATTGCAACATTGCCCCACATGTTCAGTTCAGTTCAGTCGCTCAGTCATGTCCGACTCTTTGCAACCCCATGAATCCCAGCACGCCAGGCCTCCCTGTCCATCACCAACTCCAGGAGTTCACTCAGACTCATGTCCATCGAGTCAGTGATGCCATCCAGCCATCCTCTGTCGTCCCCTTCTCCTCCTGCCCCCAATCCCTCCCAGCATCAGAGCGTTTTCCAATGAGTCAACTCTTCGCATGAGGTGGCCAAAGTATTGGAGTTTCAGCTTTAGCATCATTCCCTCCAAAGAAATCCCAGGGCTGATCTCCTTCAGAATGGACTGGTTGGATCTCCTTGCAGTCCAAGGGACTCTCAAGAGTCTTCTCCAACACCACAGTTCAAAAGCATCCATTCTTCAATGCTCAGCTTTCTTCACAGTCCAACTCTCACATCCATACATGACCACTGGAAAAACCATAGCCTTGACTAGACCTTTGTTGGCATAGTAATGTCTCTGCTTTTCAATATGCTATCTAGGTTGGTCATAACTTTTCTTCCAAGGAGTAAGCGTCTTTTAATTTCATGGCTGCAGTCACCATCTGCAGTGATTTTGGAGCCCCAAAAAATAAAGTCTGACACTGTTTCCCCATCTATTTTCCATGAAGTGATGGGACCAGATGCCATGGTCTTTGTTTTCTGAATGTTGAGTTTTAAGCCAACTTTTTCACTCTCCTCTTTTACCTTCATCAAGAGGCTTTTTAGTTCCTTTTCACTTTCTGCCATAAGGGTGGTGTCATCTGCATATCGGAGGTTATTGATATTTCTCCTGGCATTCTTGATTGCAGCTTGTGCTCCTTCCAGCCCAGCGTTTCTCATGATGTTAGGAACCACAAAACTTTGCTTGGGTTGAGCACCAAGTGGATAGAAATGTGAAAAGAGAAAAGAATTAGCTGAAACCAGATTCAAACAAATCCTGAAAATTACATTCAGTCTGGATTTTACAGAAAGGGGGATTGGGAATCAAGGTGCGGTTTGAATAGAGAAGTGACAAGATCAGAACTGCATGTGAGAAAGAGTTTCCTGGAAGTCACCATGGAGACTGGACAGGAGGGGAGGAACTGAAAGAAGCGAAGCTCTTTAAAGATGGAGGGAATCCATGTCAGAGGTCAGATCTGAGCCCACACAGAAAGGAAGAAGTAGATTTCAGAGCTTCCCAGAAGGTGGCAAACAGAAGCTGCACCACCTGACTGGTTCCTGTGGTTGAGTCAGAGGAAGAAGTTGGGGGAAGCGTCAATTTCTGGAGAGCAGTTTGCAATGTGTCTCAGAACTGAAGATGTGGGTCACTTTTGACTCACAAATCCATTTTAGAAACTTGACTTCAGGAGGTCATTACACCACATGGAACTGTTTTCCCAGGAAATTCTCAGTTCAGTGTCCTTTAAATGAGCAATTACCCTCCAATTAAAAATAAATTTAAAAAAAGAAAACAGGGGCGAGGAAAACCGTACATGTTAACCTGAACAAATAGGCTGCCAGTTATTTCAATGGCAAAAATGTGTTTACTCAGAATTAGAGAATTGCAGTTTAGGGTCTATGACCACGGGGACCCATGTTCCCAAAGGGCAGGAGAAGACCACTTTTATAGAGGGGACTAGGGACCTGGGGGAGATCAGCCCTGGGATTTCTTTGGAGTGAATGATGCTGAGGCTGAAGCTCCAGTACTTTGGCCACCTCATGCGAAGAGTTGACTCATTGGAAAAGACTCTGATGCTTGGAGGGATTGGGGGCAGGAGGAGAAGGGGACGACAGAGGATGAGATGGCTGGATGGCATCGCTGACTCGATGGACGTGAGTCTGAGTGAACTCCGGGAGTTGGTGATGGACAGGGAGGCCTGGCGTGCTGCGATTCATGGGGTCGCAAAGAGTCAGACACGACTGAGTGACTGAACTGAACTGAACTGAGGAAGCTGGAACCCACTCCATTGTTCTTGCCTGGAGAATCCCAGGGACGGTGAAGCCTGGTGGGCTGCCGTCCATGGGGTTGCACAGAGTCGGACACAACTGAAGCGACTTGGCAGCAGCAGCAGGAAGCTGGAGGTCTGTAGTAAACAGTCCGTGGCTTTTCATTGGTTGAGTTGCTACGGAGAAGAGGGGGTCTTCCTTCTTCCTATCATGCTGAGCTATCAGCTCAGGGTGTGGGAGCGCCCCCTTCTGGTCTCTCCCAACTCCAGTTAATTGAGGTTTCTGTTTTTTACACGCACTCACAAACACGCAGTTAGAAGCATATGTATGCACACACGAACATGTACCCAAACACAAAAATTACATAAAGGTAGATCTTGGGACGGAGAAGGAAATGGCACCCCACTCCAGTACTTTTGCCTGGAAAATCCCATGGATGGAGGAGCCTGGTAGGCTGCAGTCCATGGGGTCGCTGAGGGTCGGACTCGACTGAGCGACTTCACTTTCACTTATCACTTTCATGCATTGGAGAAGGAAACAGCAACCCACTCCAGTGTTCTTGCCTGGAGAATCCCAGGGACTGGGGAGCCTGGTGGGCTTCTGTCTATGGGGTCGCACAGAGTCGGACACGGCTGAAGTGACTTAGCAGCAGATCTCGGGAATAAGATCTTGGGAATAATAAAGATAATTATGTACATGACCAAATGGAAAACTCTTCAGTTACTTAAATCATGCATAGATTTATGTATTTATATAATATCTGTTATACACATTATATATACTAACATAGAAAGAATTATATATGCATATATTTGAATATTCATGTTTATATATTTATTTTGTATATAGTATATTATACATGTAACATATTATGATAATCTATTGTTTAGAATGTATTTTTATATGTGCATGTGCATAATTTAAATGATTGAGTAGTTTTCCATTTGTCATTCACATGATTCTACATATAACTCATGTTCATACATTTTATTTAGATATCTATAGATGTCTGAGGGCATTCCCAGGTGGTGCTAGTGGTAAAAGAATCCTCCTGTCAATGCAGGAGACACAAAAGACACAGGTTCGATCCCTGGGTCTGGAAGATTTCCTGGAAGAGGAAATGGAAACCCACTCCAGGATACTTTCCTGGAGAATTCCATGGACAGAAGAGCCTGGTGGGCTACAGTCCATGGGTCTCAAAGAGTCGGACACTACTGAAGCTGCTGAGTGCACACATCTATGGATACAGATATGAATAGAGACATAGGTGGAAATGTTAGGGATATAGTTTTAAGGAGAAACAGCAGGATACAGAATCAGGAGGATATAACCTTTCTATAAAAATAAATCTGCTTTAAAGTATTCATTGCCTCATTTTTCCATGTCTATAAAATCTTACATAAAAAAATATATTTTTGCAAAACGGCTAGTTCACAGTATCTAAAAGAGCTAAAATATTTAGCCATTAAAAGGTTTATTATGTATCACATTATTAACTAATATGGCTTACCTGACCTGTGTGGAAGGGCCTCTGACTACAGTGTTTCAGGGTCTGCATAAAGTACAATTTCTCCTTTTCTGGGTTTAAGGTAAAGGGAAAGCCCACGTCACAAAACTGAGGCTCAGAGGACATCCAAACCTTTGAATCCCTTGAACCTCCTTTCTTTTAAAGCCAGAGGTCCCTGACTTCCCTGTTGATCCAGTGGTTAGGAATCCACCTGCCAATGCAGGGGACATGGGTTCAATCCCTGGTCAGGGAAGATCCCACATGCCACAGAGTGACTAAGCCCGTGTGCCACAACTGCTGAGCCCACATTCTAGAGCCCATGAGCTGCAACAAGAGAAGCCATTGCAAGGAAAAGCCCACACACTGCAACAAAGAGTAGTCCCTGCTCACCCCAACTAGAGAAAGCCCAGACACAGCAATGAAGATCCCAGCACATCCAAAAATAATAATTAAAAAAATGTTTAAAGCCAGAGGTCCCCTTCCTGTCCTCTAGTCCAGACCTAACCCATACGGTGGCCAGTAGACACATGTGGCTATTGAAAGCAAGGACTGTGGCTAATGTAAGCTTAAATGTCCTCCCAGTATGAAATACCGGATTTGAAGCCTCAGTACCAAATGTTGAAGGGAAAATATCTCAGTTGTTTTTATATTGACTACAAGTTGAAATAATACTCTGGATATATTGGAGTCGATATATTATAAAAAGCAATTTTATTTAGTTCTTTTTACTTGTTTGTCATGGCTATTAGAAAATTTTTGTTTGTTTTTTTTTTAACCATTTATCATTTATTTATTATTAAATACAATATTGAAAAGTAGAAAATTTTACATTACAAGCATGGTCAATATTACATGTTTAAAATATTACTTTAGTATGTTAAGCTATTTTATTGTATTCAATTTATTGTATAGTATATTGTTTTCACCGTAAGATTTCAATTTTGAGCAGATAGGCGGAGGTGGGGAGAGAGAGATGGACATATAGATATATTGGTTCTAAAAGATGAAGGCTTCAAAACACAAAATTTTGAAGTCTTAATATAAATCTATAGAAATTAATATTGTAAATATTAATATTTTATGAAATAGTGTAAAACTGATGAACCTGTTTCTTGATGCACTTCTTGTGTTATTTACATTGAACGTGAAATGTGGATGGATTTTAATGTATCTGGTTCGATGGGATAGGCAGCTGATCAACAGCTGAAGGTTCTAAGCAGTGGTTCTCAAGCTTGACTGCAATTACAGTCATCTAGGGGGCCTTGGGAGAAGGCAATGGCACCCCACTCCAGTACTCTTGCCTGGAAAATCCCATGGATGGAGGAGCCTGGTGCTGCAGTCCCTAGGGTCGCTGCGAGTTGGACATGACGGAGCGGCTTCACTTTCACTTTTCACTTTCATCATTGGAGAAGGAAATGGCAACCCACTCCAGTGTTCTTGCCTGGAGAATCCCAGGGACTGGGGAGCCTGGTGGGCTGCCATCTGTGGGGTTGCACAGAGTCGGACACGACTGAAGTGACTTAGCAGCAGCAGGGGGCCTTGTCTCCTGAGAAACCTGCATGCAGGTCAAGAAGCAACAGTCAGAACCCTGTATGAAACAACTGGCTGTTCAAGATCGGGAAGGGAATATGACAGGGCTGTCTGTGTCACCCTGTGGTTTAACCTGTGCACTGAGCACATCATGAGAAGTGCCGGGCTGGATGAGTTACAAGCTGGAATCAAGATGGGCCAGAGAAACATCAACAACCTCAGATATGCGGATGATACAACTCTAATGGCAGAAAGCAAAGAGGAACTAAAGAGCCTCTTGATAAGGGTGAAGGAGGACAGTGAAAGCTCTGGCTTAAGGCTAAATATTAAAAAAACTAAGATCATGGCATCCGACCCTGTCACTGCATGGCAAATAGAAGGGGAAAAGGTGGGAGTAGTGACAGATTTCCTCTTCCTGGGCTCCAAAATCACTGTGGACAGTGACTGCAGCCATGAAATTAGAAAACAATTGCTTCTTGGCAGGAAATTGATGACAAACCTAGGCAGTTGTTGAAAAGCAGAGACCTTGCCAACAAGGTCCCCATAGTAAAGGCTATGATATTCCCAGTAGTCATGTACAGTTGTGAAAGCTGGACCATAAAGAAGACAGAACGCCAAAGAATTGATGACCTCAAACTCTGGTGCTGGAGGAGACTCCTGAAAGTCCCTTGGACAACAAGGAGATCAAAGCAGTCAATCTTAGGGGAGATTGGCCTGAACATTCACTGTAAGGACTGATGCTGAATCTGAAGCTACAGTATTTTGGTCATCTGATGTGAATAGATGACTCTTTGGAAAAGTCCCTGATGCTGGGAAAGATTGAGGGCAGAAGGAGAAGAAAGCATCAGAGGATGAGATGGTTGGATGGCATCACCGACTCAATAGACATGAGTTTGAGCAAGCTCTGGGAGATGGTAAGTGACAGGGAGGCTTGGCATGCTGCAGTCCATGGGGTCACAAAGAGTCGGACACAACTGAATGGCTCAACAACAACAGGATGCCTTTAAAGAACCTCAGTGTCTGGGCATCTCTGATCTAACCTAGAAATCAGAATCTCTGGGCATTAATACTTTGAAATGATACCCCAGGGAAGTGAGTTTTAAGGCAGTCAAGGTTGGGAACCACTGGTCTGGGAGAACTTGATGCTCAAATTGAGGAAATGGTCTCCACCTGTCAGTCATTGTGTGGCTGCAGGAAGCTCCTGGCAATGGGATTGGCTCCCAGTAGCCAATCACAGAGCTTGGGCAGAAAGAGGAAGTCTTTTATAGGAGGTTTCCTGTGGCTTCAGCACTCTGGAGCAGGGGTTAAGCATAGGAGAGGTGAGTAACAATCCTGCTTCTTGACTTCATGCCTCTCTATCTTCATTCAACTGCTAAGTCTCCACAGTAAAAATTCCTCCTCCTTTTCTTTGAATATTTGGATGTCAAACTGTTGAAGGACTTGAAGTTTCAAGTCAAACTCCTGCTTGTGCAAAAATGGAGGACTCCTGAAGGGGAGCCCCTTCCCAGGGCTCCTTTCATAACTTTAAACAGGTTCTTTTCTCTTGCTGAAGCTCAGCCTCCTCAAGTCACAGGAACATAATGTAAATTGGATTAACTTTCAATGCACCTCAGGAGCACAGCAGAGGTGCCTGTTCTTGGCCCAAACCTTAAACCTAACCCTTTCCTTAGTGGGAAGGCTGTATGGGAATCCCAAGCAGTTGGAGGTAGAAGAAACCCAGCTCAAATGAGGGCCCGTAACCCAGGTGTTTATGTTCTTACAAATTCTTCTTTTCCCTCTTTCCATATCCAGTCAAAAACTATTGACTTCTCTCAAAAGATATAACCTGAATTCAATTAGTTCTCTACAACTAGGTGTGAGTGCTAAGTCGACTCAGTCATGTCTGACTCTTTGCGACCCTATGGACTGTAGCCAGGCTCCTCTGTCCATGGATTCTCCAGGCAAGAATACTAGAGTGGGTTGCCATGTCCTCCTCCAGGGGATCTTCCCAACCCAAGGATGGAACCCACGTCCCCTGCATTGGCATGTGGGTTCTTTACCACTAGTGCCACCTGGGAAGCCCCTCTACAACTACATCTAAGAACAAAGAACCATCAAAGCAGAGTAATTAACTAAAACATGGACCCTAGAGCTATTTGTTATACCTGGTTCAGAGCCCAGTTCTGACACTTTATGACCATGTAAACGTGGATGTTCTATCTAACATTTCTGCTAATCCAGTATCAATATCTGGAATAGGGAGGATATAGTACTTGGGAATATCATAGGATTAATGAGCCAAGTCTACAGGGTTGATTGCAGTGCCTGGTACTATCCAGGTGTTCCCTGACCCTACCCTCACCTGGATGAGTTCAGAATTCTCAGCAGGCAGCAACAAAGACTCTCCTTGTTTTCACTAGACTTCATCCTTGGGCTCTCTCCCTGGCCCATTTCAGTCTAGTTTGAGCAAGAGAGCCTGGCAGGCTACAGACCACTGGGTCGCAAAGAGTCATACATGACTGAGCATCTAAGCACAGTACAGCACTGCTCAGTCAGTTGAGCAAAAATCCCCACCTTCAATATCTGATCAAATTCGTCACCCTTCAGAGTGATGTCTGATCATCCTGACCTGCCCTCAGCAAGAATACTGTTGAGTCGATCTGACAAGAATACTCCTAGCCTTGACATTTCCTCTTAGTAATTGGGTTCCCACAGAACCCCTCCCCACCCTGTAAATCCTGTTCCTTGGCTCTCAATTCCCACTTGTCTTTATTGTAGTTGGAGTTAAGTTCTATCTCTCTCCCCTACTTCAAAACCCCCGATTCAGTAACCTCTCTCAAAGTCTTCCTTACTAGCTTCAAGCATCACAAAAAATTTTAACCAGCTCCTTGGTGTGACTCCCCTCTCTCTCCCAAGAAGTAAGAGAAAGTGCTCCTGAAAACACAGCAGGCTGTGAGGTCTCCCCACTGGAAATTTTGGAGCAGCTTGCTACTGCACTTGGAATCAAATTGTAAATCCTCATTAACCTGGAACCCCTTCATGACAGGATGTCTGATCCTAGAGTAGGAGTCACGGCGTTTGTCTGTCTGCTCCAGCCAATACACACCTAAATTCTTTCCCTCAAACCTGCCGTATTCATTTCAGCCCTAAAATGATACTAGTTGTTCACACTGCTTAGAATTTCTAACCCCCACCAGTTTCCCTAACCAGCAGCTCCTACTCATCAGGTCCTCAACTGAAATATTTCCTCTGAGAAAATTCCATGGTTACCTGACCCTTATTCTATTTCTCTGTGTCATCTTGTCTCCAAGCTTTGTCATTGCTTCTGTTTGAATTCATCTGCGAAATGTCTACTTCTCCCCCCTACACTCCATGTGTGTACTCAAATTGAGTATAAACCCCAAATAGGCAGAGCTCTTACCCATCTTTACAGCTGTCATTTAGGTTCTAAAATTGTTCCTGGGGGGAGGGGTCTGGGGATAGATGTATTGGGAATTTGGGATTAGCAGACGTAAGCTATTATATACAGGATGGATAAACAACAGGGTCCTACTGCATAGCACAGAGAACTATATTCAATATCCTATGGCAAATATAATGGAAATGACTATAAAAATGTATATATGTATAACTGAATCACTTTGCTGTACAGCAGAAATTAATACAACATAAATCAACTATACCTCAATAAAATTTTTTATTTAAAATATTTCTTGACATCCAAAGGAGCCTTTTATTGGCATAGATGAATGCCCCTAGCCATTTAATAATGTGGGTGATGGTGTAGTTGATTAGCAATTAGAAATTCGAGCTCAGAACCCTCGGCTCAAACCCTCAACTGTTAAAAGAGTTTCAAATCCAGGTCTGTTGAGTTCAGGAAGTGACTCTTTAAGAACAGTAAATTGAAAAGGCATTCCACTCAACTGCAGAGTGAATATCTGTTAAAATAGTCTCAACTCAAGATCCTCATTTAGTAGTCAAGCTCTATAAACATCCTAAGATAACTACACATCAAGTTGCTACTAAGGGCTAAAGTTAATAATTCTCATTAATTTATTTGTACATCAATTTACTGAAAAATACCAGATGAGCTGCTGCATACAGGAGATCCAGCAGTGTGGACTTCCTTCCTACCTCAGCTACCGCCTGTTCTCAGAGGGGTCCTAAGCTCTAAATCCAAGAAAGAGTTCTATGTGGGTTTTACCTCTACTGGGGAGTTTGTTCTTAACGCAGCAGGTTAGGCAGGGAGAATAAACAGCCTATTTCCTGACACAGAAGCAACCAGCATTTGAGAGGGGAGTACCAATCCCCTGTGCCTTTCCCTTCCTCCCCTTAAAACGTGGTTAATGCCAAAATTTGAGCTCTCATTTGTTGGTCAAGATGGCGTCTTCTGCCGAGCTGGGTTTCCATCTGCAGTCTCTATTAGAGGAGCTCGGCCAGGATAAGCTGAGCAAATTCAAATCTCTTCTGAGGGACCATTCCCTGAAAGAGGAGTTACAGCACCTCCTGCAGACAGAGGTGGAGGAGGCCAGCAGGAAGCAGCTGGCATACCTCCTCACTGCCCACTGCCCCAGCTACTGGGTAGAGATGGTGACCATCCAGGTCTTTTTTATTTTTTTAATTAGAGGGTGATTACTTGACCTACTGTGATGGTTTCTGCCATACATCAACATAAATCAGCTATAGGTATACATATGTCCCCTTCCTCTTGAACCTCCCTCCCACCTCCCACTCCATCCCACCCCTCTAGGTTATCACAGAGCACCACGTTGAGCTGCCTGCATCACATAGCAAATTCCCACTGGCTATCCACCTTACATATGTAGTAGTATATATATTTCCACGCTACTGTCTCAATTCGTCCCACCCTCTCCTTCCTCCATTATGCATCCAGGTCTCTGATGAGATGAACCGAATGGATCTGTCTGAGAGAGCAAAGGATGAACTCCAGGGTAAGCAGAAACAAGCCCACACTGCATCCTGGGAGGGAGGAGTAATAGTCTCTGTGGTTTTAGAAACACAGAAATGATATTGCTCCATGGAGAGGCTAGCTGACCTGAACACAAGTGTTAGACCTTGGTCAAGTCTGGTGGTGTCTTCCAAGATTCCTGTATTCTAGCTGTTTTTACTCCAAATATTGTATACCTATCCTGGCCACTTCATTAAACAACTCTTCTCCTGTTCAAGACTGTTTCGGGAGTAGATTCATTTTTTCACTCTTTCATATGTCCTCCAAGATCTTATCAACCCTCTGTTTAAAACACTCATGCTGCTGCTGCTTCGAAGTCACTTCAGTCATGTGCGACTCTGTGCAACCCCATAGACGGCAGCCCACCAGGCTCCTTTGTCCCTGGGATTCTTCAGGAAAGAATACTGGAGTGGGTTGCCATTTCCTTCTCCAATGCATGCATGCATGCTAAGTTGCTTCAGTCGTGTCCGACTCTGTGTGACCCCACGGACAGCAGCCCACCAGTTTCCTCTGTCCACAGGATTTTCCAGGCAAGAATA